>NC_042514.1:19600959-20222646 GCF_900963305.1 Echeneis naucrates
GCATACTGGGTTGGGGGGTGGTAAGGACAAAATATGAGTAAAGGCTCACATGTTATATTATAACCCTAACCCTAACCCTTGCTAAAGAAGCGCTTTTAACATTACGCCAGGCTTGCTTAACTGGCAGTCATGACTTCCAAAGGAGACAATAAATGGAAATGGGAACTATGTCACCCGGATGAAAAAGGACTGGAGTCATTTTTGGGATGTCAAGGGACTGGGACAAGAAGTGTTTTTGTGGGTGTGGGACAGGATATGTAGAAATGTGCAGGGGTGTTATTGAGATGTTAGCTCAACTGGAAACCTGCTCAATTTTCTCATCAGGAAAGTTGCTTTTCTTCCAGGTGCTAAAACACACTACCTTCCCACTGGGTCCACAGACTTCTTAGCCACTCTTTCATGTGTTTGCCTTTTTTTTTCCTTCATGTCAACACTGGGCAAAGCTTGTCCAACAGTTGCCTTCATTATTGCACAGGTATGAGCTGACCTGTCAAGGGAACTAAGGGAGGTTCATTCTCATCCAACACCAAAGATTCCTCTCTCAGTTAATCTTTCACATAATCACATCTTTTTGAGTCCCAATAGAGACTCTCCAGTTAGGTATTACTATCCTTGACCACTGTGGTCCAGGTTTGCCCAAGGCACCATCAATGACAACAGGGTACTTAAAAAACAGGCTTGCTTGTTAAGCCAGTCTTTTATAGAGGCTTCTCACTCTGAACTGGGGTGGTTAATGCACAAACCCCCGTTGCTGATGGTGGTCTGGACGTGCTGTAGCTCATGGTACACTGTGCAACTGTGGTGTGCACAAATTAACTCTATGATCACCTTTCCTCATAGTGGAGAGCAGCTTCAACTAGAATAATTTTAGCTGCTAATTTGCTTTGGTTAGTCAATATTAACGTATTAGGAAGCAAGTGAAAGCTAGTCAATGTGCTAATTAGCTGGCTCGTAAAAGCTAGCATAGTTGGAAAACCAACTTTGAAGAAGAAACTACAAAGGTAGTGACATTAACATCTGCAGCTTCTGGTTCCCGGCAACAACTTAGATACAGATGAGGTGAGGAGAGGTGGCTTAGTGAGAAGTAGGACAGTGCTGGCCCAACATAAAGATGTGAGGCCCTGGCATAGACGTCATGACTGCCAGCCACTAAGGGCCAGTGTAATTGTATAGGCATTTCCTATGAGAGAAATGCTTCTCCAGGTAATAATAAAGATTAAAAGAAGGAGAGAAAGTCAATACGCATGTACAGTCATGGTATTAATGCTTTTCCAACCCACCCCCTTTCTCTTGAGAACATTCAATTGGCCCCAAGGGGTTGCCAAATTTGCCAAGTCAAGCTGAGTCACTAAGAGCCCTTGAGGCTGCCCACCTTTGGCCAAAGGCTAAAGTCGCAGCCCAACTGCAATTCACAGACTCTTCTAGTCCCACTGACATGACAGGCCCAAGAGGAGAAGTTACAGTACAGAAGTTCAAATTACCAGCCGTACTGAACTGCGTCCTGAAGACCAAACTCACCACCACTTTCCTTTCCAATGGATGACAATGTGCACAGCATAGCAAAGGGGAGCTAAAAATGGAGTGAGACAAGGCTCTTTAAAAAAAAAAGAAAAAGAGGGAGAAAAGGCAAGAGTAAGGTAGGAACAAGAGAACAATAGGGTGAGAGTGAGTAAGCAGATAAAAAAAACGACTTCCCCATTTTCTCCTGAAAATAAAAAAATGAGGGGAGAAAAGGATGAAAATGGCAGTGGGGCTCCAGCCCCTGCCAGGGTCCTGATGATATCCAGCATTTGTTTCTAACCAGAACTGTTCTCTGAGGGCTCCAATAATCCAGCTGATATGAGGAAATTCCTCAATGCTTTGTAAACGTTTGTTGGTTGCTATGGTGAGGAATCCATGACGACCACCCCCAACTCAACCCGTCCCCCCCCTCCCTGTATGCTCCTCTACTCAGTCCACCCCCATTTGTAAAGCTCTTGCACAGGAACTTTCGAGTGCGACCGCAAAGAGGAGAGGGGGAGGAGTATTGCAGTAAGGGAGGGGGAGATACAGCACAGTTGGGGGGTGGGTTGAATTGATGAGCAGTCTTTGCTTTGAGGCAGAAACCCAAGAACAGCAGCAAAAGTCAGCAGGCAGACAGGAGAGGTGTACACCAGGAACATTGGGGCAAAGGGCTACAAGACCGAACCTGCTCGAGACGTTCCGTGATTAGTCACAACATACAACATGCACTACAATGTCATTTTATTTTACGCAAGTCAGTGATCTGCAATGATTGGCAGGCTGTACTTTTCGATACAAGCAACAGGTGCAAACACATATTATGGCTTTTTAATTCTAAACCCAAACCAGGGCAGAGTATTTAAAGAATTTTAAGTCATGATTGTTAAATATCATTCTTACATTAGGAACCCTTCACCTTTGCATTAACATTTATAGCCTAAATATCTGCCTTTCAGCATGCAAGAAATTTAACTTAGACATAGAGCCAGTAATAGAAACAAATGTAATGTGACCTTGAGAAGAAGGGAAAAAAAGGCTTAGGGAGAGTTAAAGCAGAAAACGAACCAAGAAAATGGGAAAGCTGGCTGGTGTAAAAGGAAGGGGAAATAAACTTAACCAAACCACAATTACAACATTAATTTTACTATCAAATTACAGAGGAAGTGACATCCTCTTATGTGGAACATTTTTGGGTAAAATACTATGATGATACAGGATAACACAGCAAATTTGTACAACTACCTAAAATGCTTCTATTAAATACAACATTCTGAAAGTATCACAGATGTTACCACAAATCCTGACTAAACTAATCCAGTATAAATACAGTCAAAAGGAAATTGCACACATTTTATTTAAATGAAACTCTTATTGAACAACTCTGGACTTCACGTTGACTCTTTCAAGTCCTCTGGCATTGGCAACTACCACTGGCAGCAAAATCTGGCTGCTTCACGTTTCAGTTTTAAATCACATAACAGCATCTGTATAAAGTGCAAAAGCAGTAAATAGTACAGTTTCTTGGCTATCTGAAAGCACAGAAGAATTCAACTAAATGAAACCCATAACTGACCAAATTAGATAAGGTGCTCCATTTGAATTTTTCATGTCTGACAACACACAAATAAAAAAAAATTAAAAAAGGGAGGGGGAGGGGGGGGGACCAAAGACATTAGCAGAAATGTAGGATTTGGAATCCACTGGTTCCAGTGTTCGGAGGTCTAGCAAAACCGGACTGTACCTCTAAATAGAGAACACCTGATTCAGGCTTGCCAGCCCTGGCATTTTCCTGGCGTCGCAATTGGACCACAGGTAGACACTGCTCTGCCCACAGGTCGAACAGACTGAGTAGAAAAAGGCCTTTTGAAACGGCTGATAATGACCAACATTTGAACAGACATGGCGAATTATGCTCTGAGTAGTGTGAGTTGTTCATAGCCCAGTAAGCACTTGCACATGAAGGATCTCATAATCAATATACTCTTTCTTTACACATCCTTTTTGACTTCCATGTACGTTTCAAAAGTTGTTTATGAGGTTGATGCTACCAAGGACTAACCTAAAACCTGCTGGATAGCTTTTGTGATGTTTCTAAATCTAGTAATTTGTGTCCGTACAGTTATAAATGCACTTGTAACAACTCAATATTTATCTTTGGAAATTTTATTTTCATCAGAGGAAGTGATGCAGGCCTGAAGTCATCTTTTTGTCATTAAGTGATATAGAAATATGGCATTGCCACTGACATTCACATTATTCTCTATTAAAGCTCAATTAAATCACCTTCTTTAACAGATATGGTGGAGAGTGCCAAATCCTTACATTGGAGGTCAAAAAAGAGGATGGAGTGCAGACAAGGAGTCTTTCTGCTTAGTTTTCACAGAAAGTTAAAAGCCACACACAACTCTGAAAGGCACAAGGATGGGACACAGCAGGAGAAAGCACTACACTGTAGGGGCTGCTGCTCAAGGCCTAACCTTTCTGTCTCCAACCCTGAGACAACTTCACATACAGAAGTCAGTTTTTTAGTCACATCTGCAAGCCTGGTTTCATTCAGGCAAATCCCACGAGTACCAAACAACATTACAACAACAACAAACCGTCCTTTCCTACACTCACCTGAGTTTTAGAAGCTGTGCAGAAACAGGAAATCGAAACTGCCATTAATGCTATGGGCTTAATAATGACAATGGTGTAAAAAGTTCAAACATTTGTCACTGACAGACCTACCTTAAACAGGGCTCAATCAGAGAAAAACATATACAGATGTTGAATTAAAAGCAGGAGCCCACAATCTTGGCTCATGTTTGCACTGGCCCACATTGTTTGCAGAGCAACAACGGTTGCTAGTGGCAACACCGTCCACTCCCGTTTCCAGGAGCCTGTTGCTATGCAACCAACAGAATACTTCCCAAACCAAACAATGCCATCCCCCCCCACCTGATCCCTCTATCTCACGCTAAGTAGAAACTTACAACAATAAATACTATGTAAGCTATTAATTTCAGACACCAGGGGACATGGAAGCAGTCCTTTGCTGTAGTTACACAAAAATGCTGACTTTACACTGGTTCTAACTTGAAAGAATAGAGTGAAATGGTCTGATTTTGCCACTACTTGATGGTGAAAAGAAGGACGAATGTTTAAGTCACCAGGGGGACAGCAGTCTATTCTTCAAGGTTTCAACGTCACCTAAAAACAACACTTCCAACACTTCCAAAAGCAAGTCAAGTCTTTCCAGTGTTCCCCTGGGCAGAGCAGACACTTTAAAACTAACTGGAAGATAAAACAAAATAAAGCAGAGGCAGACACTTGTTGCTTTTATAGAGACATCTATAGAGGGCATTTGTCCCGAATGATGCAGTATTACTCTAACACTTTTCATATAAGCTGCCAAGGAAAGGCAACAGGTGCTAAAAAACATTGGCATTTTATGAATTATATAAAAAAAACAAAAAAAAAACTTGTTTTTCTTTCATCTATAAGATCACACAGGCACACGACTCACACAAAAAAGCAAATTAGGATATGATAAGAGATTTCCACAACAGAGGCTGGTCTTTAAGCCTGTCTCATTAATTCATGGCTAATCCAATCAAACCAGCTCTTGGGGTCTGCAGATGGCAGTTTGAGGGGGAGAATAGAGTGAGGGAGAAAGGCTAAAATAGGAGGCACTGACCACTGTCTGTGATCAAAGCATCCCCCTCCCTTTCCCAGCTCACCTCCCCACCTCTAGTCATCAGCGCAACCTGTCCACTCTGTCACCATATGCACTGCAGGCCTGACAGCCACAGACAGAAAGATCAAACCGTTGCCACGGAAATGGTGTGTTTGGCCATGCTTTACACTGACAACTTCCTCCACCAATGTCCTACCTCTTTTCCAGATTTCCACCAAGCCCACACTCCCAAAAGAAAACAATGAAGTGGGGGAGGTGGCCGTTACAAAAGAAAGTAATCTAAACTACTCTAATAGATGGGAGCTTCTCTCATTCATAAGTATTTAATGAATGTTTTTCAGGGACCAAATATATGCTGATACTGACACAAAGTAAACGAGCATGGAAGAGTTGAAATTGTTGCATTTATTTTATTCAGTGCAGTTATTTCAACATAGCACATAATGCATGTTGAAACACGTATAAGCTTGTCAGAGTAAAATAAAAAATAAGCCTTCTGACACAGATGTATTTAAGAGCAACTTAAAAGACAAAACTGGTCAAACAAATCTAAGGTTTCTTGGTAATTTTACAATAGCAGTGAACTGTCAGGATCTGAAAGATTTTTTTTTGTAAAAGCACCACTAATAATAATAATAATCTTAAAATGTAATTGTGATGTTAAATGCAGTGTAAAAATATTTAAATCTGGATCTGCAAGTAAGATGAATTGGTGGTTTCTTGAGCCACAACCTACCTTTCCACCTAATCAATGAAATCTGTTTACATGTTAACTATCACACTGCAAAGAACATAAAGCATGACCTGAGTGAGGCACTGATGATGTTGCCATCACTCTCATCATTGCAGCATGGATACATAGGATCAAAATGAAAACTTTGGATGATTAAGAGCTATCTTCTAATGATTCACCCTTCCCCACACTTGTGTACTATTCTGTGACAGTTTCACCAAACTAATTTTACACACAAAAAACCCCTTCTAAGTTTTTTTAGTTTTATATTTAATTCTATCCACTTAACAGCTGTTCTTTTTTGTTTGTTTGTTTGTTTGTTTTTTTAAACCTGTGGTCGTAGTTAGATTTCAAAGGGAAATACATTCTGCAAAGATGACCTCAGATCCTGGCAGCTAGATGCCTCGATGGTCACCAATAAACCCAAGTTAAGTGTACTGCATTTAGTAGGCATTTGCTACACACAGATATGATCCTGAGAATAGTCATACTGTCTGCATTCAATGCTTCTTTTACACACATACCTTATTCGTGACAAAAGACATCACACATTGATTCAATATGCACTTGGCAGGGCATTTTTAACAGTAGGCTAGAATATTCCACAATAATGGCCACAGGTAAATAAATAATATATTGTAATCAATACTGAAGAGTACAGTGTAAGTACAAAACCAAGAATGGCGTTAAGGATTTATTTTGATCTAATTAACATGCAAACTAAATCCTTTTTATTTCATAGAGAAACTGAGCACTGCATAGATGCCTTTGACTGTCCAAGTTGCAGCCAAACTCCCATCTTAGTGGCTTACCAGCTGTTACAGCTGGCCACAGATACAGTGGACATAATCAGTGTGAGAGTCAGCATATTGCCAAAGGACCAGTGATTCCTGTAGAAAACATTACCAGGCAGTGTTCTGGTTTTTATATCATCTTTTCTGGAGCCAAAATCCAGATCATATTCTCAGCAACATTCATGCCAATTTAACATGACTGCTTATTAGTAGCAACTGTTTGCTGTCAGACCTACCACTTGTAATGTTATTTGCAATACTGAACACTGTACAGTGCAGTGCTTTTACTCCCCCCCCCCGCCTCCTTCCCCGCAGAGCCAGGGTTTTAAGAGATCAAGAATGGGATAAAGGGGCGCACTGCTTGACAACACCTACCATTTAGCTAAAATGCAGCTGCTTGCACCTGTGAAAAATGCCATCATCTAACATTGTTCCTCGCCAAATCACCTCATTAAAGAACCTCTAAAAAGCAACCAATCTCCCTCCACTAGTCTTGGTTCTGGTAATTACTTTGTAGCAGGTTCACATTGACAGATCTTCTTTTAAGCCAAATAAACATCTCTTAACAAACTATGTTAGAACTCCACAAAAGAAAGGAAAAGTGAGAGGAGGAAGGGGGGTACAAGTATTCCTGCCTGAAAGAGCGAGGGAAGGGGCTTTGGAATTGTAATGCAAATGTCAGTGCCTTGTGTACTGTTAGTGGCAGGAAATTTAATTAGCAGTTGTGTAGCTATGATACAAACAGGTGGAATCCAAAGAATGCTCCTGATGACACACACATACAGAGGGAAGACACAGACTGAAAAACATTTCATTTCGCAACAAGTTTCAACTTGTTGCCACTGTGCAAGGGCCAATCAGTGGCCACATTTCTGGGATATGACAAGATTTGTTTCTTTGTATCCTAGCAGCATAAGCCTACAATGATTTCCAAAATCTTTGTGGCTGGAATACTTGATGTGAGAATCATGAGAAAACTTGAACAGTTTTCCTTTCAACAAAATGTTTTAAAACTATAACAGCAAACCACTTTGTGGGAGAAGCTTTTAACAAATAAATTACTTGTGAAGATTATTCAACTAAAAGATTTCATGAGTCCAAATTACACTATTTATTTCCACTTAACAAGTCCCGCAAGCCTTCTTTCCTCGCTTGTTCTGTTTTGCTGTGATTTCCTGACATGCCTTTGACCAAGTTATGAGATAAGCCATTAAATCTGCCTTAATATCAGATTACTGAATGTGCAAAGATGTGCAATTCAGCCACCACAGCAGGACATTAATGCAACTCTGTATGAATATAGTCAACTGTAAAAAGCAGGGACAAAAGTGATGGCATACATATACGCATGCACGCACACACACACACACACACACACACACACACACACACACACACACACACAAGTACAACACGTGACTGTAAGCTGGGTCGGATCACCCGCTGCCCAAGAGACCACTGCAGCTGTCCTATTGATAGCTGAACTGTGCAACAGACTCAAGCCTGACACTCAAAATGGTACATGGTGGGCAAGGTGGACACTGCAACACACGGCCATATTGACCAACTCCAGGAATGGCTTAAAGCAGAAGGACAGGTTAAGTCCAATGGAAAGAGCATATACATGATTAGGACAAAAGTATGAAGATTATCACAAGCATGCCAATAAAAGGCAGGTTCAGACACAGAAACATGGAGGTAGAGAAACATGACAAGTGACCCACAACAGGCCTGCCATATAAAATAATAATTCCCCTTCAAAACTATTTCTAAATATCTCCTACACACCAGTTACTTTCTATGTTTAATTTTCCTTTCTGTGAACCATCTTTTTGACTTCCCTTTGCAAGCAAATTCTATGCAGCCTAACCACAAAGAGGGAGATGAAAATAACCTGATTAAAAACACTGACTTTAAAAAGAATAACACCCCCCCCCCCCCAACACCACCACTTCATCCTCTTTCTTTCCATGACTTGGGTGTATTTGTATATCAAGTTGCCATGCAAACATAGCAGTATCATGCTCAGATTGGGGGTGGGGTTGGTGGGGGATACACACACTGAAGTTTAGTATGGTCATTGCTTTATCTTCTTTGTAGCTGCACAGAGTTGACCAATCAAAGTTCAGTTTCTATCTGACACTTCAAAACAAGTCCTTTGTTAATGCACATAATTTTATCCTTCAAATATTCTGGGCCAAAGCAAGTAAAAATCATAGGTAGAAGAATGCTTCACGGGCAGTATATTTTGACATATTACTTCACCACATTAATTATGATTACTATAACTACACAGACTTACTTTTTGACTGTTTTTCCACCCCAGAGGAAATAAATATTGAACTACATTGAATAACAATAGCAATGCTTTCTTAACGAAAGCGTGCGCTTCATTTGAGTATAAATGTGAACGTTTAGAGCTCAATTCATTTGCAGCAAAGACGAAATGCGTTGATTATAGAATTGCAAATGGTGCAAAGAACCAAACATTGCACACAGCTGTCGAAATTTTCAATGAATTTATCTCAGCAGAGGAAAAGACTAAGAAGGAGAAAAGGAGTGTGAGACAGCCATAGCCACACTGTAAAACTAACAAAAGGAGAAATGTAAGATGCTCTCCTTTTCCTTGGTTTCTCACTATTGCTGTGGTGCAGACTGATTGATGTCTCCAGCTCTGCAGAGCCAAGGAGCCCTGTCACTTGAACAATGAAGCATTGCAACCGGGATATTAGCAAACAATTTGCTTTGGGGCCGTTTAATCACTACAACCTGGAGGATTAGAATGCGGTGTCGATTTTATTGTGATGGAATTAGTGAGAGGGAAACACCAGTATGTCTTAGTTAACGCCTTGTTCATGCCTGCTTTTCTTTTTTTAAACAGAAAACGGCACATGACACTTCAACCCTCATTCAAAACTGTAAAAGAAATAAGAAATAACGACGAGCAATACCAAAGAACTATCATAGCACCACCTAGCTGCAGCATATTCAGTTATTCAAGCTAGTTCTGAAACATTAGAAACTTCATAACTGTGTAAAGTAAATATCAAACTGGAACTACTATTCTGGTTTGATGTGCCATTTCATATAATCAAATGAAAAGAGAGTCGGTTGATTTTTACAGTTCATTATACTCAGCTAGAGATCGGTCGAAGCAACAGGTCTATCAACGATGAGTATCGTGATGGTGCCGGTAGAAGTTCAAATATCCGTACTCGACTACGTTACATGTTCCGATCCTTCCACTGATTAAGTTTATAAGTGAAGATCGCTTCAACGGAGCTGACAAACTGTCCAAATGAAAGTTGTCCTCCTGAAGAATACACGGCTACCTCGAAACGGACATTAGTTACAGCTTCAGCCTCAACGTTGCTAACACTGGCTAGCCACATTTCCACCTGTTATAACGCCCTTCCTTAGGAAAGCACACGTGGAAAGCAGTCTGGCCTTGCTATACGAACAGGACTGTACTGCCATTAATAAAGCGACAAACATAATAAACTCACAGCTGAACTTCCGCTCGATTGCTACACAGCGTATAAATTAGCATTAGCTGTAGCTTGCTTGATTGATAGCCTCACCATCCATCCTGCTTGGATTCAGCTGGGAGTGCGTTTGCATTTCCACCCACGCTACACAACATGGCAACAAGTGTGACAACCGATGTCGTAACCTAAATGTTTGAGATGTGTATAACAGTAAGATCGTGTAACAAAATAAGTAACAGAAGTAAAGAAGTAAAATATTGGCCACCCCCCATTCCCACCACCAGCACAGACAGACACACAGTCAGACAGACACACACACACACACACAAGCTGACTCTAGGTTGAAAACGTTAGCAATAGGTGAACGTCCGTGATAATGAGAAGCAGAAAGCATTCTCAACTTGGGGCGGTTACCACAAAGAAGGGAAAGTTATGTTGTGGAAAATAACCAAGACTGGTAGCAACACACTCGGTCCCAGAGCCTTTCTTTCTCCAGAGTATCACTATTTTAGTTTCTAGATTCTAAAAAAATATATAGTCACCTTTGCCTTGAGAAAAGTTCTGCCCTGGCTCTGCTCTCTTTTCCCTCTCTCCCACTCGCTCGGTGACTTCCAGATGCTGCTGCTGTTGCTGAGTGTTGCGCCCGTTGGTAAGTAACTGTCTCCACGGCTACAGTCACTATGGCGCGACGGGGTCTCGAGGCAACTGTTGCTACCCTAGAAAGCCTACGTCAGTTTCCTCAATATTCAAGGGAGGAACGAAATGACCTGAAGTCACGCCCACTAAAAAATTCAGCCGTCAGTGTAAACTGAACCACTAGGAGGTGGTCTAAGCTCGGGATGTGGTGAAAAGCATGATTCGCATAAGTTTGTACAGATGTACATCTCTCTCTCTGGTGTGACATAAATAATTTTTATTTACTGCGCTGAGGCTTGCGTGGTGTCCCCAATTTAGAGGTCTTTGATAAAAGGATCTTATAACAACAAATAAACAAGCAATTAAAATTGTGAAAAGGAAGCTACAGAGATCATAATAGCATAGTAGGGTGGGAAGGAATGGATCTTTCTTGCTAGCTGATTGCTTTGTCAGCTTTCTGATGTTCAGTCTAATGGTGTATTTGGCTGGGCTCTGCTATTGCTGCCCCAGCAAAAAGAGGCATAAAATAAGGACTCTGACACCGAAGACTGAAAAAAGAAGTCCTGCACAGCCTGCCTAGGTTCACCATCAATCGCCTACCCACCACACCCACCACAATGTACTAACCTGAATGGTGACAGGGGCTGAAGCAATTGGTTACGGGCAAACAAAAGAAAGCAGCAACGAACGGGAATGTTTTATTTCAATAATAAAGATTAGTATACATCCTCTTTTCTTCCAACGCGTATTGGTGTATTTTTGTTGAACAGGAAAGTTCTATGCTTGGATTTAATGTCTTGCAAAAGTCTTGCAAAGGGCCTTGGTGCGCCTGCATTTTAGACAATCAGCGCATGGTGGCAGCATATGTCTATATTGTCGTACAAAAGTCAGTGTGTCAGATACACTTAAAAGTGTGACGGAATCAGTGTATGCTGAAGGAAACTATCTCCAAGTCAAAACACAGCTCTGATGTTATTATTTTAGGTTAGGCCAGCGTTCACTTTTTATTAAAGGAGCATGTGTTGTATATGTAGTACATGAGTATATGTAGACAGCAAAAAGTGATTATTACGGGGACACATATATTAACATATAAAAGAACGGTTGGTTCAATAATAAGAAATGGAATTACAGACCACTTTGGAGATAAATGTGTGTGTTTTAACAGCCTACTTGGGCTACTGGAAACAGGAAGCACTGACAAATTTAATGATGATGATGATGTTGCTGTTTTAATATCTTGCAGCATACATGACGCATTCAAAGCCAAGTTGCCTCCGCAGGTGTTAGGGAGCAGAAGCTCAAACTAAAGTTAACAGTCTGCCCGATCAGGAGCGGTAAGTTGTTCCACCTTTCATTGATTATCGAAGCGTGTAGGTTTTGCCTTTACGTCAGTTGAGCATCAGGTTAAATGTTGCTGAGTTTACTTATGGACTTCTTCCTTTTCCTTTTTGGATTGGAAGTTAATTTTTGTTATTGGTTTGTTATTTTTAAGTTCAACCAGTCTGTGAAGAAGTCTCTTACAAATGAAAAGTGACTCACATTGAGAATTCAAACGGTGCTCGCTGATGACGATAGATTAGCTATTCGTCTTTGTTCTTTTTCCATCTTTATTAAACAACCGAAACTGCAGGCGACTTGAACCAAGCCCCACCTGACAAAGTAGCGCAATCAAGCGGGGTAGTTGTTCATGAAGTCGCAATGAAGTAAGTTTCAGTTAAAAAAAAAAATCACTGCGCCTCTATTGGAAACAAACGGTAGTGCCGCTGAAAGCAGTGAAAACTAAATAAACGAATGAAACTGAACGCCATGCCAAGTGACACGGTGTCATTCTAAGGATCGAGTCGATGTGGCCGTAGAAAGCTTTGAATGTTGTCCTTCAGCACGATGCAGATGTTGACTTTGACTTCGAGACTTTTAATAAATCATCATTGTCAGATTATTACAACTACTATTGTACAGGCTATTGAGGTTGACTTGACAGCGGCACGTTTAACTGCAGTGAAACAACAGCAACACACAGGCACCAGCAGTGAATGAATCTGCGACCATACAATTTTAATCCACGTTAAATAGGTTTGAAACACAATCCTGGTTCTTTAACGTTTCTCGGTCTATCCAGGGTAATATTATTTCTGTGTGGACAAAAGTGCAGTTATCTCCCATGAGCCTTTGCCACCAGCCAAATGCTCTTTGGGAAATGTAGTGGTTAGATGCTACGTTGCAAGTTATCACATAAAATGTTTTGTGCGGAAGTGGTTGCAAAATTCTCCAGTGAGTCCAAGTCCACACAGTGCTTATCCAAGGTTTTCACACCAAGGACCAAAGGTACTCAATCTAAATGGTTGACTTGGCACAGAGTTTGATTAGAAAAAATAAAAAAAATAGGATGCTGGGCATGATTGTAGTGGGTCACCGGAGAATGGTATGGTTTGTGTCATTGGCCGGCAGTAACCTCAGTGTATGACCTCATCGAGAAACTCTTCCTGCTGCATTACAACCAGTGCGCATGGGCACACCGGCCTCTCTGTGTCACGTGCTGCTGTGGTGTGGTCATGTGCTCTCGTTGCAATTGGCTGAGAGAGTTTTTTCCATAGTAGCGGGGATGGCATGCATTTGGTTAATTCATTTGAGCATGTACACACGTGAGGTACCGAGAAAGCAGTCTAAAATTAGAACATTAGCACATAGTAAAACAATCATAAAATGGCTATTGTTTACATAAAACAGCCATTTCAATCAACCTGACTTTTATTTAAAGATGCTGTTCTGTATTTCCCTGTGAGCCTAAATGTGTATACTCAGTTGTCATGTTGTGGGGGGGTCAGCAAAATCTTAGCGACTTATATTCCTCAGAAGCAAATGAGGAGGAATTCCTGTGGTTGCTGCTTCCTCCACTTGAACTAATCCTTTGAACGCTGCAGGCAGGAGTTTGGGGGATAGTGTACAAGGGAAATGTGTTTAGTGCAATGTTTAAACCTAACGTGTTCCTTGAGAGCAGGTGGCATTCCACTGTAACAGCGTTAAGTGCAACATATGCAAAGCTGTGAATCCCCACGCACAGATACAAGCACCTTCAATGAGTCATGAGCAGCTTTTTGTGTTAGTTTTCATTTCTTTTATCTCAGAGTTTTACACAAGTAAATTTTTTCCCACCAGTTAACCCTTTTTTTGTCATCTGTCTATAATTTACGTTTCCACTCTGCATTCATTTCCTCTTCAGAGCTGCTGCCTTTGTTTAACTAGCCTGTATATCAGGTCATAGCTCAAAAGAACTAGAAGTACAGGCTGGGCTTGTGTGATTGGGCTGACAGCCTTGATTTCCACACTAAGGATTCAAAATAGGTTTGCAAACAGTATAATGCCTGATGCAGCCACAGCATTAGCGTTCAAGAAATTCAATCCTCAGCCATAGCTTGTTGTTGTTCACTGACCATTTATTTGTATAAGCAACCTAAGACCCATGGACTAATTGGTACTTATTAATGTCATAAAGTTGTGGAAAAAGTTTAACTTTAATCAATTTTAGTAAAATAGTTGTAGATAATATTTATTAATCTTCAACTGCTTATCTGTTTCATGGGGGTTGCTGGAGCCAATCCCAGCTCACTCAGGGTGGGCAGGTACACCCTGCACAGATCACCAGTCCATCACAGGGCCAACACACAGAGACCAATGACCACTCACACTTACAGACAATTTAGAGTCACCAATTAACCCAAACACAATGTTTTTGGATGGTAGGAGGAAAGCCACGCATAGAGAGAACATGCAAACTCCACATAGAAAGGACGCAGGCCGGGAACTGAATCCACAACCTTCTCATTGTGGGGCAACAGCGCTAACCACTACGCTGCCACGTTGCCCTCCAGACAATATCTACTGATTAAAAACCTGTCATCATCATTATTTTATTATACATTTTAAAATTTCAAAATATAAGAAATCCCTGAAATTCACAATATTATCATACACTTTGTATGTAAAATCTTTATTTGTATTGTACACTTTTATTGTTATCACACTTATGTCATATAGAGGGAAATATTGTCCTCTTTTGATTTGTAGTTTGTTTTTTTATTTTTATTTTATTGATTTTATTTGTTACTCAGCATTTTAAAATGGATCGGCGATAACTTGTCACTTAACTAATCATTAAGTTAATGCAGGCAGGGAGAAAAAAAACCCAAAAGATCTCATGTGCAAGATATGAATAAAGTAGGCTACAGGATGTGAGAGTCTTCGCAAGGGTCATAACAAGGATTTCAGCCAGAGGAAAGCCATAAAGCAGCACAGCTGCACAGCTGCAGTTGCAGTCGTGTCTCCCACGCCCTGTCCGATAGTAACCTTGGGCCGCTGAAACTGCAACGTGTATCGCTGTATTTCAGTCTGTGGGTGGGCCTGTTTCACAGCATCACCGAGCAATGACGAACGTGTGCCCTGATGCCAGAATGAACGAATAATCCTGGCTTCATTCAGCTGTGAGCCACCTGGAGTTTTACAGTGTGGATCCGTATTATTTTATCTGAGCTCGCCATCAGAATATCGCACTCATCAACTTTGTATTGCGCCTGCAACAGTCGCCGGTGTAAAACTTGAAACACTGCATACACGTCATATATCCGCAGCCGGTTTCCCGTGGAGCGAAAAAGACCCCCCCCCAAAAAAAAAAAAAAAAAAATAATCCCCGGAACATCCGGGCACCGGTGCGTCGGAGGAGCCACTTCCCCCACCTCGTTGGGCTGGCGCGGCCTTATATGGAAGATGGCGCTTGTGGTCTGAGCATTCCTAACCAATCAGAGGGCTCTGGGGGTTTTCGGTGGGCGGGGGATGTTTCGGGTCCGGAGGAAGTCTGGGTGGGGTTTTTAGGGGGAGGGGCCAAGCAAGCCGGCTGCTGTTTGAAAATGAATGGTGTGCTGTTGAAGTTGTAGGGAGAGCGGGGTGTTGCTTTATCCGCCTAAACGTCGTCGCTTCAGCTCGCCGCTAAACCCAAAGGACAGAGGGCAGGTGGACGATCGACACGGCCCAGGAAGCGATTCAGCATCCAGACATGCAATGTGAGTATTTCAGCTCTCTTCGCGTTTTTACTTTACGTAGCTGAGACGGACCGATCTTACATCCCACAGAAACAGAGTCGTAAGCATCCCTTGTGTGGGATACTTTCAGTCGATATAAATGAAGGTCTGTTACTTACTCTGGGTTTAAGTCGTTATTCGATTTACTGTCTGATTTATTGACTTGGTCAGATCCCGCAGATTTCAGATCTAACGTGTACGGAGCAATCACCTCCTGGTGACATATGGAGAGATGGTTTCTTGGGTGTAACCCAACAAGCAGATCCTTGCGGATTTTACAGACCACAGCTAACGTCGAAGAAATGCCTGTGAAACTC
Organism: Echeneis naucrates; assembly: GCF_900963305.1. Classification (NCBI taxonomy): domain Eukaryota; kingdom Metazoa; phylum Chordata; class Actinopteri; order Carangiformes; family Echeneidae; genus Echeneis; species Echeneis naucrates. The sequence goes on from NC_042514.1 coordinate 19,617,185, forward strand.
TGGCCCATTTTTTTTTTTAGCTCTGTATTGGCTCATAAAGGCCGGGGATGGAAACAAATGTGCAAACCGTGGCTTCATGTACAGTAAGGATGCTCGGTCATAAGCGGGCTCTACCGGGTGACATTCAGGCATTGAATTGACTGAAAGCAATTCATTTTATCCCTATTCGGTTTTCAGTTACAATATTAGACTCATTAGACAGTCAAATGGAACTGGATGATACCACAGACAGTTGGAGACAGTATCATAATACTGAATGGAGGGGTGGGGCCTGGTTCAGTTCCATATGGGATTAACCCAGCAGAAGTTTGCAAACAGGGGGTATTGTGTTGGGGAGAGTTTTATTGTCTCTGTTTGGAGTTGTGATTGTTTTCAGGTTTCTTCATGCATAAGCCTTATTTGACTCCTTCTGTCTTACTCAACGAAACATAAAGATTTGAGCGTTTGTGTTTCCCACAGTTGTTGAGTTTTCCCTTTCTGAAAGGAACAGCTGTCGATATGCCAGACTGTGCTCCACATTCATAATCCTCTTCTGATTGCGTGAATGCACCAATGTCAGTTGCTGTTGTGCTAAATCTATCTGATTTCAGTTTTACAAACCGAACCATGGATTTGTGAAGAAATTCATGTTTGCTTGTAGTTCTATAGAACAATCTTGATAATTTGATGTCCATTGAAAATAATGGTTGATGGCAGCTCTACTAAAGGTTGCTCAACTCCAGCGCAGCTGAAGAGGAAACCCCCAAACATATCCCAGGGGTGCCACAAAAAAACGCTAGCATTGGGGGGGGGTTAAGTGAAATTGACAGTGAAACACAACAAGTTGGAGCCAGTGCAATAATGTTTCAGCAAAGCTTCATTATTAGGAATGGCCATTTGTCACTAACTGACAAGAACTAAGGGTTTACCGTGCCAGGGCTGTATCAGCCACATCTCAATCTATGTCCAGTCCAAATGTGATCAAATTTCTATGATGATGGTTCATCAGAAGAAAAGGAGCACAGTATTCGAAAGTAAGATTAGGGAATAAAAAGGAGTGAGCCAAGAAATATCGAGGCTTTTTATTGGCCGGTTTTCATCTTAGGGGGGGTGCAGGTTATTTAAACTACTCTCAAGATCAGTGTCAAACTCCTGCAGCCTATCCAACTTGAGTCCAAAACAATGATACATCATGAAGACATAGAGGAGGGGGTTCTTTAATTCTTAAAGTCTATCTATTCAAATCCCACCTCTTCCCAACTGTGCCTGCATTGAAAGAAAATCTAAATAGAATGGCTGTTTTGCTTGTTTCCACATGAGTGGTAGTAAAATCTCACAGTCACATCTGTGTTTTTGGCTTAGAGATCCCTCAGGTCTGTGTAGGAAGGCTGGCTGCTTGTCACATAACCAAATTAGAAGTGGTTTAGTTCGATTCAGGAATCCTTTCAGATGTAATCATCTATTTAACCAGTTGTTACTATAATTTGGGAGTTCTAGTTGGAAAAATGTGTCAAACACTAATGTATGATTGAAAAATATTTTCCTTCCTGCTCTCTGACCTGATTGTTCCAGACTGGCCTTACATGATAGGCTGCTACCACAATGCAAAGCCGCTGGTATGTGTTTTCAGTCTCTGTTTTTTAAAGAAAAAAAACAAAAAACAAAACCCAAAACAAAACAGGCCAGACCTGTGACTACCAAAATGAAGGATGCAGGCGACAACAGACGGCAGAATGATAGCGGGAGGGGAAGTCATGAAGGTGTGTGTTTGACAGTAGTGACAGTGGTGACAGTGGTGACGGCTTATTGTTTAAGAGGGCTTGACGTGGCTCCTGTGATGAGATACTGGCTCCTGCCTCTTGAAATTATTCTATTATGGGTGCACATTATGCAAAAAATTCAAAATAATCTCAGCTCATGATCTATACCGCTTATCTGTCAGGTTTGCAGGGGGCACTGGAGTCAATCCCATCTGACATTGGGCAAGCTACACCCAAGACAGGTCGCCAATTTATCACAGGGCTCATTCATAGGGACATACAGACAGCCAGCTATTCACGCTCACATTCATGCATACGGCAGTTTAGTTACAATTTAACCTACGTAACATAAATTACCTGGAGGTGTACGAGGAAACCCATGCAGGTGCAGGAAGAACAAGCAAACACCACACAGAAAGGCCCAATGCCATTTGTGCACATTATAGTTTTATATTGTCCTGTATCTGTTATGTGTTTTCAAGTCATCAGTTTTTGTGTCTTGGTGAAACATTTACACCCAAGCCCTTCATGAGTCAATGACAGGGATAGATATGTAAACAAAACCCCTAAACCACAGATGCTAAAAACAAAAAAAACAAAACACTTTGACCTGAGACCAGTAACAGTCAGTTATGAGTCCCATCAGCACTGCAGGTTGCTGGCTATCACATGTTGGTGATATTTGCTCTCTTGCAATTAGACGGGTGGAGCAATTATTTTTTTCCTTATTAGACCAGTGGAACAATTATTCTTCCCCTGATTAGACCAATAAGGTACTAGTATAGACTCCAATTGATTTAAACAGACTTATCCTCATTCAACTTAAAAATAAGCAGTAAAGAAGAAAGCAAAAACGGGCAATAGGACACACAATGACATATCTTAACAAGAGGGCAGACAAGATTTGGACAAAACAATGTCAAAACCTCAGCCGATTGTTTCTTGATTGTATTTCTCCTTCTTGGTAACTGTCTTTTACTGCTTCTTGATCATGGATGCGCTTGTCTAAAATAGCTGACATTGTCACACCTCCTCTTTAGTAACTATGTGTGAACCCACTGCTGAAGCCGTGGTGATGGAGCCTCCAAGAGCGGACGATGTCCTGGAGTCATCCTGTGGTGTGGGAGACAGTGCGGCCTCTCTTGATGATGTTACTGCAGATGCAGCCAAGTATGTCTACAGAAAAAAAAAAAACTACCTTAGCATAATTGCCTACATGGTCTTTGCTCCTCTGCCAGGGAGTAGAGATGAATCTGAGGGATAACGAAGAAGAATAGTCATATTCCAGTTAAATATGGCAAAGGTGTAGTTGTCTTTGGAAAATAACAGCTCCAACAGTTAGGAAACCGCTATTTTGGACATTTGCAACGCAAAGGATTATTGCCAGCACAATCAACATCTTACACAAGTTTAAGACACAGTAAACGACATAAATAAAAGAAAAAAACAGAGCAAAACTGTGCGTTAAATCTTTGCTTGTCATACACACACCCGTAACTGCAGAATCCTTTTCTCTCAAAATAGAATCCAGTGGGGGCAAGTGAAATAAAAACCACCCTAGGTTCTTACGGAAAATTTCAATAAGATGTGAATATAGGTATGCTGTTAGGGTAGTGCAAATAGTGCAAATAGTGCAAACATACCACTCAAGTTGGCGCTTTACTGCTAACTAATATTTGATATCGTGTTAATCATTGCACAGTCTCCCTCTGTGTTAGCTTATTTTTCTGTTGGTGTAACCGTGGTGGTTTTATAACGCCCAATCCATCCTTGAAGCTTTTCTTTAACATAACAATGATGTATAACACTAAAATGATGAACTTTGACACTATTGCGTGTTTACAGCGCAGTAGTAGTACAGTATAGTTTGGATGGGCATGTGACGCGCTTTATTTTCCTGTCTGTTTTTCTAAGTGAGTCCTCGGAGGAGGAGTCCACGGGGGGAAGGGAAGCGGAGGTTGGTGCCTATAATAAAGTCTGCGCCAGCACCAAGACCACAGAGGTCCCTGCTGAACAGACCTCAAACACACAAACAGGTGAGGGCTGAGGGACAGTCAGCAGGTTCAGTGTGTTTACTGTTTCCTTGTCCCACCCTAAACTCTTTGGCAGTGCTAGGTTAAAAGCAAATTATGATAAGAAACAAATGTACAGAACAAGGCTCTTCATATTCATATTCTTAGGTTAGAGGTAATCACTGAAGTCAGCATCAGTGACTGTGTGTTTTTTCACAAAGTAAGATTAACAGAGGTAAAAGAATGCATTCCCTGGCAGAACAAACGTAACTTTCCTTTTCCTGCCTTCAATCTCCACTTTGACATTCCTTCCTGTTTCGGTCACTGTGGGAGAAGTCCCAGTACATGTACTGCTTCCATGATATTTAACGTTTTCAAAATGTTATTTCAGACTATAACCTAGGGCTGGCCACCAATGATATAAAACCACTTTATATATAAAAGTGTACACACACACACACACACACAGTCACTTTAGTCTGAGTTCATCAGATCAGTGGAGGAGTAAATAGGTTATTATAGTAGGTCTTTAAGCATAGGAAGATTCAGTAAAACTATTATTTTGTGTCTCCTGTTTATGAGGCTGTTATCAAAGGCTGAACGGCCGCTGCTGATGTTGCTTTTTGCAGAGTGTTTGAAATCCCTCCACCACCACCTCAAAAAGAGATTTGCTCTAACTGGCGGATGAAAATGGGGAAAAAAAATTCTGATTGGCTTTCTTTCCATCAATTCAGTTTTTTGTTTTTTTTTTAAATTAGTTCTTGTTTTGTTTTATTCATTTGTTGATGACTATTTCGATGCAAACATTTAGTGATGAAAGTAACACTGCTGAGTGGATATGGCCGTAGTTGCTCAGTGCACTGCAGTGTTACATTAATCCCGATCGTGCCCACCCCCAGACACTCCACGACCCTTTCTGACAAACCTTTTATTCTTCTCTCTAAATGTTTTTATTCTTTCTAGTGAATGTCCAGCGCCCAAACTCCCTTTCAGTGCCGGCAGCAGCAGGGCCTGGTCTTTGCACCTCACAAGGTGATGCTGAGGTGAAACTGAGGATGGGGGACTCTGGTCTGGCTGCTGAGACACCCCTTACCGTCAACCAGATGTTCACCTTAGCTGTGGAGCGCTTTGGTGACTACACAGCTCTAAGCTGGAAGGAGGGGGGCGAACAGCACAAAAGCCTCAACTACAGAGAATACTACCAAACCTGCCGCACTGCTGCTAAGAGCTTTCTCAAGGTAGTTTTTTTTTTTATATATATATATTGAGTGATCTAGTATAACTGATACATGGTTTTAAAAATCATCCTCATTTTAACAGACTAATCTATGGGAAGGATTTGATAGTCTACAATCCCAAACTTCTGGCAAAGAGCAATATTCACGAAGTGCAACAACTATCTGAGAAAAGGAAAAAGGATTTTGATCATTTGGCAATTTTTAAATATATAATAAAGACTAATCTTCTAAGTTGGCCTCCAACTAGAATCATAATTGGAATACTTTTGTCGTAGATCAGACAAATCTCATTCCTTTTTTTGTAGGCCAAATGATAAATCTATTCATTTAGAGTAATAGTCAGATTCATTTATAATGAAGATAATAAATTGTTTAAAATAGTTTACTTGGTTTCTCATATAACAGATTTGATTCTGCATGAAATGTGTTTTTATTTCAGACCAGTTTAAACATTACTTTTCCCCCATATCAAAATATAGGGAACTCATCAATGACATAACACTTCATAAGCAAGGGGGGAAGTAGCTGCTTCTCTTTTCTTCTTTGTTTTTCCTACCCTCACAACAGGCCTTCCTCCCTGTCAAAACACTGAGCATTTCTGTTTACTTTTCAATGTCAGCCTTTGCTGTTATTGTTTTAAAGCTGCATTTTATTCCAAGTCAGTCCAGACCGACCTTAGTACAGCACGAAGTCGGGTTGAAATGTCCGCCAGACAGAGCACATGTAATACTGAACTCAGTCATTAAGGGGGACACGCAGACATTTAGATGTCCGACTCTGCTCTTTGTATAGTATATACTATTGATGTCAAAAGATAACTGTGGATGAATCACATTTTCTCTGTATATTGTTTGAGCAAAGATAAAAAAAAGGCAGAAATTAATAGACTCAAGGGAACACAATGTCTACTTTAAAAATGTAGCTCACCCTAAATATAAAAAAATGTATTGCAACTAATGCATTAATGCCGACAGCCCTAGTCTATTCTGTATACTAAAAGATGTAACACACAGTGGAAAACTTAAAAAAAAAAAACTTAAAAAGTTGTGTTTATCTTGGTCTACAGCTTGGCCTGCAGCGCTACCATGGCGTTGGCATTCTGGGCTTCAACTCTGCTGAGTGGTTCATTGCTGACATCGGAGCCATTTTGGCAGGGTGAGTTTCACCTTCACCCATTAATTTAGTAGAGTTTACGTGATTGCGTGATACAAGCCCAGTGTTCCCTAACTCTGGGTTTCATTTCCGGCAATGCGTTGATTGATGACACCCCAGGGAGGTTAAGGACAGTAGTGTTGAAAAGTAAGCAAAAGTTTTAAGGTTCTTGCATTTAGCGTCTAAAAAAAAGATTCTGTTTCTGGTTGATATTTGTTTCTGCCTGTCAGCAGTTTGAGTTAGTAGCAGTTCCTTCAACAACTGACTTCCTCCCAAATAGTTCCTCTTTAAACAAATGTTTGAGAAAACTTAAACCTATATTAGTATCTTACAGAGTGCAAGACTTGAAAAATAGAAAAACTATTTATGAATTTCTTTTTTTTTTTTTTTTTTTCTAATTTCTGCCCTCTCACAACCGTTTGAATATATTCCAAACTAGGGGTCAGTAGTCTGAACATTTTTTTATTGACTATCATTAATACAATAGAGTAGTTGCACATTTAATACTTTAGTACTTTAACTAAGGTTAACTGAGGTTAAGGTTCTTTTGTTCTTCTTCTTCTACCTCTCATAAAACTATCACATTCATAATGGCAAGCTTCTCTGCTTTCATGACTCCATTAATATTCAGTGTGGATCCACTGATTGGACAGATTTGCTGCAGCCGAGCTGCTTACATCATCAAACATCTGTTATGTGACACAGGATTTTTTTTTATTTTTTTTTTGTGCCATGAGTTTAATTTGAGCTCTCGTTATTAAGACGCTTTGTTTCCAGCAATTCATATGTAGCTGACTGTAAGAATTCATTTCTGGGAAATGAATTTTGTAATGGGAAAGAGAAAGCTAAAGCATAGTTGGAACACCTGAAACTGATCCAGTGTAGTCTGAATAAAAAATACACTTGGCCTGTGGTTTCCCAGTTAATTTTGGACCGTGGTCTACTCAGTGCTGTTGGATGAGTAAGAATGTGATGAAACTACTCTGAGCTATAGCACTGTTGTGCTTCATCTTTTGACTAACTAGTAGAGTTAGTCAGAACTAGTTAGAATTACGTATTTTGTCCACATTCTAGGCTGAGTAGTTTCTGTTGTTCCAGGAACGATACAAAACAACCATCAGCAAAAAAACGGAGACGATACAAAATGCTAGCTCACAGACAATCTTTTTGTTTTTTGTTTTTTTGGTTTTTTTTTTTTTTTTTGCCAAGATTTTTGTGCAACATAATATTAAAGTCTCATGGTAATCAAAGTTAAAGCTGAACAAATTCCTCTGGTGGTCATCTGTTTACGAGAATGGAGATGCGATAATAGTTCACTGCACGTCTGATGTTTCTCAGGGCCTGATCTCACACAGCAGGCCCTCCAAAAGAGAAGATCTTCAGCATTTGGTAAATGTGAAAGAGAAACTACTAACTCTGACTCCGTTCACTTTTGCAGTGGCTTTGCTGTGGGAATCTATACGACCAATTCTCCTGAGGCATGCCAATATGTAGCAGAAAACTGCAAAGCCAATATTATTGTGGTTGAAAATCACAAGCAGCTGCAGAAAATCCTTCAGGTGAGTTCTACCCTAGTTACCATATATACTGCAAGGACGTACTGTTGTACTGATGAGTAGGATATGAAGAAAAAATCTGAAATGACATCATGAGTTTAAGGTTAAAGTTCTGTGAGTTTAGGCATATCACTTTCACGTATGGCTACTCGTAACGCGTAATTTTTAGTTTTCTGAGTATTTGTTTCTGTTTAACTACCATCTACAATTATTTTTAAAAAAAAATTTTTTTAAACTGCTGTGTAGAACTTGTTGACTTTGCCTGGACAGCATGTATCTCATACACTGCATGTTCACAGATTGAAGACAAGCTTCCACATTTGAAAGCCATTATCCAGTACAAAGATGCACTAAAAGAGAAGAGACCAAATCTTTACACAGTAAGTACATTCTCTTTATAATCAAAGACCAACATGAGAGAAAAAAAAAAAGAAAAAGCCACATCTAAGTGAGTTTCTGTGTACCGCAGTGGGCAGAGTTTATGGCACTTGGAGAAGATGAGCCTGATGCTCCCCTGGATGCTGTCATCTCCAGCCAGAAGCCCAATCAATGCTGCACGCTCATCTACACCTCAGGAACCACAGGTCCACCCAAAGGAGTCATGCTTAGCCATGACAATGTAAGTTACCTGAGCCGGGTGTGTGTGTGTGTGTGTGTTTATCTCTGAGGATACAGATGTGTCTGACACAGGTGGCAGAAGCATTCTGCTGTCTTGTAATGGGAGAGGAGTGCCCGTGCAGCTGACAGTTGCAGAGATCAATATACCTGACTGCTTGGTCAGGTCATCGTACCTTAAAATGATTCCACCTTAAGCAAATTGCCCATGATTAAAGTCCATCCTTGGGATAATTCACATAAAGACATAACAAGCTGTAATCCTGTTCAACCACAAAGTTTTCATAAAAGTAGCTATATGGTGCTTTTTAACTATTTAATTGAAGCTATTTCTTTTTATTCTTTTATTCTTCTGCGACTGTCCCAAATTTCAGAGGAAAACATGCTACTTTTTACTCAGTTACATTAAACTGACCCCTTCAGATTAGCATTTTCTATAAAGGGTCGAGAGTGTAAAAGTTATGGGGATGCTTTTTTGTACAATGTACAAAGCTTGTTTAAGTGCAGTTGGCTGATACAGTCAGACTGGTGTGCTTTTAACTTGTGAGTTCTTTTTATTTACTTTTAACTTGCATAAAGGATCTGAATTCTTCTTCCGCCGCTTCTTTTAGCCTAACTGGCTGACTGTTTTATTTTTAAGATCAGTTAAGCTCAAGATGTCTCCATGTGGCCTTGTATTCACAGAAGGAGTACAGTAAGATTCTCATTAACAGCTTTGCTGGCTTCTTCCCCGTAGCTAACATGGACCGCACTCTCCACCAGCCGCCACGTGCGCCTAACAGATGCCACTCAGGCGCAGGAGTCCGTCGTCAGCTACCTACCGCTTAGTCACATTGCAGCTCAGATGGTGGATATCTGGGTTACCATGAGAGTTGGGGGGGCGACCTTCTTTGCTCAGCCAGATGCTCTCAAGGTGAGATTCGATATTTGTTTTAATACACAGTGAACAGGCCGGAAAACATGGGCACAGCAAACAGACAGTTCATGTTGACTCTCAGATATTAATTCAATTTGAATGTTTTAGTACCAAGGTCATAGTTAATCATTACATCTTCACATTATTTTCTAACCTCTTTTAATGAGGCGTGAATGTCGGGGCCGCTGTATTGCTTAAGACACCTCTTAAAATTGCCAAAGAGTGTAGTTTCCATTTTTCTTTAATACAGAGAATGAAAATAGATATTCAGTTTTTCCTTCCACGGCAGTGATTTCTGTGAAACCAAGTCTGGCATGCTGGGCAGCTTCTCCACAAGGCCCTTCATTTTTGACAGCTTCTTTCTCATAAGGATTATCACGGCCGTGATCATCACCCTTAAATGTTCATTACCACAAGTCAAGCTTGTAGCGATTGCAGACAGATCACTAAGTATTGAAATGGTAATTGGAGCTCCTCACGGGGAACATAAAATGAAAAGCCTTCTTGTTTGTTTCAATGCTGTCTCTCTCTGAATTTTCTGCTCATTCTACTTAATTCTCTTGCCATGTGAACTGAACGACACGTTTCTGGTAATAATAGATTCCTTCTTTTACCAGGGCTCTCTGGTGAACACCTTGAAGGAGGTGCGTCCCACAGCCTTCATGGGCGTCCCCCGTGTCTGGGAAAAGATGCAGGAGAAGATGAAATCTGTCGGAGCAAAGTCTTCAGCTGTGCGCCGGAAAGTAGCTGCCTGGGCCAAAGACGTTGGTTTGCAGACAAATCTCACCAAGATGAACCAGTATGTTTATGAAGTTGTAGCTTTATTTTGACATGATTGAATCATTTCTTTGAGGGTGGAGAGTTTCTGTTTCCCTTTTGCTCACTTTTTTTTTTTTTTTTTTTTTAACCAAATTTTTTTTGCCAGTGCTTTATTCTTTGGTTCCCGTACTTTCCAGATACCTTCCCAGAAACACGACTCATCATTTCCAAAACATATCCCTTCCTTTTATTTTTATTTTTTTACTGTAATGCAGAGGGATATTTGCAGGAGACTCCTATGCAGTTTGATTCTAATTACAAGTGAAATGTGAAAGTCACTGAAGCATGGCCCCTGACATAAATGATTGTAGGCTGTACAACCTTTGCTTTCATGTGGTTTCTGGGTAGAGGGACACTTGGAGGGAGAACATTATATAGTGCAGTGGTTCTCTAACTTTTTATATTCTGTACTGCCTGAGAAAATATTGTGCTCTCCAAGTGCCACCATTATGACTGATATTAAAGTGCAGGAGCTTAGGCCTACCCTACTAGGTGCAGACAGTTCGTGGAAGAGACATGGTTATTCCTCATTAGGATTATTTACTGTTGAGTGCCTTTTTTTTTCAAAGCCAAGGGTGTCATTGTAACAAGCATAACAAGTTTGATGTGTTGTAAATTGTTGTACTTGTTATGCCTGTCCTGGTGCAAAAATGAAAGTGTTCAACTCGATGAACCTTGAAAGTTTTAATATAAGAAAACCTTAAAAGAAATACATTTATCCTTCATTCACTCCTGTTCTACGGTTTATCTGTTTCTGGGTCGCGGGCGGTGCTGGAGCCACTCCCAGCTCACGTATCATGAATTTATTTGCTTTTTTTTTTTTTGTGTGTGTGTGTGTGTGTGTGTCTCTCTTCAGGAATAGAGAAGCTGGTCGCACACCCTTCAGTTATCACATAGCAAAAAAGCTTGTGTTCAAAAAGGTGCGTAAGGCCCTGGGCCTTGACCGCTGCAACAAGTGCTACACAGGTGCTGCTCCCATCACCAAAGACACCCTGGAGTTCTTCCTAAGCTTGGATATTCCTCTGTACGAGCTGTATGGCATGAGTGAGAGCACTGGCCCTCACACCATCTCCCTTCCCGAGGCCTTCAAGCTCACCAGGTACATTTTCCCTTTTCACATCAATTTGACAAGATAAAGAATTTTTCCCTCACCGAAGAATACCAAAAAAAAAAATTGTATTGACAAAATAGTTGAGGATACGTGCTTGAAACTGGTCAATCACAAATGTGTTTTTGTCTTGCAGCTGTGGTATAGAGATTCCAGGGTGCAAGACAAAGCTGCACAACCCAGACGACGAGGGAAATGGAGAGATCTGCTTCTGGGGTCGCCATGTGTTTATGGGGTATCTCAACATGCCTGAGAAGACGGAGGAGGCTCTGGATGCAGAGGGCTGGCTGCACTCAGGTGACCTGGGCAAGCATGACCAGAAAGGGTTCCTCTTCATCACTGGAAGAATTAAAGGTACTTCTTCTGTATTCCATGTGTCTGTATCAGATTTAGGAGAAGAGCTTACCTAAGGGAGGCTTTGAAACCTCTTTGCAGCCTTGCTTTTTTGGAAGACATTGATTCTGTTAAAGTCTGACAGCTTACTGAACTTTCTCTGTGTTTGATTATAGAGTTGATCATCACAGCAGGAGGAGAGAACATCCCTCCTATACCCATCGAGGATGCTGTGAAAGAGGCTTTGCCACTGATTAGCAATGCCATGCTGATCGGGGACAAGAGGAAATTTCTGTCTATGCTCCTCACCATTAAGGTAAACGCACAAACGGAGCCTGGTCCTAGATTAGGTGGCAAGTAGCCAGGCAGTGTATCGGTTTAGGAGATATTCACATCTTTTTACCGGCAACAGTATACCAAATATTCTCAATTAAAACTCTCCACCAATTTCTCTCTGGAAGTATCAGCCTAAAACCAGCAAGCCTGAGCTGAAGAAAGAACTCAGTTTTGTCTTTAAATGGCTGGAGAAGATTGTTAGAAACCATGCTCTCAGTGAGCTGCGTAGAAAACTAGACCCACTACAATTTGCATTTACGGAGGGCAGAGGCACAGATGATGCTGCATAAAATTCGCTGTCCTCTTGATTAATCAAAGCCACATGTAAGCGCTGGGTTCACTATCGACCTCTCTGCCACTTCCTAAAATGAAGTAAAGGCATAAAATGTTTTCCATCGCTGAAATGCTTGGTCTGTAAAATAAATTACAGTGCTGACAGAAGTGACCGATGCATGTAAGTGATGTTTTCACGTGGCTGAATTTCCATGGAAATGATCATCTGAAGGTGGAAGAACAGCAGTGTCTCACATTTTAAGAAGCTACACACCATATTGCATGGAACAAAATAGTTCTTAATGAAATCCTGGCTAACTAAAGCACTGAATGACATTTGGTGTCAGACACCGCCACCTACTGGGCTTTGACTGCAGTGCTTTGAGTCACAAATGCAGAGATAGAACAAGAGAAAGAAAAGCATCATCAACAAAATCCAACTTTTTTACCTTTGTCTACAGAGTCAGGTGAATGCTGACACAGGCGATCCAGAGGACGAGCTGGCCGCAGAGGCAGTGGAGTTCTGCAGCAGGATAGGCAGCAATGCCACACACGTTTCAGAGATAGCAGGCGGCAAAGACCGGGCAATCCACACTGCCATCCAGGAGGGCATCAACAAGGTCAATGAAAAAGCAACCTCCAATGCCCAACGCATCCAGAAGTGGATTATTTTGGATCGGGACTTCTCCATTGGTGGAGGAGAGCTGGGTGGGTGCAATGGGAACATTTTTTTTCCCCCCCTACTTAATGAGAGTTAGTAGATTTCTGCTGTTTGAAACCACTTCATTTCATTGAGCTATATTTTTCTCATACTAATGTGTATTGTTTGAATTTACTACATTATCCAGGCTAATGAAAACTTGTTTTGGGGAATGCAGCACATACAATAGTAAAGCCGATGATCACTCCCAATGCAGCTCACCTGTGGACAGTAACTGGTTTCAGGCTTCCCCGTTCGACGGGGTGGACAGTTATGGAAATGTGGGGAAACCCATAAACACAATAAGCAATAGCTTCTCAGGGCACACTGAAGTTTTAAAGACCGGCACATTGTTTTAGCCAAAGTGGAGCAACAGCTGCAATATGTTGCACAAGTGAATTTGTTCCAATATTAAACAAATGCAAAAAGCCAGCGTGTAACAGTATGAATGATCTGCTTGTTCCACAGGTCCCACCATGAAGCTGAAGCGTCCAGTGGTGGTGAAGATGTATAAAGAGCAGATTGAGAACTTTTACAAAGAGCTGGCGACTCCGACGACTCCGGACAACCCGCTGCCCCCCAAATAAAGCTGCTCCTCTGGCTGCAGATGCAGACGTGCACCAATATTGTTTCATGCCGCTGACTTATCATTTTCTTTTGTGCGTAAACGTTTTGATAGCCTTAAGTTTTGTTGATTTTTGTCTTCGTTTACAATTGTCGAGATTTGAAACAAACAAACAAAAAAAGCCATTTTAAATAGCTTTATGCTTGACGATTCAATAAGCTGAATTCAACTATTTATTTGTACTGCCGGGATAAGCAGCAACACATATATGAAGTGGATGCAAGATGAATTTATTGTGCTGTAATACTTAAAAGGAAAAAACAAAAGAAGTCCAGAGGATATGTTGAAGGGTTTATTTGTGTTCTGCACATGATTTTTATTTATTTTCCGTTTGCCAAAGTTTACATGAGCCAAAAGAGCTGCAAATGAAGAAGCATTTCTAGAGATGAAAACTCAGCCACCGTGTAAAATGTTCGCTTGCTTTTTACACATGCTCTGTTTTTCTTGTCTTTGTCAGCCTACATTAGAAACAAATACATTTATTTTGTACAAAAGTAAAAAAATTCGAGTCTTTAGGCAGACGATCTGAATATCATACCTAAGCAACCAAGTTCTGTTCATTCATCATCTAAGCCATATATTAAGCTTTTTGTAACTGTAAAGTCAAGCTTGTGTTGTCCTGCTGACTCATTACAGCCTACACACCCACCTGGTCCGTCTGTGTGTGTGTGTGTGTGTGTGTGTGTGTGTGTGTGTGTGTGTAGACCTGCTGTGATAGGATTGTAAATATACATAATCTGCATCCTCATGCTTGTCTTTATTTATCTACATTTTTCAGCCTAGAAATCTGTTTTTGCACTCAGAGGCTGATGATGTCTAACAGCAATGGAAAGTGTAAATAAATTAGAACAGGCCAACTGTATCTGCTGCATTTATATGCTGTTATTGGTCTGCTTCCGGTAAATGTTCAAATGGTCAGCGCTTGCTTCCGACCTCGCCGAAGACATTTCAGACTGATTAAAGGAAAGGTAGATGCTCCAAAGAGCTGATTTATGATGTATATGCACATGAGCATACGAGCATATTTGTAGCGCTGGTGATTTAAAATGATGGCGAGTTTGGTTGTTGTGGTTTGCGTAAACCAATTAAAGTTCAGGGTAAACAAAACAGCGATGTGTGCATTTGTGTGCATTGAGGAAATGATGGTGATTCAGCTCATCTGGGTGAGGGAGCTCCCTGCTGTCATCAAGAGTTCAACATAAAAGTTTGGTAGGAAAAAACTACACAAGGACTTAATGTACATTCTAATTATTAATATTATATTTCTCTGTAAAAGTCCCCCCCCCCCTTCCAACATTTCACAAAGAGCTCACAAGACCCCAGACAGGAAGCTGGAATTACTTGACCCCAAAGCGCTGTTTTTGTTTGAACTATCAGGGTTAAAAGATGAATTTTGCATGACACTGCTGATAAGCAGTTTCTGTATACACTGGCTGAAATGCGAACCTTTGGATGATCAGTAAAAAGATTGAACAAATATTATGCGCATGTTGCTTTTTTGTGTGTCCTGCAGCCCATTCAACAAGCACAACTGAGTAAAGGCTGAATGAACTTTATACTGTAGAAGCATCAAGCCAAGTAACTAAAAAAAAAAAAAAAACAAAAAAAAAAAAACACCTGGTGAAGTGATTGAAATGGTGTTCCCAGTGAAAAGTAAAGTAAATAATTTTGGATCTACTTTGTGGTTTCACGTGAAAGGTGAATAGCAGATGAAAGTGAATTATGATATAAGAAAATCTCACCCACTTAGTCAGCCAGGTTTAACATCACACAACACATGAAGCAAGCAGAGGAGCAGTGGATAATATATGTAATTAGCTCAGCAATGAGGAAATCATTTGTATTGTGATGACCCTTTCTGAGTCCGATGGCCAGGATAATTGAGTTGGCCTGGTCTGTCAGGCAGTTCCTTCCATCCCTGGCTTCTACACCCCATCTAGTTCTCTATGCCTTCAGTTACATAGAAATGAACTTACGTGATATTCCTACTTATGTCCAGCATTGAACTGAGCCATCACAACTCAATTAATATATAGATGAAGAAACATAGTAGGGACTTCAAACATGGTGAAAAATGTGATAGCTTATCAAGATCTGCAGCTGGTTTAAACAGCTTGCTCCACAGGGAGCCAAAGCTTTTACGGATCCTACAATGGAGGCTGACAAAAAGAAACCCTGCAGCCTTATTAGTTGCACCTCTGTGTCCCCTCCTGTGGAGAGAGCAACAGGACTTCTCATTCCTACTCTAATAGGTGTGTTCAGCCTGTGAAGAGCAGGAAAGGGGAAAAAAAAGCATACTATCCAATCCTTTAAAGTCAAGTTACAAATCAGAAATAATTCTCAATTCATTGAATGTAATTTCATTGTGGTTTCACATTTCAGTGCCTAACGCTTCACTCTAATGATAAATATGTGAGGAGATTTAGGAGAAACTGCTAATGTGAAACTAGAAGGGAATTATGGGGAGCAAAAAGGGTGGTAGTAAAGGGTGGATATAAAACTATTTCATTACCAAGAATTATTTTTCTCAAATTTATTCAATTCATTTTTCTGATAATTTTTTTCAAAATAATTTTCTAACAATTTTTACATTGTGGTCTTTGGTAGTATTCCTTCCACTACCACTGAAATTGAAGCAGCTATCATTAATCGGATATTTCACATCGTGTCGATTCAATATATTGATTAGCCGATACCAATAAACATTTCTCCCTGTAGTGACATTTACTCAATGGGTGGTCAGTGCTTCATGAGCATTATTGCTCGGCTTGCTGATGGTCCTTTCAGCTCCGCAGACTGCACTGATGACACCATGAACTTTATGTGAACCCTCCACACACACAGCCATGACTGGGTCACACAGCGGTCAATGATGGGGCACAGGACAACAGTACTTAATGACTTTATTAATAATATGATTTCAAAATAAAAAATAACATTAAAATAACATGTTTTGTCCTTGTTAACAACTTGCATCATATAGCCACATGGTGGCATTGTAATGCCAAGTTTTTATTTTTAAAAATACCAAATTGTTCTTCTGCTATCCAGTTTGTTTGTTCTGCGCGATGTTTGTAACTATGACCACATATGGACACATTTCAGACTCCATCCTCCACAGCTTGATGCCTCAGTTTAAACAAAAAGGGGAACAATTTGAAATTTATAAATACAGGCAACCCTGTCCCCTTGTCACAAACACATTATGACGACCACTGACACAGGAAACACACCATCTGCACATGCCCCCTCCCGCCCCCCTCCACATATTAGCAACAAACCATTTGCTCTTTATTTTTGTGTTTACTTCATCCTCTACTCCATCCACACAGTAGATATTCTACCCTTGCTATATTATACACGTTATATATAATATAGTTGCAGCTGAAATGCTCGACTCCTACAGAGTGGTTCACAGAGTTGTGAAGTGTGAAGTTGTGTTTTCTCCATTCGGTACTTCTTCTCCAATTTTTATTTTCATCACCATTCTTTGCGCTGCCAAACAGAGAAATGACCCATCTGACTAACCTCATCAAATATATTTATTTAATGACTACCATCATTATGCCAATATTTTATACAGACATAATGGATGGTTTGTATATACAACTCCCCGTTTCATAACTTGAAAAATTAGCCAATTTATTCTGAGAAATGTTGCACAAATAGCTCTTGGGAGTTGTAATTAACCATATATTTTCAAACGCAGTTAGTATCAGAGATATAAAAGACAATTTCTGTGTTTCTGGTTATTACAAATCCAGCACTGGAAAAGATTTTTCTTTCCCTCAACATTCACAAGTGTTCACTCCCTCGTAATCTGCAGGCTAAACATCACAGCTCAACAAAAGCACCCATGGCCCATGAGTGACCTGCGGGGTTGTGGCTAGTTCAGTCGCGTCTGTAGTTAAAGCAGGACAGACAGGACTGAACACTGAAGGTCTTACACGAGAGATACTGCAACTAATAAAATGAGCAATTAAAAAGAGAACTTTGTGAAGCAATAACATCAACAAAACCATTTTATAATGATGTAACTACCCGCTCTGTTGTGCTTGTAGTTCAATGACAGCAGTTTTTCCTGTGTTCAAGCTATAATGGTGTAATTTTTGTTAAAATAAAATATGTTTCAGTTCCTTAAGTAGTGCAAGAGAATGTGGAGAGGGAACTCCGCAAACACAAAGACTGATGAAAGAAATGCTAAATGAAAGATCACAGTTACCTAAGCTAATGGTAGAGGCTAGCCTGGACAGGACATCAGGCCCATGCAGCAACAGTACTCGTACAGTCACATATTGTTGTAGGAAAAAGGAATGGCTTAAAACAGCTCCCCACAGCTTTGCAACTCTGTTTTTTCTTTTCCAATTGGTGTGTTTCTTCAGGCTTATTTCATCATAAAGAAATATTATTATTTTAAGTTTGTGTTTGGGTACAGACATGTATTAATGGGTAGAAAAGTGGAAGAAAAAAAACAAAAAAAACAAAAAACAAAAACAAACAATCATAACTGGACATGATGAAAATAAAAATTTTAACAGTTTTAAGTTCCCTGAACAGAAGTGTGGACTCCTTGCGTCCTCATTCTGGTCCAGTTATTTTGTACTGGAAGCAGGGGGCGATAACAAAGTTTAGCTCATCCAACAAACATTTTCAAACACCTGCTTCTTGGTGTTCAGCTGTCATCAGACTCATGATACACACAAAAAAAAAATCAAAAAACAAAAAACATACAAAGAACATCCCCATAACACTTTTCGCCTAAAATAAACTCAATGGGCATGTTTGCTTGTGAATAATAGTGACTAAACATGCTGAAATAAAGACAATTAAATAAGAAACAAACAAAAAAGGTTTGTAATTAAAAAAAAAAAAAAAAAAAAAAATCATATTGTATTGCATGTAAATATTGTATAAAATCCTTAAAAATACAGTTCAGGTAACTACTTAAGTACTGAAGTCATCACAGCCAAAAGTGCAGAGGTCCATAAATAAAACATTGACTGTGGATAGACATCTTCTCTCCAATCCTAACGCAACTCCCCCTCTCCACCATCACAAGGGACTAAATGAGTGCCTGGTCAAAGGTCAGAGTTCATGAACTAAGACTTTTAAGTTTCCACATCGGTGCAGGGGACAGCAAAGGGGACAGGAAGGAAAGTTCATGTATTGTTTTGTTTTTTTTTTTGTGTGTGTTTTTTTGTTTGTTTTTCTTAATCCTCTCCTTTTGCTGACAAACACACTTGCAGATTCACAAATGCTGCTCACACAGTTGCAAAGTTCATTCTCAATAATCACAGGCTGAAGTTCTCCTGCCAGAGGCACACCTTTAGAAAATAAAGGGGAAGAACTGAGAAGGTGGGGGTTGGCGTTGGGGGGGGTGGGGGTGGCGGTGGCAGGGAGGTGGGGGTGGGGATAATGCAGGGCACATAAGGCGGCAAGGATCCAGGCTTTCTTTTATGTTATTTTCCGTGCTCAGATGGCATTTGCAGTAAGGGCAGAGGGAGTGTGTAAATGTTGCTGAGCCAGGCAGGCAACAGAAGGGAGCAAAGTATTAAAGCTATTGAAGCATCAGAATATAAATACAGTCTGCAGGACTAAAGTTAAGAGGAGGAAAAGGAGGCAGGGAGGATCATTGGAGATTGGTACCGCTGTAAGTTGGTGCGGGTCTGTGTGTTTGTTTGAAGCCTCAAAGGGGGCAGGAACTAACAGACCAGGGGCCTGAATCACAAAGCAAGTTCACCTCAGTTTTGCTTCCTTTGAGTAGTAAGTGAGAAACCAGTCACATCAAACACACCAACAGCTGTGAAAATATTGTAAGATGAAACTTTTAATACCTGTAACATCACAGGTCATTTGAACATGAAAGATGATTCAGATTCAGATGATATAGAAGATAAATAGGCAATGCAAGATAAACATCATAAATCAAAAAGAATGGTAATATATATAGAAATGTATTATCATCATAATCAAATGCTTAAGTAATAATCAATATGTAAATTGTCTTATAATATAGTTAGGCTTCAATATTTTGAGAAGTCAAATAAATACTTGAGGACTGATCTCTCCTTTACTAAAATGTTCGGGTTTCAGACTGTTTGAATGAAATTTATTTGTAGATGTATAGTTGGACTTGGAAAAACATATGTTTTCCTGGGTTTACCTATGTAACCTGGCAACACATCCAGCTTTATGAGACTGGTTGATCTGGTCTAATCCTCTGATCTTGCTTCATGATGAAGGCCCCTGAGAAGCACATTATAAATATTTAGGGATGAAAACACAAGGAGTGTTTTGTTTAGCTTGTAATTCTGCCTACATGACCACTGTTGATGCTGCTGCTGTGCTGCAACATGGTATCAAGGACATCACTGCTGGTTCGAATGTTTCAAACATAACACCATTCAATGACAACCGTTTCAAAAAAGCCACATCATAGCTGTGAGGAACTGCTACTTGAGTCGATTACTGTAAATACTACACAGTCATCTGACACTTCCTGTTGAGAAGACTGAATCTAATCTCAGAAAGCAAAAAGATCAGAAAATGACCACCATTAATGAAAAAAATTATAGTCATTTTAAGATTTCTAGGGGGCTTGATTAACAGAGACATCACTGATAAAAAGAACAACAGCCTCCAACGGCATTGGGGAAAAAAAGAATTAAGGATGAAAGCCGTTAAGACAATACTGGGTATTCAGGCATCCCACTTAACACTTGTTTCCCCAACAGGTTTTTTTTTTGTTGTTGTTGTTTTGTTTTTTTTTGAGGCAAGGGGGGGGGGGGCGGGGGGCGCGGGGGGGGTTCAATCTGTGTGACCATGGCTAACAGAGCGCACACCCCCCCCCACACTGCAAGTCGCAGAAAAAGGCACTAGAGTGTGGCTGTTGCTAGCCGTAGAAAAGTAAAAGCGATATACATTCAGAGCTCACAGGTTATCTTGACCGCAGTCAGGGAATAAATACACAAAATGCACTTGTAGAAAAATAAAATGTAAAAAAAGCGTGGCCCCTATTTTTATTTTTTCTTATTTTTGGATTCTGGGAGACAAGTATGGCTACTTTTCACGGTTCTTTTTTTTTTACTCCCCCACCCTTCCCAACACTTAGAAGGCAATTTCAGGAGGGATACTCCACTGCTCTGGCCACAAGCAGTTGAGCCCTTTCATGCACGCCAACATGGGAATAACAGGGAAAGGAGGAGAGTGGTGAAGAGAGGAGATAGAGTGAGGGGGCTTTAGTCGGAGGAGGTGGGGGAGACAGGGTTATTGGTAGGAGGTCAAGGCTCAGCTTTCAGTGCGAGGAAGTAGAGGGGGAAACTCAACAGAATATGTTTTCAGATGTTCAGACAACAGAGAAACCTCATCCGAAACAGTCACACAAACGAACACGCAGCACACGTCTCAGTGTCTTCATGTACAGTGTAGCACACAACACACTATCATGTAGTTGCTTGCACATGCAATTTTCAAGTATTTATTAATGTACAATATCTGTCAGCAATTATAATTTCTTTTATCAAACTAGCGCCTCAACCTTTAGTTAATCAGCAGAAAAATAATTTGCAACTATTTGGAAAAATCATGTAAATCATCTCCTTGCCAAAAAAAAAAAAAAAATCTGCAAAATGTCATACTTTCATTTTCCCTAGTGTTAAGATTCAACCCTTTTGTCAATATTATATCATCATAATCAAAGCGTGTGTGCCATGTGGGTGCACACAGATACTATGTTTGCCCATGTTTAAGAGCATATTTTTAAAGTTGATTCAAAGGTAGGGTTAGTCCTTTATTTGAGAATTAGATTTGTGTTCATTACACCAGCTATTCTTTTGAATAGAGCATCATTGTAACACTGGTTGTACCTTTACAGGCTGCTTACAGTTGTAATGCTTCTAGACAGACTGTGTCTTCAAATCAGTTTAATGTATATAACACTGTTGAACGTAATATATTACTGATGTGTGTCTTTAATAGTTTAAATCTTACTTTTTTCAGAAAACAGCTGAACGATGAAGACCTTCTTTTCCCAACTAAGATTAGTGTGAAATTGTCTTATTCCAAAAACATAACCTCACATTCCATTTCAGTACATTAACAAACACTTATATACACAACTACATTATAGTCTGGAAAAACAAAATTATTTAATACTAGTATAGTGCTTATAACTTTTTGCTGGGGGAGGTAAACTAAAGTGTACCTGAATGTATGTTTATCTGCCGTGTGTGTGAGTTTAAGGAGGGAAACTGGCTGTTGTTCATGTTCGAGCTTCACAATCAAGAGAAGTCAGTAACCACAAAGACAACATTGCCTCTTAAACCTCAGCAGTGCTCGCACAAGCGCATTTACACGCACGCACGCACGTACACACACACACACACACACACGCACGCACGCACACACACACACACACACACAACTCAAGAATATGTCGGGAGAGAAATGAGCTCCAGCTGACCGCAGGGGGAAGGGAACTGGAGTGTTCTGCCGAGTAAGGAGTGTGCGTGTGAAAGAGGAGGAGGGGAAGTATTGGGTTTGCAAAGGCGGGAGCAATATGATTGCAGAAGGGTGAAGGGGGTAGGGGGTGCATTCCATAGCTCTGCACAGACTCAAAAAAGAGATGTGTAGTAAAAATCCTGACTGTAGACGGAGATCTGCTACCCCGGTGCTCCCTTCCACACCTCTTGATCGTCCTCCTCCTCCCTGCCCAGCGTGAAGGTGTTGTGTTTTCATGTGTGCTTGTGTTTGTTCATGTGTTTCTGTTTGTGTGATAGTTGCTTGATGGTTCAGTCAGGGCTGCAAAACAGCTGCAACAGTTGTAGCTACATGTCACCTCCTTAAGGAGGATAAGCAGTGACGAATCTACCTCCCCTGCTGCAGCCATCCACATGCCAATCTCCCCTTCCTGTCACGTGGCCGTTGCTTCCAGGTAGCTCTGTAGTTTGCGGACAGTAGATTCGTCCAGTGAAAAGAGGTCAAAGTCAAAGGTGGTGTTGGTCACATTGAAGTGACCTGTCTCCTCAATCAGGTTGACAATCTGAAAAAAAAAAAAAAAAAAAAAAAAAAAGAAAAGAAAAGAAAGGCCAGTTATTAGAAGTTTTGGTGCTCTTAAACAAATGCCCTGTACATGCTTCAAAATGTACAAAACGTCAGTGAATATTTTATCTATCTCAAATTATCATAGTTTTACATTTAGAACGCACAGATTAAACACAAACAAAAAATTTTCGGATACAATAGTTAACAATATTATGCAACACAATGGTAATTAAAATGCTGGACACACACCTGCTGTAGGACATTACGCTCTCTTAAAGCCATCAATCTGCGGTGGAGGTCTACGAGTTCTTCTGTGTAGGCCTGCAGTTAAATTGGGAAATACAGAAGACAGTGAGCACAGACAGGATGGTATTGAAGACAAGAGCAAAATTTTAAACTGTAAAAAGAAGAATGTCAATATTCATTGCAGATATATTAATTTTAAATTTATAAAGGTGGTTTTTCTCCTGTTATGGTTGTTGAGAAATGGTGCACGGCCTTTTAGGAATAAAATAGGGTTACAGGGTTTCCTCCCATATTTCACTGTTGGGGTGGCCATCCTCCAAGACTGCCCATCATGAAGTTATTCCATTATTATGTCACCTAAAGCTAATTAAGCTTTTGGGCAAATGACTGGAGGTAAAGCAACAACTGTTTAACTACTTATCTGATAAGGACGCTGATAAGATGCAGTACATCAGGATTTGTCAGATTCAGCAGCAAATGCTAGATTGACTGACTACTTGCACTGCATGTTGGCTTTACAGCCATCAGCTTGAGCAGTTCACCACAATGCTTGGAAAAATGTTGGGAGAAGTAGAGACAAGGTAAAAATTAAGTGGTGTTAACAGTATGACACATCTCAGGAAAACACTGTGGAAGCTTTGATGTGTTGTCCAAATGTATGGGCCTAAGCACTCACTGGTGCGAGAGCCCTATTGCATCTGTAGGCACCCTTCTTTATTATTACTCCAGTTGCCTAAGTTTGGACACCTTTGCCGGCTTTAACATGCCCTAAAATTCATGACACTTGGTCATAGATTAGGACTGGTGAAAAAAAATTTACATTTTATGGTTGCAGCATACATTGACCAGTCTGGCCAAAATTTGCCCCACATGATAAGACTCCAGAGCTGAACATGTCTATGGTGATGTTAGCATAGCGGGCCCAAGTGCCCTGAATTAGACCCCGCGCCCGTTACCCAGATCTGATCGTTAAATGATAGTGTTCATTCTTCTAATGCTTATCTGTTTCCGGGTTGTGGGCGGTGCTGGAGCCAATCCCAGCTCACACTGGGTGAGGGCAGGTACACCCTGGACAGGTCACCAGTCCATCACAGGGCCAACACACAGAGATGGAGGTGAACAAACACTCACACTCAGACCTACAGGCAATTTAGAGTCACCAATTAACCCAAATATGATGCCTTAGGTGGTGGGAGGAAATCGGAGTAGCAGGAAGAAACCCACCCAAGCACGGGGAGAACATGCAGAAAGGCCCCAGGTCTGGAACCAAACCTGCGACCTTCTGCTGTAAGACAACAGCGCTAACCACTATGCCACCTTGCTGCCCCGAATGATCATGTTAAGGGTACAAATCATATGGAATGTGATCTTTTCAAATTGGATTTGGACCATTTTCATATGTGGTTTTAATCATGATTTTTTTAAATACAACCTCAGTCTCAAAAGCAATGTGACCCTTATGAGAATTCATTGCCGCTTTTACGTTACTTTAGATTGGATGGCAGGACCCAAGGTCTCCCAGCACATTGCTCAAAACATCCCACTGCCCGCACCAGCTTGCCTTCTTCCCATAGTGAGTCCTGCTACCATGTGTTCCTCTGCTAAACAACACAAAAGCACCCAGCCATCCATGTGACAAAAGAAAATGTGATTCATTGGACCAGGCCAACAAAAGAAGCTGCACAACTGGTCTGCCAGGAGCAAAGACAGAATGACAGGAACACCGACAGACAGATAGGGGTACTCATGATTGGCTGAAATGGTCTTTAAGCTGAGTACCACTGAGTACTTCACCTGCTTGTGCACTCAGCGGGACGGGATGAGATACTAAGAGTGGTATACCCCTAACCAGTAGATTGGTTGTCTCTGGAAAATTAGCAGGTGATAGCTGTCACCTTTTTAGTGAAGGAGGCAAAGTTATCAGCTGAGAGGTTTTGTATCTGGTAGGTGTGGTGGAGGACTGAGTAAGACGAGGTGGAATACAGTTTCTGAGTGTCTGTGGCAGCACTACTGACGGAGAGAGACTGGGCCTGACAGCCTTGAGATCAAGAAGGGGAAAAAATTATTTTGTTTTATTTAAGTAGCTTAAACATTTGCACAGGACTGTATAAAAATGTGAATGACGCCAAGACATTTTGTTGTTGGAATTTGTTTTAGCTGTTACATTCTAGAGTTGCTGGAAATTTATATTTAAATGTAGATCATGAACATAGTAACACGAATAATACACCAGGAAATCCAAGGTCTTCTTTTACACTACATTCCTAAACATAGACACCTTCCTTTATATTGTCAGTGTGGAATTTATTGACAAAATCCACTTCCATTAAACCCATAGATGTTTTAACATGAAAGAGTGATATAAAACCAGCTTACCACACTTTCACTTAGCAGTACTTACACTGCCTCATTATAGAAAGCGAGGAGATGGTTTCTATGAAGGGCTCATTGGCCACAATGTCCCTACCCATCTGGATCAATTCACTGTCCATTACTGCTTCTTGAATTTATTAACGCACTCAAGATTCAACCCATTAAACAATTAAAAAAAAAAAAAAAACTGTGTGTGTGTGTGTGTGAGAGAGAGATAGTTTAAACATAAAAAATTTTGATTTACCCTTCCTACCTTGTCGTATCCCTTCTTCAACACCTTCTCTGAGCGAAATGAGGAATCTGGACTCTTTCTGCCTGACACCTGCAGAACAGAGATCAGAGAAGAACATGATCACACGGCAGGAAAAGAGGAGAGAAGATAGAGGATACAAAAAACAGAGCCACACAACTTTCTTGGACACTGGTGACACTGTATTAAGCTGGAAAGTAAGTGGAAGCCGGCTGCAGTGGTGAAATGCTGTTGCCTTTATATCTGCTTGCCAAAGCCCAACTGACAGTAACTGTTCCTGTTGTTCCTGTTGTGTGTGTGTGTGTGTGTGTGTGTGTGTGTGTGTGTGTGTGTGTGTGTGTGTGTGTGTAATTATGCTCCTGTTTATTTACTAAATTACAAAGTTAAGCCATTAATACTCACATTGTAAGCTCGACACTGAAGAATACACATACCGTAGGACAAAAAAAACTAACACAATAACATCATAAATAAGTAAAACCAGAATTAGTAAGAAATAGATCCACTGCTTATTCACTTGATCCACAACTATAAATGGTATATGTGTGGTTTTAATGCTTCTTGCCTATTCCAGCAAATGTCAATGAATATGAATATAAAATGAGAGGTTTTTGTGACTCACTTTGTTATTGGAGGAACTGTGTTTCTGAGGGGGTGGCACGGGATCTCGACTCGGGCGGTGTGAGCCATCACTGCTGTCACTCTCACTGTCCAAGCTAAGTCTGAGAGGGGGAGGGCGTGAGGTCACAGATTGGAAAGAGCACATTGCCATATTCCATACTGTAGTTGGATACTTAAGACTTTTGAAATTGACAAGTGTCAAAGTGTCTGCTCAAACAACAATTTAACAAGATTTTCCAAATACAGCCAAAACAAAAGAGAAATATGTAATGAAAACTGCCCTTGGGAATATACCATGAGAAACAAAAGTCATGTGCAATTAAAGAATTAGTGCAATAGCACAGGAAACTAGCATGTCATATTTCCAATCCATGTTTTCCACAACATTTTCTTGCATTGGTTTAATGGCCTTCAACAAGCAAATTAGCACCTCTTTTTCACCTTTACTTTGGGGGATGGAAACATTAATTCAATATTTCTTTTGTCACTTTTCTGACTGTTCAGCATTTCTGCTAAAAGTGGATTTATGTTTAACTAGAGACACATTAGCAACCACCCATCTGCCAAACAATAGGCAATCTTTAACCACATTGCTGGCATTTCTGTGTGTCAACAAACCTCAAAATAGAAGGAGGGGAATGTGTGGAAACTATTGTAGCCAGGGAAAAATGCCATAGTGAAAGGGGAGGTTGCCATAATAACATTTGAAAAGCAAAATTCTGAATGGTTGCCTTATGACTGGCATTGGTCGGTAAACCTTTGGCCTAAGGTAAATGTGCCAAACAATTCTTTTTTTTTTTTTAAACAATTTTTTCTTGGACCACTGTGGCTTTGGCTGATGACTGCCCAAAAATCACATACTCAAAGACTGACCGAGAGTCACGGTTTGGGGGGTTGGTTTTGATGGGGCTCTCCTCTTCTGAGCTGCTGTCATCATCATCTGATTCTTCTGACTGGATCTCCTCCACCATGGATCGTAGTGGGCCTGGTGCAGAATCACAAACTATAATACCATTGACCTGAAAAATCTCAGTTCCCCCTGATACAACATACAATAGCCCATTTAGGATTTAAGATTACTTGATCAGCCACACCAATTAAATAATTAATTTCTTGGACCAGTTGTATGCCATTCCATTCATATTTGTATTTAATGTTTATTTTGTTGTTAGTACTTAGGACAATATCTACACCTACATTCTTCAACTTAAATCTTAACATAACTAATTCTATCTGAATATGGACTGTACCTTGCCCTTGTTTCTGTCCTGGCTCAAAGTCTGAGTCCGAACTAGAATCAGAACTGGAACTGGAGTTGGAAGGACTGGAAGGTGCTGACTGCTGTAAAAGAAGGAGGAGGAGAATGAAATTATAAGTCAAAGAGATGGCCAAAAGGTTGATAGGAGAGGAAAGAGATAAAAGAGTTAGTCAGTTTTTCGATCAAGATTTAGGCCAAACTCAACATCTCCTGCCCATACCTCTGATTTTGAAGATGCTTCTTCCTCTGAATTCGACTCTTCTGAGTCCGGAAGTTTCTTAGGCTCTTTTAGCTCTTGTGTGTCATTTTTGCCTTTTGCCCAGCGACCCTTTTCCTTGGGTGGTTTCTTCTCAGCGTAGGGCTGGCTAGCTGCAGAAGAGGAGGAGACACGAGGAGACGCTCCTGTAAAGGCTGTGCTCGTTGGCCCCTTTGGCCCTTCAGAACTGCCCTTCTTCTGCTTCTTTGCGCTGGGTTTGGGAGACTCTACAGTTGAGGGTCGCTTGCCTGGAGTTTTGGAGTCTGCAGGCCCTCCCCCACCTCCTCCCCCGCCGCCCCCTCCACTCCCGCTCCCCCCTCCTTTGGGGGACATGCCCTCCATCTTTGACTCCTTCAGGGTGAGTTTAGGCTCCTTGAATGCAGCCTTGGGCAGGACCTTTACTTCATCTTTGACTTTGATCTCTGGCAGCTTCTTTGAAGATGACGATGAGGAGGGTTCACGACCACTCTTACTGCTTCCATCTCTGTCATTGTCTCCTTTTGAGGTGGTTTTGCTCTCAGAGTCTTTTCGGGGCCGTTCGCGATGCTCCTTGGTCAGCTTGTGCGGTTTGGGTCCTTTGCTACTGCCACCACTTCCTTCTTTGCTAGGCTCCTGTACAGGGGAAAAAAACCTTCTAATTAGGGAACTAAAGAACATAGATCCCCCTAAGTCCCTGCATAAAGGTCTTGCCATATCAAATTACAGAATTTGGTTAGAATAAAATTTAAATAAAACACTCATCTTTTCAGATCCTTTTAAAAATTCATTAGAGAAATACTTAAAGCTCTAAAAAGAGCTGCAGGATTTGCAAGAAATGACATTGCAATTATTTTGGCAACTGCAATTTCACTTAAATCCCTCTAAACCAAGTGTCACCAGCAGCCAGCGCACTTCAAATTACCATAAGTTTGCAAATGTTTGCTCTATTGGAGACATGCCAGCGGTTTCTGAAAGCTGACAAGTTTGACTTCACAGCCAATATAGGGTCAGGTAAGCTGCTAGATATGGAAGGTTCTACATGTTCTGGAAAAATGGGGAACTTGTAGGACACTTGCTGGCAATCTTGCAGATGCAATGTTATTCCATCTCCCGCTTTGTGGATATTGTACCTTTCCATATTCCAATTTTTATTATGCCGCACTCAGGGAGTCAAGTCTTTAAAGCTACATTCTACATTTCTTTTTAACCAAACCAAATTATTGGTTGATTTGAAAAGAAATTTCACTCAAAATTCTATAGAAATCCCTAGCCCTAGAGCCATGTCACTTTTGCACAGCTAAAAATATCAGTAAAAGAGATTATTAAATTATTAAAGGACCTCAACCACCATTGGATCTCCAACCGTTCTGTAGCCATTGCTATATTATAGATAGATAGATAGATAGATACTTTATTTATCCCAGACTGGGAAATTGCAGTATTATCACACAAATAGAGAACTGGCAGGTGTATAGTATATATATATATATATATATATATATATATATATATATATATATATATATATATATATATATAGTTTAGTGACAGTGCGTGTGTACAGTAGGTGTGTCCTCCAGTTACACACACAGGAAACAAAACCACAAATACATTGTTGGTGATGGTAGAAAATGGACTGTATTTTAGTAGTGCCAGCGTGTGTGCAGTTTTTTGTCTCCTCCAGTCTCACTCACACTCCACACACACACACACGCACGCGCACACGCACACACACACACACACACACACACAGGAAACCAAACCACAAGTATATTGTTGCTGATGGTAGAAAATAGTATCTCACCTCACAGCAACTCAAAACTGAGAGCCTAGGGCAAACAATTAAGCAGATAATGAGTTTTGGACTAAGCTGACGGTAACTTCTGAAGTAATACCAGATTTAACTCTTTGATCAAGAGGAGTCACAAAAATTTTAAATCGTGGTAAAACATTTTTCAAAATGAACAGTCAGAAATGCCTTTTATCAAGTCTCTTCCAAGGCGATACAGGGAGAGGATGAAATTTCCACATGTTCATCAACATATCAGCAAACAGTTTTCCTGGTATACAAGAGATGGACATGGCTGAATGTTACCAAGTACCTATTCATTAACAATAACGTAAATTCAAGAAGTTATCTTTTCTATTAGCTAAATCTGTGTTAAAATTAAGGACAAATATGTCCCATCTAAGCAGGTTGAGCAATTTGGTGTAGACATTCCCAAAAATAACCAGTAATGTCTGAGTAATTCTGCTCTGAACACTGATTTAATGCTTTCATTAGGAGCACTCAATATTTATTTACAGATTAACCCCTACACTGTGTTAAATCAGTCAAAGAAAATCAATCATTCCAGGTAGAATGATAAATCTCAATGTAACTTTGATGTTAAAAATTCAGAATTAAATCAGTAGTGGTTAACTCTAATCAGATAATAATGGGACCATTTCTGTTGGTAAACTGACCAACCTTTGACACATGAGAGGTCTTGTTCTTCTTGGGGTCTGAAAAGGCAGACAGAGGTATAGTGGGGAGCATCGGATAATCTGGACTGGGTCTGGACACAGCTTCAGCTCCTTCTGGAACTACCAACACCTGGAAATCAAGATACAACAATTAATAGTATCTGTGCTTTACTAAGCATTTAATGTTAAAAGGTATTTTATGTGCACTGCAGAGGAAGATAGAATTGAATAAAAGATCAATAATGATCTGCTATTCAAAAATAAAATCTGATATGTAAGATGTAGCTTAACTCTAACGCTGCTCTTAGAAAGTCAAACAGCAGAATTGTCTGTAGGAGTGTCAGTTGACTGAGATTATTCAAATTCTGTGTCTGTGTTTTAACAGATAGAGGCCTTTCAAAAATGCAAAGGGATGACATCTCAATAAGGAATTATAAATAGGGAGAATTGCAAAAATATTTTTATATTATAGCAAGGCTAGCTAATGCGCCTGTCAAAAAATGTATACATTGTTTATAGTGAAATTGGCTTTAAGAGCAGAACAAAAATTTGTGTTTGCTGACTAATGATATTTGTTTTGAAAAAACAAAACAGTTAAAGAATTAAGAATCTACTTTTATCTACAAGTAAATAAACCTTAATCTGTATAATCCCTCCCACACATGTAGATGGAAGTGAATTTCAGGTCATAAAAACAGATGAGGTAGCACAGGTTATAATAGGTGAGAATAAACTAATAAGACAAAGTCATGGCTGGGGTATTTTGGATGAACTGATGTAAGACAAAGAGCAAGCACAAAGAATAGCTTGAAAGAACATACTATCGTATTACTATATAGGAATTAGAATTATTACCAAATATAACAGATAAAAGGTTCAAAAGAAGACTTCAAGCATAGAAGGGACTCTTCCCCAAGATAAAGAGATTGAAAACCTAAGAATGAAAGGAATAGTGTGGCAAGTTGGCACTATCAAATAGACATAATTTAGAGCAAAGAACGAAGAAATGTGATGAGAGGATGGATATAGTAATTATTACATTGTTTACTTCGACATACAAGTCAGTTTATATTTCCAAATTCATTTCAACATTATATTAACTGAAATAAATCAAATTCAAAGTTTTGAGACATGTCAAAGCATGGAGCATTTAGGATGATGTTATAAGAGGGATTTTACAAGATTAATAGACAGTTTTCCAAGTCACATCACTTATCTGATGTGCAGCATATTTTGAGTAAAAGGCAAGATTATCAAACAGGCTACAGTTACAAATACAATGACTTGAAAGAGCTCACCATTGTTGAATTAGTGTAATGAGTTATTTAGTAATGAGCCCAGTCAAACAGACAGTGTCAGGCAGCCTCACCCCTCCGGCTTTAATCAGCTTTCTCCTGAATTCTTTGGTGGGGTTGTTGAAGGTGAGCTTCTCACAGCGCAGGTGATTGACCGGGGGGTTTCCCTCCAAATTAAGGAACAGGTCATAGTTAAAACACACCTTTTTGGGCTCCTCCTGCATTACACAAACAAAGCACAATTGTTTTACATTAAACCAATTTATATTCAGGTGTCATTTTAACATTCAAGTAACTGCATGTGTGACAGAATAATTTGTTTGTATTTATGCATTACCTTGCAACATATAATCTGCTCTTTATTCCTGGACATCAAATCAAAATTCAAAAGCTAACTGAATAAATGCACTGTGATTACTAACATTTCCAACAGAAGCTGCAGAGTTTTCAAAAGGGCAATTACAGCCAAGGAGAAGGTAAGACACTCTTGAGAAACAGTATTAGTGATAAAAGGTTTTTCAAAAAACGTGGATTAATGGCTGTTTATGTTTAAGCATACTCATAAGGCCTGAAGCTATTCTCACATTTCTGGACAGATGTGTTCCCTGTGCACAAATTAATTGAACATCACTTTTCTGCGCAGTCTAACATTATGAAGACTTGCAGGAAAAGACACACTCATAATTCTAGTGTTGTTGTATTGAGTAGTAGTTCTTTCATGATTCATTTTAATGGATGGGTTAATCGAGCCAGTATAATGGTGCGTGCACATTTACTTGTTTCACTTGAAGAGAGAAATTACCCCACATAAATGTTTCACTTAAATAATCAGGCATGACAATAGGCTCAGCTGAGTGGATATATTTCGTTCCATCAAAGCTTCTTAGCCACCACTGCCTTTACATGTAATTAAGCAATTTGTTTATAACTGGTTTTGAGCATTAACCTTAATTTTACAGTAATTAAAAGGTAGACCCAGTTTTCTTTATTAAATTACAAAATTAACTTGGTTAAGGTGGACTACTGCAGAAAAAAAAAAAAAAAAAAACTACCCTTGTAAAAGTTAATCCTCTTCATAAGACAATCGCGTTCAACCTGTTTGTTAACTTCACCACAATTAACACAAGCTACTATCAATATTAATTCTACTTTATTTAAATGTCACACAAGATAATTTAACATTATTAAAAAAAAACAAAAACTATTTTCTTAACTATTTCTTAGTGTGAGGACAGGCATCCTGAGCAGAAAGTGAAATTGCAACTCCTGTATGTGTGTGTGTATTATTACCACCTTTTTTACTTAAGAGCTGTAGAAAATAGGACAAGACAAAAGCCCAAACTGATAAACCACTGAGACAACAGGTTCATATTCTGGTTTACTGCTGATGCATCCAAGAACACATTTTACCGGCATGTCTATGCCATTCATGCAAGCTTGTTACAAAAAAAGTATGACTGAATTTCTTCTGCAGATACAACCCAATGAGCTGCTGATGGGATCCAAACTGCCTCAGAACTGGCTTTTCATCTCTTAGACATACAAGTAACTTGATGGATGCAAAATGTTACATTCAGCAGTATTTTTTGCATTATTTGTAGACATGATAATTATGAATCTGTGACTATTATTTATGTAAACCTGCAAGAGAAGATGGTACTAAGTACATATACCTCTTGAAGCTTTCTTGTTTTGATTGTTTCTTGTTCTGTTGTTTTGGTCACGATGATCATAACATTACATTTTATCTTTTTATTTACAATAAATCTGTCAGCCAGCCAGTTTACTATCTGCTCCCAGTCTGCCTTACCTTGTTCTTGAAGTAAACCTCAATAGGCATGAGGAAGCCTGCGTATCCCGACTCCTCCACTTTATATGGAGGCTCCTTGCATACTGTAGGGAGGCAAAGGCAGTTATCAGTAAACTCTTGCTACACTCACATTACTCATATTAATAGTTTGGCATACTGAAATACGAACATTTATTTACTTTATTGACTGTCTGTTGGCAACCATAAAAAAAAAAGTCAAAGATTTTGCTGTTTATTGTCATGATGCAAGTAGTCACAAAAACTAATATAACTGATGCAATACAAATTATAGCAAACTTACCATTTGCATAATCATGAATTTGACTCCAAAAACAAAGTATCAGGTGATTTATTACATTTTTGTTTTGCCTTCAAATTAAAAGGTAACATCACAGCAGCTGTGTTAACTTTTGCAGGTGTTAATTTATCTGCCGGTCTGTGGACAATTTTGTCCCTGCTATTAAGTCACAACTGTGCAGGAGCAGACAAAAAAATTATAATCATTGGCATTTATATTAGCAAATGAGCAAAATTGCTATATTACTAAACCTACCACATGATACAGGAACAGTATAGAGTGACAAAGAGAGTGATCACACTATTGTGTCCTTGTCTCACCTCTCTTGGGTTTGGGGAAGCTCTCATGCAGGCGGAAGACAACCTTCTCTACAAAGTGCTGGATGTCTCCGGTCTCTGGCCCTCGCACAAACACCATCCAGTCATGGGTAAAACCTTCCGATGTCACTTTCTTTCTTAGCTGGGCTCTGTGGCCCAACTCCAGCTTCACCTGCACTGTGCACTGAAAAGGGCAAAACAGAAATAAAAGTCTCACAAATTGTATATTGTTGTAATAGGGCTGTTGGTGTGAGAGCATATACACAAGGAAAAATATGATACATAAGGAATCCAAAGGCAGTATGCCAAACAACAAATGTACTCAAACAAGAAATTTATAAAACCATAAGAACCAAAACTATAAAACCAAAGATCTTTAGTTTATCCTGACACAAGATAAACAAAGGAAGCAAATCCTCTTTCCAAACTGAAGTTATAAGGAGGTTCACAAGTGCAGTAAAATATAGTGCCACTACACACCAAAAATGTTTTACATACATTTTGAAGCAAAGATGATACACACTCACTGCCTACATCACTTCAGGTTCCAAATAGTAATATTAACAGACCTTAGTCTCCTGCTCCTATGCTATACATTTAACACATCATTACTATATAATGATATAATATACAATGATATCTGGAAGAATAGTGCAGAAACATTTTCAGCTTTTTCTCAAATCACACAAGAATACTGATGTCACATTACTACCAAGAGCAACAAAAATATTTCAGACTTTTGTGATTGAAATGGGGAAAAAAAGAAGACTTCAATTCAATGCATTAAGGGCTTTTCAAGACCTCCAGCTATCCCGAAACATGAAAATAACTAGTACTGAGTATAATCCAAAGGACCCATTATTAATTTGTTTCTGATTTCACCTTGAACGGAACCCCTGAATCTTTATTTTGTGAGTATAGATGTATTCCTGAAGAGGAGAGCCTGAACACTTGGCTTGGACAAACACAAAGCTGCTGGTGTTAGGACGTTCCCTATGGAACAGGAGTGATTAGCTGCCCTAGCTGACAGATCTCAAAAGGTTTGTCCAGAAGAGGGGCACATTGCTGAGCTACTTCTCTCTGCCAAGAACAATGACTGCAACTGGACACGCAAATGACACTGTGCTGGTGTGGTGGTGGTGATTGGCAAAGCAAGTGAAGAGGCTATGGAGATGAGTGCAGAAAGGAACAAGGGGTGGGTGGGAGATGAGAACGGACAGAAAGGCACTTTATGTCCAGGGGAGGACTGAAGAATGTGGGGATTTGGCCCCATCACTGAGCTGCTCGTGAGCTGGGACTGAGTGGGGGGATTAGAGGGGACAGGATTGAGATGAGCTGGCCTGGCACTCCAGCTTGCTCATTCGCTCACATACATACACACTGACACACAAACGCACACTCTGACACACTCACTCTCACACACACCTCCCCTGCTTGGCACTCTGCCCGGCCATTCTGTGGTAGTAATGCCCTTAAACTCCAGACTCCACCACACCCATAGACAGCAGCCAGCACCCGCCCCCAATCATCAACAACCCTGTCCCATCAAGGAATCTGAAAATCAGTATGATAATGCATTAAAAAAAATTTATCTGCAGTAGAAACTTAGCAGATCCAAAAAACTCAATTCTTCAAACATGCAGGTTCTACCTGAAAATTTGGGTCTGGGTAGCAATACTCGACCTGCAGTACTGCTGAATAATCTTTTTCTTAAGTATCTGAATACTCATTTGATCAAAGAAATGTCAGACAACAGAGTAAAAAAAAAAAAACTAATCACAATTTCTTAAATGTCTATTTTACCTTATTTTGTTTAATAGTACAAAATCTAAAGAGATTTAATATAGCAATATATGATGTTCAGAAAAGCAGCACGTTGGTTGTCCATCAATTGAGAATAAACTAGCACCAAATTCGGATTTTCTGTTTGTTTGTCAGTGAATACAGAGACAACTTTACAGTTGCGAAGAGAAAAGCCAGTATTTTCAGAAGCCAAAAAAAGCAAATGTCTCAGATTTTGAGTCAAAAATTATTGAATTAATCAATCATGGAAATGTTTATTGATTCATTTCGTTAATTTCTTTTAACCCTAACCCTCAAACTCAAAGGGTAGTATCTTCCAATGTGTTGGTTTTTCAGACAATAGTTGAGAACAAAAAAAACCATAGAGTTAACATTTTCATTGATATAAAAAAAAAAAACTAAGATAAGCTGAAGCAAAGAAAACTGGCTATAAACGCTGATTATTTTGACTTGACAGAAAAAAACATTAACTGAAATTAATAAAAATTTAAATCTGAAACATTGCAAAATGTCTGATATTTGAATGATCTTGAAACTTAAATAAAACTAATGGCTGTCTTTTTTCCCTTACCAATATTCACACAAGCCCTGAGGCAATAGGAAGCTGGGAAAAATAGAAACATGAAATAAGAGCTAAATTGATAGAGATGGACATTAATTAAACTTTGTCAAACTGCCTGAAAACAAACCACCCTTGGGATATACATCTAGAAAACAACATTTTCATTTCTCAATAATCCAAGTTTATCAGTATCAGATGGACAAAATCACTAGTGGCTACACTTTTATTTGGCTATCCTTAACTCAATGCAACACAGGGGATACAAAACCAAATAATGCAAAGCTTCTACCACTGACATCATGTGTACATATGAGGGGTGGGCAGTATGGTGCAAAAACTGTACTATTTCTCTGAATTTTCGCAATGACTATATTACTGACAATATAACAAAACACAAATGATTTATTTCCCCGTTTTTGTTTTTTTTTTTTTTTTATCAATTCAACACCATACTAGTTAAATAGGAAACCGTCACTCATTTACAACTTTAAATTTTGAATTAAATTTTTCCAGTTTGTGCATGCACAGTTTACATATACCACAAAGAGTGATACAAAAATTTCCTGAAATTTCCGACAGAAATATCAACAGAGAGATATAAAATTAAATGACTTTGAATGAGGTGATCACAGGCCTTTTAAATGCAAAAAAACAGAATTGCAACTTTTTTTCTGTCTTTTCTGCCTTTAGTCCATAGGACAGCTTGAAGAGTGCCATATTATGGGGTAGAGTATTGCAAATGACATATAGCAAGCAAAACCAACCAGAACCGAACCAGCATTGCCAATATGGAAAACATAAGACACCCTGACCCGAACCCACAGCTTTATCAGATCAGGTGAACTACCGGCCACCTCTGGCATGCTTTTTTCAGTTTTGTTATGTTGCTACATCCACACTGGGTAACGTGTTGCGTCATCAACCATGGACTAATCACGAAATATTTATTTTTGCCCTGGAATCAAAAGATGATACTGGTATTGTCATGAACAACATAAAACAGCACACCCCTGATGCATATCCTCCCCTCTCTTTTCACATACATAGTGCTCCAAATGAGGGAAAATACAACATTTTCGCTGATGCTGTGGCGCTCATGAATACAATGAACTCCTAGCTGCCATGTAAATATTACCCGTTATGACCATGTTAATCTCTTCCAGCTGATAAATTACTGAAATGAAAAGTTAGACGCTTTCCCTCGATGAGGACACAAGAACAAACAATCATGACGGCATTTGTGTTTGATGAAGCTGTAGCTTCCTAGCTGAATTCGTCATCGGTCCTTAAGTACTTCACTCAACAAATTAAGACAGATGAAAAAGTTACTGGGATTGGAATACAGCGAATCCTGGAGGGACTCACGAATGGCCTATGAAGAGTGTCTAACTAAATCAGTATGTTACAAGTAAGGTGTGTGAAATGACGGGTATAGTCATCATTTATCAGTAGAAGTTTCTAAAGCATAACCACAAGTCATATTTTATATTATCTTATGAAATACTACTTGCAAAACAACTCCATACCATAACCCACAAAGATGAGTGAACAATTCTCCAAAATTGTTGAAGACGACTTTAATATTATGAGATTTTTGAGGGGTAGGTTGAACTGCAGTGTCTTTATTATCACTG
Source organism: Echeneis naucrates (assembly GCF_900963305.1). Taxonomy (NCBI): domain Eukaryota; kingdom Metazoa; phylum Chordata; class Actinopteri; order Carangiformes; family Echeneidae; genus Echeneis; species Echeneis naucrates. The sequence goes on from NC_042514.1 coordinate 19,654,817, forward strand.
CATTATTTATTGCTACATGTACCCATAAACTGTCAATCGTGCACATTTGTGGGATAACATTGAAACCGTTAATGTGCATCTGTCACATACAGAGTAGGTGACGTTTTTCACAGAAGTACAACTAGACTGCACTCTTAACTTGTAGCAGCCTCTGGTATGCCCTTTTGGATCTCTAGTTAAAACTTCAACTGGACGCCGAACGAGGACTAGTTCCAAGAAAGTGGTCGAGCCACTTCCCATGGGTGTGTGTGTGTGTGTGTGTGGCCTAACCTTCTGAACTGTAGTCCTGACTAAGGCCTGACATTTAGATTGACCAATTCTGAAGCAATTTCGTCCCTGCAGTTAGTAGATGTGTAATTCTGTGTGGAACACTTGGTGCAAAAGAAATGACTGAGCTTGTGAATCTTTGTGTGGAGACTTGCACACCTATTGCTGTGAAGACATGAGCTTTCGGGAGGGGGGGGGGGGAATCTACATGCCAGTCTTAAAAATGATGCATGATAATCTGGGCCCTTTGCTCTGTACTGACCAGACTGTGCAAAGGCGGTCATCGTGAATCGATTCATAAACTTAACGTTTGCTTCACTCACAATTTTGTCAGCTCTGCCACCACGTTACATGCATTTCAGTCTCCAATCATGAATATGATTTAAAAAAAACAAAAAACAAAAAACTTATTATTAGCCAACTGTTGGCAAATAATTCAAATAGGTGACATGAGTGGCTTGGTCGTTGCTGGTTTTATAAAGCTCGTTTGTGTTAAGGTTTTAGCCCGCTGGCATTGGCCACCCCGCCTCTTCAGCCCAACCTGGGGAGGACAAATCTTTGCCCCGGCGCCTTGTAGCGGCTCCTTAGCCTTTAGCAAACGGCCGACACACTCCTGAAAGGTAGACAAGCTAGCAAGACTAGCTTAGCTGCACAAAAACCTCGACTCAAATTGGTCTCGGCGCTGTCTAAATGAGTGAATGTGCTTTTTTAAAAACTCGAAGCACAATAAACACCGGGTTTGAATCTCTTTGTGCGCCTGGTCGTGGCTTACAGCTATGCAGCGGTGCTCTATGCTGAGGTACCCTGAAGCTAGCTAGCGGTAAATACCGATGTATGAGTGCCCAGCTAGCATAGCTACAGAGCCAAACAACTACGAGTTCATTAGCAGCAGGAGCGTTTTTTTTTTTTTTCTTCTTCTTCTTCTTCTTCTGGCGACCAGAACAGAGGACTGATTCCTGCCCTGCCAGCGCGCAGCCTGCTGCCATCTTCACCGTGAGAAGTTCAGATATCATGAGGGGGACACAAAAGCCACTGTACCTGGTTCTCCATGTTTCTCCGGCCTCTGTGATTGTTGTATTTATTTACAGCGGCGTTTGCGGAGCGTCTCCCCAGCCTCTGCTCCTCATTGTGTGTCAATCCAGCCCAGAAGCGGAAGGCAGACGGCTCCCCTCCCCTTCCAGACGGCCGCTGGCAGGAGACCAAAACAGAAAGCTCCCTCGGCCAATCAGAGAGCGCGAAATCGAAGCACTCTTGAAAAGAGCCAATCGGAACACTTGAGAGGCGGGGCATCAGTCGAGCTGCGAATACAATTAAAGCATTTACCAGGGCTTTTCTCGAGTGACAGCAGGTTCGTCCCAATAGCTCCGGCTCGGTTTCAATTGTAAAATGCTTATTACGCTAATTGATTAATTTAACTGTATGGATTCGACAATTAAGCGATTGCTGTCAGCGCGGTAAATGTGGTGTCAATAACATAATCAAATACTGATGGAGCTTCCCGTGTCAATGTAAACATGTGGAAGAAGCAATCAGTAAGCACCAACTCAAGAAATGTTAAAATTTACAGTCACATGAAAGTCAAAAACACACTTGACACTTCTGGTCAGTCAGAAAGCAATGCTTAATGGAGAGTAGTGAGCAGCTCTTTACAGTTTAACATCCTTTTTTTCCCCTACTCCTACTACTCTTGCTTATAGATTTCAGTCACCTGGTTTTCAGTGGTTTTCAAATGCTGAAAAAGCCTCCACAGCAATTCTATTATAGATAGATAATGCTTATGTAAGATCTTCTATTAAATGTACTAATACCACAATTATTTTCTATTCATTGAGTGGAGGAAATTGGACTCTTTATAATGAATTATATATATATATATATATATATATATATATATATATATATATATATATATATATATATATATATATATATATATATATATATATATATATATATTTATATATGTATATTTATTATATATTATATTTGTGTTTTTATATACTGGTCAAGAACTGGTCAAGAACAGTGCTTTAATGAATCTACTTAGTTGCATTCCATTACTGGTAATGCCCTCTTATATTTTCCAGAAAAAAACATTGTTACTGTAATAGTTATTGTATGCATGAACCAGTCTGTTGGACTGTCAGAATAGATATGAGCCTTCTCATTAATCTTGGGCCAGTGCTTCTGTGATAAACATATCTAATATAACAATAACTAATTCTCAAAAGTGACTTTGTTGATGTCAAAGCATGCACTGGGATGCATCATCAGTGTTGTGACCTGGGGTGATGATCATCTCTAGACCAAGTGAGGTTCTCGCAATGTGCTGTGGGAATGTGAGCCATTTTCTCAGGTCAGCCTGCAGCTGCCAATCAGAGGCTGTGTGGAAGAGGCCTATTATTGGTCTTGGCTGAGACTGTGGTTTTTCCTCCAGCTTTGATGAAGGTGCCTGCTTTCTTTGGTGCGTGGTGGTGTTTGCCAATGTTAATGTCTGACGGTAAACTCTCAGCAACTGCCTTAAGCACCTGGTCATGTTGCCACCAATAGCGGCCCTCTGCCAGAGCCTTTTGGCAAGCTGCTGACTTGACTGATGTAAGGCACTTTACCTAAAAATTTCCATGTAATTTGACCGTTTATGTATATGCAAAGTGACACTTCTTACAATGTGTAGAAGAAGTAAGAACCCAACTGCAGCACATTCACTGCTACTGGGGCTCTCCCGAGAAAAGGCCACAGGAAGGCAGAGCTCAGTGGCACCTTTTATTAAGCACAAATACTGACAACAAAACTGCTCAGTCCTTAGCCTCCGCCAATCTTTCCATGTACTTACTGCAGACACAAAGAGTTCATTAGTCCACTCACCCCAGCTGAGCTAATCAACTCACCTGGCGCTGCTCATGCAGAGCCGGCCCTGCCCTGCCTCTCTCTGGTACAGCTGACGCCCAAACCACACCCACCTCCACACACCTCACACCACACCTCACATCCATTGAAACTCTCAAATTATTTTATGCCTTCTTAATACTCATCCCATATTACAACAGTGATAGGAGTCATTCTGCACACTGAGGAGTTTTAGGAAGATTTTGTCTCAAATATTCTTAATATATGTAATGCAGGGCTCTACCTCCTCCTAATGAAAGAAAACCACACTTCTGCGTCAGTAAAATTGTGTCTAAATATCCATCAAGCTGTTCTCCTCTATAGCTCATAATTTCACGATCTTGTATGTCAATGCTAATCTTTGTAACACATCATTCAAAAGGGAAATTTGAATAAATTTAAAAGTAGCTGTGAACATATTATTGCATTTAATGTATCAGTAAGATAAAGAATTGGTAAACTTGGGGTACACACACACAACAGGTAGTGGCAATGAGTTCAATGGACCTCTTTTTCAGTGGTCTAGTGTACTGGCTAGTCTGGAAAGAAAGCAGTAAATCTTCTAATTGAAGACATCTCTTTTCTCCCACTCCCACTGCAGTTGAGTCTCTGCTGGACTTTGATGTGAGTTTATTGGACCTCAGCACATGGACATAAGGTCACAACTCTCTTGCTGGCTTGATACCTCCCCTCTTCTACTGCCACTCAAAATGATCCAGTGTCCTTCAAATCCAAGATGCCCCATCTGGCTGTCAGGGGGTTTTCCACTTGAAAAGTCAACCTTAAAATCCTACTTTAGAAAGATAGATGGATATGCAAAATGAAATCATGTCCCACTGTTTTCACGCACAAAACAGGCAGTATATTGTTTGTGCATGGATATGCTGTTTCATGGTGTATCACAATATATCAATAAACAGATATTTATAAAATGTAGATATAATACATAGTAAAAGCGAATCATAGTATTTATCATAAAAAATATGCAGTATTTGTGCCTAATGTACGCTAATCAAAGTTCCACTGGGGATTAATAAAGTATTCATTCTGATTAATAAATGAAATGAGTGGGATGGCTGTAGTGCCAACCATGCTTTTTTCCTCTTTGATTTTTTTTCAAACACTAACTTATTGGGCATTGGTATAAACTTTTTCCACTTTTTTGGTATTAGTTGGACAAAATGATAGCCTGTCCATTTGCAAACACAACCAGGCTTTATGTCAGTCCAGGGTGGAATATTTTCAAAGGTTTTCAAAAGTACTCGGCCACACAATTGTGTCTCTTGTGAGTCACTTGTCAGGTATTATGATACTTGTAGCAAATTCCAAATCACATACTATAAACACCAAAAAGATAGTTGTTAGGGGGACAAGATAGAGTGCTACCTTTGTGGGCCAGCAGTTGAATCTTCTTAAGACATTTGATTCAACCTGGTTACTCACCTGTCATGTCTCCTTGTGGACATAATTTAACAGAAGTATTGCTGCATTGCGCCAGACATTTGTAGGCCATAGTGCATATTTATTTAACTATTACTATCATTGAACAGTCAGATCTGGGCCACATAGGGGGGAGATCTAATTCTAGTATACAGGGCTGTCATATTACCATACACTACCTGTTGTGTAGAGACGTGGAAAAACATCTACATAATGAAAATAAATTATATTTTTATTTTAATTCTTCTGAGGAAGCTTGTGAGAGTCATCAATTAAGGAGACTAATATAAATCAGCTAACCCAGCTAACCGTTGAGACAGTTTGAAAGATGAATTTTGCATTATAATTAAAAAGCAAGGGCCAGGACAACTACAAAAACAAGGTGCATCTGTTGGTGGTAAACCAGTGAATGAGCCGCAACAGTAAAATTAAGAATGTATTGTTCACCAGGTAAATAAAAAAATATATAAATTATGGTAATAAATAATTATAAAACAGATATGTTAATTGATCAAGAAATATATGTCTTTCTAGAATTACATTTGTATATTTAATATACAGAAAGTCTCTTTCAACATTTCTATGTCTCTTGACCTGCAGTGACGGAGTCAGCAACACATGGCCTATATTGGTTTCATCAAATTATTTTATTTCTACATAAATATAGAAACATTACAGTACACACGAGATGTGGAAGATCAACTAAATCGTTTTCTGCAGTTACATTAATGTGCTTTTTTGACACTGTGCTTGATTAAGAACAGAGATAAAACTGCTTTGAGATGGCGGATTCTGCTAAATTTTGTGTTTACAGTTTTTAGAAAAGGATGAGAGGGTTGAGGAAAGAGGTTAAGGTTAGTGCCAAGCGCTTTATCTACTAATAATGTATCTCATCCATCCATCCAGCCATCTTCTACCACTCCCAATCCCAGCCAACGTTCTGGGTGAGGGGTGGGGTACACCCTGGAAAGCTTTTATGTATATCACATTTCTTAAAATATCATTGTCCACAGGAGGTCATTGTTGAACGCTGTTGACCAAATGCAGAATAATGTTTATGCATTTCTTTGTGTAAACAATATATTCATGTATTTACTGTATTCTCCCAGAAAGATCACACAATGGGAGGGACAGTGTCCCTGAATATTCTCAAAACATTACAATTTACAATGAAAAAGGTCATTTTGGTGAACTAGGGTCACATTCTGGTAATTGAGTGGCTGGAGCGCTTGCCGTGTAATTACAGCGTTCCTTTCTTGAGACCTATGATTCCTGTCAGCCTACTTATTGAAATAAAGGCATAGCATGCTCGTACGTCTGTATATAAGTGTATGTTTGTGTGCGTGTAGTTCTGAATGAAATTGTAATGGAATCTTCAATCAAAGAAACATACTTAAGAATATTAATTCAGAGGTCCCAATCAAGAACATTTTTATAGCAAAAATAAACAGTAATTTAGTATTAATAATGTGTGTTACTGAAATGTGTATGGTTTAAATCAATGCTGAGTTGTAGCTCTGTTAATTATAACACAGAGCCAATTCTAACTTTATTTAGCTTATTTAACCCTCTGTGACTGTAAAAACTTATTCTCAGATTGTTTTAAACATTCAAGTAAACACATTTGGTGTTAATGTGGCACATTTGAAGTGCCTTTTTGTTTCTTATCAAAACATACATAATGTCAATATATGACTTAAAATAAATTAAAGCAACTGGTTTAGATGTACAAATACATACATGCTTAAGTGTCATGACTTGCAAACTCATCATGTTTCACAATGAAATGTCAGTAAATTGTAAACCACAAGTCATGTTCTAGATCCCCCTTTGTCAACATTGTTTGTGTGTTTTGTTAGTGCCCTTCAGGACAATGTGAGGTAATCCAACAGCCCAATTATCACATGGCCAATACTGCAGTCCAGGCAATGAATAGGGTATCTCATAGTTGGCATCCAGGTAAGCTATCAGGGTGCTGCCATAAGCCACTGCCATCACTATGAGAATGTGCCTGAAAGACATGCAAAATGAATATTATTATTATTTGCTAAAGTACTAAATTACAAGTCTCTATACCATGAACACTTTTATTAAATTAACTGAACAATTTTCACCAACTGGGCAAGTTTAATATCTCATTTCATCTTCCTACAAAACTTTACATTCATTTTCACTCAGTGAAACACAACATCCACTGTGACATACTTGTGATGCATTATGGCAAAAACAATCAGTAGAGGTTGGGCACAATTTCGGCACACACAGATACACACAACAAATCAAAAATGTTTACACTTCTTGTTGATGATATAAAACCAATACAATCATTGCCAAAAACCTTGGCATGCTTACACTTCTGTCAGATAATGCACCGCTTCTTCCTGAAAAAATTGCAATTACAGTTTCTTTGGTGTTAGCACCTTTCTTTCTTTCTTTTTTCCTATTTTGCTTTGAGTTAGTGAAATAATGAATGTAGTGATGACTTTCGAAATATTTTGGGGCTGACACATAGGGCTCAGAGTGAGAAAGGTATATCTCAATCAAAGTTAGTGACTGTTCCAACAGGACAATGACCTGAAACATACCTCCAAAAGTACTCAGAAATGGTTACAGGAAAAACATTGGAGACTCCTGCAAAGCAATAAGTTCAGACCTAAATCGCAGAAAACAGTAGTTCAATGACCACTTCAAATCTGATTCCAATATAGAGGTATGAGAAACTAGTTAATGGTTGCAGGAAGCAATTATTTCAGTTATCCTTTCTAAAGGGATGCACTACTACCAAATATTAAGTCAAGGATGAAAATTATTTTATCCAATTAATTTTTTAGTTTGGTGTGAAACTATATAAATTTGCCTTTTTTAATAAATACCAAATCATCTGTAATTGCAGTGACTTCCTGGAAGAAGTTGCGCATTATCTGATAGAAATGGCCAGGTGCCAACATTCTTGGCCATGATTGTATAAGCCTGTTCAGAGTAAAAAGGGTTGGAAGAAGAAGAAAGGGCAGAATGAAGACATACCAGATACCATGAAGGTAGCAGAAGTTAAGCTGCTGCCAGAAGCTGCAGCCAAAACGGTCACTAATCCAGCAGGAGATAGCCAGCACCCACAGAGCCACTGACAACTTAGCCAGTCGCAAAGCCTTCTGGTCAGTGCAGCTGAGAAAATGAGAAACTGATTATTCCAACAGATCAAAACTGCATAAAAACACGCGAATAGTTGACGGAAAGGCCTCGGTTTTCATACCATCTCATCTCAACTGCCAGAGTGTAAAGCAGGTGGAGGCCAAAGCAGTTTAAGGCATAGGCATTGGCTGAAGGTTTGATGAATGATGACACTGAGGTGATGACAGTAACCACCAAGATGACCTTTGAAAATGTGGACCTGTTTTGGACCAGACAAAGAGAAAAATGAGTAGTGGAGTAGATTCAGATGTCAACAGTTATTTCAAACAGAGGCCGTTTGACCTCTCAACATCTGAGCTTATGTCTGGCATGTATTTCCAGAAATTCCTTCATGATGAGGAGACACAGTACTTTCAAAAACTGTAAAAATTGATGTGAGAGGTTAATGAGTCAGGACTGTGGTCTTCTTTTGAGGTGCTCATCAAAATTTCATTCATCGTTTCCCCAACCTTTTAAATATTAACACGGGTTGGGTGGAGCTGAGCTCTTTTACAATGGTGAGAACATTCATCTGTCACACTGAGGTGAAGGCAGTGACACCATATTGTGTTTTTGTGATAATAACCATTGTGAAGGCTGTCAGTCTGGCTTTGCAGTTAGGTAAGGTTTCAAAGTAGGTTTCAGAAACACTTGTCTCGTGTTTTTTTTCATGTTAAAGGATTATTGAGCTGTGTGTGAGTCCTTAGTAACACATATGTGCAGTTATTTTCCAGATAAAGAAAGAAACAAAACCACACTTTTGGAAACACAAACCAGTCATCTGTTGCTGGGTTGAATGTTAAAAGGTTACCTTACCTGTCTTTTATAAAGGATGGGAAGAGCTTGCGAGGGAACCAGACGGCATACCCAACTGCCAGCACCCACAGGATTGACAGCTCATCCAACATCTGGCCAACAAAACTCAGCGTCATGTGAAAATATGCTGAAAACAGCCCTGCAAACAGCACACAATAAAAACAATGTTCATGCCATTAGAGAAACGCAAACAAGAAGGGTTTATTGACAGTGCTGTCTGAAAGGTCTGCACTGACGTAAGAATCATCTGAGTCCGAAGGAACTACATCAAAATCTGATTTTCTAAGAGGTGTACCGAAAGGTGCGCACGATCGAAACGTGTGTACACGTCAAATCACAATTAGACAAACAACTGCCAAGTTCATGTCTCTAACAGGCTTGGTGACTCATGTGCACCAGTCTAATCACCACGGGAGTATTTCAAACAATAGGACACAAACAGACAACCATGAAGTCAAAGAAAACTGACCTACAAAAATCATCATGACCCAAACAGTGTGGATTGCCAGACTCCTCTCCCTTGCATACGGGTGCAGAAGGTAGAGCATGATGGGTGATATAATGAAGAATACAAAGCTGCTCATCTGCAGGGAAAACATCAGCAAAACAATTCATAAAAAAATATATATATATTTAACTAGCCATTAAAAAGCAGATATTCCATTATTCTATAATTTTTTGACAGGAATCTGTGGATGGAAATATGTGTATTGATATGAATGCTGCGGTATACAGAGCTTACAGTATTGAAGTATTCAACCACATGTTCAGAGTGTTTATAGTTGTCTTCACACCAATCAACTTCTGAGCTCTCGTAAGAGAAAACTCCAGAAATCCTTTCAGCAGAGTAAATACCTTTAAGACAGAGAGATAGGAAGCAATAAAAACTGATAACACCTGAGTACATCTGTCGGAGATGAGCGGTCTACATCCAGGCACAGTATTTGGTTTATGTATATCAGTTTTCATAAACTAAAGATACATAAGCTGAAAAGACTACCACAAGGTTCTGTGAGAACCTTTTAAACAGGCGGTTAAATGTTTAAATGGGCAAGAATGTGTTTGTATAGGTTAAGTTTATAAATGTAATTGTGTCCAGATGTCCTGTAGCACTTTTGAAGGAGGCAAATAGAGCGCTGGGAAAAGCTTCCTAATAAATCAAAGCAACGAATCGAACAGGATGAGGAATTTCCACATCCAGACAAAAAAAAAGGTTGCATTTGTTAATCACTGCATTAGAAAGTAGAACATGTGTAAACTTTGGATCGTCGCCTTTTAGATCGCGGAATATTATTTTAAGGGGTCATTATCGGAGGAAGCCTCACACCACATGTGCAACCTCAGTCCTGCAGAATGGGAATCTATTACCCCACAGATATGTTCAGACTTTTGAAGTAGCTCTCAATAAAAGCGGTTTATGGTGTGAGCGGATCTTACCTCCCATGCTGCTGCTGTCAGCCCTGTGCCCGTCACTGCTGATCTGCCCCAGGTGGGGCAGCAGGTGCTTCCACCGGGGCGGAGCACCGAAACTGTCAGCCCGTGTGTCACCCAGAGAAAATGTCTAGAATGGACGGACGAGCTGTTGTTGTTTTTTTTTTTTTCTTCCATTGTTGAACGCTTAAGCTGCTGTTTGACCTCAGGGGCGGGTCTGTTGTTACCCCGTGGCCGACGAAAACACCTGACTGCGGAGTCGATTGGCGTTATTAGATTTGGATTTGGCGGAAATGAAAGTCAAACGGCATATGAGCTCTGTACACACTGATAACAGCAGCACGTGTTCAAGTCTGTCTAATCCCAGGCCGGTTTTAGCAGGGAGGCTCAACCGGTCCATCTGCCCCGACTAAACAAGGTCATACCGGCGAGGCCAGCTAAACAAATAAAAGCAGATACATGAGTGGGTGGAAGGAGATGCATCAGCATGGCGCTCCTGCTCTTCCCTCTCTCTCTCTTTTTTATTATGTTACCGCTGAATCCCAGTTTGAACATCTTTAAGGTGTTGGACAATGATGAAGAAGAAACATTCATCCATTGTCAAAAGCTGATTAACCCATCAAAAAGATTGTTTACTTCAAGTACCAAAAACAAAAACACTTTACATTTACTTTAGTACTTATACATATATATAATATATGATATATTTTAATTAATATAACTGTGTTATAATTGATTTGTATGAGCACAACACTTTAATTTTGTAGTTAGTAAATGGCAGTAACTTGAATTACTTGAATTACTGGACATTCTAGCCTGCAATACAATCTATAACAATTTGTGTCTTAATCTGAAGCTGAACTATAACTACACTTACCAAAAGAAAAAAAAAATCTAATAGAGGCTACATTTTAGAGCAGAGATATAAAATGGCAGCAAATATGAATATGCCATTACTGAAACGTAATCCCTAGCATTTCTTAACTAACTGATAATTGTTTACTTCAAATAATAAACAAAAATATACAGAAAGAAAGCTATGGGTTTGGGGTACATTTAGTGGGTAAAAGTACAATGTTTCTGAAATGTCAACAGAACTATAAAACAGCATGAAATGCACTCTCAGCTAAATGACCTAAAACTATACTTCAGTATTCAGAGGTACTGTTTAATATCATGCGATTAGATAGCTATTAATGATGCATTGATGCAAAGCGAATTTTAATGTAGCAGTAATGTAGGTGGCCTTTTGCTGGTTTAAATTTTTAACACTGAAGTAATTTTGCTTTATTCCTCTTTCTATGTCTCCTTTATAAAAGGAAATAAGCGTACAACTTTCTAATAATAATAATACCTCTTTATTTTTTCTTATCATTCATATACAAAAAATATTGAATGCAATGAAAATGTTATATTACAAAAATGTTAAAAACTAAATTCATATTTAGGAGAAATAAACATAAAAATAAACACTACCAAGAAAACTATTTAGACCAGTGCAAAAATCATTGATGTAAAGTATGAAAATATGTTTCATTTTATTGAGGTGAAAAACATATGAAAAATTGCAACAATAATATTCTTAACAATCCATTGATATAAATGTGTAAGTGAATCAAAAATATTGTCACAAAATTTCTTTGATTCATCTGAAGCAGATTTGCTACGGTGCAAAAGTAACAGCCAAGTCTGCTATCACTTAATATGATGTGTGTGACAATCAAGAATACTGATCAGTGTTTGACATCAGATAAAATCGTCAGGCAAATATTAACATAAAAAGAAATAAAGCAGTAATGCAGGCCACATAATGTAGCATTTTCAGGAAAACGTTTCTCTTCAGGCTGTCATCAAAGTTTGGACAAATTTTCAGTGAAGTTATTGGCTCAGACATAGGTGTGGTAGAGGTGAGGGCAAAGTAAAAGACTTGTTGCTATGCCATTCTGTACGAGATAGTCAGGAACAACAAGGGTGGTGAAACCTGAGCAGCTACTTTCAGTGGAACTGTGTTTGAACAATGGTTACCATAAGTGTGATGTTTCCTAAGCTTTGCAAGTTAGAACTGGCTTGATTGTCAGTGAGATCCATTTTTTTCCAAAGCCTTGTTTCCATTATTGACAAAGGTCTACTATTAAACCATGAAGAATTCAAAGGTATTTTGTTTAGGAATCAGAATTTGCTACTTTCACATTACGTTCAACAAACACAGACTTTAAGAAGTAGAGAGAGAATCAGCTCTTAGTCAAATCTTTTCAACATAGTTACCAGGAAAGAGACCTTCCCTTCCGTGAATTCTTCCGGTCCACCAGCCTGATGGATCTGCAGAGAACATATTTCATTAATCATTTCACTAGCGAATCATTTTAGATATTCCCAATTATTTACTCTAATCAACACACCTTCTTTGATAAGGTCAATGATATCGTTGACCTCAAAACTTATCTCATCGGTGTCCTGCCCGATGTACTGATATAATGCTCTGCAGCGAGGCCCCTGAGATCGAGGCTGTGGTTTAGGAGCAGGAGGAGGGCGCTGATTAATGCTCCTTTTCCTCTGCTTCCTGTTACAAAGAAGGAAAAAAACACAAGGGGATGAATGGAGCTGGAGATAACAGAAACAGTTTCTTTATGACTGACAAATTGCTCTGAAATTGAAAGCTAGGGTTTTATTGGTCCTCAACATTTTCTAGATCCTGATTTAGGTCAAAGTATAACTAAATACTAAATAAATAAATAAAGTAAAGTAAATTCAAATCAAATAATTTACCTTGCCCTAGCAGAACCAGTTTCTTTCAGAATTTAGGTTTATTTTCCCTCAAAAATAGTTTAAATTATGATTTGTTCATTCATTCATCGTCTACTGCTTATCTGTTTCCAGGTTGCTGGAGCCAATCCCAGCTCGCACAGTCCATCACAGGGCCAACACACAGAGACAACAGAGACCAACAACCACTCACACTCACACTCAGACCTACAGACAATGCAGGCACGGAGAAAACACGCCAACCCTTCACAGAAAGGCCCCAGGCCCGGAAATCAAACCCATGACCTTCTTGCTGCGAGGCAACAGCCAGTATGCCACTGTGCTGCTTAAATTATGACTCTTGCATCAAACATCTTAACAATGTAGCAAGGAGCAAAGTCTGCCTTCATTAACACACTTTCTCATTCAAATGAATAGGAAAGTGTGTCCAGACTTTTGACCGGAAGCGTATTTATAATACATATTATTTTTTTCTTGAAGTACAGGATGTGAAAATAAAAGCTTTCTCGGGCTCTGGGAGCATTCAGCCTCACCATTACATTGACATTGTACTGATGCTGCGTGATTCGTCAGCTCCACCCACACCTGCTGAAAACCCGTTCTGTTTACTATTTCACACAGTGATCTCTCTTACCCTGACATGCCCTGGTCAGGCACGTTGAGGAAGTCCATGTTGCCTTGGTTGTACTGGTTGTGGGTCGGGGTTCTGGGGGCCCTCTGATTACCCAGTTTGGGCAGGGCTGTGTTAGGTGGCCAGTTCTGTTTGTGTGGGGAGGAGTATGTGATATCTGATGGCTGATTGTGAGGGGCTCTGGAAAACTGTGCTGCTCCATTCTGGTGAGCTAAGGTGAGAAAAGGTGGACAAAAAGTAAGCTTAATCCCAGTACAACTGCTGCTGAATGAAAAGGTAAAATTCAGTATTCAAACTGAAATTTGAGCAGGAATGTATTTAATATCAGCGTAACAGTGATCTATTAATTACCTTGTGTGTCTTCTGTGTAACATTTTTGAGCTAATGAAACTTATTTCACTTCTAAGAATATGCCAACACTTATGGCACATTTATCAATTTTTAATATCTTCAAAGAAACTAGTGACTGCAGGTGACAAATAAACGTTGTGTTGTACAATATTTGCTTATATATTTGTTATTTCTGAAAACCTGAATTGTAGCATACGAGTATCTGTAACAGGTACTTGGACATCGTATTTGAGTATACAGTATGTGTTTAGCATCTTTTGAGGATCATGTATCATCTGTAAGCAACGATGAAAATGAAAGCATTACCTCTGCTGGCCATATGATTTCTTCCTCCACCGCGAGACTGTGGCACACCTTTCTTGGTTGGCTCTGATGAAATGAATAATTTGTTTTACATTTGTATGTACAGGACACTGTTTATTATAAATCGTTTTATCTTTGTATGTTTTAGCCTCATAAGTTTCACTTATGAGGTTTTGCTCATCCTTTTTTGTTACATAAATCTGTGCTGCACCATTATTTTCTTTTAACTTACTGGACGACTTCGGTAAACCATCCCCTATTGTGATGGTGAGGGTCTTCCCTCCAGGCTTGAGCTGGGCCAAGTCCCCTTGCCCCCTCTGGAAGACCACTACTCTAGAGCCTCCTCCACCCCAGCCCTCCTTTTTCACTCTGAACTCTAGTCTGAAATGAAAAAAAAAAAGTGTAAGTGGTCTGCGTGTGTGTCTACGTAAATATATACAATATGGGAATCTGACCTGTCAGTGAAGGAGATTGTCAGTTTTCTCTTGGTCACATCCTCATAGCGTTTAGAAAGCAGGCTGAGGAACTCAGTCTTAAAGTTGGACTCAAGCAGACTGTCATACTGGGCCTCATGCAGGATGAAGAAATCATCCTGTCTTGTGCTGCAGAGAAGTAAAACAGCCCATTAAAAGCGGTTTACTGAGACAATTTAAACGTAGCAGTATTTTATTTACACCTGTGACTGTGTGAGTCACACTGCCTCTAGAGAGGAGTACTGCTGGAAAAGTAGAGCATGTGCCCCATAAAGAGGAGACTACAATTTCCTCATTGGCGATGCTGGTTTGGTTCCAGCCACTTTCATTTACTGCATCTCATTCCCCACCACCTCGCCTCCATTTCCTGTCACTCTTCAGGCAGTCCTAGCCAATAAAGCCAGAAATCTTGAAAAATAAATAGAAGACATCTTGAGAGAAAAAAAGGCCTATTCGGACAGTGGGTTCCATTTCTCTTCCAGAACACTGAAGCTTTTGCTAGCTGTAATCTTTCATCCTTTTCATATTGAACAATAAAACGTGATAATTTTAACGTAACATAAATGATGGATGGATGGATGGATTAATTAGCTTCAAGCGTGATAACTGGAATAAGATTGTAAAAGCTGAAACCAGCCTTTGCTGATGGTGGCAGATGTGTCACTTTCGATGTGTGGGCTAGTGACAGTTCAATGTCAGCTGGTGTCGAAGGGCTTTAACAGTAGTGATAGTCTTAAAAGTGTTAACACAGTTAAATTACTGAGCAATCAATCAAATTGTATTTGTTTAGCTGATGGTGTGATTGTAGTAACAGTAGCTGCAGTCTCTAATATAGTACACATTTACAGCTCATTATCTACAATTGGAAAAACTAATAAGCTTAAAGGCCAGGGTTAATAAATTCAACTTGCCTTCTGCTAGTGAAACAATAGAAGTAACGGTAAGTTCAAAGGAATGTGTTCATCAGCTGCAGCGTCTAAAGCTGTGGTTGATTGCAACAGAGTTGCATACTACACAGCACTAACCGCTAATATTACTGTTAGCAGGTTGTGTCGTGTATGTCTTGCAAACTGCAAATCTACCTGAGAGAGACGTTCGTGATACTTCCAAACTCCATTTTTCGTTTCAGCACCTCCTTTATCTGTCCTTTCTCAGGTCCTTTCTTGACCTTCTCACGACCAATCAGATAGATGCCCTTTGGGGTCAAGATTAAATCTCTCTTGATAGACTGGGTTGTTAGAAAAATAGAAAGAAGTGAGAAATGAGCAACATGAGAAAGAATTTCATGTGCAACCTTTTTGTCATAGCTACAAACAGCAGTCTTGCTCATCAGTGTTTTTAAGGCAAAATAATGACTTTTTTATCAATGAACTTCCTCATACTTATCCAACAATTTACTTTCTTGGTTTCAAACTCTATGAAACTGAAAAAAAAAGAAAAAAAAAGAACAAAAACAAACTTATAGTGGAATTCCTAAAACTTCACCTTGAACCTGCGATCAAACTTGTTGACAGAATCTGCAAAGTCAACACGCTCCCTCTTGGCCAGAAATTGTCGCAGTTCCGGCCTCTGCTCCAGACCAAGGTAGTCTCCGACGAAGTTCCTGTTGATGCTGTTCTTTCTCCGCTCCTTCGAGTTGTACAGGATGTCTGAGGCTGAGTGCCGCAAGGGTGGAGAAACATTTAAAATCAAGCATCAAAGTTTGCATTCATTGGATACAGTACAGTTTGTTGTGTTACTTACCCTCCTCTCTCATTTGTTCGTACTTCTTCCGGGCAATGTATCTTCTCCAGGCTTTTTGGATGGTCCTGGCAAAGGTGTCAAACTTCCTCTCCCTCATCTCCTCGAGTAGAAACAGCTGAGGAGCAGAGAGCACGGAAGGCAACGTTTAATCCGACTTCCAGTCAAAAGTTTGGACAAAGTTCCTCATTCAAATGAGTACGAAAGGGTGTCCAAACTTTTGACTGGTAGTGTTTTCCCTAAATTCATTCAAAGGAATTGTCTCTTCTGCTTTATTAAACAGATTCATTGTTAAAAAGAACACAAAAACGCATCAGCATGTAATTTAAGAGCCTTAAGACAATGACATTACTGTATTTGTAGGTCAGTTCATGCATACAGGAGAGACAGAGCAACATTTGCATTCATTCACCATCTCCTCAGATAAATATTAGGTGCTTTCAGCACTAAATGCCTCACCAGACCTCACACTGTGCCTCGCAGCTGTCTGCTGCTGAGCAGGTAGCAGATGGAGTTTGTATAAAAAAACAGCTGCCTCCTGTATGGAACCACTGTATGAGAAGGATGACAGTGAACCATAATGGTAAAGTGGCAGCCAGACAGCTGAACAATGAGCTGAAACTCGTTGTATTCTTCAAATCAACGGCGGGGCGGCTGCAGGTTGATTTGATTGTCCTGCATCTCTTAAAATATGTGTCTGAATACAGCGGATTTTCTGACGCTCTGGTTCACTGATTATAGTATTCCAGCTTTATTTACAGCTTTAATTTTCTTTTTCTTCTTTCGGTTTTTTTCCTCCTTCGGGGTGACCAGAGCAAGTCAGCTTCCTGCAACTTGCATGACGGATTTGGTTTCATGTTTTTAAGTTCGATGCCCTTCCTGCCACAACCCAGCCCATTTATTTGGGCTTGGGACCTGCACAAGCCCACAGTACCACTAATTGGTGCCTTGTGGTTGGGGTTTCTTGTCGGGAATAGAATCCTGGTATACCAAGTGGGTATACTCACCGCCATACTAATGAGGCAATTCATGTAGCTGTAATATGATATAAAAAAAACCCCAAACAAACAACACTGTAGGCATCTGTGCATGCAACGAGGCATCATAAGTTCATGATGCGTCAATAAATATTGATTCGTTGACTAACTACTAATACCAGATTCCACATAACTGTAATGGAGTAAAAGCCCAGAGTCTGGTTCTGTCTGAGGTTTCTGCCACTTAGAGGATGTTTTTCCTTACCATTGTTTGCCAAGTGCTTGCTCATGGAGGGATTTGCCGGGTCTCTTTAAATAATTCTGTAGAGTTTGGTCAAGACTTGTTCTACATGTAAAGTGCCTTGAGGTAACTCTGGGATGTGGTGATATATAAAAGAATTTTATTTGAGTTTATTTCATTTAAGTTAGTAAGACCTGGCATGAACTATTGAAAAGTTTATTACCGATTCAGGGTTCTTGATGAAGACTTTGGTGCGTCCCATCTGATACTGGTCGTTATCCATGTTGACAGATCGGAGGAGGTGGAGGACACCCTGTTGCTCTGGACCCCTCCAGCATGGCCATGTCTCTACAGTCAGAATGGCGTACCTGGAAAAGGCGCACACAATCACACTTTGAGAGCTGTGCTCTTCTTTCAGTATGCATGCACCGTGTGAAAAAAAAAAAGGGAATCAAACGCACCTCATCAGAAACTTATTAAAGATTCTGCGGTATGCGAACCCAGCTCTTCTTACACGTATGTTTTCCCGCAGGCCGAGGTATTCAACCTGATGCCTGACCCTACAGTACAAATAGATGGTGTACAGTAAGAAGTATTCGCTCTATGTCTAAAGGGTGTGTGTAGATGCTTGACAGTGATGATGCTGACCTACTCTCCTCCCAGTCTTTCGGTCTTTTTGTCTCATTGGGTTTAATACAGCGGATATAGTGCGGCGTGCACTTCATCAGGGTGTTAACTAGATCATTAGCTTGTTTCTGTTGGAAATATCAAAGCAGCATTGGAAAATAAATGACAGTCAGAATTCTCACAACAGCTCACAACGTTACATTGTTGCACTCTTAGGCTGAACGCACCTTGATCTTGGAGCCGGCAGAAGTAGGCCTGCCTTTCTTATCTGTGTTGAGATTTTCAGGGAACAAATGGCGGATGAAGTCACTAAAGACACAAGTTCAGTAGAAATTAATATCACCGTATCCTTTTTCTAAATATAGCACACATGAAAGCAGCTTAGAAGTGGACAAGACTCACTATCCGCTGCTTTGCATGAGCTCTATGAGGTCAGTGAAAAGCACATCGCGGTTTCTCTCACAGAAGCCGTTGATATCATATGATACCTGAGACGACAACAAAGTTCAAAATTAAATGTGGGATGCGGGCTGTAGTGGAACTGTTCAAATTGAACTCAGTGCCTCTCTATACCCTGAGCCTGTTTTAATGTCCAGATGCCTACCTTGCCAGCGTAATGATGTATGACAAATCCAGAGTTAAAGCTGTTGAAATGTTCATGTGTCCCCACAGCCCCCTGCAGTTTCTGAAGCAGGGTGCCATCTGCACCCTCTCCTTTGGCATACATGGTAGCACACACATCATCCAGCACACTCATTATACCAGGAGGGTTCTGCAAGGAGAGGGTGGTGGGGATGCATTGCATTATTAACAATCCCTCTTTACAGCAAGTGCTAAATTTTTTCAAATGTCTGGGTAGAATAAAATCGCAAACAAGTCAGTCGGAACTTTTCTGTGATTTGCCAAAACAACCCAGGACATTTTGACAACACCGAACTTGTTCACTGAAAGGGAAACACACTTGTTTTGTCTTCTGACCCACTTCAGTTGTGTCTGTGCCAACTCCAGGTGACAGTTAGGAGCTTACCAATTTATTTTCAATGAGGTCGCACACAATCTTGTTGTTGAAATACTCAATGGGTGTCCACTTGATGCCCTCTTCAACATACTCTTCCTGGGAGAGAATTAAAAGAGAGAGCGATAAAAGGCAACTCAAAATGCAAACTGAACGAAACAAAATTTCACAATTATTTTCACACTGAATTCAAGAAAAGTCCAGACTTTTTCCTGGAACAAACACATCCCAGTTTACTGCAAGTTATGCAGAGGTATGATACAGGAGACAAGAAAATTCAAATTAAGAGATCTGTCAAAAATTAAAAATGCAACACATCTACAGCAGACCTGCTCAGCCTTGAGAGTGAGTTCAATAAAGATCTGTTGCAGTTTCTCGTTGACAAAGTTGATACAGAACTGCTCAAAGCCATTTCTCTGCAGGGGAACATAATCCAGTCAATGTTTGATTATCACCACAGTAAAACAAATCCTGCTCTGGTGTGCCAGCTATAAAACTTACATTTTATGGAACAGTAAGTCTTAAGAGTGCTAACCTTGAATATCTCAAAACCATAAATGTCAAGTACTCCAATACTGAATTCTTCATGAGGTTTTTGGATTGCTTTATTTATGGCCTGGAGGACACAGAGCAGAGGTGAAATATAAAACAAAGTGCATTTACCACCAGTCATGTATGCAAGTCAGATACAAAAACAGGGAAAGTTTCATTGAATGTAATTTTGCCATTATTGTACCTCAACCAGATAGTCAAAGAGTCGTGCATAGAGGGCTTTAGCCAAAGCATCTCGTGTGTAGGTGGCCTGCTCCTGATTCAGAGTTACATTAATGGATTCAGACTTCCCTCCCCACTTCGAATCCATCTTCCTGCTGGTCAACTTGTCCTGGAGGCGGGTGGGGTCAATACCCAGCAGATAGGCAGGGAAGGCAAGTACTGGAGTAAGCACAATCACAGGTTGTGTTTCAGATCAACAATAATACATCAACTGTGTTTAAATGTGGCATATATAACCAAGACATGGATATTGTTAGGGAAAAGTTCAAAACTGTACTCTAAAAACAAATTATGCTCAAAATGTAGCAAGAAAGGATTTTTGGGAATGGCCAATATGTGACTCTGGTTTGAAAAATCCAAGATGAGAAACAATTTAGAAATTAAAGGTTTTCAAACATGAACTTGTCAGGGTTGAATCCTTGTGTGTATGGGCCATGCTTATGGATGATCATACGTGTGTGTAAACATGTTTCTGGCTGTGTGAGTTTTGCTTACAGTCTGTGCTCTCCACCTGACCGTAGTTTCCTGCCTCTATGAAGCTGATGTTTCCCAGGTGTAGGATGCCTGCGATGATCTGCAGCACCTGAGTCTGGATGTCATCTGTGATCCCAATCACCTGCATGGCCTCCTAATGGCCACATTAATAAAAAAGTAGTTATAATGATGGAATTTTTTTTTGCTCTAAAATTAAACTTCAAAATAGAAAAATGGGCACTGAGGTATTACCCTATCTTGGGCTCTTTTGTCAGAATGAAACACATTAAGCTCTACATTGTTTCAGCTTAATTGTAGTATAACATGACAAAACCCGAGAAAGGGTATGATGTCAAGAGGGAAATACGGTGCGCTCAGTGAAATCAAAGAGCATTCATTGGGTAACATGGAAAAAAGCTTTTTCTCATCCCTCAGAGGGGTCTAACCAGAAAGTTATTGCCCAGGTTTTTACAAGCAGGTAAATCCAGGATGCACCTTTTCTGTTATGGAGTAATGTAAAATATAACATACTGCAAATTAAAAACGTAAAGCATACAATTACTGTAGTTTTCCAGTATACTTACCATAGTCTCTTGGAAATCTTTGCTATCATTGGTTCCGTCCACCTTATATGTCCCAGACTGGTTAAGATAGTAGTAGTAGTCTGGGGTCATGATGCCTAGACCTTCTTTCTGCTGATTATTGGCTCCCTCTATCAGCTGGATGACAATAGTGCAGGTAAGAATGTTAACGTGAGCATTTCATTGCGGTTCTGATGGTGGCTGCAAAACTAGTGAGAACGCACCGGAAGATTTATGCTTTTCTCACATCTATGACTAACCGCTAACCTGATAGTAAATGTGGAAGTTCCTCTCATTCTCATTCTGGCTCACCACCCTCGACTTCTCTAGCAAGAAGTTTGAGATTTTCCCACCATCAGGTTCTCCTCCTCTGCTGAATTGAATCTCAAAGTATTTCCCCTGGTGGAGGCAACAATTGGAATTGACAAACATGATGTAAGACGATAAATATGTCATCAAATCTATCAAATCTGCAAAGCACAACAACTGAGTCACGCATCTAGACACACTTCATGTGTTTGAAACGGTGAAGCTGTTTACAATGGCAATTACGACTGTGCTTTCCAGACATGGCACATCTAAATGATCTCAGAAATGATTTGGCCAACATGTATACACACTGATGCACACAAGCTTTTGTAGTGCTAGATCAAGGAAACTGCAAATTCTCTTGCGTTAAAGATGCAATTTCATGCTTATGTGATTTAAAAGCATGAAGACCACACTGCTTACAAAGCATGGGTGGATGAAATATAATGACTTCAAACCATCATGGTTTGCTGAAAGAGTACCTGCATGGAGCACCGAAACAGCACAATTAATGACTAATTGGCTCTTATGGCCTTATGTACCTCACATATTCTTTTGTAAGTTTTTCATGTGACATAAGCAGTGTTGTGCGCATAAAAGTGATTAGTAATAATTAAAAGTAACTAGTTACCTGGAAAAGTAACTGATGTGTTAAAACGTTCTAAAATTTGCCACTATTTAAAAAAAAAATCAAATCTTTTTTCCCTTTAATTCAACTTTAAATTCAGCATTTTTTCAATTATTTATAATAAAAAACAAATATTATATGTTTTTTAATGAATTAAATGGACACCTGGTACAATAAATAATAAGAGGAAACATTATAATGTCTGCACTTCCATTTGGAAACGCTACCTTTGAATTGCCTGTGTGTGTGTGTGTGTGTGTGTGTGTGTGTGTGTGTGGGGGTGATGGGTGGGGAGGTTCTGCTTACGCTCAGGTTCATGCATGAACAGCCGCCCTCCTCTGCCTCTGACTGGCTAACTGTGAAATTTTACTCCTTAGCTATACATCATCACTTATCGTGCGGCTCGTCTTAAGCCGAGGGAGCCATGTGGTGACAACAGTTCAAGAAGCTCAGTTACTACCCCATAATGTCGGTAATGGTAACAGCATTGTACTGATGGTAACAGTAATTAGGCAGTTGCTGAAAGAAGTACTGCCCTTTAAACCACATTTTTACCATCACTGGACTTGAATTACTTGAATGACAGAAAATGAAAAAGACTGTCCTTGGATAGCCAATTGTCAAATCTACAGGTCTATAGGTTAAAAGGTAAACTGAACATGCTGATATTCAGCAGGCACAGTGTTTATGATGTTCATTTTTGCATTCTGACATTTGCTAAATAGCACCAAACACAGTGTGAGGTCATGATATTGACACAAAGGGAGCTGGGATGGGCAGGGATGAACGATACAATCACCAAAATCATTAAGTCCGTCGTCTGGTTGTGCTGTAATAACCTACTTGATAAAATATTTCAGCCTGGTTTGAAGTGGTGAAGTAACATTCTTTTCATGCAGTGAAAATGTCCTTTCTGCTAAGTATCAAATGTACCTACTTTAAGAGGGACCACGGTTGCAGGTAAAGCTCATACTCACAAAACGACTAGAGTTGTTGTTGCGTACTGTCTTGGCATTACCAAAGGCTTCCAACAGAGGGTTTGACTGTAGGATGATGTCTTTTACATGCTGAAACACACACACACACACACACACAAAACATCAAACACCAGAAATACCGCACACCACATTGCAGGAAGTTGAAAGGTGTCTTGAGTCACAGTGAGGTAGTATTATTGGGTTTTACCTGCACTTTCGGACCTCCTCCTGACACTTTGGAAATGTAACCCATAATGTATTTGGCAGCCACTGTCTTTCCAGCACCACTCTCACCACTACCACAATGCAATGAAATCATGACAAAGAGGATGCAACACACCACAAAGTAACATCATTAAAAAAAAAAAAAAAAAACTCCACTAGCATATGGCAAGACATGACGAGGCACAAGATTTGAGACGATGTGAGACAATCAACACACCTAATGATCACACACTGATTTTCTCCATCAATCATCATGTTCCTGTACATGTTATCAGTCAACGCATAAATGTGAGGTGGATTCTCATACTGGGCCTAGGGAGAGAAACACATCTACGGTCAAATCAGGTTAACAAAGCTTGAACTAGCTATACCACACACTACACAATTACAGTAGTAAAATAAAATGTCTCTGAAATGTTAGAAGATTACTTACAGCTCCTTGATAAAGTTCAATTTCCCTGTCACTGAAGTAGGGCATCTGTTTAAATGGGTTGACTGATATCAGCACGGGGCCAATATATGTCTGAGCAGGAAAGTTGAGGAACACAATGACCTGGGAATCAGCTCGAGAAATTTCTGCTAGAACTTTATTTATTTATTTATAATTATATTTCATATAGATACGGAATTCAATATTTACAATTTTTTGACAAATGTTTAAAATAAACTTTTTTAAAAAATAAGAACCCATTTGATCTGGTAAAGAAAGAAATGTGATTCGTGTTGAGTTATAGTCAGAAAGGCCACCAAATCCTAATCAGTTCATTCTTGAGTCCAAGTGAATGTTTGTGCCAGAGGTATTAAAATTCTCTCTGATGATGACTTTGATGGCAGCCCACGTGCTAGTTACTGATATATTTGGGTAATGGACAACTCCGCCGACGATGCCAGTGTAGAGTGATAGGCGAAATACTGAGATTATGTTTTCCACCACAAAATAAGTATTTACTGACACAAAGGCCCTACCATCATGTTTTTTAGTTTACGGTTGGTTACAGTCTGTGTACCTTCCAATTCTGACAAAATAAATAAATATAAAACCTCAATAGAACAACAAAGTGATGTTTGTTTTCATAATGACTTTCAGCAAAGATGATGCAAAAGTGCTTGCAGCACACTTGCAGTGTTTTGGGGGGTTTTTCCATTCTCTAAATAAATTCAGCTTCCTGCAGAAGACGGAAGTGAGCTGTTAATCATTCAACGAATGCAGAAGAATATTAGATTCCTTGTATTTATGGCCATATATGTTTGTGTTGGTTATTTGAGTCTATCCCAGGGACAGTATATTTTTGTGCGTTTGAAGGTTTGGAAGTATATCTTTGTGGTTAGAAGTGTGGTTTGTGTAGATGATGGGAAAAAAGAAAATTGAATAATGTAGACAATAAAGCCCCTCATTTTAGTGGTAAAGGGATGAGGGTGGTTTGAACATCTGTGACAGTCATGTTGCTGACATATAGATAGATAGAACGTCATATTCCCCAGCTATTACTGTTTCCTGTTCTCACAAAGCTAAAGAGGAATTTAAATTTAGCCTGATGGTCGGTATTCTACATTGCAGTCTGGGCTGTAAAGTATACCACCGCAGCCCCGGCAGCCCCCGCAGCCCTTGCAAGGCGGCCCGTAAAAACTATTTTATTTTAATTTGTTTTCCAGGTCAGGTCATTATATTGTCTGAATTTTGAACATACAAATAAAACAACTATTTTAGATAAAATATACACAATTGTTTTGTTAGAAAAAATAAACTGCTTATAAAAGGGAAAAAGCTTGTTCTTTCCTCACAGTACAGCTCTGTAAGTAGTATGTGATTATTAAATCCTGCACCCTGCGACAATGTGTAACGGGGAGGGGTCACATGCTCTCCTGAGGTACACACTTTGGCATTGTTTCACAAAAATAGTTATTTAAAACAACAAAAAAATAATGGTAATTTCAGCCTGTAGGATACAAAGATGTAGTCGTCCATATATCTTTTCTTGAGATTTTCCACAATGGCGTCCTCTGTGATCTTGGACAGTAGGACCATATCGTCCACGCCGCTTTGCTTCACATTTTGACTCTGCCAGTGGTACTTCGCCTGAATCATAAAGAGAGAAACAGTGTTTTGGATGGACTATAAGGGAACTCATTGTTTTCACAGCACTTCACAATAGCTGCAGTGAGAAGAAGGCATCAGCCTTTGTAAATGTGGAGTCATGTCCTTTTTCGGCTCTGGAGATGATTTACAACTCCATTTCCAAGCATTTTGTAAAATGTTACAGTGATTCGGAGGCTAAAGGTCATTTTGGCCTGCTCATTTTGGTTCAAATCCTTTGCTTACTTAAAAGCGTGCTCTCCTGCGAAACCTTTTAAGTAATATAAACTGAACAAAAAAGAAAGTAAATAAATAAAGAGGGGAGGAAAGGAAAGGAAGGGTCAGCTCTGGTTTAGTTTTTGAAAAACAGAGACAAGTCTGGCATTTCTACAAATATATTTCAAAGATGGAACCCAGTGTGGTTGTCATTACAGGAAATTGGGGCTGGTTACCAGGCAACAGGTCATAGATCATATGAGCTCATTTTCTAATTTGGACATTTTCGAGAAGCACCAGCCCGAAGACATACCATACCTGATAATAAATAACAGACAACTAGCACGTGCTTTTACTTAGGGCCATTACCTCTGTGGTTTTATGATTTACAAGCGGCTCCTCTGATAAGACAGGCCACCACTTACCAGTTCAAATCGTCGACACCTTGTTTCATAGACTTGAGCTTAACTCCCGCCCTGCAGCTTGGTTTTCCCTAAAAGATGCTGTTTGATATATGAAGTCTGACAGGTCTCACTGCCGGAATGGCCTTTGTCTCAGGCTTTTATCTATATTTATTGCTTATTTGTAGAAACTTATATGTCCGTTTCAGTTGCTGCTCAGAGCAAAATTCAGCAGACAAAGAAGAAAAAAAATGCTTTCACATCAAAGAGCTGTAAATTATAACACAATTAGCACAGTTGCTACCATCACAGTGATCCACCATTGAGACTCAGCCTTTGAAACTTCCATTCATGGTCCAACCAGACATAGCGGGAGCTCAATCTACATCTCTACTCTGTCAGTTTAATCTGAGTAGTAGATGTAGATATACAATGCCATTAGTAATGCTTTGTTGTGGGCCTGGCATTTTCCTGTGAGGAAAACCACTGAATTATTTACACTTCTCTAGTTGTTAAACCATCCATACTTCATACACAAGTTTCTAAGAAAATAATGGTTTGCCAACTTCCTGTTTCACTGTATTAAATATGTACAGAAAAAAATGCAGAATTTGACATTTACATGGTGACAAGTGACAAAAGAAAAGGATGTCAGATTGACCCTGAAATGTTTTTCTGTATTAGACCTGATTTACTTAGTTTCCTACTCCAACCTGTCCAAACAGCCATAAAAATGTTTCATAATTCTGTAGTCACTACACGTTTTGTTAAACTAAAGTGAAAATTGTAACAGCTTGGCATACATGTATTCATAATAAAACATTAATTAACAACATAATAGTAATTATGTAGACAGGAAGGGTATTTGTTGGCATAGTTCAATTGGACAGAAAGACCATTGCAAGGTTGCAAAGCAGGATTGTGTTTGTCGTTCTAACTTGAAATACATGAGCTACAGTGTTTGCTTTGTGTGACACGTTGCTGGAGGAGTATATCTCATTATGGTGCTTTACATTGGTTTGTGGACAAATCACTTAGTGCCACACAGACAATTGTAAATGTGTAATTTCATTTATGGTTTATGCCAGTGCTACTTTTGTTATGAAAATGATTTCTTGAAAATGCTCCTCAACCAATAACAAAGATGAAACAAAAATGAATGAAAAACTAAGTGATGGTGACTTACACCAAATAAAATTTTACTGACTGTTTTATCGAATAATAAAAACTAGACGGAAAGGATGGAAAAATCTTTTTCTTTTTTTTTTCTTTTTTTCATTTTTGTCCGCAAATCAGATGAACAGACATCCGATATAAGTTTTATTTGTTTGTGTTCCATCTTAAGGAGTGCTTTTGAGTCATAACACTTCAAATCTGCCCCTACCTTTCCACACCCTCGCATGTGTTAGGGTTAGGGCCTTCTCAAGCTCTTTTCAAAAGCTTTGTGATTATCACCAACAGTGAGACAGGTGAAGTTATATATGACATGATGTCTGCTGCTTCTCCTTTCACATAAACATGTTATGAACACTGAGACTGGGCTGAAATGTCACAATAAAACATAGCTCTGGTGAAATCATTTAGAGCAAATGGAAAGAAATGCAAATATCCTCTTGGCTGCATAAATACATTTACCAGTTGGGATTGGGATTTCTTGCTCCTTTGAAATAGAAAGATCAATTGGTGAAGAACATTCACGTTTCTATTATGATCTTAGCAGATGTAATTTATCCCATTTCCATGGAAATATAGATGCTAAAATATGTCATTCCTGAGCACCGAATACTCTGTTGGCTGAATAAAATGGTTTACCAGATCTCAAATTGACTCAAACTGAAACTGTTTTTAAAGAAGGGTTACTGTAAGTAATCATGACGGATCTGAAAGGATCTTTGTTATATTGTGTCATATTAGAATGTTTTTGTTTTGTTTTCCTCCATATGCATATCATAGTGAAATTTAGTGGGTTTGGTGTTTTAAATGGTTTCTTGATTTGGATCATGTTATATTCTTTTCACTATACAAATAAACATTAGAATAAATAATCAAACAAAACATGTGCATACCAGAATTCCCTCTCAGCACACTGGCTGTACTGTATCTCACTTGAAAATCAAATTTTAACCTCCTAAGATGCTGCATCCTTGTATAAGGCCATTACGTTTTGGGTTCTCTTTGCCTTGGATGAGACTCATTCATGGATCTTTGTGTCTGTCATCTTGTGGTCACCAAAGAACATTACGATGTTCAGTGTACAGTACAAATATCTAACAATTCCCACTTAAAAGCTCAGCTCTCAGGAGGTTTAAAGGATTCCTCTCTTTGGTTCAAAACATAAGGATGTTGAATCCTGGAGCCAGTCCACAGGATCCTTCCTGTTAGATCTCTCTGCATTTGTATAACATATTCACAGTATGCTGCAGACTGTATGATTTATAATGTGTGAGGACCCTTCTGACTGTTAGGAGGAAGTATTGTGACAGAAACTACAGCCCTCTCCAGCAGTCCACTTCCCCCTCTCACACCTCACTGCAGTCTCTTGTGAAACCAGCTAAACTTTGTACATGCTACCAGTCCTCTTCCTGCAACTGCTTAGAGCTGATTTTAGCTGATTTCCAAACGCCGTCTGAGATTAATCTTGTGAGCAGACATTAAACTGCAGCTAAACACATACATGTCTTTTCAGTCTGATTCAAGTCCAAATGTGCAGACATATGTTAACAATGTATTCTGCATCCTACAACCGGTTTCAATGAAAAAAGGTTATTCTGAAAAAGCGGAAACTCATTTTGCTGGTGCTGTTAATGAGCTCATGTTCCCTGAAGTGAGTTCCCTGCAGAGATGGCCTTTTGAAAATCATCATCACTTTGAAACTGACTTCAAATGTAATTACTTCCTTTTGGTATTTGCTTTGACAAGAACTTTGTCATGAGATAGTAAATTATTTTCAAAAAGAGAACCATCGTTAAAATGTTGTATTTGTCAGAAACCTTTTCTAACGTCTTTATGATTGCTAAGCAGGGAAATGAAGGCACTATCCAAGTCTTGATTTATCTTGATTTAAGGACAGTACTTATGTTACAGCTGTTAGAAAAAAAAAAAAAGTGAAGGTGTGGTACTGTACCATTGTTCCTGTCCCGTGGACCTCCCCTCTTCAGCTGTCCACTGTCCAGATAATCTGTGTTTGTGGGCGAGCGTGTCGTTAAAACCCACAAGTTTACATCCTCAGATAGCAGCCATTGGACCGGAGAACAGTAAGAGCCAGCAGGAGCAAATGCAGTGACCTGCAAGACATCCACTGAAACATTCAAAAGCTACTTCCTCAAACTCCCACTGATGAAACAAGAACTGCTCTAAGACAATATACACACACATATAGTCACACGCACGCACACTCACACACATTTACACACTAAACATGCAAAGTTAAGCTGTTTTCTCCGTAGTCATGTCATATTCAAAGTAACTCGACTTCAGATGAAATAATAACCTTATCAGCTGTGTCAGCAGATCCAAGGCACAATTAGTCAACCCAGTTAATTCACACAAATGTTTATGGCAACAACTACTGCAATGTGATAATTACCACAATCAATGTTGCTAAATTATGGTCTTTCCGTTGTGCTGTGAGCTCCACCCAGGCTGTGGTTACTTCACGTTGTGTTTGTGTCATCACAGCGGCTACTGCTTCCAACGCCTGTAATAACCGATTCATGCATGTTCCCACAGTTTACATTGCACTGCCACTATTCTGTTTGTTTTCAGTGTGTGTGTGTGTGTTTTCTGTGAAATTAGGTTAGAGTATGAGGAAGTGCCTGCACAGCAGTGGGTGAGGGCTCATACATTCAAGGGCAGGCTTTAAAAACTTCTGTTTTGGCGGTTTGGGACAGGCCAGACCTTTAAAGGCAAAGAACCTTGTTGCTGACTGCCTCCTCTGACGTCCTAACTCCCTGTCCTGTGATAGGACAGAGCGAAGGGAAAGCCATTAAAAGAACACAGTCCAGTACTTAGCTTAAAACATTATTTCAACATGTCAGAGCTGTGATGGAGAAAAAACAGGACAACGAAAAACTCACATATGTGGGTTAGGGTTGACACATTGGATTTGTGGAAAAAGGGCACTCGAACAGATGCTTGGAGCGGAGGGCTTGGCCATTATTACCAGTTCAGACCGACCAAATGAACATAAAGTTTGGATATAGGAGACAGAATCAAAATCATGTTGAGAAAACAGAGACAATTTTAAGTAGCTGCGGACGCACGGGGGACCTTTATATTCTACAGAACACATGAAATCAAATTAGCTTTTAGCATTTCTCCCAAAAAACTGGACAAATTGTGCCCCGGAAGAGATTTTTATTTTCCTGGGACAGCTGATGAAAAAAGAGAAAAATTCTCGGAAAAAAGGGATGGGTGGCAACTCTAATATGGGTCTATCTCATTGTCCCTTCAGTTTGCCTTCATTTTTACGGAGAAATGATCCACTGAATGGAGGTGACACACATTTACAACTACCTGATGGAGTCCCCCGCTAAGATCATCATTTAACCTGATATAGATACAAAGTTAGGCTGCATCCTCACTACTACGTCATCATTTAAAGTACCTTTTTATAACCCAAATGTTTTAAATCTGCCCACTTTATGGGGTTATGGGGTAAAAACTGGATTCGTATTGAAGCCTCATTCTCTCTGTTTCTTCACCGGGTCAGGTGTTTTTCCGGTCGGCTCGCTCTTCTTACCTTGCTGTCATACAAATTAAGCTGTAAATAAAAATATATTAAGATTTACAATAAATATAGCAACTTCTGACCAACGCATATCAATTTCCAGCTTAAAAATACAACTTCTGCATAAACCACACCCACTTCCGGTCCAATCCCCGCCCCTTACGAATGCAGATACAGATAATGTAGGAGGTTGAACCGATACGGATTCAGATGGTGGTGTGCTCGCTCATCCCTCCTACCAACTACCTTAACATTATTGCAGAAGTACACCTCTTCGTGGAAGCCATATTTCCTCCGGAATGGTTTGGGGAAGTTCAAGGTGCTGACTTGGCCCTCAGATTCCCAGGTCTTAAACCAATTGAACATTTGTGGGATGTGCTGAGCAAGCCAAAAGTCTCACAACTTACAGCAGGATCTGCTGCTGCCACAGCACACCTTCAGACTGGACGTACTCTCTGACCTGAGCTGCTGCTTATCGAGATCCAACTGGTTCCCCCACAAGAAATTAAAAAAATACAGGTTTTTACTATCATGCAAATTCAAAATGATTGACTGATGGAAATGTCTGACTGGTGGGTTGTTTTGTCTATGATGGTTTCTGTGTCCTTGATGTGAAAAAGTGAAAACTACTGGTCTATATTGGAAAGATATGGTACTGTATGAATCTTTTTATGCGTATCTTACCTTTAACATTTTTTTCATGTTATTTGATTTAAATTGTTTTACTGAGCTTCACTCACTACGGAGAGGGTGAGTATCACCTTCAGTGCCAAGAAAAAGTCAACATAAATACACCTATGTACAATAAAACAAGTTCAAATGTTTTTTTTCTCTAACAATTATGTTGTTTTGACATCAAATGCGCTTTAACCTATCGTATAATGGAGAGTTATATATGCAAATTTGTATGCCAATATTCCAATATTATATGGAAGAAAATGAAGTACTCACTTATCATTAAATAATTCTAAGATCAATGGGTATAGTTGTGTTTACTGCCTACACACCACCGGTTCTCTCTCATTTGTCTCTCATTTCTCCTATTGAGATCACACTGTAGACCCGTCTCACTGAGCAAGAGGAGGAAGTTGCTGTTCAACTTTTCCATGTAGGCTGATCAGGAAATAGATGACCTTCGTGATGCCACTTTTAGGACAAGTTCAGAAAATAATTGTTGCACTGGTACAAAGTGTACGGATTGTCAAGTATGCCAATACTGATGAGAGAAAGCAAAAAATGACCAAGTCCCATTTCATAAAATCAACAATGCGCCATGTTTAATCACTTTAACAATTCCTTTTTCAAAAGATGAACATGAGGGACATTTCTATAGTCCTGGACAACATACAGTACATGGCATGTGATAATTAACAAGTGAAAAACAAAACAAAAGTTCCTCTTTTTTTTTTTTTTTTTTTTATTCTTATTGTGGACCCTTATTATAGGCCCAGGTAGATATAGAGAAAAAAATGAATGATAGTGACTGTCTGAGAGTATGTGCAAATAAAATGTTATAAATAGTCTTTCTACTATTTCAGTCCTCAACAATTGCAGGCATACTGTACACTGGTGACAGAGGACTGAGCTGTACTGAATTTCTCATAAATGTATGCTCTATGCTCCACATAGATGAATTAGCAGGGCTGGACCAAGATTAACATGGGTTGGTAAACCCAAATTTAGCTTATAACCCTCAGTTTGAATTGTTAGATTGTTATAGTGTTAGATCGCTATAATGAAACCGCCAAACTTTTTAATGAGTTACATTTCAGGACCACTTTAAGCCATTTTGCCCAATTCAGGGAATGGAAAGCATGACAGCAATGAGCAGATGAAGCCAATGAGTGTCCATGGACGGGTCCTAAGCAGCTGCCCTATTACACCTTTAATCATCATTATTATTAATTACAAAAGGCTCAAATGGACCTTTTAATATTAATAACTGTTAAATGATAATTCAGAAACAATGACAAGAACAGTGGACTAATAGCACCAATCCAAATGAAAGCACCACAAGTACAAAGGGAAGAACATTGCAGTTCATCCCCATAAAGACACACTGAGCTTCTTATAATTACAATCAAATTACGTGACTTCTATTGGAGCTGCTTTCCAATATCATCAGTGTGAACATTTGTGTAGACTCCAGCCAGAAGGAACTCTTGATGTCATCTGATCTAATGACCGGTCAGACAATGAGACGTTCTAAAAATATTGTCTGCAGGATGAAGAAACAGCTGAAACTGCATCTTTAAAACAATTTCAGTAAAAGTCTGCAGTGAAATCTTCACCTCACAACTTGCGGTCAGATGTCATCCTTCCTGCAGGGAATTGGTGACTTTTTGAGTCATATAATTGCTATCTCAAAGGGGGAAAAAACTGATTTGAATTCACACAGAGTAGTTGTTTTGCACACTAAGGGGGGGGGGAAAAAGCTTTTCATTGCTGTGTGGTCATGCAGATGATTTTTAGATTTTTTGGGAGTATTCAGCATCCAACTGAACCATTAAAAAACAATGTATTAAATGTCTGCTTGGCATTACAGAGCCCTACAGTATACTGAGTTCCAGCTCATTATTATGTTGTCTGGCTTTTGGTTAACTCCTTTGCTCTTTTGCTGCTGTTTTCAAAACAAAGAGCTCCAAAAACCTTCTGTACTACCTGCTCAGCACCAAATGGACACAAACAGAAATTAGCTTCTAGTGGCTGAAGACCCAAACATGCCCCTCAGGAGTTGGTGGAGAACAAAAACACAGCTAAAAAAGAATAAATATTGCAATTACATTCACCAGGTGGGCAGAAACATGACTGAAAATGAATCATAATGTTTGCCCTTTAACTGCTGGATGAGTAAATCAATTTGCTCAGCAATCAGCTTAAATGCTGACAATGTATCCATATTGGGTTGACAACTTGTTTCCAACATTTCCAACACACTTTGAGATAAAAGTCAGTTGGCTAAACTTTAGAAAACTGTGCATCAGAAATCTTCTCACAACAGTGTGAATGCTGGTTTCAGACAGAAATGAAAACACAAGAGCTGTTCCACTTTGAAATCAGATGCATTGTGTGTGTAAATCCATCCTCAGATGAGGACTCTGACGTTAGAACGCTCTTTGAAAGCAGAGCAGTCAAAGGTCGTGACTCCTCCACACTGGGCCTGCTCCTGCTGGCAGAACTGACTCACTGTCTCACTTTGCTGTGAATTTCCCCTCATAACAAAAGTTACTAGCGCTGGCAAGTAAGTGGTAACATGTGGTGAGAATAATCCTGTGTCTATCCCTTTAAAAATAATGTTCAAAATCAACAGCAATAACCATGGTGATAATTAGAGAACAGCGATAAGCTATACTTTACAAGTTTAGAAAACACTTGATGCCACAGAGGGAGGCCACAGCACAATATAAGATCCTCTAATGTGTGCCCTGGTGATGCGAGCCCGGTGTTTTGCTCACATAGCTAAAGTCAGCCAGCATCATGAAGCGCTGTTTTATGGCAGAGATGATTGAAAAACTAATGAAAATGGTAGGACTGTTGCAGGTTCACCGCAATAGGACAGTTATAGCTTTCAGACATAAAGTGAAATCACAAAACACACATGAAGAATCCAAGCCCTCTGACTGCTGACCCTTTGTGCAAATCAAACTCATGCTCATACATCAGCGGAATAACAGAAAGACCTCAGTGAATACAATGATAGAGAACAAAGCAATGGCAGAATACAACATGGTCAAGTAACAACTATCAGATAACAGAGACAAATCTTTCATTCATGTCATAATATGAGATATTCCTTTCCATCGGCAAAAATATCTGGAAAAACATTTTCTTTACAAAGTGGATTTTTCAATAATTCATGACTAAACAGAGCTCTATCTCTTAACATACAGTTTTAAGAAATTTAAGCCACTAAAGCAAAGACAAACTCAGAGTAATGTGACCAGTCCTGGGGCCAAAATGAAATGTAAGTAGCACCAAAAATTTATAGAAGAGAGATTATTCAGAGATACAGAGAGAGGATTCATCTTAAAAACCGATGAAGGAAAGTTCCTTGTTCCCTCTCTCTGCCTCTCGAGGTTTCAGCAGCCCTCCCTCCAGTGGAATGTATAAGCTCATCTTAGGCTGTTTTGGCCCAGCTCTGCCCAGAGAAGTGACTGGTCTTGTCTGGTCTAGATTCTGACTTGAAAAGGTCCCTCTGACCACTTACAGGACCAGGTCAGTCTCACAGCATCTCAGATTTCACACTCCTCCGGCAGAAGTAGCATGAGGACCGATTTTACACGGCCCAATGAGAGTGTTTCAGGTTTACTGTGTGTGAGTGTGTGTATGGCACAATGATATACGGTGTGCGTTTCATAGTGTCAGTGTCCTTGGCAGGTCTTGCAGCACATTTGTCTGAAATATGGCCGGCTGCAGAACTTGAACCTGAGCACCAGGGGGCAGTAGGCCACAGTGTTCACATCTTTACACTCTGCAGGGGAAAAAACACATGAAACTATTTGCCTACAACATGTTACAGCAGATGCTTGAGAAACACTGCAAGATTTCAATCAAAATATCAAGAAATTTGTCATTTTTAATCAACCTTTATTGGCCAAAGTCTTCATGAGATCCTCTGATCCTCTGTATTTTAAATTTGAAGTGTTTCAGTATTCTGTAGTACCTTCTCATAGAGGTCTGCCATGCTCAACTTTTTCATGCTGACATGTAGTCTTTTACTTACCACTCGCTTCAAATTTCTTTTTAATTTAATTTGAAATGGATTTGTATGTTTCCACCTTCTTTTATAGCCTACATTTTATATATTTCAAATGTTTTTTGTAAAAAAAAAGGCGGTAATTCAAATATTTATGTATATAATTAATGGATAACAATTTGTACACATAATATGTAAATGCATGTGCATGCATGTATTTTCCTGTCTCTTACTGACGAGAAAACTGTTGTTTTTTTCTTTTTTACGTATCATGAACTGTAAATAAAAACGCACCTTTTTTTGTATTAGAACTGCAAACTATCCATGACTGATATCTACGCATTCTCTACTCCATGTTGATTTTCACACTGGATGCTTTAATCCAATTCACATTAATACTTAATAAGTGAAATTCTTGAACGAACGTGACCAGTTGAGGCTTAAGTTGCTTAAAAACAATAACAGGATTTTATAATGAGAATCATTGTTTTGTCTGTCTGAACTGTTTTCTCTGTTAAACGTGAAATAGAAAAGGACTTTGACCTGACCTTCGGGGTTGTCTGTACTGATGGGCAGACTGAGGTCACATTTGCTCTTGCACTGCTGCATGGCTGCTGGTCTCTGATGTTCTAGACACTCATTGGATGGCTGGCCATTGTGGGTCAGACACTGAACTGAACGCATTTCCTGACCCAGACCACACTTTGCAGAACACTGAATAACAAAAAACACAGAACATACAGGCATTTGAAAAAGGCCTTTTTAGGCCTTTCACAAAAGAGTTTTTAATAAGAATATTAAATGTTCCTCTATACCCATGAACAAGGCCGAGAATAAACCAAAAGCCCGTCTCACCTCTCCCCAAGGACCGGCAACCCACTGAGGGGGAGGGCATCGCTGGAGGTTACAGCGTACCCTGGAGGTGGGCCGGCCATGTTTGGGGCATTTCGAGTCTGGCAGTGTGTCACCACTTTCCCCGCTCTTACACAAGACCACACGGTGCCTGAAGCCAGGACCACAACTGGGTGTACACTGCAGACAGTGTGGAGAAAAAAAGGGAAAACATCAAGTGGGAGGGCAGGGAGATATTGTTGATGGGAGGGTGCAGAAAGGGGTCACTGCGGTCACAGGCAGTCAGACATTCTTAATCAACAGCAGAGGGCAGCAACAATGTGCAAAACAAAGCCAACATCCTCAAAAGGTTTCTCCGAATTGGCTGGACACAACTGCACTTTAAAGTGAACACTGCAGAACTTCTGACACCATTTCAAATCAATTTCAATTCATCCAGAACTGTGAGAATGAAGCTTCATGAACAAAATAAGATCTGAGTTGAACTTCAACCTGTATCAGCCTTTTCCTGTTTGAGTTTGGATGGATTATATAGAAAAGAAACAACTGCTTCATCTAAGCGGATCAGCTTTTGGTTCAAGTTTATGCCCAAGTTGACTAAAGTCATTGCAGGAGTGCATGCAAAATATGTGCGTAGCAGAAGCTGACGACATTTGCCTACCTCTGACCAATCCAGGGCCAGCCATTCAGGGGGGCAGCTGTGGTTGCTGCACGGCTCAGTGAGTGGTGGGCGTGGGGTGGTGCATGTTGAGTCATCCAGAACTTTGTCCTCTGTCAAAGAGATCCTCCTTTTACACAAAACCTCCCGAGTTCGCAGGCCGCCGTTACAGCTGCGACTGCATTCCGACCACTCACCTGTCCACCAGCTAGAAGCAGAGAGGAGCTCGACCCTTAGTTTCATGATGGTACGGAGGCAGTACAAAGTGAAACAGGACTCCCTAACCCAGTCCAAAAAAGTTATGTATGCTAAATTTGTTATATTTTTGTGTAGGCACAAAACTTGCAAATTAGACATCACGTCAACAACAAAAAACATGATTTTCATGCATCAGTGAAACAAACAATGCACAGATTCACCAACATCGTGTCCATTCAGACATTATATTGTAGTGTAGTTATATATCATCAAACACAGACTACAGACCACCCACCTAAAAACTAACAATTAAAACTTACATAACAACAAATAAGAAATTCACATTAAGTGAGAAACCTAAAAAAATTTTATTCTACCTGTAGAAAATGTAATTGACAAGCGCAAACTCACGTTGGGGAGCACGGCTCAGTATTGCAAGGTCTCCTCTTCTCTTTGGGTTTGTTCTTCCTGTCACAGAAATGGTTGTAGACCACTGAATGATCTACCTGCTTTTTACACACCACCTGCTGGATCTGGTCACCTGACATGTATGACAACACGAGACAAAGAGGGAGTTATAAAATGCCACAAGGAAGAAATAATTCACAGACCACACTGATGGATACTTCAGCAATGGCTGACTTCTCTTGTGTGTGTGTTGATGTGTTAATGCTTCTGTATGTTCTTTGCAAATCCATGTGAGAAGGAGAGAATTAACTTAATTCATAATAAATACACAATGCTGTTCTAACAGTTAAATTAAATATATGATAAAGCTGCAGGTAATGTACACAAATATTACTGAATGAACTCCAGACCAAAATAATCAACCAATATGTATGAAAAAGATTTCTTCTCAACAACAACAAAATAGAGCCAAGACTGTTCGTAGTCTGTTATAAATCAGTTCATATAACTCAGTCACTGGGAATTACCATAAATGTTTTTTGTACATTTGAGGCAAACCATTGCATTTGAAGGGTGAGACTTAATGGGTGTGCTGTTGTGTTTTTACCTCCAGCGCAGAGAGCTGAGCACCGTGACCAGGGGGTGTAGTACCAGGCAAAGCCACTCAGAGGATCTCTGTTGACTGGGGGATTGAAACGATAGTGGATGCCTGGGTTCTCTTCCCTCACCAGCACCTACACATATGACATTTACAACTAAAAGATGACAAACCTCATGGAAATTTTGCATTTTGCAGTTTAAAACACAATGTACCTCATTTCTTACCATAACAATCAGGGTTATGTTTGTTGGCCCCAGAGCCTCCAGAGATTCTGGCCCATCAGTGGGCCGCCTGTAGTGGAAGGTGGTGCCGGCGATGTTAAACCTGCGCGGCGTGTCAATGGTCAGTTTCCCATTGATAAAATACTGGTCACCTTTACTCTTCAGCGCTGGGACACAGAGGAAAGGAACATTAAGTGAACCCAGTAAAGTAAGAAGAAGAAATACTTCACTCTTCACTTTTCTTTTCATACCAGTTTAGCTTCTGTGAGAAATGACAGATGAGCCAGTGAGTTATTTGTGGATCAAGCTTGCAATTTTTCATCAAAGCTATCGGACCAGTAAATACAATTCAAGCATTATTTAGCTAATGATTACAGACTTCAACAGTTTCAAAGTTACAGCACTGATCAACATTCCTTTGAGAAATATTTTTCCTAGCAAGGACAACCACTGGAAACAGCATCCTGCTCAGCAGCTTCAAAACATTGTCTTTTTTTTTTGTTCTTACATTTTATATATTGTTGCCTGCCAAGCTAGCAAACAATATATTCAAGATACAGCTTATTATGGTTTGGAGTTCTGTAACTGTGCAAAGAGAGCAACGTTACTACCACTGAAGTCTCAAAATAACACAATATTCCTTTGGAATATTTGCCATGCATTGAAGGAGTGTGGCCAGCTGCTTCTCTCTGTGTTGCTTTTGTTGTTCTTTAGGCCATGTTGGCAGAAAAAGAAGAACAGCAACACTTGATTGTATTCTACTACCACTGCTGTAGCAACTTTAATTAGTGACGGAAAAGCGATTCATGTAAGACATAACATAGACAATTTCTCCAAATTGGGTCTGATAACAGCAAATTTTCATGTCAAGACATTTTGACTTTTCATAGGAACAATGAGCCAAAATGCGCAACAAGAAGACCAATAAGATGGCTCAGCTGAGCCAAAATGGTAGGAGACTGGCAGGAGAAGGAACTGTAAATGAGCTTCTGTGTGTTTTTAATGGCTGAACCTTTTCATCACGTATGTGTCAGTAAACAATAATTGCCCTAACTCATTCCATGCTCTTTGGCTTTGCTCTCCTGTACATCACTTCTGGTCAACAGTCACACAAAAACTTTTACCCATCTTGAACTTCAGAATCCCACTAACTCCTAACCTTTGCCGAACTGGCGATCTGACGATAATCACTGTTTCAAACCATCAACCTAAATGTATACTCTCTTTAGCTCTAGCAATCACAGTTAACTGGAAAAATATACGTCCCACAACATTGTCCACTGGTTGAGAACCTCCTAGCTCATTAAATACCATTGGAGAAAATATCTGCAGCCCGATAAAACCAAATAACTCACTTCACAAAAAAATGGTCAACATTTATTGATTCTCTAAAAGGCAATCTTTTTCTCCTTGTCACACAAAGGTATTTTCACTCAATAAAGATGGACAAACTAGCTTCCAAGGAGGGTTACTGATCGTCACAGACATGCACTGAAATAACAAAACGTTTAGCTAGAAGGCTAAAACGGCATCAAACTCATAAAAATGTGACACACTTTGTGGTGTTAAACTATGAGGACAATTGCACAGAAACAAAACACAACAAAACAGTAATTGCTGCATCCTATTTAGCTCGAAAGGCCATTTTACTCAATAAATTCGAATCAAGTCACACTTTATTTGCTTAACTTTATATCACTTTTTATGCAAGTAAGCAACACAAAGTGCCTCACAGGTTAAAAAGGTAGCTTGCTGATATCATCTTACCAAGGTAGTTGAGGGAGATGTTGAGTTCTTGTATATGGATGAACACTGATCCTTTGGGAATTCTGACCACTTCTTCATAACCTGAGACACACACAGACCCACACAAGCTCAAAGAATGAAAGTAAGGTGAGGGAGGTTTAATCACTGGGGATCAGGGAAGTGACTCAGAATTTGTCTTTCGCTCCATGGGACACCAATAGTCCAAGCAGAGGCTTCAGATTCCAGTTGCATTCCTGGGCAACTGGCCTCAGCTGCTCAGCTCAGCTCTTTGCAAGTGAAGAAGAAGAATGCAAAAGCCAGCTTCTTGACTCTTTTTCTCTTCTTCCCTCCATTCCCTTCGGTTTCTTGTTCCTTTTATTTTTATGCTCATCTCACCCTCGCAGCTCTGCTCTGCTCTGCAGCGCTGTAAATAACTTCAGCCGCACTAGTGACAAGAGTGACAAGGGAATAAAAAAAATGGGGGGAAAAAAATGTGAGAGGAAAAGAATAGCTTTGGCGTGTGACTGCTCCATGGAGTTCTGAGAGGTCAGATGGACCCAGCGTGGGGTTTCTAGATTGAGATGTGGAAGAATAGGAGAACAGAGTTGGGGTTTTTCAGCTTCAGACACACAAAGAAGAGGAGAAGTGTTTGTGTGAGGTTATTCTGCTAACAATCCGAGAAGGGAGCAAAAGAGTCATAAACCCCTGGCCCATGACATTTCAGTATCCAATCACCACCTTCCAAAGCCACAGACTGGACAGAAGGACAGCGATGTGAAGGGGCATTGCATCTCACGTGCACACCAGGATTAAATAACAGCATTAACGAAACTTAGACCTTGATTTTTCTGGGGTGGGAGAAATTAGTTGTTGTGATTATATCCTGTAAAAATGTAGCTTTTGGCTAGTTTGGGCCAATAATAAAAACATGTACACGGTAAGGACAGTTTTATTGGGTATTAGGGCAGACTTGCACAGCAGAGTTTATATGCTAGATTACAGTTTGAGTTGAATTTGACCACTGTTAAAAAAGCTCTATAAAAGGCCCGACTGATTTTTGCATGCACTGGTCATGACTAACTACTCAGACACATTTTGGGGTTGCAGCAGATTCAGAGGTAATCTTTTTTAAAGATTGCTTTATTCCTAATGACCAGTACTACTCAGCCTCTGAAAACATACAAAGCATCCTCCGTGGCTTAAAAAGGGGGGTTTATAAAATCTAAGCTCTATTGTGACATCTTGGCTTTGGCCTGGAGCCAACTTGTACTAAACCAAGAACGTGCGTTCTAAATTGTGGGCTGTGGAGTTAGGGGGACAAAGGTAAAGTCAATTTAAGACACTATCTAGTGGCACGATGAAAATTGCAGGAGCCAAATATTTTATATTGTCAGGATTTCAGTAAATCTTTACCTCTGCTGTATTTTTTTATATTACTATACTATACTATATTTGATAGTATTTCTTTGTCTTCCCTAACTTATGAAAGTACAATACTGACACAACTTCATTCTAATTGTACCAGACTTTTCTCAGTTCAGCGATAATGTCAGATATTGAGAGCTGAGTTAGGGTCAATGGAATGGCACTGAAATCCAAAGCAAGTCTGCTTGTTTAGGGTGTGTCCCCTCGTGAGTGAGTGGCGTTGACAGTTAAGAGACTCTGGAGTTGGTGCTGTGGTGAGAAATGCTACCCAGAATAGATAGCAGCTGGACTTTAAGTCACACTTGTTGGACCTCACCTAAATCTGTCTGCCACGTGTCCCTGGCAGGCTGATGGACAAATAAACATATTTGACTTATGGTGTGTAAATCTTCTTTTGGATCAAATCTCTTATATTTTTGTGCTCTTTGTTACGCATTTGTTTTTTCAAGCAGTTTTTCCAAAGTTGTTCTTAGAAGTCTTGGTTTGGCTCAGGATATTATTTTGTGCATCTGGCTGTTATCTTGAGCTGAACCAACTCACCGTATTTGTTGGTTTAAATAACAATTTATACAAGCTGCGGGTGTAACGTTACCATACAGAGTATGACTATACAACTCTTCCACTTTGACTTCCACTTAGTGGCCCTTTTCATCTTTTGCTTTATAGCTACAACTTTTCTTGATAATTGTTTTGTCGGACTTTAATATTTTTTGATAATAATAACATACCATTTATAAATATGCTGAGTTAAATGATGATGATGAGTTAAATGAAAGAAAAAAAAAGACCCCACACCTTGACTGTAGGCTACTTTGCATGTGATTAGACAATCACATAATAGATCTAAAATATCCAAGGTATCTTGACTTGCATAGTGATAACGGAAGAGAAATTATGTAGCAAAAACTTGAATACCTTACATTGGCCCTGATCGGACTGTCACATAGCTGTGCAGTAATGCTGAAATCAGTATTGTGAACCCTGTTTCAACACTGGCAAAGGAGACGGAATGCATGTTAATCAACATCCATCAATATGGAG
This sequence comes from Echeneis naucrates, assembly GCF_900963305.1. NCBI lineage: Eukaryota > Metazoa > Chordata > Actinopteri > Carangiformes > Echeneidae > Echeneis > Echeneis naucrates. The sequence continues at coordinate 19,697,180 of NC_042514.1, forward strand.
GAACATTTCAGACAGTAGCTCCAAAGATTTCAATCATTGAGATGACTGGGAGAGTCAAACAAGTGCTTGAGAATTTTATATCTGTACCTCCTTCTGGCAGCGAGTCGTTGAAGAGTCCCTCTACAGACATGCAGCTGCTCCCATCACCCCCACAGATCCGGCAACGGTCCTCACGAATATCTGAGCCGAGGATGCGATCACAGCCTACATGCTGCAAGAAGGGAGAAATGAGTGAGCTGAAGGGTTACTCGAGGTGATGGGTGAAAGGGCACAGTCAGTAAGTTGGAAGGTGTCAGAGGCCAAGCTGAGGGATTACCTCTAATGTCTTCCAGACCACTTTTCCAAAACAGAAATATCAGATGGTAAGTCCAGATGTGCTTTCTGATCCTGTGCAGACATAATGCTCTTAGGTTGCTAAACTCATAGCTGTCGACATAAATAAGTTTCATGATGAGCAAAGCAGGTGGTTTTACTCAAACTATTTAACAGTCAACCAGAGCTAAACAAAAGTGCAGAAAATGAATAGCAACCACTCATTCTCATATATTCATATGGCAGTTGCGTATTGGAGAGAAGGATAATGAGGTTTAGGTTTATTTTTTACTTTTACGTGAATTAAATCCCAGTTCAAAACTATATCCAGAGTTGACACTGTGATTCACTTTGTGGTTATCTAGTGAGCCTTTAAATTGGTTGTGGTGAGTTTTTCAAAGCTATGACAGCACACGTGTACAAGGAGGACGATTGCCTGTATCAGACACTTCCTAGAGCTCATAATTCCTAGAACTCAGTATTGCACATAATCTATCATCTATAATTAGTCCAAAGAAATTGTCACGTTCACTGATGCCATCTTTCAAATGTTACCATTATTTGCCATGTATTATAGACAACTAAATATCTTCGCAATTTTGTCAGACAAAACACACAATGTGAATTTCATCTTGTCCTGTGCATTCTTGTCCTAACCACATTTTTATTTTTGAGGTAACTGAAATTTGAAATTCAATTCTCATATGTAATATGGACCATTCTTGGATTTGCAGATAGATAGAAGATAATGCACAGAAATATTGCAGTTTTATATGACTAAAAACTAACAATCCCAAATCTAAATTGAATTCAATTCAATAATTGAATAATACATTTGAATGTTTGTATTTCGTTTGGTGGAGTCATGCAAGGATTTTCTTCAACCTTAATATGAGGACATGTCAGAAAAAATTTGGCCATTTTATGTAACATTTTACTGTGCCTGCATGAAATTCTCCTTGAAAATGGCAGACCATCAGAAAGAAAAACCACGCAGCTGAATGAACAGGTGTTGGTAGTGTTGTGTATACACTATTCTTTGTCCAACAGATCCCTGTCTGTGTTCGGCTCACGTCCTTCTTCTTTCTCCTCCACTTATTAACATCCCCCTTATTTTTGCACTTCTCTCTTATTGTCAGGTGCCAACTCCTGAACCAAAGCCAACATTAGGCAGCAAACAAGAGAACAGAGATTTCCCCACAGACTGAACAAAGTGTTATGCCCGAAAAAAGCGATGAGACAATAGAGCAGACAGAGAAATGGCAGCGAAGGACAGAATAATTGAAAGAGAAAAGGAAGTACTGAGGCACAGAGTGAGAGAATCGGAGGAATGGGGAGATTTTGAGTCAGAAAGAGGAATGAGGAAAAGAGAGACGGAGATAATAAGATCGCAGTGATCCAGCATGCAGCGCAGACAGACTAATAGCTGAGCTGGAGGGTCACCGAGTTCCTACACAGCAGAACAGAGCGGAGAACCCAAAAAAGCAACGAGTGAAGGAGGAGGAGAGAGTAGAGAGACAGTTGATAAACAAAATCTTATTGGATCATTGTGGGATCTCCAGCCTACCTCAGACACTACAAACAGAGTGAGGGGAATGAAAATGTAATCTTCTGTCCTCACATTTTTACTCCTTGTGCAAGGCCTCAATTATGTTTTACCCTGGAGGAGCATCCAAAAACAACCAACTGCAAATTAACACCAACCATATAAACTGTGTCTTATTACCGGGTATTAATGTGGTGTACATCCTTTGACAAATGAGCCATGTGGATGTCAAAATGGGTTCCAGGGACCAGTGAGAGCTCCAGGTGGTCTCCACTACATCAAACTCGACAGCAGTTAGATGAACAGTTAGTATTTAAGCGAGAACATCAGTTATGGGAATCCAAGCCCAAAATTACTGCCAAAATTACCACACTTTTTCAGTTTAGAAGCTTTTTAGTGATGATCAGCAGCAGCTTGTGTGTGCACTAAATAGTGGCAGCTGTCCAGGCTCTAAAGAGAAAGTATTAATGATTTGATATTAACAATACGATAATTAGTTAAAGACAGTCTTAGTTTGATTCTTTATTATGCTGCATCATCTTAAACTGAATGCAAACAGACATACACTCTGCCACTATGGCAGCTGGTATTTTTATGAAATCCTTGCATAGAAGTGTAGAAAGGAACTAGAATTACAGCCTTGTGGTTGTTTGCCCTCACCAACCAGTCAAGCTGCAGGAAATACGGTTACAATCTCAGTATTGTATCATCGGCGGTGGTGAATAGTCATTGTACAGTCAGACAGTCAGAACAGTTTTTCAGGACATTATGTTGTCACAGTGAACTTTTGACCATTTAGACATAAAATATGATCACTCCATCATTTGGCCCTATTTTTTTATTTGGGTTAATTTGTGCCATCAGTAGTGTATAAATTGGGGGAAGAGAAATTTAACAGCTTTGTGAGGTCACTATTGCCTTGACCACCAAAATCAAATGAATTCTTTTAACTTTGAGTCCAGTTAACGTTTGTGTCCAATTTTAAGACATTTCCTCCACATGTCACTGACAACTGTCATGACAAGGGGGTAAATGGATGATGGACAGACAATGTGAAAACATAATGCCTAATAATGGCGTCTCCTCCTTATCTCACCTTGCATTCTCCATTTACACACACATCCAAAGAGTCAGAGCGACAAGGAGTGCCATCCACCACAGCTGGAGCACGCTCTGTGTAGAAGTTGTAACCTTCTGCCAGACAGTTAAGAGAGCAGGGTTTCACACCACCTGGACACAAACACATTTCAACAGAAATAGATTTAAACAGAGAATTGGTGAATGGTTACAAATATTTGTTCTGCTAAATGCATTGCATTCAAATGAAGGGTAAGAAAGAAGAACAAGGGAGAGAAGTCTGAAGGTGAATCTTTTTCAATGCAGACAACCAGAGAAAAAGCAGCTGAGAGTGGTTAAATCCTTGCTTGCCATAGAATTTAGGCATTTAGGCCCAGGCATAAAACAACTACTCTGTCTTAATAAACGCATACAAACATAAACAGAAATTCCAGTTCAGCAGACCTTTGGAAAAGATAAAGCACAACCACCTGACACTGAAACTGGAGTAAAAAAAAAAAAAAAAGATAGATAATACAAAATAATCTTCTTTCTAATGATTTGCAAACAATTCAGAAAGCCCTCAGTTGAACAAGTTTGATTTTTATATTCCACAAATTAGGCATATTATCAGGTATTAACTCCAACCTGAGACCCACTCCAACAAATGCCAAAGGTTATTCAGTCATTAAAGTTAAGTTTAATTCAAAACTGCGCCTAAATGTTACTTTCATTGATGATTACTCTACTAGGAAACAAAAGTTTGTTGTTTTCTAAAAAAAATATGTATGAACAGTAAAATCGGCTACCATCATGAGCACAATGTGACATCAGCATGCCTTATTTTCTATGACTTAATCATGAATTAATCATTTAAGCTTGGGCTAAATTACTCTGTTTTCCTCTCATAAGTGTGCACGTTCAGTCTACTCATATCTGGTTTGAAATGCAATGTGACAAAAACAGTAATGTAACACTGATATTTGGGGACGGTACATTAACACAATTCACACTACTCAAATATTTAAAGCTCTTACATTATAGCTGTCATTTGAGACATGAAACAAGATGTAGGGTTCATTTGTTTGGTAAACCTGCCGATAGCAACTCACTAACAGCCAATTTGGGAACATATCTAGGGCTTCAGAAAGGCAACATTGGGAAAGGTGAAGATATTACAAAAAAAAAAGGTCACAAGAGACATTAAAGCATTGTGGCAACACAGAGGAATGTTTTGAAGTTGATTGCATGTGCTGCAAAGCTTCTGAGACAGAAACGGTACTGACAGTGATTATTTACTAGCTACAAGGACATTTCTAATTTGAGAAATTGATTCTAGGTGGTAAGGAAGTGCTTATTCTTGACTACACCCTTTCCATCCTTTTACTTTATGTATTCGTTATTTCTTCCCCTACTCACAATTGCTAGAGATGTTTTCTGTGGCCAAGTGGTATAGCCTTCATTCATCTGTGTAACGTGCCAACAGCTGGACTATTTGAGTGGCTGTTGACATCAGTCTGGGCTTTGTTTCTTTGTGCTGGCAGTGCCGAAGCAGGTACAGTATGTACTGGGAAGGAGGGTGTGAGAAAGTGAGAGAAGGGAGTATGCACTGGCAGCCCTTGTAGATGTGGTCAGACTGTGGAAAACTACAATTCCCATGTTGCCCAGCTTTGGCAGGGCAATCATGCCTTGCAGCAAGTGTGTGTATGTATTATAACTTGGTGAGCTGTATGAAGTGTGGAGGCTGCTGGACTGAGAACAATAATTTGGAGCAGCTTGGTCGAAAAAAGCTACTTAAAACAACAGAACTTTTTAATGAACTGTCCTTGGCTGTCTGAGCTGACAGAGGAAGACTGCTTGCTTAAAGAATCTCGAGACTAGAAAGAGACAGAGTGCATAATGATGAATTTAATAAAGCCAGAGAAAACATCTAGAGCAGACAGGATAAAGAATAAGGTAAGGAGACTGTTCCTGCCTGACTAAGAGAAGTACGGTTGAAATGAGTGGAGAGCGAGAGGCTCTCTTCCTCAAGTCCCTCAAGAGGACATGAAATGGCAGGGCTGTGTGATCTGGCCTTAACACAGGGCAGAGTCCATGGCACCGTTCCTATTTTAACAGCTGCAAGGGATTTCCATTGTAAAATCAGCTGACTTGATGAAAGGAGCACTTGTTGCCTGAAGTTGGCTGGCTGGCCATCTCTGTAAGCCATTATTAGAGACAGTTATATCGTTGAACCTATTTATCTTTCATGTGCAGCGTAGTGTTCATCAGGAGCAAGGAATTCATGCAAGGCATTATGGGATGCATGACTCTCTGCAGCTAGCATATGTGAGCCAGACAGGGGCGAGAGTGTCTGTAGCATCACTTCGGCTTCTCCTCATTCCACACACACACGTACACACACGTTCCTCTGTCTCTGGACTTCTGTTCAACTGCTGTCATCAACTTATTTATTATTGTAGTCACTGAAAACTTTAATTTAGAATTTTGAGAAAAAAACACTCATTTGACTTGATGTATGATGTTAACCTATCTGCAAAAAAAATGGAAAATAGAGTCTTTTATTTGCAGCATAAAAAAAAAGAAAAGAAATATATGTATTTTTTGCCAATAACAAATAATATAATAAATATGGCATTACTTATTCTATGCTTTGTATGCATTTAAACACCAGACCCAGTACATAAAATGCAGGTACAGATGATAATGTAATGGATAGATCTAATAATTAGTGTATTGTATGTGTGTAGTAACACTGTAACATATACTGAAAAGCACTGAGACACAAGTACCTCAAACTCTACTCAAAGAAATATACTGTTTATAGCTGTTGGGATTATACTTTTTTTGATGCCAGAGCATTAGAACAGAGGGAGCATGCTTTTTGTTGAGCTGACGGATGGTGATTGATAACCTTGAGGTATTCTTTAGGTTTGGTGTCTGTCTGTTTTATTTGGAAACCCACGCAGACTGAAACAATCAGATTTACTTCCGAATTCAGTCAGTTCGTATATTTTTAATTCGTACCACCTGTTTGGTGCCTTATAGAGTTCTCAGCGATTACTTTGGTGAGTTCCGAGTTGACATTACTAATGGAAGAACTTGAACTAAGGCCAGAGATACAAATCTGAGAGCCAAATTGTAAACACCATTGATTGGCAGTGATGGTAAAGACAAAGAGGTCATGTGCAGAAGAATTAATTATCATGGAGCCAATAAATTGCCACGCACAACCTACACAAAGTAAGTTTACCCACTCACCCCCTCTGTATGGCTTCCAGGTGTAAAATTTGCCCCGGAAAGGAACGCTATCAAAGTTGGAGCACTGAATTTCCCTGAAATCCAGAGAGCCCACTGGGCACTCCTATAACACACATATATAGACAACAAACACTGTATTAATACCAAATATACACAGTACATGCACAGCAACCACTAGCTAGTGGGGTCATATGAAGCGACCAAAAAGAGAACATATTAAATCAAATAAATTACCGTGTGTTGACCAGTTGATAATGGTGATGATGACAACAATGATGCTGAAGAGCAGTGATACTTACATCAATATTGCAGGACCTGAAGCGCTTTCTCTCCCCAAGACAATACTTTCCACCAATAGTTGGCCTGCAACCAAACACAAAGAAAATCGGGCTCATCAGTCACATCTGAGTACAATTTAACAAGACTAACCTCCATCACATTATCTCAAAACACTGGCTCCTAATTTTGACTTTGCCTGCATTCATTAGGGTGTTTTCAATCTTTCTGTCTGTCTCTTTTATTGCTTCATTGTTTATCACAACCATCACGACAACACCTCTGCGTTTTAAAGAAGGAGCTGAAAAGAAAGCTAGAGCCAGCCACCATCAAATCTGCTAAACTTCTGCTTCTGCTAAACTTTCAACAAATTTAAACGCACTGGAGCCAAAGCAAATGTGCAAAACGAGGCTATGAAACAATATGAGACAACACTGTTGGCCTCAGATTTGGGTCAATTCTTTCTCATTTTAAACAATTCAAGATGAGGGATCAAGATTTTGGATTCAAAAGCAAGTCTTCTAGTTTCTTTCTGATGACTCTGGCTCGTCTCATTTTATACACAATAAAAAAAGGTATGTTAAATTTCAAAATATGTATTATTACATATAGAAAGGGTTTAAACTTGGATTTCATACCACCAGTGATTAGAAACAGTATTTGATGTGGATTAGTCCGTTCCTGGAGAGTGTTCCTTGCTGAGACAAAACTGGTTGGATCTCTTATAGTGCTGTTGCTCTACAAGGCTATCTGCCAGTGTGCACAGGAAGAACAATTACAGAACCCAATTAAACCCTGCATTAACATTTAGGTATGTGATTGTTGCATGATGACATATTATCAAAAATACTACCATAACGACATTTCTTTCAAGACCTTTTTTTTTTTTTGCTTTATTTGGCAGGACAGCTTGAAGAGTGACAGAAAATGGGGGGAATGACACTGGCTGGAGCTGAACTGGCGTTGCAGACAAGGACCTTGTAGCCTCCTGATTTTTGGGTGCACGCTCTACACAACTACACCAACAGCATCCCGGTTAAGGAAATTTCAAGAATAAGCTCTAGTAAGTTGAGTTTTACCAGCTGAATCCCCCACAAGACTGATACTGGTCACAACTGAAACCTTTACCTGGGGCTGTCACAGTGTCTTACAGAAGAGGAGACTCCACCTCCACATGTTCTGCTGCACTCTTCCCAGGGTGACCACAATCCCCAGCCTCCGTCTACGCCCTCCGGACGAGTCCCATATGCCACACACACCCTCTTGTAACACCACTGCAGCAGAAAATATTCATAAATACACTACAGCAACAAACGGAAATCTCCAGAAAATTTTTATGGCAACCACAATGTAATGGCATCCTGAAGAAACTAACCAAGAGACCAAACCAAGAATACAAAAAAGAACATTTTTTTTTACAACTTTGTTTGCACGTTCAGGAATACTTTGATCCTTTTTAAAATGCTTCCAGTTAGAAATGTTTTGTTGGGAATCATGGAAGAGAACATGAGTCAACATTAGCTGCTTTTTTAAGGCAATAATCAGGAGTACTGGTCCAAAATGAACAACCCCATCAAAAGAAAACAAAAAACAATAAACAAATGCCACCCTACTTACACCAGCAACATTCTCATGTCCTACCTTTAAAAAGTTTCAAATTCAGTTTTAAAAAGTATTCAGTGATAACTTACCCCTTTGTCTATTGTGTTGGTCTGACAGATGGTTCCCTCTGCAGCAGGAATGCTGCTGGTGATGCAACGGTTGCTCTTGCTCATGCACCAAAGTTCACTGCAGACTTCCTGTGTATATCAGTGAAAGGAGAAAATGCAGAGGATGGAGAGACGATGAGAAAGGGAAAGAACAAAAAAAAGGAGCGAGATAATCTGTCAAGTGTGTTTCTACATCAGCTCATTAGAGTAACACAAGGTCCATTTGCCTCTCTTCTCCCTCTGCAACAATGTCTGTGACGGATGTGGCATTTTAATGTGTGCGTATGCTCTGACCACATGGTAACAATATTAATGAGTCTATAAAGCAGTATGCTCCTCCAGATGTCCATTTGCTCTCAGCTTGGGCCTGTAAAAGTTTACCATGCAATAAAGGGGATACTATTCAGTGATGATATTGCAAGATGTTTCACGTCACCGCAGAAATTCTGACTTGAGGGAGAGAGTCAGGGGAACAATATCTTTGAGAGATCATTATCTGATACAATGATAAAATCCTGTCACTTGTGATGGAGCGACACAATGAAGACCTAATAAAATAATTCCAAAAAAACATTACAGAAAGCTAAACATATAACCTAAAGAAACTTGAGCAAAGGGGACTCCATAAGGGCTCTTGCATGTTAGATGTATGGCACAGCTGATGGGGTATCTTCAGAACTTTTGAGGAGTTGAAGAATGAAAAACTGTGATGGAGATAATGCTTCAATTTTATCCATTCCACCTTGTTTCTCTTATGTTATGTTCTGTTCAAATCTTCTTCTATTCCATTTACAACAGTCTACTCTCTTTGGGTTGGATTTGGGTGATCATTCCACAACTACAATGAGCATTGTCCAGATTAGTAAAGCTAAAAGCAAAATGCTTTCCAATGCAAAATATTTTGATTGGGAAAAGTTAGGCAATGTGATTTTATGTACCAGAAATGTACTAATGCTCTTCTATACATGCAAGCTACTTCTTCCTAAAAACAAAAAAAAAGTAAATTTTTACATGTACAAATGTTCCATATAGTTACAAGAAATTGTGCCATTTCATCAAGTATCAGAGAGAGATGGTGGAGAGAGGAAAGAGAGGGGACATAACCTGAAACATAAATGAAAAATGGGATGGTGTGGACAGAGCACCCACCGCATATTTACATTGTCGAGATCTGACACCATACTGGAATCGGCATTGTTCATCTGCATCATAGGCCTGACCAGGGGCTGTGGTGGGGTAAACAAACTCCTGCTTCGGGGGGATGTTGTTCAGACAGGAGCCCATACCTGAGCTAAACATACCAAGCAGAAGAGAAAAAGGAGAAAGGTTAAAATTTACAGTCAGGTCCATAAATATTTGGACACTGATGCAATTTTCAGTATTTCAGCTCCATACACCATTAAATTTGATTTGAAATGAAACATTGAAGGGCAGCACGGTGGCATAATGGTTAGGGCTGTTGCCCCACAATAAGAAGGTTGTGTGTTCCTGTGGGTTTCGTCCGGCTACTCCAGTTTCCTCCCACCGTCCAAACACATCATGTTTGGGTTAACTGGTGACTCTAAATTGTCTGTAGGTCTGAGTGTGAGTGTGAGTGTGAGTGGTTGTTGGTCTCTGTCTGTCTCTGTGTGTTGGCCCTGTGATGGACTGGTGACCTGTTCAGGGCGACCCCACCCTCACCCAGAGTGAGCTGGGATTGGATTGGAAACGGATAAGATGGATGAAGATGGATGAAACAATGAAGTTTTACTTTTAGTTTTACCCTTTAATTTGTTTTGATTGACATTCAAATCAGGTGTCTCTCTCTCAGTTCCTCTCCTCTCTCTCCCTGTCCTCATCCTGTAGGTGGTGAATCATCGCTACCCCATGTTCCTGCAACGCCTGCTGCTCCCATATTTCTGTGAACTTCATACAATATTGTATGTTCCTGCTGCACCTGTGTTTAACATCCCCTCCTCCTGCTCTCATTCTCTCCTTACTCTACCCAACTATGCTTCCCACCCCTCTCTGTCACCAAGTGTTTGCTCATTGGGGGATCTGTTGGGTCTCTTTAAATCACTTTATAAAGAGTTTGGTCTAGACCTGCTCCATATGTAAAGTTTTAAATTTTTTTTTTTTAAATTGCAGGAATTACAACAGATTTTATAAGTGCCCTCCATCTTTTGTGCGTGTGTGTGTGTGCGCACACATTAATCTGTCAACTTATTATGAGATTGATGTCTCATAGTCTTGCCACTAAATGTTTTATTACATGTATGTGACCATTACCAACCCTCCCTGGAAGCTAGTTTGATCTTTATTGGTGAAGTGGCCTTTGTGAGGCAGGGAGAGAAGGTTGCTGTACTTTTCCTACCATCCCCTTCAGAATTTGTGTGTTGATCTTTGAAGTGGGAGTTCAGATAGGAGAAAGTGTCCCAAAAGAGGATCTGAACCAAAGAAGTGTAGACAGTGGATATAGGTTGAGGTTGAGGGAACAGCTCAGCACATTTTTGGTGGGAATCATCAACTCTTTGTGATGCGACCCAACATGAGCTGGTAGGTGAAGCCATACATGCATGTGGACATTTCCTAAATATGCTTGGAATACCGTCATCGAGTGCCCAGAGTTGGGTCAGGGTGCCCAGGCCTCCTCAACGACCCACCCAGTGTGCAGGAACACCAAAGATGCCAAACCTGCGGCCACAGGACATGCCATGGCCCCAGAGGTCCAGGGAGACAACAGCCAGCACGGCTGAACTTCCATAGCCAGCAACCCGCCACCATCATCACCACCACACACCCTACTACCCACCCACTGACAGACAAGCCAGAGGCACCGCCATGACCCAAGGGACTGGCGGGGCACAGGCAGAGCACCAGAATTGCCGCTAGTGGGAAGGGCAGGGCAGCGGTGGGCAGCCCCACATCCCCAACGTGCCAAGACTAAAGAGAAGGGAGAGAAGAAAAGGCGAACTGCTGTGTACCAACCGGAGCCACGGTGCATGCTCATGGTGCTGTGGTTCACGCATCCGCCATGGTATTCCTGGATATGTGGGAGGTGATAACAGTATTGCAGACACAAACAAGGATTATAACATTAGCAGAGAGAATAACACTAAAATGCAGGCTGGGTATGCGCAGAGACGGCATGCAATAGTCAGATGCAGATTGAGGTTTAGAGACTCAACAAATGCTGACCATGTTCTTGTAAAGGGGGTAGAATTCTGCATTGCAATATGGAGGAGAGTGTCACCGTTCTGTGTGACCGTTGACCAGAAGGGGTGAACAGGTGAACTGAGTCAGAGAGCGTGGAATGCATATATCAGAGCAAGACAAGCCCATTCTATGCATCTTGTGTTGAGTGATGTGTGTTTTGTGGAGTACCATAAATTGAAGTAGTTGTAAAATACAGTTGTTTGTCTTAAATGTATTTTGGCCAAAAGTCAAAGTCAGTCGGCATAGACAGATCTGTTTCCCATTTTGATATTGGTAGATGCATATAATTGGTGCTTGAGAGTGACCTATATGTCTTAGAAAAGTTTTTTGTTTTTGGAGAGAGTTTTGTGATACTGATAGAGTTGTGCGGCTGGCCTGAAGCGTTGCCTTCCACCTTTTAAGGGACCAAAAGTAACAATCGGCTTCCCAGCTGTTCCACAATGAGGCATTATTCCCTTGTTATTTCATTTACAAGGATAAAAGATAAAAGGTCTACAGTTCATTTCAAATGTGGTATTTGCATTTGGAACCTGGTGAGGTAAACCCTCCATATGAAGTCCAAGGAGCTGTCACTACGAGTGAAGCAAGCCATCATTGGGCTGAAAAAATCAAAACAAACCCATCAGAGAGCCAGCAAAACACGAGGTGTGGGCAAATCAACTATTTGGTACATTCATGAAAAGAAAAAATGTACTGGTAAGCTCAGCAATGCCCAAAGACCCAGCAGACCACAGAAAACAAGTATGGTGGATGACAGAAGGCTCCTTTGCCTGGTCAAGAAAAGCTCCACATCATCAGCTCCCAGATAAAGAAGATCAACACCTACCTAACCATGTCAAAGTCAACAATTAAGAGAAGACTTCAGAGTGAATACAGGAGGTTCACTACTCAAAAACAGGAAGTCCAGATTAGAGTTTGACAAAAAAAAAAAAACAAAACAAAAAAAAAACATCTTAAAGAGTCCTTGCAGTTCTAAAACAACATCCTACGTACAGAAGAAACAATGGGAAGAGGAGAGTATGGAGAAACGAAGATGTCATCAGTGAGGCATGGTGGTGCTAGTGTAATGGTGGGGGCATGTACTGTGCGTCTGCCAATGGACCACATTCTCTGGTCTCATGCTGATGATGTGACTGCTGACAAAAAGCAGCAGGGTGAATTCTGAAGTGCTTTGGGCAATATTATCTACTTATATTCAGCCAAATGCCTCAGAACTCATTGGACAGTGCTTCGTGATGCAGATGGACAATGACCCGAAGCGTACTTCAAAAACGACCAAACATTTTGTTACAGTAAAAAAGTGGAATGTTCTGTAATGGCCAATTCAATCACCTGACCTGAATCCAACTGAGCATGCATTTCACTTGCTTGAGACAAAACTGAAGGCAAAACAACTCATCATCAACAAGGCCAAAAGCCAACTTCTGGTTATGTTTATTGACTCAAGGCTTCAGGCCTCAGGCCCTCAAATTAAAGCTTCATTTCAAACCCATTGTGGTGATTCACAGAGCCGAAACTGTGCGACTGTCCAAATACTTATTGACCAAACTGTAGTGTAGCTAAAACAGCTTTGTTTAAAACACTGAACAGGCAATTCTCTAACCATCAAATATATTACACCTGAATATTTCTTAACTGAATTACCAAATGATTTGTGGTGATGCGGATAATATTTAGACTGACTCACTCAAGGAAGCTGGTGATGTAATCCCGGCTACAGGCAGACCAGATGAATGGGTTTGTCTTCATGGTGATGTGGTCAGCCATAAGTTTGGCAGTCTCCTGGCTGCGGGGCCCACAGGCGTTCCCCATGCCATCATGGTTCATACCAAACCTAAAACCCATGACAACATTTTCATTTATGTGGACAAAAAGGTTGTGGGTAACCTAGTGTGATTAAAAAAAAAAAAAAGACTTGAGTGTGCAGTTCACAAACGTGACAAGTGTTCACCTTCATCAGTCAAAAATCTATGACCAGATGTATCATTATTACAGTGGTCTTCAACAGACTGTCCTTTTCTTCACTAGAACTCACTGCTACGCTCACTGGCTGATTGGTAAATGACTCTCTCTCCCTTCAAAACATTAATTATCCCATACACTATCAGTTTAACGTTTCAACACAATTACTTACTCAAGTCATTAGACAATCAAGTAATAATAATTGTTATTTATAATAATAATAAACATTATTATTAGCGCTGTTGTCCCTCAACAAGAAGGTTGTGGGTTCGCTTCCCGGGCCTGGATAAGCGGCTAAAGATGAATGAATGAATATATATTTGTAACATTTCTGTAAATTGCATATTTTGGATAAGTTGTTCAGACATTTTTTTTAATTTCATTTAACTTCCTGAATCATGAGTTTACATTCCTTCTTATGATGATGAAATGTGAAAAAAATTCACAAAATATTGCAAGTACAAAAATAATAATAAATATTAAGTAGTAGTAATTAGTAATTAGAAATTATCTTTCATATCTGACATATGACAATGAAAATTCATTCATGACAGACAAAAGCACTCACAGTAGCTGTGTTGTGCCTGAATGATAATTGTCCGGAAAGCGTTTTATGGTTCTGCTGAGTCATTTCTGTCTTGGACTGTCTTAATGTGGTACCCCCCCTGCATCTGATCTAATGCTGAGCTGTGAAGTCAAAACAATTTATAAGGCTATTAAAAACAACTGTTGATTGTGTTGATACTGGGGAATCCGGATATCACAAACACACACACACACACACACATCCAGCACACAATGTGTTCAGTGATGCTGGCGAGACAGGCATGGAGTCCAAGTAGTCCAAAACGACCTCTGTTTCTCATTACGTCCACAGATCTATCATCCACAGGATTACTTAGTTGCAGCAAGAATAATACTTTGCAAAAACAAAGTCACTCAATAGTTCCACAAAAAAGAAAGAAATGAAATCAATAATCTCAGCCAACTGACTGCATTCATATAGAAAGAGGGCTTTTATGCAGTCACCGTTACTAGTTACTGAGAGATCTTCCAAATGAGCCACATATACAAATCTGATGCATCTCCAAGAACTGTACTACCACCTCTAACTAATTCCACAAAAAAAAAAAAATAGTGCCAGTGGACGAGAGGAAACTATTTTTTTAACACATTCTAACATGGTGCTGCAGATCACAGAAACTCTTTAGAGATCTGGAGATGTAATCTAAGGACCATGTCTGTGCAAAGTGAGATACATGAAAAGCCCGAGGGATCAATTCAGAGATGTATCAGGCTCAGCTAAAAGATAGCAACCACGACATTCTGTGGTTGCTGAATTGAAGCCATCCTCTCTTTTGGGGGACATTAGCTAAATCCCATTATGACAAATATCCATTTCTAACCCAAACAGAGACACCTGGTTACCAGAACCTTCGTTCCCCCTCTCTGGACTGAAGTTGTGGACTAACCATCAGACCGACTGCGGATGAGGTGCTATGCATCACGTTTTTGAAGTGTTAAAACACCACATAAAAATGTTACAAGAAATTTGTTTTTGAGCAGTCTAATTGATTTTATTTTCCCTGAGGATTTTATTCAGCCACAGAAAAAGACTACCCATAAAAGTTGTATAATGAGAAATAGTCTAAACAATATGAAATGGACGTGTTTACTGAATATTAGATAAAAGTGAAAAATAGAAGCAAAGCCCAGACAAAACATCTTGATTATTGCACGTGCGTGTGTATTGGTGTGTGGGAACTCACGTGTGACCTATTTCATGGGCGATCGTAAAGGCTGTTCCCAAACCAATGTCCTCATTGATGCTGCAGCTTCTTTCTGGTTCACACATCCCTCCTACTGGAGCCAAACCTGTTACACACACACACAAACACGTACATTACATTACATTAACATGAAATCTGATTATAACGTTGACCGCTTCTTATAATTATCAACCTGAAGCATGTTGCCGCTCCAAGCAGAATTTGCCTTCGCCAAGGTGAAACCGTCAAGCCATATTTCATGTGCATTACATATTTCTGTGTAAATAAAAAATGTGTGCATTACCTAGGGTTTCACAGGGCTTGTTTTTTTGGATGCAGATGTCATACCTGCAGATGGGACAGGAAATAAACCAGGATGTTTAATACTCGTACTCACACATAAGCAAAGACAGACACATAGAGGCACACCAGAGAGGAGACAGACAGATATAATTTTGAAAGAACAATAGCAGGAAGCCTTGTACGGTCGCTGTGGTGTCATCTGACAGTTTCCGCCCTCTGCTTGATGAAAACCATCGTGATACTGGGTTCACAGAGCCAGCACGTAACCATAATAAAAGTAACAAAAACAGTACTAGCATTTCTGTTAACCTCCTGAAACATAAGCTTACATCATTCTGTTAGAGGGAGAGGGAAAGTATTTATGGCAGCTCGGCCAAGCATTTAGTATGTGTCCACCAATCTTTGTTTGCTTTCGTGCAACAGCTTCTCTGCCCCCTTTCTCATCTTCTCATGGTGTCATTACATGTTCTCTTAAAATAAAAAATAAATACATCAATGTGTAATTGTTCCTCCCTCCCTCCAGATGCTGAGCAGGGCAGAGCGACCTGAGCTATCATCACCACAGACCGGACAAGATACACTCCAAGTCTCTTGGACTTGACTTTATGAAAGTCTATGAGGAGAGAAGCTGGAAATATATGAAATCAGCAGGAGATGAAATTGTTGTAATCTTTCAATATCCAAATAATGTAAAACATATGCTTATTTACAAAAATGATCTGCAGGAGGTTGAAGTTCAATATAAACTTCGATATTACATAGCGCATGTAATATGTGCTACGGCCACACTTTGGGACACTGCCGAAATTGCTATTGCCAATGATTGTGTTATAAATGGTAACACTTGATTCTTCAATTCTATTCATTCCTAATAATTTCCCAAAAAGTGTCGAGGGAAGATTAGTAATTTGTGTTCCAAAGAAACTGGAGAGAAAGTTCTGAGCAAGGGCCTATCCATCATTTCAGAAGTGAGGGGGACTGATTGTGTACCATGACTTTAATGGTTTGATTTATCATCCTCTTGCATTCAATTGCGCCTGTCCTTAGCAGCTAAAGAACCAAATAACCACATGCAACCACAGTGTGGCACCCCGGGACAGGGTCAGGTCCTTCAAATGAGAGAGATTTAGCTAACACTTTCAATTTCAACAGCTTAACTTAGCTTCCATGGTTTGTTTTGAAGGAGTACAATGTTATTTTCCCCCCTGATTATTATCAGAAAAGGCTCACGCTATGCAGAGCAGTGCTGCTGGTGCACATCCAAACTGGGCCAGCCTGCGTATGCCAACGCTTTTCATGATGCGTTTCGAGACAGCTCAGAGAAACGTGTTACAACATGTTACTAATGAAATAAGGGGTCATAAATACTGCAGGGAACAGAGGGCACAAATACAGGAAGTGAAAGGGACATGACCCACATGTACCCCTTGGGTCTGCAGGTATTTGGGTTCATTTACTGTCTCCATCGCTGGAGGCTTAATCCATTTCCTGACCTGGTGATAAGCACAGCGGTGTCGTGGTGAGCTATCCCATTGTCTGGGATGGCATTCCCATAGCTGCTCCGATGTTGGATGGATTTCTGCCACTTACAGAAGCTGTCTAAAGACTTCCCTGCATGGTGGTTGATCTCTAATGTTGGCTGGAAAAGTGACAAAAAAGAAAACATGGACTCAAGAGAAAATGAAATTACATTTCAAAGCCAATCAGAATAAACATCAAAACAATTGTGTGGTTTTGCAAAGATATTTTTACAATGTAAGGCTATTGCAATGTCACAGAGGGCCTTTAAACATGATGATAAGCCAACAAGGCTGTGATAACACGGGCCCACTCTTCCTGTATTGCAGGCCTTTCTGCCTTAATATGCTTTCTGTCCTGGGAAAACCATACAAAGCAAAAAGGGGCATGTTAAACTACAGATGACAATAAAATCTTGATTCCAGCCTTCAAAGATTGAAATACCTGCATCAATGAAGCCAATGTGGCTTTAGGAATAGAGTGAAGGTGCTTTCTAGTATTATGAGAGCACAGACGGGAGAAGGAGGGAGTACACTGCTGCCCACAGCTGGCGAGAACTTGTAACCCAGGAATGTATGTGGTGACATAACTAGTAATTGCCTCATCCCACAGCCCCTCATTTCTAGACCCAGTGCTGACCTGGTTTTCCTGTGCAGCAACAGCTTGTCATTTTCAGACCTGGAAACCAGCAACATAACCTCTCAACTCATTACTCTCCATCCTGTCCCTGACCTCAGCCTCAATCTCAATGACCCCCGGAGTAAGAATAACAATGCTAACACTGCACATCAATATTGTTCCTAAAATTTCTTCTGTTCTATTGATTTCTTGTATGTGTGAATAGAAAAATAGATAGCTAGATTCTGATTGATTTAATCTCTCAGATGATGAACACATCAGTAAATTATGGAGCTGATTTTAAACAGTATGAGCTGTAAACTTTGTGTTGTACTGTACTGTATTTATTCAGTTGAACACTAGAGCGTCAATGTTACGAGGGAGCAGACTGCATCGTCACCACATTAATGCTGTGTTAATAAAAGCCTAAAAGGTTTATTCAACAGGCTGTCTGAGGGCTCAGTCCTCTCCTGAGCTATGCTGGTAAGGTCATACATCTTTTATTAAGTAAACATCTGCTTTGGGGTTAGGTGTGGATTCTTGCTTTGTGTCCCCTCTTGCCTCCTTTCTCATATCGAAACAGGAACAGCAGAACTAAGACCATGGCTATGCTTGCAACTTTTTAAGGCTGTACTCGGACATAGACGTGGATTGAGATATATTGCCAAAATTAGTATGCTGACATCCCAGTAATGACATGCGCAGAAGTTAAAATGTTTTAAAGTGCAGAATTAGCAGGCTGGCGGACATGCCATACGTTTTGCATAATTTAAATGCAAAACAAATGAAATGTTTCTACATCCTGGAAGTATGTTGCTATTCACCGCAGGAAAAGGCCTAAACCCCACATTGCAGTTCTGTCTGGCAGGTATGTCTGACTATTTCTTTCCTCGCCCATCACCCTCTTCCACACCTCCTTACAACATCCTGTCCCTTTTATTACAGGGGGCCATTCATGGCACCATTTACAGAGTTAGTCCACTAGCAGTGGCCACAGAAAAAGGACCTAAGTCAATAATTTGACACAAACAAAGAGAACATAGGAACCGCCTGGGGACGGTTCTTTTGTGCCGTCTGGACTGAAAAATATTTACCTGGTCTTCCATTAGCAGAATGAGCCGTGTCACGACAATGTTGACTGCATTCCCCAGGCTAGAATCCTGGAACAGTTTGGCAACCTGACCTCCAGGGAAACAAGAAAAAACCAGTCTTAAAAACAGGTGAGCAGATAGAAAATAGAAACAGATACAGCCAACAAAACTAAACGAACCTTTGTAAAGGCGAGATCATTTACAATAAAAAAGCTCGGTTATGAAGATTAAAGAAAAACTACCACTGCTTGAGAAGATGCTGTGGCTTTACTGTCACAGTAAGAGAGCAAATAACCAGGGTTGTCTTGTGCTCCTGCTGAGATTGCTTTTAAGGTATAACTAAACACTTGCAGAGTTTTAAAAGAGCCGTAAAGTCAGCGCATGACAACATCACAGAATGTCAGCTCCTAAACCATTATTAGCACTTAAGCTGCACTCTGACACTTGTCATTAGTGGTGTCTGCTGTAATTTGAGCGATTTTGCTACCCAATAAAGAAACGCTGTTGGTTTCTGCAATTTTCTAACACTCCAGACCCAGCCTGCTTTGTGATAGTGGCTAACCAACCTTTCATTGAATACATTCCAAATGTGTGTGTAAGTTTGTAAGTGATTACCTGTGTGTGATGTGATCCCCAGGGACAGAAGTAGTGCAGATGATGACATACAACCTAAGCCTGCTTGATATGTGGCCTCCAGCAGAAGAGTCTAACCCTAACCCTAACAACTATGACTCAAATTATGCTGGGAAAGGGATTTTTCAATCTAGTATGTATATGGATAATTCGTGTTGAGAAACTTACAATATTCATGACAGCCAGGATGTACTGCTCGATGTCTCTGCGACCATGGTAACCCACCATCATCTTGTCAGCCACCACCAGTGTCTCCACGTAGCGTTCCCGGCTAACTGAGCGCTTCAGAGGTAGTTGGCCACGGCCAACATGATGGGGAGGGGTCTTCAGTGTCCGCTGCCACCATGACGCACCCTTCATTGGTTTTTCATCTGAGAGAGATCAGGCACATGCTTTGAGTAGATGTAGAAAGAGGAAACCGACAATATCTTGAAAAAGCTTTAATGATTTGAATCAGTTTTTTTCAGCAACACCCCTTAAATCAGAGTTGGTCACACCCAGTCACAACGGGGACGCAACCACACAGCAATCTGCTGCTGCCAGCTGTGTGCAATAAACCAGTCTGGAGAACTGTGGGGACTCCAGTGTAGAAAACCCACTTGAAAAAGGTCAGAATGTCTCCCCTCTCACCAATGACTCCACAGGACAATCCTTTGTACTGATGACGAAGTGATGACCGCTTATAAACCACATGGGGGTGGCCCTCTGCCCTCTCCCCCCTCTCCGTCTGGTTATCTGGTGATATAAGGGGTTCAATCAGGTACTCCTCTCCCCCTGCTACAATAACCCCCTGCTGCAGAGGGACAAGGAAAAGAATAACAGGGACAGTCGTCATTATGATAGAAATGTTGCAAACAGTACAAAGATGTTCCAAATCGCTTGCACTCCCAGTGAACCTGGCAGCCAAATATGCATCATAAAACAGGTTCACAAAGTTAATAGAGCCATTAATACAGATCATTTCACAAACAAAATAACTAAAATGTATTTTAAACCACTCATATCTCCCAATAAGATAAGTTAAGATAGCACTTTATATATGATATACACATATGGTAGGTAGAGAAAAAATACAAGAATAGAAACTAAACTAAAAAAAAGTACTGGAAAATATATTCTGACAAACAAGAATAAGAAACATATCAGCATGTGAAGTTATGCTAAAGCAGGAATGAATCAGAGGCCTTCTTAGTGATCCTCATGATAATGGGTCAGAAATGTAAACGCTGCAGAGGACACTTGATAATAATTTGTGTCATTTCAGTGCACTAGATCTTGATCATTTAACACTATGTTGGTTTTCGATCATCCAGGTCATAGTCCTCTGAGAAAGCTGAATGTCGGGCAACTGGACTTAGTTATAGATTTTTGTTAGACGTTTCACCTTAATGCTCTGAATCAGGAGCATTGAACTCTGGGCTGAATTGAATTTTTGTGTCTCAAAGCTCTTTTACCAGCTGTTCACATCACGTAACAACTTTCCACTGAACCTGATGCTGCAGGGAGGCCTGCTGTCCAGACAGTCCAGGCTGGAGTGCTGGAAGAGGGGTTGAGGAGAAAATTCTCCCGAGTAACGCTTCAGGCACAAAGGGGATGACAATACTGTTTCATCTACTCTTTTCCACCTACTAGAACACAAGCTATGAGTCTTAGCCAAAGAGCTGATTAAATAACAACAAATACTCAGGCCCAAGGGAGCGCACAAACTTGAAGCACATGCTCAGAGCCTGTGGACACCCTAACTTGACCTTTGTGAAAGGAACACAGTATGTTAGGGCGGTCACACCACCACTGCACCATTAATATCTTCAAGTATACGAAGTGCTCCAAGTCGCAACAGAATATAGAAAAAAAGAGTGAGTCACAGTAAAAACTTAGGTGGGCTGGTGGGCATGTTTTTGGGACAGTCTGGCCTCATCTTCAGGCTCTCAGAGTATTCTGTGGCGGTGAACATGCTTCAGATGGTGAAACATTTGATGCGTTCCTGCTCCTAGTCAGCACATTTGCAGCACACTGACACCTGAATTTTACGCTTGATGGCCGAACCTTCTCCACACCACTGAATTAGTCTCTCCTCTCTTATCAGCTATTTTCGCCTGCTTTATTATGACTAGTGGAGGCACGTTCAGTCACATGCCGTCGTATTCCGCTCAGGGGTGCACACATAGCAGCTAAAACTTCAATTCAGTTAACACTGAACAAAGCCATGTCTCACAAGGCTTCAAGGTTGTCTTGGAGCTTTGCTTGCAGCTTCCTTCTCAAAGCAACAATGCACCTGATCCATTCTCTCCCAGGACGGCTTCGTGGCACAGAGCCGTGAAAGGTATGGCGATGAAATGTATCCATCCTTCAGGACATCAATTTTATTCACAGGGTTGACTTCTCTGATGAGCAGTTGATGTTTAGAGGTGTACCAGATTGTCCAATAAATAAACAGGGTCAGTTTGCTCTCCCTCAAATGACTTCACTGCAACTTTTACATCACACAGGATTGATTCCAAGAACATCGCGTAGACACAGTTGGTCTTGTCCATGTACATGACATGGAGCACATCTGCCACAAAGCAATGCTCACTCAGCAAAGGTCAACAGAGTTTTAGTTCTTTACACTAGCCAATGCGTGGCACACACTTTGGTGATCTGCAAGGGTTTCTGGCCACAGTTAATGGTGGCATACATAGCATATGTCTCCTGCCATTTTGGGGAAATCGAATGCAGGCCTTTGGTTTCCTTGATGAAGTCCTAAAAACTCCTAGGGATGTTTTATTTGGATGCTGCAGTGACAGCCAGTTGCAGAGAATGGCATACACGGCAAATGAGTGTGACATAGGGCAAATCTTGTGCACCCCGTTGTGCACCCCAGCCATCACAGATGCATTATCAGTGACGATTCCCTGAAGATTCTTTGTTTTTAAGCTTACATTTCTCAAGAAACTCAACTACTGCCTTTGCTATTGGTCTGGCATCACCCTCCTACAATTCAACCAGCCCAAGAAATGTGGACACAACTGTTCTTTTTTGAGCACTTAAATACCAAATTGCCACGCCCAGGTATTTCGAGACTGAACTTCTCATCTCCCACATCTGCTGTTACTTTTTTGAGAAAATGAAGCCATTCTCCCCTGATCATTTCTGTGCACAGTGTGGTGTATTTGGAAGTTTGTTGTTGCCACAGTATCTGAAAAGGCGGCTTTGCATGACACACCTAAACGGTTGCATGCTAGCAGCGAACAATGCTCTGCAATTGCCATTGCTGTAGTAGCTCCCGTGCTTTAGTAGTTAGCCACCCTAACCCTTAATAACTAACTGTGGTAATGTACACTGCACTGAGGGGGTGGCATGGTTTTGATTTATTTATATGCTTCACTGTAGCAGCTCGGGGATGGAGCTCAGTGGTACAGAGCTACATTTGCTTGTAGGAGGCCCCGGGTTCAACACCCAGCCACAAGGTGCCCACAAACCAGTGGTATTCAAGTCTGGATAAATGGGAGCGTTGCCTCAGGAAGGGCATCCGGCGTAAAACTGTAGCCAAATCAAACCATACAAGTCACAGAGCTGACTTTCTGTGGCGACCCCAAATAGGGAAAACCCGAAAGAATAACAACAATAACATTTGCAACAACAAATACTGTCCCACAATCTCAATCTCAAACATTTGTGATCAACTATATTCATTGGGTTTTAACTGTGGTTGTTTTACCCATAAAGCATACCATGTAAGTTTAGCAAACAAACCGCTAGACAAATACATATGTCATCATATCATATGTGAAAAATCTTTTTCAAGGCTACCTTTATTTGCAATGAGTGCACTAGCATGTAGTAATGTCTGATTACTGCTGCAGTCAGCAGACAACAGCTGTTTTCCAACCAAAAGTACTCACTTTTCTTGCAGGAATTATTGCTTTGATTGATTTAAGACACACTGAGGGGAAAAAAATTTGATTGTAAGAATCAAGTCATACATTTCTGAGTCATGCATTACGAGAAGTCATAATTATTGTGATTTATTTTCCAAGAGAGATATCAGATTGGCAGTCTTCAGTAAAAAGATGGTGGTGGAGCTCTTGAACCAGACTTGAGTAAAGCTTTCACAAATAAGGAAATGCTTCATCTTATAAAAACTATAGCACTTATTGTATTGACAGCCCCATCTACAACTAAGCCCATTGCCCTAGATTCAACTTTCTCACAGTAAGAGAAAATGTACTTTTGTCCACTTTTTTATTTTATTTTAATGCTTTTATCCAGGTTTTTAATATATTTCTAAGTGTATTTTCATGTTGACTGAGGACGTTTTTACTTGACATTTGACGACATTGAATTAATGTCATAACTAATGGTGACGAATAATAATCATAATAATACGAAACAAAGGAGGCCAGAATAAATTCTTAATGGAACATTTTCAATAAAATAATAATAAATATAATGTGCATTCAAATGTTTATTCCAAGAAATTCAAACACCGTTTTTATCAGCCTTATAGGGTTAATTCTTTTATACTCATTCACAGTAACATATTTAATTTCATTTGCAGGTTAGAATTGCCTTGGAGATCAAACCATTCGCTGATTAATTGATGAATTCAACAGTGAAATTGGTCATGTTGTTCCGTGCCCTTTTTAAGGATAACCAGTGAAACAATGCCAAGTGATTTTGTCTTTTGAAGCTAAATATTTGGCTTAGTTACGTATAGTTCAGCAATATCTTAATTCACTGCTCACTGCTTTCAAAGTGCCTTCAATCCCATAATAAGGTTAGTGATGCATCTCTGGACACACAGCATGTGCTCAGGCTGATTTGATCAAGAGTAATTATGCATGTTGCTTATTAACGCTTTGTGCGCATATATGATCCTCAGCTCTGCAGACAACTGTTAATGTGGGGCTTGCTTTTTGGAGTGAGAGGATGAACAGGAATGAGAAGTAAATGTGACTGAGTTGACGGTGTATTTAAATTTCCAAAGGGTTGAAACTGGAAGTAATGTTGATATTTTTCAACTTGATGGCTTTCAGTTAATGATTTCCATCATTTCCCAGACTGCCTTAGAATACCTTCAGGACGGCATGCCAGAATTTGAGACCTTGTGTCTTACAGCAAACATTGTACTTCAAATGAGGCAGGGATCTTTAACATTGTCTGGATCCCTTTCGTCCCCCCATATTTCCTATTCCAGGGTGTAGAACAAAAGGTGCCTGGTCAGGTGTTCATAGTGTTATAGTTGATTGTATACTCATAATGGACGACTTGTGTTTGGAGCGCAGTGAGATCTCAGTTGTGTGTAATTATGGCTTATACCTATGCATCACCACAGCACTCCAGCAGTGGAACTGGTGAGGATGTAGGATCAGACTTTGAGGTAAAATTTCTATCAATCTCTATCTATTTGCTGTTTTCCATTTTCTGTCAAGAGTATCCTATTCAGATGACCAACTATGCAGTTATACGTCCACCTAGAGCTGTCAGATGAAGTAAATGCTCACTCTACAACATCTTTACTTTCATGCATTCTGTAAGACATGTGAGAAGAATGTGACATGAGATCTAAGGATAGCAATGTTTGTATTATTTTTAGTGCAGGATTCTGGTTTACTGAGGCCACTGTTGGTGGATCAAATTTAACATCTTTTGTTGAGCCAGTGCTGCAGTTGCAGCTTGTGCTAACCACTGTATAAACTATGGATTATACTGGGGGGGTACAATCTTACCAGGCCATTACAGTTGCTCAGTGCCACCTTGCTTGAGTGCGGCTGGTCTTGAAGGTGTCCTATATAGTGGCAGTGGGGAGAGTAAGGGTGACTCCAGGCTAATCGGCCCCTCTTCCAGTACTCCACCCTGAACTGTCTGGAGAGCAGGCCTCCCTGCCGCGTCAGGTTCAGCAGGAAGTTGCTACGTGACGTGGACAGTTGGTAGAAGAGCTTGGATACAGAAAAATGGAGTACAGATCAGAGTTCAAGGCCATTTTTTTTCTCAAACTATGAATATGTTTTGAGAGTCTTTATAAGTTGTGTATAACTAGGAAACAAACTGAAGAAAACAGAAAAGTAATGTCAGTAACTTGAAAAAAAAAATCATACAGAGTCAGGCAGTCTGTCTTCAGGGCTGCGTCGTCTTCTTTGGTGATGAGGTGTTTTTGTGTCTAGCGTCTCGCCATTCGGTCCTACACGCACTGGAATAGCAATCTCATACTGGCCTAGAGAGGACAGGAAGGCAGCTAGACAAAAATACAGAGAGAGAGGGAGGGAGACATTAAAAAAAGTACAAATTACAGATGAAACAAATTCTGTTTAAACTATTAAACTGATTAAAAACATATGAGGACTTTGGGAATTGCTCACTTTGAACAAAGTTAAAGGCTTGTTTACTGACAGAGTGAATCAGTTGGCAAAGAGAAACTTGTTGACTTTTCGACCCATTACTAACAA
This sequence comes from Echeneis naucrates, assembly GCF_900963305.1. Lineage (NCBI taxonomy): Eukaryota > Metazoa > Chordata > Actinopteri > Carangiformes > Echeneidae > Echeneis > Echeneis naucrates. The sequence continues at coordinate 19,722,857 of NC_042514.1, forward strand.
GACCCTCCACTCCAGGTACCCTCTCCCCCCTGAATGAGGCCAAAAGAATGTTGCCGTGGTTATCCTGAAACTGTATAGCTCCTGTCTGTCCAAGTCTGTGCCAGGGCCGGGTGGAGATTTATTTTCCAACACAAATAGTTCCAAACAGCTAACAGGGGAAGGTTATCAACTGGTGAGCCCCCCCCGCCCCCTTTTTTTTTTTTTATCAATCCTTTGGCCTCACAGGGAGGAGAGGCAGCCCATTCCCATACAGTGTAAATACCCAGAGATCAGAATTTCCTGGTACAGACTTGCAGAGCTCTTTAATGGGACAAACGACTCCATCGGCACAATAAACAGCAAGCACAACTCCAAATGTTGCCTTCACATGGAGCTTGTGAGCTTGTACTGTACTTGCATTTCACTGGTTTCAGTCAGGTCGCTGATATTGGGCTAAAACTCCACTGAAGGATTGAGAAGAATTGACTGTGCAGTTTTTACTGGAAGCAACATAGTTTTTCCAAAATGTGAAAGCAGTATTAGACAAACAAAGCCAAATTAATGATGGTGGTTAGAATGTGGAGCAACTTTTTACTGACACTCCTGTCAATTCAGAGCCCACCATCTTCCTTCCTGTTCAGCGTGCTTAACCTTGTTTTCCAAGGTTTACTCATTACTTGGCCCACACACACACCTGCTTAGTTTGCTATTTAGGTTGCCTGTAGTTACTGCCTCCCTATTGAAACCATATTATGATCAACAATTTACTAAATTGCGGTTTTTACTTGATCTATTTTGGCTGTCAAAAGTATGTGATCCTCACATTGTGTGACTGAGCCTTTGCAATTATAGTGAATTAGAAATTATTTAGAAAATGTCTTCTCATATTGACAAAGTCTTGTCAACCAAGTCTTGCTGGTGCCAAGACTGGACAAATGTGGAGGGCTGCGGGCGTCAGGCGTAAAACTGTAGCCAAGTTTAATCATGCAATTCGAGCTGACTTGCTCTGGTGACCCTGAATAGGGAAAAGGCTGAAAGAAGGAAGACACACACACACACACACACTCACTCATATTGACAAAGGTATTCACATCAGGCTCCTGGGTGTCAAGGAGAGCATGGATGCTCTGAGAGTTAAAGCCTGTTTAGGTACTGAGCAGCCAAGCTTAGGACCTCTGCCTATTTTGAGTATTTTCCTAGCAAGGTTCCTCGTGTTAACCTCTGTGGCCTCCTGTGAAGTTGCTCCCTGTGCGTGAAAAAGTGTGCGCCTATGTGCTCCATTGCTGCACATATTTCTCCTTTTGGACGCCAATAAACTAAGCAAACTAAAACATTGTAGGCATGATTACCTGTTTAATGCCAAATGACAAATGAATGCAAACCGTGCAGGACAATAGCCATGATTTTCCATTTTAATGTGAATATGCTTTAACAGTGCCAGAACAGGAGTATATGATCACTTCAGACAGCTGACCAATTGATTCTCCCTCAACTCTTCATCAGACACAAACATTGGATGTTTAAAATGAATGCATGTAAATTTGTAATACATTTTACACACGTATACAGTATACTTTCCCAGAGGAATGCGTGTCCAAACTTTTGACTGGTGCTGTAAATGCACTTGTAGTCATGCTTATGCTAATCCCACCAATCTCATCAACTCTATTATGAAGCATTACCTTCATTAGAGCTCTCAGTTTTTCCCACAACACATCCATCCTGCTCTCAGACACCACAGCAAGTAATCAGGCAGATGGTAAATCTGCTACCTTTGAAGCTCAGCATAAGCTCCAGCAAAGAAAATTAAGGGTAATCAGGTGGACATGGAAGAAATTAATCAGACCTCCCACAGAATAAACTACTATACTAATGAAAACCAGACAAAAATGTAGTCTGCAGTTGTTGTTGTTGGTTTTTTTTTTCCAGAAGTCCTCCCATAGTTTCTCTTGCTCCCAATGTCTGTTCCATTCCACAAGTAAAAACAAAAACAGGGTACATGTTTATAATATAAATTTAGATTTTCTAATCTAAAAATAGAACAAAGATGGTGGCTGAGCTCCTAAAAGATAGAATCATGATCATCAATCAATCAATCTCCAATAGTAACCATTACACCAGATGTAAGAACATCAAAATGGTGTTGACTTTCATTAAAAGTACCAACTTTACACCGATCCACTTATTCAGTCTCTATCTGATTCTGATACCTGAATTTGGCTATATCTGCTGATACCAATGCCAGTGTCGCAGAGCACACAGAACTTCATGTTAAAAGAAATACAAAAATGCATTTAATGCATAACATTTAAATATATTACAAAGCAGTTTATCTGAAGTTATTAATTCTTAATCACATTGAATGTGTACAATTTAATGGAAGACAAAGCAGTTCCATTCAGGATTGAGCAGAGTTTTAATGGTCTTGACTGTTATTTTCAAAGATAAGATTTCCTCATTTCTTTCTCAAAGTACATATTTGAGATTTACTCAATGAGCAGCATAGTACCAAATTGCAAGCTCCAGTACAGCAGGGCATAATTTAGTAAGCTCATTTAGCATTTGGAAATACTGAATAGATCATAACGCATACAGCAGAACACGATGAGAATGGAAATGCACTAAATTTAACTGGTGACACTCCCTGGCAATAATAGTGAAATACAGCCTCTGTGCTGATAAATATACACATCCACCCATGAACATGGTATCATACTGATCCTGTAATCACCAAATGCAAAGAGTGGAAGGAAATATTCTGGATGGAAATTAGTCCCTCCCTCCCAGCCTACTACAGCCGGAGAAAGAATCTGCAGATATTTTCAGTGAATAGTTAGAACAAGAAATAATTCCAGTAAAAGCCAGAAGACTTAGTGCAGTGATGAAGAAGAAAAGACACTTTAAAAAGACAGTGAAAATCTAAACCCGGCAGCTCAGTTCACTCTCATTGTGTCTATCTGACTGTGTCTTTCAGTGGCACTCATTTCTGTATCACACTGACAATATGACCAAATGTAATGTCTACCAGCTGAACAACGCTCTAAAAGTCACAATAAATCTCTGTAAGGCTAAGGGTAGCATCGGATCCAAGTGATAATTAGGACCAAATGTAATGTGATGCAGCTGAAAGGGATCATTTAACAATAAAACAGGACTGGTATCTGGCATTGGCACAGTCACAGACAGTTCTGCAGGATGGCTCTGTGTGGGTCTCTTCAGCTGTGAGAATGTAGTGGAAAGCCAGTCTAACCTGGCTGAGTGGAAAAGCCTTAGAACCTACTACTTCCAAAGCAGAATATCACTTCTGGTAGAGAGTTCAGATATATCAAACCGACCAAGAAGCATTGTGTTTTATATGAGATTGCAAGATGCATTTTAACAGCTTTAAATGAGTCACCACTGAAATCACCTGTTCAGGAACTGTGACACACAACAGTGGAAACCTTAAAACTTTAACTTAAGGTCTTACAAAAACTCAGCGAAACAAAAAAAGAAAGTTGAATGCCAACCAAGCTTAAATTGCTAACGCCACCCTGAAATGTGGGTAGCTATGGGAACTGTTCCACGTCAATCATGGAAATCTTAGTGCTGCAGCATACGAAATTACTTCAGACAATAATGTACATATTTCCCAAACAAACAAAGCACTAAGCTATGTCAATAAGAAAGTCATTTTCACATGTTGGCGTGAAACAACTCGACCATCCTGCACGGAGCCCTGACTTCACCCCATCCAATGCTGTTTTGAAGGAACTGGAACATTGGCTCTGAGCCAGATCTCTCACAGTAAATTAGTGCTGGACCTCACTAATGTTGTGCCACAAAGGAAGCAAGGCTCTACAGACATGTCCAAAATATTGATGAAAGCTTTTCCAGAAGGGTGGAGGCCATTACAGCAGCAGATTAATGCACATTGTTTCTAATGACACATTCAACAATCAGATATGGTGCTAAAATAACATATTCACCCTACTGGATGGTTTCCATTCATATTGCTTTAGAAATGTAACCATTGTCAATGTAAAAAAAATGTAAAATAAAATTACAAAAAATTAATGAACAAAAAACTCTTTAATATCAAAGTGAAAACAGATTTCCCTAAAGTAATGTAAATGTATTAAAAATATTAAATGTAAAACAAATGACTGCATAAATATTCACCTCCTTCAAAATAACTGACCTAATTCAACAGAGGTCCAACCAAGCGGTGCTAGTCGTCCCACAGTTATGAAATGGAGATCAGCTGAGTGCAAGGAATGTGCCTCAAGTGATTATAGCATTAAGACACGTGTCTAGAAGGTTCAGTCACTGGTTAATCAGCATTTTGGGCTACAACAACACCAAAAGAATCCAAGCTACTGAGAGAAAATGTTATTTAAAAGTACAAGTCAGGGGATGGATACTAAAAAAAAGTCACTGAAAATCCTCTGGAGGATTTAGAAAATGGAAGGAATATGGCACATGTGTGAATCTGCCCAGAGTCACAGTCACAAACTGATTGACCTTGAGGGAAGGAGATAATTGAAGGAACCCAGCACAGCATCTAAAATGCTGAGATAACAGGCCCTGGAAGGCTTGTAAAGGGAGGGGCTAAAATGCAGGAACGGCACTAGGATTGAAGGACAGTAACTTATTTCCATTCACATCTTTTTGGTCCTGTATTACAAATACACATATGTCAACAAGCAGTAACAAACTCAAGATGGTAACAAGTCAAATGTGTCTTTTGTTGAACAAAAGTTACTGTACTGTTACTGTAATTAGTAAGTTGGGACTGTCACATTAACTTCTTGCATCAAAACAACACTTAAATACTTCCCATCTGCTCATGTAAATGTGTGATAAAGTCATTCATTCATTCATCTTCAACCGCGTATCAGTTACCAGGTTGCGAGGTTGAAGATGAATCCCAGCTCACTCTGGGTGAGGGTGGGGTCACCCTGGACAGGTCACCAGTCCATCACAGGGCCAACACACAGAGACAGACAGAGACCGACAACCACTCACACTCACATTGAGAGTCACCAGTTAACCCAAACATGATGTCTTCGGACGGTGGGAGGAAACCCACACAGGCAGGAGAACATGCAAACTCCACACAGAAAGGACCCCCGGCCGGGAACCGAACCCGCAACTTTGTTATTGTGGCTAACTACTAAGCCACTGTGCTACCATGATAGTCATACCATATCTAATCTCTCTGTCAATTAGCTAAACTGCAGGTTGAAAGTTTGTTATTTCATTACACTTATTGCTGCAAAGCACTGTAGATTGGTCAGCATCTCCTTCTGCCTCACCCTTTCAAATAAGTTTGAACACTTAACTGATTGGAACCTGAAACCCTGAAGGTAATACCATGACTTCCACATGCAGATTGGTCACATGGGGCAGGGGGTCTGGGGTTGCTGTTGGTTAAATAAAAGCATTACTCCCTGGTTATGACAGGGCAACATATGTATATGTACAGTATCTATGGAGGTATGGATGATTGTTTTCACTATATGATATTTTTATGTGTGCATCTTGTGGGCATATGCTTGAATATGTGTGAAGGGGGCTGAGGTGGGCTGCAGGAGATTCCCAGGACAGTCCCTGCATCGTCAGAAGGCTGCAGGAAAGAAAAGCCACCAAGAACATCAGCAAAGCTGCAGAGAAAGCTTCCAGGTGGCTGTGGATCGAGAGGGGTAGAGGTGGCAAAAGCACTCATATTAACAAGTAGTCTGGTAAAAGTAGTACTGATTCAACTCCTTCACTCAAGTAAAAGTAAGAAAGTACAGGCTCTGAACTGTACGTTCAAAGTAAAAGCAAAAAGTAAAAATTAATTTTTGCAATTACTGTAACACAATACATCCTTTGATGTATCCTTTTATTGATTTCTGCTACAGTACAAGTTCTCCGTTCTCTCTCTCCACCGTCTCTTCACTCATCCGCCCCCCCTTCTCTACTTTTTCACGTCTTTTATGTATGCTTTTACGTCGTGTCATCTGTGGAGGTTTAAAAAAAAAAAAAAAAGTAATGAGCCTGTTTTTACAATGTAAGGAGTAGAAAGTACATATTTTTGTGCATAAATGTAAGAAGCAAAAGTAAAAAGTCGTCAGAAAAATAAATACACAAGTAAAGTACAGATACCTGAAAAATCTACTTAAGTACAGTAAGGAAGTATTTGTACTTGGTTACTTGTCACCTCTGTAGTTGGGGGAATTATGGTGTGGCATGCTGCCTGGACACAAACCAGGAACTGATAATCCCTGACTGGGTTGCCCAGGAGAGAGCATCTGAAGATTTAAGAACCAAAACACTCGAGCATCCTGGGTTCTTCACTGCCAGTACAGTATGTCCAAGCTGCTCATCTACATGGATGCCGTTTGTTCAACTATTCATTTATTACAATGCAGTTTTTATTTTTTCCCCAAAATCAAATATCATGAAATTATTTGCTTAGGCAGTCCCTATCCACCCATCCATCTTCAGCCAATCCCAGCTGACATTGGGTGAGGGGACAAACAGAGACAAACAACCACTCAAGCTCGCATTCAAAATGTCACAAGAAGAAACTAAATAAATAAACTAAAGCAAATCAACACCATTCCTTTCCTTCGACCTATGGACCACCTCAGTCACGCTGACCTGTCAATCTGCTGATTCTCTCTCCTGCCCTTGAAGTATCTTCTTATATCCGTCTGGTAAATGAACTTAAGGCTATAACGTTAGCATTAACAGAACAATATATGAAGTCTTTCCTGACATTAAGTGATCATAGATAACCTTCTATGAGGACTGATACTGTTTGGAAATACTAAAGAGACTTGCAAGGCAGCTTTTTGCATTCCCCCTCTTCTATTATCGCTTACTTCACCGTCATTGAATCAGTCTCTCTTCTTCAACCACTGCTTCGCTATTCACACCAATCTAACTTTGCTCAGCAGAGAAGAAATGAAAAGCAGCCTCCCCTGAGGTCCAAGTACCCAGGCCCACCAGCCTAGGATCTCTGGGGGGAAAAAGACAGAACGATCCGATTAAATAGTTATTTATTTAAACTCATATAGTTGCATCTTTATGTTGAGTGCACATCTGCATTCTTGAAAAGAAGAGCAAATAAATGCATCATTATCATTTTTATAAACTGGGGGAGCTTAGGAACAGTTTGGGGCAGCTTCAGCCCACAATTTAATTCAGTCTGCATGGGGACAATAATTTGGGAGAAGCATTATTTTTCATCAAGACTTTGACCCAAAGCAAACAGCAAAACAGCAAAAGCTGCAAAAAATGTTATAAAGAGAACAAGGTGGATGTCCTGGAGTTGCTTAACTGAAGCTCATGCCTCAATCCAATAGAGAGTTTATGGCTGGACTTGAAGCGCTGGTCATCGCCTATCCTTGTGCAACCTGACAAAGCTTTAGTAAAACTGCAGCTTTCAGTCTGCAAGCCTGATTGAGACATGTCCATATGGACAGCTACTGTGGCCAAAGGTGTGTCTGCTAAATACTTACTTGATTTAAAAAAGACAAAACATCCAAGGGGTTGAATAGTTTTTATAGGTACTGAATGAAGGTTATGTTGATTGCCTGCATACTTTCGGAAAATTTATTTGGCGTGATGTCTCTATTTGAATGCCAGTACAATATTCAGTACCCTTTCAGGTCTGTTTTGGCCTCTACCAAGACAGGAAGAAAACATCTGGCTACTACACTGTTCTGCCTGTTGCTTGGTGCTTCATAAGAAGCATACAATGGGCTTTCAGCGCTTTTTCACCAGAACACACTTCTGCTCAAAGTGAAATTTATGCAGGAAAATCAGAACAATGTACTACAAGGCATTGCCACAAAAGAAATGATGTGCCAAAGCAGAGTTCAACTTGCGCAGCTCATACTTGCACGCCTCGAGTGCTCCTTAGCCACTCAGACATCAATTCTTCATTAAAAAAAAAAAAAAAAAAAGATCACTGTGCATGTGAATTATAGTTCAAAACAATTAGAGTAACCATGAAACACATGATTACCCATAAAATGGAATTAAATTATAAGCACACATTCACGTTAAATACAAAAAAAAAAAAAAAAAAAAAAGACCCATAACATGCAATTTCTTAGAAGTTTTCTTTTCTTACTGAAATGAGGAACAGATTTCAATCTGGGAACCTTAACCATAAAATACAATTAGGTACTGCTGGTTGAAAAGACTGAAAATAATTAAAGCAACCCACACCATAAAGTCAGGATCACAGACAATAAACCAGTGATGCTTTCCTACTTTTAATGAAGACCTCAAACAAGGTTAATGGTGTGTTTATTTCAATAGCCTCTAAAACTCTTTTCACACATCACTGAGCGATTCAAAATTTATACTCAAATTTTTGATTGATTTGAAGTTTACTTGAACTTTGACAGTGTTTGGCCACCTGGATGACAAGTAAAGTGGGGCACCAGTGTGACAATGCTCTGTTTTTTAGAGGGAAAGGCTCTATAACAATAGTAAAATCTTTATACAGTAGCTCTAGAATTCCAAATAAAACTTTACAGTGTTTGATGTGATTTTTCATTTGTAGTTAATTTAGTGATTTACCCCGAAAACACATTTATAAGAGACGCATGTTTGTCATTTTATACATTATATATATTACTATGAAGATGATGTATATAAAAGTACAAGTGGATTTCATCTATACAGTTCCATCCACAACGAGTCAAAACTAGGTTACACACAGGTCAGTAATCTCATAAAAAATGCAAATTTTCTCGGTTAGTCTGATATATCTGAGCACTGTATCAGCAGTGATGCTGAGGGTTTCCACTCACCCAGGTCAGGCTTTCTACCACATTCCCACAACTGATGAAACCCACGCCGAGCCATCCTGCAGGACCGACTGTGACTGACTTTGAACGTGCCAATGCCAGAAACCCATCTTATTTTATTGTTGTGTGAACCCTTTGAACTGGGTAGCACGGCGGCATAGTGGTTAGAGCTGTTGTGAGTTCAGTTCCCGGCCTGGGGCCTTTCTGTGTGGAGTTTGCATGTTCTCCTGCCTGTGTGGGTTTCCTCCAGGTACTCCAGTTTCCTCCCACCGTCCGAACACATCATGTTTGGGTTAACTGGTGACTCTAAATTGTCTGTAGGTCTGAGTGTGAGTGTGAGTGGTTGTTGGTCTCTGTCTGTCTCTGTGTGTTGGCCCTGTGATGGACTGGTGACCTGTCCAGGGTGACCCCGCCCTCACCCAGAGTGAGCTGGGATTGGCTGAATGAATGAATGAACGATCCCTTTGAGCTGTATCAAAGCTGTTTCAGGTTATGTTCCCTTTCCTGCTGGTCAGTTTAGATGCATGACAATAAAAGAATCCACTTTTATTATAAAGGAGAGTTAAATGAGTACTATCAGGACTTTATTAGTATTATAAGTAAACAAAACTAAAGTTTGACAAGTAAGCTGTCCTAAAGTTGGAGTCTTTTGCAATGCACTAAGCCAGCAAATACACTGGACACAATGCTGTATCACACTGGACTACCTTCCCTCTCTCACAAAACACACACAAGTACACAAATGTACACATTCACACACACACACAAACACAAAAAACCTATAATTTTTAACTGCCTCCTCTCACCTTGTGATTGAGCAAATTCATCCCTGTGACTTCCTCCGGCCTCAGTGACAACCATGATGAAGATGATGACAGTACAGACCAGAGCAGACCTCCGTAGCATTTCCATGGTTACTACAGTAGTTGCCATAGTAACTGAATTCAGTGCAGCGGTTTCCGGGCGTCTGTCCCAACATGTCTCCTGCCCTCTCAGATGCCCTGTCACCTAGCAGTGGGACAGCTTAGCTCTCTGTTGGGCCATGGCTGCAGGAGGAACTGAAAATTCAGACAGACATAGCAGCGTCTACAGTGTGTCAGTCAGTAAGTACTGATGGATCTTGGAGAAGTCCTCATAGAAGTAGAAAAAGGTCTCCCAAGGCATCCAGCAGCAATGGCAGTTTTAGACTCCTTTCGGTTGTCCTGCAGAAGAGAAACTGTTGAGTAACTATAAGAGAAATACCATGAAAAGAAGTGAAAGGGAGGGGAGCGACGGAATTAGGCTCAAAGAGTAGGGCGGACCAAGTGAGACACAGTGAAGTATAGACGGAGAGAGAGCATGAGATTCCAATGACCCATGCAGTTCCCGGTCTAACAAGGCAAATTTACTTGGTTCAAATTCAGCATGCATTAAAGGACCTCCCAGTTCTGCCTTGTTCCCTCAGCTAATCAATCTTGGCTTTGGTGAATGGGCAAACACCCTGTCTTTCACTCTAATGACCTGAGGCCCCACTTTTTAAACTGCTGGCCTACCGGAAAGAGTTCAAACACAAAGGAAGCCATTGATCTCGAAAATAGCTGTGCTTAATGCCCAAACACGGCTTGAAGTGAGTATTATCTCAGAGTCTTTGGAGGTAAAACGAGCCAATTTGAGAGAGACAGCACGTTGCCATCACCGCTACGCTGGCTGACGATGGTGGTTGGTTGTATGGCTGAGTGACTTGCTGGCAGGCAGCCTGGCAGTACAGCTTACTAAGTTGGCTGACGTCCTGGCTAACAGACATATGGTATATGAGTGTCCATAAGATGTTTGCGTACATCTGAGACAAAAAGTACTGTCATAATAATAGCCTGACTAATGCTGACGTTTTTGAGACAAATACTCAGTTTGGCAGAAAAATATTTTAACTGATGGATGGATGGAGGGATAGACCATAAAAAGTAAAAAAAAAAAAAAAAAAGAACAGTAAAAACTTGGAACAAAGTCTAAAGGGATTAGTGTAAAACCGTCACTTCTCTTAGGAAGCGTAAAAAGCCTGATGTGTCTTTGAACAGACTGCAGTCTTTAGTTGTTTTGGCAACTCTAACCAGAAAAAGGTGACTACAGTAATAAGCTTAGAGGAGATCCAAGCATGAATAAACTTCGACAAGTCTGTAAAATAAACACAAAATAAGGGGAATGGCTGAATCTTGTTTGAATGTATTAGTAGAATAACACACGCACCACTTTAATCACCTGACTTGGTTATCTTGCAAATTCATTTTTTTTCATCTCAGCTTGGCAAGGCAATAAGCTTTTTAGTAAAAACTGTAAAAAAAAATGTGTGCACAGCTCTGCACAGTTCTAGTGACAGACGTCACAATTACTGATAGAGGAATTCTGGTCAATTTGTGTTCCACCAAGTTCCACTTGTGACGACTGTTTGATTTGATTTGATTTCTTTTACTTAGAGACCAAGTCTGCTTTATAATCACGGAAAATGACTTCCGCACACCCACAGTGCCCATTACCAAAACAGACCAGAGCCAGGATCGGGAGTCATATTTTCATGGGTGTCATTGTCTTTGTCTTGAGATTGGATTGCATTGTCAGCTAAAAGCTAACCCTTGTTATCGTTCAGTAAAGTCTGCCCACCCAGTTCACTCATGGCCCCCCTCCCAGCAGTCTGGGGAGAGAGGAGTGAGCAGAGACGCCACACTGGCCCAGATGGCTGGCAGCTAACCAACTGCAGCCAAAGGTAATCTGAAGCAGATGGGAAACTTTTTGGTGACGAGAGCAAGGGGAACAAGTTGCCTCCTGAAAATAGGAGGAAAGAAAGGAGTGCAAAGCCCGAGGGGAACGAAGGAGAGACAGTAAGAGCGTAAACTGCTCGAGCCAGTTGGGACAGCCAGTCTCGAGAGCTAATACCCTGAACTGTGTGTGGAGGAATGAGTTGGAAAAAAAGTACTAATGTGCCTCCACTTCATTTCAAAAAGCAATGTGAAGGTACAGAAAATGAGAAGTGGCTTAAAAAACACTGAGGGGTCTTTGTACTGTTGCAGCCCATACATGGAACAACTGAAAATCTCTCTCTTCTCCCCTCCCTCAGGCTTTCTACCAGTCATTTCCTGCACAAGCCAAACTCCCCTCCATTTTCATTACTTTTGCTCCTGCTCTCGATTTATTGTGTGGTTATTAAACTTGCAGCTTCATATCAAGTGCTTTTCGTTACAACTCTCCGTGTTTGTTTAAACAAGAGATAGGGAGGAAGGAAGAGACTGGACCCCCCACATTCTCCCTTGATGCTTCTCAAGTAAAGCTGCTTAAAAAGATTTGTGGACAGCATTGAAAAGATTACCGCAACAATATGCATGCACTGACTCCATGGTAAATTATTACTCCATTATAAACCACACAGAAATGCTGCTAAATCAGGAGCAAGCCTCCTCACTGAGGTGATGGTGTCATACGGTGTGCTGTGCAAAACTTTCCCTCTGGGCTGTATCACTTTGGGAGAAATAAAAGACGTATGTTTGTCTGCAGGCCAAGTGACACATACTCTCACTCTCCGTCTCCTTTGTGTTTTGCTCGGATGAACTGTGATTATCCAGCATATAGTGGCAATCGTGACCAAGACACAAAGTGGTCTGAGCTGCAGATAGGCTACACAATTTACAATTCAATCACAATTTTCAAATGAGAAAAGAAGGCAAGAAGAAGAAAGGGGTCGTTGTTATAACGAGAGAGAGAAAAATTGGACCGCTCAGGATAATTACATGGGAATTCAAGGTTGGGCCAAATGTGCAATGTAATCAAGCAAGTGGACTCCAAAGTGCTTTGACACCTTTTTTTTTTTTTTTTTCATCTTGTCATCTACTAGTGAGCACTAACTGGTGGTTTTAATGTGGTAAAGGATTAAAGTGTTTTTTTTTTTTCTTTAAAGACTGGAGCTAACTATGCTGTACTTGTCTTTAACTGTTGCCAGGGAGAATGGAGCTATCCGAAAACTAGCACACTAATCAAAGCCATATGTCGGGCTAAAAGTAAAGTCTGTGCAGAGCAAACAGATGCTAAATGTCCCTCAGCTAAGCTTCAAGCCTAGGTCTCCCCCATTCTTTCTCTTTATCTCTCTCTGACTCTCTTTCTCATCACAGAGTAGCTCACGAATCAGCCTTAGATTCAGATTATTGTTTCATTCAACAAGTGGTGAATATTCTTTTTCCAAATGACACCATGAGGCCTTGGGATCAAATCGCCCATGAGACAAATGTCACAAGTCAGACAGTCAGTGTTCCAGTCTGAGTCACACAACTCTCCAAGTGAAAACCGTGGACAGGTGAAAGAAACAACGAAGAATTGGGTTATCCCTCTCAGACTAAACTCTGTGCAAAGAGTGTCTGGTACAAAGACAGAGGAAAGAAGGGAGCATGCATTCCTTTCTCAGTTTCCCCAAATAAACACTGTGCAGATGAAAAGTGGGAACATAAACAAGCCGGAAAACCTCAGATGTGAAAATGTGCCTCTCAAGTCTGAAACAATATTTAGCGAGAAAGAGAGATGACTCGACACAGAAAAAGTCAGCCAGCAGCACTGGGAGCAGAGCATAGTCGGTAGTGGACATTTTTCTCCTGTCTTTTCGATTCATTTCTGTGTGGTTTATATCTGCCTCGGGGTTGCCAGCAACCCAAAACACCAAAAATACTACTTTTACTACCACATACAACAAAGGGAATTAGCAGACACTCCTGTTTAAGAAGCTGGAAGGATTATTATTATTATTATTTTTAATAACTTGATTGAAGAATGATTAGTTGCGTATAGACTTATTTATCTGTCTTTGTATCCCACCTTAGATCACATGAGAGGATATCCATAGAACATAGTATGGTTGTAAATGTGCGTGGGCTGGTGAAAAAGTATACAGTATTAGAGATGCATCAATCATATGTAGATGCAAAATCAGCACTGATGACATCATGATGGCATCAATCCTATGCAATCCTATCCTATGTTAGTTGATGTCACTGCGAAGTAATATCACTATGAGTTGTATTACCACAGAAATGCCGGCCTCTGAAATCTTAATGAAGAATGGGTTGGTGATACCTCCCTTGTGACATAATGAAATAATGTATTTATAGAACGAACCTGACTTTGACTACAACTGAACGAAAAGCTGAGTGATGCCGCGCAAAGGTGAAGAGACGCACACAGCTGCAAGTTTCTGCAAAGTCAGCAGATGCGGTGACTCATCTCTCCTTCCTGCTCCTCAGTCAGGGACCACAGATGGCCACAGCAGCCATGCGTGCCATACTACTAACTGCACCACAAGGCTGGTCTGGTTGGACGCCGCCTGTAGCATCTCTGTAATTCCACAGTCTGGCGTTGTGCGGTGATAACGGCAGCACTTGTACATTAGAAACGCCACAGTGGGACCTTTCACTCGCGCCTGTCTGCTGTGGGCCACATCATCCCGACACGCACTGACCGCCGTGTCACCGGAGAGGGGAACTAGTCCTGGGGAGGATTTTCCGATTTCAGGAGAAACACTGTTCACATACCACAAGGCGACGTTAAGCGCGTGCAGGTGCAAAATCCCGATCCTGCGGCTCGGTGACCTACCTTCCAGCGTCCCGTCGCAGAAGTCTGGCCGAGGAGACCCAGACTCCCTCCACCTCCGGACCCAGGGCTGCACCTCGCTGCCTGTCAGCGCAGCACTTCCGGGAGGAGCTTTCAAACTAAAACTGGACGGAGAGACTCCCGTCCACACCAGCCTGCGTCCACTTCAATTCAGTTTCATTCAGCTGAAATATGGCAAAGGCACAGGAAAGCTGCAAATCAGCCGGTAGTGAGAACGGCAAAGGTAGAATAATAAAAAATGTTTTTCAAATTAAGAACATTTTGCATCCCCAACCAGTTTTTTTTTTTTTTGGAATTCCTGGAATAAATTGAAATAGAAATGCACCAAAGTGAAGACAGTTCAAGTACAACCCTCTCGCCTCAAAAATGGGATAATTGTAAACTGTTAAAGCCAAATGCCAAATGTTCTGAGCTCCCTTAGCTTCAAATGAACTGTCCCTTTGCCTATAAGCACTTTGTTATGAACTATTAACAAGGAAAAGACAAAATTAACTCATTTTAATTCCTAACACACAACCTTTCAACAATTTCTACACGAACACAGTATGAATTTACAGCAGTTGTGAATGAGAGGTCTGGAGACCACTGAGCCTTTGGAACTGCTAAGAATGTCAGCTCATTTTTCATTATTTTGAAGACACCCATTCTCCTCTCTAGTTGTGGCTTGGCTGATTATGTCTGACTTGATAAAACAGCATCCTGCTGATTGGCTGCCTGGTGTGCAACTCAAGGAGGCAGATAAGGCAGCTGGGTTTGGGGTTTTTTCAGAGTATGGCTGTCATCTACATTTAGTCCTTTTTAGTGCTATGGATATTGCACAGGTGGTTGAGTGTGTGTTTGAAAGGTGTCTGAATGTAGCAGAGCCTGCAACAAAGTATCACACAGCACATTGAAATGATGAAATGCATATATTTAAAAAAAAATTATGTGCAATATAAAATATAGGATTAGAGATGAAAGCTTTGCACAGATACAAAATTCATTTAATTATTTCTACTGTGAGGATGTTTCACTTTAAAGTTTTGTGTTGCGGTAAACTAAATGTCTTTAGGCCGCGGATGAAATATAATAAATGTTATGTCTCTTCCTCTTTTTCATGTTTAACAAAAGACGTGGCCTCAAACTACTCTGATGAATTTTTGAAAGCGTATGAATGTTTCTGAAAATGCTAAATTGTTACTTTAATTTGGAGTCACTCAATGAATTCTGTGTTTAGCTTTTTGTGATGTTCCAGTCAGGATTAAAAAGTTGAGTGTGTGTGTGTGTGGGTGGAAGAGAGGGGGGTTAATAACGCCTGCGTATAGACAACACCTTACACTGGTGCCAGATCAACAGATATAGTTTTGGCTTTGAATCAGCGGCATCACTTTGTTTAACAGGAAAACAGTGTGAAGTAAGTAGATTCTCTTGTTATAGTTGGTTTAACTGATGAAACGCTTTGGGTTAGTGTGAAAAAAGCAAAAGTGTGCAAAAATGTGCTAACTAACTAAGACCGACAGATCAGTTTGAATTTTGCTCTTGTTTTACTCTACAACTTTCTCTCATGCTCCAGACTAACCATCTAAACATGGTTTAACTAGAGAAGTTGATAATAGCAACTGCACAGGATGTCTTTTAAGATTTTAAGAAAATTATATATTTTTTAAGTAGCCACATCTGTTTCTGAGCTGTAAAGAAAAAGGAATAAAACGTGTGTCTTGTCCACCACAGTTGGGCTGAGATATGGCTCTGGCTTTCTAAAATATAAATGATATGCGCCAATGAAAACGAACTATTTTCATTGTGCCTTGGAATAGAAAACCAAAAATGGGCAAATGGTTTTAAAGAAACCAAGAGGTCCATGTGTATGTGTTTTTTTATCACCCATAACATCTCTTGAAATTACTGGATGTAATTTTAGTCCTGGACTGAAGCATATCTGCAAAATATTCAAACCATAGTCAGGTAATACAGCTCTGCTTAAAAGAAAGAGGGCTTTTATGAACACAAAGCAATTGTTCATTTTTAACCAGTTAAAGCTTTAAAGTTTGAATTTTTCAGATAGCGTGGACATTACATTTCATTTCAGACTAGCGATAGTTGGCCGAAACCAATTTACGGTGAGATTTCACTGTCGGTTTGCTGCAGATCTTTTTTCCCTTAACACAACTACTGTGTCTGTGCTTTTTGTGTTACTTTCGGCTTGTAAGCTACACTATCTTTACTTTTCAAATGATCATGGCATTATTCCAATGTTGTGTATTTAAATCGTAGCAGTCTCTGTTTAGTCTTGAGTGAATCACAAGAGTGAAAAACTGTTTATGTGAATATATACTGTTTCCATCACTGCAGGAATCAGTGATCAGATCAGATATTCAGCTCAAATCTTCCTACGCCTTCAGTTGTTTTTAAATAACATATTTTGGAGAAAAGTAGCTCATGTGCAATGGTTAAATTTTACCACATCTGTTAGTGTATGTCAGAGAAACAAATGATGACACTGTATCAAGGAACATTTAGCATCACATAACAGAAAGCTCATTTCCTGATAGCACAACTAAAGCCTTCCTAAGCTAACTGCTGCTTCAGTTATCTTGATGAATCATAATATACGGAAAACAGCAGAGAAGCAAATTTAATCTCTTTCCCCATGGTGGGATTTATCTGTGTACTAAGTAAGACTTCTCTGCTAGGATGGGACGTCGCTATTTGTGATTTTGCTGTTTCAAGAAGATATACAGAGGAGACAATTCAAATGACTTATGTCCGGGCTTAGAGTGAATAAAAAGGTCAAAAGGTCTCTTCTGTACTGAACTCTCAGTCTCTGTCTCTTTGAAATAGAAAGGGTTAACACAAGAATCAGTTTTCTGCTTTGTATCTTAAGAAAACTGGTTTAAGTAGAGAATCAGCCTCATGCCAAAAAAAAAAAAAAAGAAATCATCCTTCCTTTTATGTTATAATAATATCTTCATATACAGGAAATTAGCGCAGTGACTGATTCATGCTTTCTTGCTAGCTTATTCGTTGATACGTTTTTCCACTTGCTCGCTGAATATAATGTTTGAGGACAAGCTTTCGTTTTTTAAGTTGCTTGTTTTTTCTGACCAACACCGTGGAACTGAAAGATATTTATTTGATCGTCAGTTGCAGCTAAATAGTTGGATCTGTTTAGTACTTCATCAATTAGCAAAATCGTTGCTGATTAATTATCTGTAGGTTTACACAATGACAGAAAGTGTCTTGGACCTTTTGTGTTCAGTAAAGATGAAAACAATTCAGTGACCTTGTTAAATAAAGAGTAAACTTTGAAGTGAAAAATAAAAGGCTTCAAAAGGAGCATCCTAATTTCTTTCATGCAAGGTCAGTAACAAAGTGATTAAACTAATTAGAATAACAGCCTCAGAAGTTTGCCTCTGCTTGTACTCTTCTTTTTGGAAACGTCGGGGAATTATTACAGAAGTAATAAACTTAAAGTCTAAACTAAAGTCAAACATTACAAAGAACGTTCCCTGATGACTGGATTGTAATCACTAATGTGTAGAATTACTCTGGAGGTGATTTTAAATGCAACGTTGAACCTACAATAAATATAAGGCCATCATTTGGTTTGCATGTAGTGTAAGTAGAGGAGGGCATTAATCTCGCCTAAACCGAGCAGTGCTTATTGAACTATCCAGAA
The DNA here is from genome assembly GCF_900963305.1 of Echeneis naucrates. Taxonomy (NCBI): domain Eukaryota; kingdom Metazoa; phylum Chordata; class Actinopteri; order Carangiformes; family Echeneidae; genus Echeneis; species Echeneis naucrates. Next base: position 19,740,905 of record NC_042514.1, read on the forward strand.
GCATCATGCAAATTTCTTGATATGCAATGAAACTCTACCATGGCTATCTATAGACGTGGGGGTTCTTTTTGTCCACAGAGTAGGGTCAGGAAGTTTTTGTTGTGGTGAGAAGGAGACCAAGACACGATCGTCTCATTTTTTGTCTCATTTCTTGTGGCGACTAAGAGTCTTTGCTCGGTTGTCCACTATGGATGTGGGCAGGTATGTAGCAAGGAAGCTGAGGTTTTCACACTTTCCTGTAATTTTTTTACTGTCCTGGAAGCCAAGTTAAGATATTACCGTAAGACATCTCTTCTCAGTGACAGATTTAATGACACTAATCAAAGTCCATTTCATTCACACAGAAACTGGAAACTGATAAAAAAAAAAAAAAAAACCAGGTTGTTGCACACGAAGACACTAACTACAAAACAGTTTACAATCACTGTAAATTTCTGTCTTGAACTCCAACAGGCGTTTTCCGCCTGCTAACAGTTCAATTGTTCCACATTGTTTGATTATGATCTAATCGTCATATCTTCACTTGATTTTAGAAGCCTCTGCCCAAAGTCCTATTCCTATCAGGACCACTATGTTCTATCTACAATAGTTATTTAAACATCATAATACGGCACTCTTTCCCTAAAAGATTTTCCTCATAAATAGAAATGTTTTGACATTTTCTGATACAGAGGGAAGCGTGTAGAACCCAAAAGCACCTGTTCAACAAAACAGCAAGAAGCTGGAGAAAGGAGGTTGTGAAGGCGGACTGTGACTTCCTGTTGTGGCTTTTGTCAACAGTGTGTCAATCTGTAATCTTCTTCATGCAGTCTAGAAGTGTGGGTGTTTCTTGCTAAATGTCTAATCCAGACATTTGGCACCTTGTCAGTACGAAGTTGACAGTCCTGAAGAAAAACAATATCCTAAAGCATAAAAGAAAAGTAAGAGGTGAGGTTCTTCTGATGAAATGTTTTAGTTTGTTCATGTTTTGTTTTTTGTTTTTTTAGAACTTTAGTAGAATTTTATGTCCGTAACTGTTATAGATGATGAATAAGAGTTGACGGAACAAACTGTGTAGGAGGTATAGGGACTAAAACGGTGAAAGGTCAGAAGTTACACATTGGATTTAGGTCCGCTGTATCAGATTATTCCCTAAATGTTTATTTCACATCTTTCTTTTTCATTTTTTTTTTATTTCGTTCCTTTAGCTTCTCTTCACCAGCAACACATCGGCCCAAACCAATTCATCCTGAGGTGTCACCATGTCCACTGACCCTGGAGCTGAGCTGCCTTTCTTCTTTGGAAGCATCGGTCGCTCAGAGGCTGAGCAGCATCTGAAGCTGGCTGGGATGGCCGACGGCCTTTTTTTGCTCCGGCAGTGTCTCCGCAGCCTTGGAGGCTATGTCCTCTCACTTGTGTGGAACCTGGAGTTTCACCACTACTCAGTAGAGAAACAGCTGAACGGGACTTACTGCATCCCCGGCGGGCAGCCTCACTGTGGGCCTGCAGAGCTTTGTGAATTTTACAGCAGGGACCCTGATGGGTTGGTGTGCATCCTGAGAAAACCCTGTCTGCGCCCCCCAGAAACACAGATAAAGCTTGGCGTGTTTGACAACCTGAGAGAAAACATGCTGAGAGAATATGTGAAGCAAACCTGGAATCTAGAGGTGAGGCTCTCCAACAGTTGAACAGCTTTTCTTCTATATTTTTATGGTTGGTGGCTTTCAAAGACAAGTAGGTACGTATTTTTTCAACAGAGAGGGGAGTATATTTAAGCATGTTTGCTATTAAAGTTCACCGGCTACTTGAACTACTTGGACTCTACTTGAATGCTTTTCAGGGGGTGATTAAAAAATAGGCATGAGCAGGCCTATTTGTACGAGTTTATACGAGTAAAATTTATACGAGTAAAAGTATAAAACCTTCGCTGCCATTTCAGAGCGAAAATACTGCACTATAGCGTATTTCTTCATCTTTTTGATTAAAATCTTATCAGTTTATAAATTTGATTTAAGTTAAGATAGTCAAAAGTATATGAAGCTCACATATGAATACGTTGTTAGGAATCTACTATCATAGCGTAATGATGCTCTTATATCTGATAATTTTTGACAAAAAGGATTTCTGTTACAATATGTCAACAGCGGTCTTAAGCATTAGCTAAGAAGATAGGAGAAGGAGGAAGAGAAGAGAAAAGACAGAACAAATTTCCAAACGATAAACTGAACTCTTACCATAACATTCCTCCCTCATGTACCTTAACAAAGTCTGTCAAAAAAAAAGCTATGCACTTCCTGATTGACATTTTAAGTTATAGTAATCTGGTCCTCTCCTCTCTGTAGCTCTTCACAGGATGGAAGCACCATTTTTTTTTTTTTTTTTGCACTTTTGGTCGTCAGTTTCACAGCCAAATAATTTGCTTCATGGGCTGTATGTGACCTGAAAACTGAAAAATAACTGAGTATGTTTACTCAGGAACTGTATTTTAGCGCGACTATTCCTACTTTACATGAATATTTTGACATCCTACTTTTATCTCTCTTTTAGCCCGTGGGCTAAGAACATGTTTGCTTATTTCCATTATTTCGTCCATATGTGTGTTGAGTGACGTGAACCACTTCCAGATCAATTAAAGTACAACAATGACATATATCGCTGCAATCCCAATATTTCACACATTCATAAACTGACTGAATATATGCAAGTGAATGCATCCAAAGGATGAATCATACATAGGACACATATCGGTCTTAATGTGTGCATTTTGAATGTTTCTGTTTGTCTTTCTGTTCAGGGAGAAGCAATGGAGCAGGCCATTATAAGTCAAGCTCCTCAGCTTGAGAAGCTGATTGCCACTACTGCACACGAGAAGATGCCTTGGTATCACAGCAAAATAAGCCGCCAGGAAAGTGAGAGGCGGCTTTACTCCAGAGCACAGCCCGATGGCAAATTTCTGTAAGTCACTGAGGATGATGCTGTGTCTCTACCTGCTCATGCCTAATGCTTAATCACCCCCTGAAAAGTTTGCGTGTAAGGACTGGGTGTAGGTCTAAACAAACTGTTGTGTGTTTCTCAGGGTGAGAGAGAGAGAGGAGCCTGGTACGTACGCTCTCTCCATGATGTATGGGAAAACAGTTTACCACTATCAGATTCTCCAAGACAAATCAGGGAAATTCTTCATGCCAGAGGGAACAAAATTTGACACAGTCTGGCAGGTAGATCAGCCAGCATACTTTTCTCTTCCTCGCTGTTTTTTCTGCCGGAGCTGACACGGCCTTTTCTGAAATGAGATTTGACTTTTTATCTCAATGTCACCAGCTGGTTGAGTACCTGAAGATGAAACAAGACGGCCTGATGACTGTTCTTGGAGAGGCATGCCTCAACAACAAAGCAGCTGGAAGTATGACCATCTTTTTATTATTTTTTTTTTCTCAATTCCACAACATTCTGTCATTGATGCCACAACCAAAGTCGTCAGTTCGCATCTGTGTTTAATCTGACACAGTTATCACAGTCCTCATATTACATTGAACCGAAATTGTTAATGAATCAAATTTTTTTTTGCAATCTTGCAGAGACACCCAATCTTCCTGAACCAGTAAGTATTGCTGAAATCATGCACTTTTTAAGTTAGCAAAGGTTTCAGTGAAGTTCAGTTTAATGTCTATCTTTCAGAGACGGACTGCTCAAAATGGATACACACCCCCACCCCGAGGTCAGTTACCTGAAGTGCAAGCACTGCACTGTTTTATTCAGCATGATTTGTCTTTTTATTTATTTAGATAAATTCAAGGCCAGACATTTTATTTTATAGACACTTTAAACTGTTTCTTAAAAATGCATTATATTTGTATACTTACTATACCGTGGAAAAAGAGCTTTTACCTTTCATACTCAAATTATTTTAAGAGGAGGTAGAGCAGCATCTCTGAAACGTGGTGGAGTTGGGATACTAAAATGGCAATAAATTGAAACAGTGCAGATTTTTAGTAAATGGGTTTAGTTTCACTGCCCCCTTCACCACAATTGCTATGAAATTCAGCAAGATGCACTGGAAGTTTGAAGTGTTTCAAAGACTGATGCTGTGAAAAAAGCCGAAAATAAGCCGAAAATAAATTTAATCACGAAAATAAATGCTTTAAGTGTAGCTTGAAAGGCCACATTGAAAGCAGCCAGCTGTTTGACAATATGAACAGACCCGTGAAAACCTACCAAGAAATAAAGATCAGTTTGTTTGTCTTTGCCTTCACTTTACAGCTGTTGCAGGAGCTCCAGCACCAGCCCCCAGCACCAGCTCAGACCATGACCTTCTGCCCATGGACTGCAGTGGGTTTAACCCTTACCATAACCCCAACGATGTGAAGAGATTTAACATCCAGAGGGAGCAGCTGCTGATAGATGAGGTGGAGCTTGGCTCAGGGAACTTCGGCAGCGTCAAGAAAGGAGTCCTCAAGACTGAATCGTGAGGGCCGAAATATTCCAAAACGTTATTTGCATTGACGAGAAAAGATAGAACCCTGAAACAAACAAGATGTGATTGTGTATGATGAAGCGTGTGCATTAAATTATGTCTTTACTCAGCGCAGGATTTATGTTCATAGACAACTATGTTTGTTTTCATTTAGGGGTCAGATAGACGTGGCCATCAAAGTGCTGAAGAGCGACAATGAGAAGCTGGTGAAGGAGGAGATGATGAGGGAGGCAGAGATCATGCACCAACTGAGCAATCCTTTCATTGTCCGTATGCTTGGCCTCTGCAATGCTGGCAGTCTGATGTTAGTGATGGAGATGGCTTCTGCTGGACCGCTCAACAAATTCCTCAGTAGCAATAAGTAAGCTCAGATCTGCAACATTTTTGACCGAACCAGAAACAAACAAACAACAAAAAAAAGTATTTTAATTCAATTTCAACTCATTTATTTTAATCATCACAATATGGTGTACGGCTTCATAATTATAAAAATAGCACACAGTGATTCACAACCTGTTTTTTTTTTTCTTTCCTTTTTTACTTCACTGATTAAAATGTAGGAGTCTTTGAAACTTTAATGTAGACGTTATGTTATGATCAGCTCAACGTCAGAATGATTTTCCATTTGATGAAAGTTTATCCACAAGAAAGGCAGCAAAGGAACTTACTGATGATGATTTCTTTTTAATCTCCTCAATCATCCTTTCACCTCAGGCTAATGTAGGCCAGAAACCCGTGACACACAACATCCTTCGACTCATGATATGGGTTGGGGTTAGAATTGCTTTTGAAGGGAATAAGTACATTTTTAATCATCAATCTTATTTTTGTTCCACCAGGGATACTGTAACTCCGGAGAACATCGTGAATTTGATGCACCAGGTTTCAATGGGAATGAAGTACCTGGAGGAGAAGAATTTTGTGCACAGAGATTTAGCAGCTCGTAACGTCCTGCTGGTCAACAAACAATTTGCCAAAATCAGTGATTTTGGGCTCTCCAAAGCCCTGGGAGCAGACGACAACTACTACAAGGTACTTGTGATGTAGCAGAGCTTTCTTCAAGCAGATGCACTACAATTGATTTTAGTATTTCCTGCTTCACTTTTCCTTTTTGAGAGGATTAAAAATGATAGAAAATAAAAATCGCACTAATCTCATCACTTCAATATATTTTATTTTAACTTGGCCAACCATAATTAAAATGTGCTTTAAAAATTGAATGAAATCCAATCTTGAGGTGTCCTTTCTGTACCTTGCTGCTGCTTCACCCACTTTGGGAATGATGACTGCAAATTCATCCCTCTCTTCCTTTTATATAATATTATTATATTGGCAGATGATGAAGACTGACAACCTTCTTGCATTTTGTGTTAAATAGGCTCGCACTGCAGGCAAATGGCCTCTTAAGTGGTACGCCCCAGAATGTATAAACTTCCACAAATTCTCCAGTAAAAGTGATGTATGGAGTTTTGGCATTACCATGTGGGAGGCCTTTTCCTATGGAGGGAAACCGTATAAGGTACAGTATTAGGGGTTTTTCAGTTCATTGTAGGGCGAGGATTAATGCTTACCATCACTTTACAACTCTTGTCTTTTTCAAATGCATCCAGAAAATGAAAGGACCGGAGGTGATGCGTTTCATTGAAAATTCGGGCCGCATGGAATGTCCAGCGGCATGTCCAGAGCGAATGTATGCACTGATGAATGAGTGCTGGACATACAAGTAAGAAACTGGTTGTGTCTTAATTTTTTGTTTTTGTTTGCTTTGGTAAAAAAAAAAATAAAAAAAATAAAAAAAAATCTACTGAATATTAGTCCAAAATAGGAATGTCTATTAAAAAAAGTTAAATAGCATTTCCATATTTTACATTATAATTATTCTTTTTATGCCACATTTTATATATGTTGATGTATATGATGGTACAAATACTTCAGTGCTGTAGATTCCTCTTCCCCCCCACTGCACTGTATCACCTTTTAAAGCAGACCCACTTCCTTGGACATGTGTCATCCACAACAGAATTTTCAGTAATAACTGAACATATGTTGCACTGTACTCAGATCTAACTCACCTCTCTCATCAGACACGAGGATCGTCCAGACTTCAAGAAGGTTGAAGAGTCCATGAGGTCGTACCATTATTCTGTATCAAAAAAGGTCAAACCTGAGGGAGCAGCAGCAACTGCTGAGCCAGCCAACTAGACGGAAACAAGGCACATTCTGTCCCGATGCTTTACAAAGCTTCCTTTCAACTGGCCATTAAACAGCCAAAACAAAGAGCTTTTATGAATGGTGCACACTCATCAGCTTCAACTACAGCACCCATACAGTTAAACAGGATTCAGAGACAGTAAATGTGCATTTGTAAACCAAAGTTTACTGTCATCAGTGCATGGATGTAAAGCACCTCTTATAATTAACAAATGTATATTATACTCATTTCTGATTAGAAGGGAGGCATGTGATACCTGTATTGTGTGTTTTTATGTAATCTGCTCTTGCTTTTTTAATGCCAAATGATCTAGAAAGAAAGTGATAGAACAACCACATTTTAATGTGTGTAAAGATAGTGGAATTGATTTGCACACAAAGGTCATGCATCTGAAAGGGAAGTAATTAAAGTGTTTTCAGTTTTTGTGAGAACAATGTGCAGATTATCAGTGGCATTCATAATCATGTAGACCAACTATAAATTATCATTAATTGCTTTTTATGAGATAGCTGTCTATTTGTAAAGTCACATGGATATTCTGCCATGAAAAAGTTTGCTTATTTCTGAGGGAGACCAGAGTTGATGCCCATAACGTCACATGCAGAGGCATATTTTGTAATGCTCAGTAAAATGCAAGCTGTTTATAGTCGACATGTTGGATTTCCTATCAGTAATTAAAACATGATGGATAGTGGGTTATAATGACTGGTTTATCAAACACATAGGATATATCAGGCTGTCCCCTACAAGGGGAAGTAATTCTGAGCTGCCAGGCTACACTGAAGGACACACAACACTGGAGTTTGTCTTAAAAAAAAAAAAAGGAAATGGCGGGGGCCAAAAATGTTTATATCAGATACCCTTTAACCCATTTTGTTGGGACTATGTTAAATTTCTATATTCAGATTCAAAAAACAAAGACATACAAACATGACATGAGAACACTAAATCACCTGAAGGGCTCACAGAGAACTCACAACCTTTTTTTTTTTTTTTTTTTTTTTTTATCAGAAAGCAACGCAAAACGAGAGAGGCAAGAAAGAGGCATAAAAATAACAACTGAGAGAGAAAACAGCCGCACACAACATTTAACAAGGACACTTTTACCTGAAGCAAACACAAATCAACACAAAAGAGATCTCAACGAGATTCAAATCGAGAACAAAAAGAATAGCAACTTCAGATGTCGCTTTGGTGTCACTTTCATATATAGAACGGGAAGAGGGCTTCGATCTGTCACATACTTTTAAGGAAATTAAACCAAAGTGATTGTTCACAATGTGTACTTCATAATTTCGAAATTTTCTTCAAGGTAGCTATGAATACAGCCGAGTGTTGAATTAAGTGACACTGGCCGAAAATAAACATTATTTTGAAAGGTTGGCGGACGGAAGTCATTCGCGGTGCCTCCTGCTTGACTCCGATATACTTTTCGTTTCGCAGGGAGGAGTCGTGCGTTAGTTTCTTAATTAAAGTGGCGTATTTATTGAATCGCCGGTAACTGTACAACATGTATCCATAATGTAGTCTGTGCGTGCTGTGGACGTAAAGCTATCGGCTAACCACCTGACGATTTTTGACAAAACATCGAAGGAAACTGACGGAACAGGAAGGCGGAACAAGTAAGTTCGGCAAAGTGGCTTTGAACGGAGCGATTTCATCCCCGCTCGATCACCAGTCCGCGATAATAACTCTATCAAGACGGTTTTATTTGAGATGTGCTGTCGATTGAGTGCACATACGGTGGACTGATCACATTTGTTGGGGTGTTTTTCTTGGTTTGGGAAGCAACAAGTCTGACCGCGTTAGCTAGTCGCGCCACGAACAAACTTGGTCGGTCGTCATGTGCTGTTTAATCTCTGGCTTTTACATCTGGCTTTCGAAACGCCGCGGAGGCCGATCCGTGGATAAAAACGACGCTGCAGAGATTTCGATCTAAGCCGCTGATATAATGGTCAAAGGCAGCCAGACTGGGTTTTACTGTCATTCCGCAGATTCTTGTTTCACGGCGAATTGGTGTCTGAAATAGGAAGTGACTCAGGTTGGCTGGCTCACTGTGTCATCTCTGCTGCAGGCCTTTCTGCTGTCATGTCGAGGCGAAGGTAAAGGTGAACCCTGAAGTTTATTCAGACACACAGCCTCAGCCCGCCGTGTGCGAGGGCAACACTTCCCGTGACAATCGGCAGGCCGATGGCATATTTAAATCAAACAGCCATTCAGGGTGTTTCACTGGGAAAACTATGGATGTTGGCATCATCTCAAGAAAAACTTCTCCGGATAATCCGCTAGTTATGCGAAGGGGTATAAGGGGCCTAAACTTTGCTATGTCCTCTCAGAGAAATTTAAGATGTGATGTGTTGATGAAGGAATATGTCTATTACTAATTAATCAGACCATTGTTTTCTTTTTAGTGAATTAGCACTTCAGTTGCCATTTTTTGTTTTTATTTTTTTGTTGCAGCTGCCTAAAACTTTAAATATTGAATTTTTAACTGTACAAAATGACAAATAACTTTGGAAGGCAAACAAGACTTTTTTTTTTTTTTTTACATTTTATCTTTGTAAATAGTTAAAATGATTGTCCAATCAATCATCCATATTGTTCCAGATTCATTAGTAAATTGAGTTTCAGCTTTTGTTGAAGTGCAGCTACTTTGGTAGTTTTTGGATTTAAGATCGTAAATGGCATCTATCCTTATTTTTTTTAATTCTAAAGACCATATAATGAATTGATTAATCAATGAAAAATTATCAGTTGATAAGTTGATGGTTAGTTGCTTCCCTTTATAGAAATATGTCATAAGATATGAAGATATGCAATATTCCACAATGAAGTTTGTAAAAATTGTGCATATGATTGTAGCACATAAACTAAATAAACTCCCTGTCTTTTTCTCCTCTCCTTTTAGTATATACAGTACTACAGACTGGGTCAAAACAAACAACAAAACACAGTCCATAAGGAACTCAGTGTTTATGCAACCATTTGACTTATTAAGTAAATAATTCACCAGAAACATTTAAACAAATCACCAGCAGCCACCACCACATGCAACCATGTCCCTGGCTCTGAAACAAGTCTTCAACAAAGACAGGACATTCCGGCCCAAGCGCAAGTTTGAGCCTGGGACACAGCGCTTCGAGCTGCACAAGAAGGCCCAGGCATCTCTGAATGCAGGGCTGGACCTGAAGCAGGCTGTCCAACTGCCCCACGGCGAAGACCTTAACGACTGGGTGGCTGTCCATGTGGTCGACTTCTTCAACCGTATTAACCTCATCTACGGCACCATTAGCGACTCCTGCACTGATCAAACCTGCCCCGTCATGTCTGGTGGGCCAAAGTACGAATACCGCTGGCAAGACGAGCACAAATACAAGAGGCCTACTGCACTGTCAGCCCCAAAATACATGAGCCTGCTAATGGATTGGATTGAGGTACAGATCAACAATGAGAACATCTTCCCCACCAATGTTGGTAAGTGTTTGTGTGCTGTTAACAGTTTCAGAATTAGGTCTGAGACCATACCACTTTTGGATGTTGCTTACCTTTGCAAAAGTTTAAGAGATATGAACAACTGTATGTAGTGAAACTGCACCCACAAAGGGTTGCAAATAGAATTTGACAGGCCACAAAATTGTTAAAAGCAGAGGCTATCTGATAAAAGATATTTTTGCTGTACACAGTAGAGTTGTTCAGATTCTGAAATTCATCTGATACAGCCAAAAATAAGGAATTGAGCATTGGGTGTCTGCGCATCGATTTAATTCCTTGTAATTACTGACACTTTACAAACTGCTAATGTTCATATCAGGCGACTGAAAGGTGACGTATTGGTTTGTGAACTTGTGTTTTAACTCTTACTTGCTTTCACATCAAGTGAGAAGTTGGGCTATTTTCTCCTAGTCTTTTATGGTTCACACCAAGTATTTGCTGGAAATCAGCACCACCACTATTCTTAAACCATTAACTGCACAGGAATGTGTGCCGTTCAGCCACAACTTTTTTAGGGCAGCAAAGAAAAATGTATTTAAATGGTGTAATGAGTGGGCAAGTTTCAGCAAATTAGCAATACTTGTGCTCGATGGGAGGTACTAGTATTAGGCACTGGTAGTATTTTGAATTTCAACAATCAGCAATCTTTCGTTGGCATGTGAAGACATCACACAAAAGAAGTAGGTAAGATCAGTTCACCGGCAATGAGTGGAAGAAACAGGATGAACTGCAATAGCCAATGATGGGATACATTCCTTGAAGACATTGTTTAGTTTTTAACTTCCTGGTACACTATTTTTTTTGTAAACTTATGTGATTCAAATGTTTGAATTTCCCATTTTACTAAATTGGAACTACTGTTTCAATTTAAAAAATATATATTATTAATTATTTCCACATTTATTAAAATAAAAAAAATAAAAAAAATCCTGCGATGAAGACGTCAAAAGCGACTGCTAAAATAATGCTCACATTACAGGTAAACAAGATTTTAGATCAACTGTGCAAGGCCACATATATTTGAGAAATTTTAAACATTGTACGAATGTTCAGTTTGCCATCTGTTGCTGTTCTCACTTTTTTGTGTCACTTGCTTGCACTGTGGATGAGCGGACTGTGTGCCATGGACTTTGGTTTGGCATCTGACTAATTACAGATACATCAAAGCAATGGATTTAAAATGGGTCGCACAATGTCCAGCAGGCTATAAATAAAAATGACCTCTGATGTGCTTGTCCCCTGGAATAGAATCCTGAAAGATTATTGATCAGTCAAAATAAAACAAAATACTAAATTAATCATTTGCTCAAAGCTGAGTCTTATCCCCTTCAGGCCAAGTCGCGTTAGTTTACAGTTTACAAATGAATACTGGAAGGGTCCTTGAATCAGCAAAAGAAAGGGCATGGAATGCAGAGAAAAGTAAATGTTTGTAAAAAGATCTTCTAATTGTTGAATTTAAAATTTTTCTTTGCTTTCTGTGGTGCCACGGATTGAATGTAGTGTTCTACCGTCTCTGTCTGTTTGACTCTCAGGTACTCCTTTCCCTAAGACCTTCATGCAGGTGGCTAAGAAGATTTTGTCTCGTCTGTTCCGAGTGTTTGTCCATGTCTACATCCACCACTTTGATCGTGTGAGCCAGATGGGGGCTGAGGCTCATGTCAACACCTGCTACAAGCATTTCTATTACTTTGTCACTGAGTTCAACCTGACAGACCACAAAGAGCTAGAGCCTCTGGTGAGTCAAAGAGAACATACAATCTTATATGGAGCTAGACAGAAAGTATATCAAAATGGATTCAATAAATGTGAGCTTACGCATCTGTGTAATGTATATATTTGCATCCTTAACTACAGTAGCGTTTCCTTCATTGCGGTAACTCACTGTATGTATGTGGTTTTTCATGCAGAAAGAGATGACCTCCCGGATGTGTCACTGAGGGAGAACATTGACCCTGTGGAGACGCCTGATGTACACATCCATTTATCTAGAAGACTGCATCAGAGAACTAAAAGAACAAACAAATTCAGAAGAGTCTATTTTTATATTTAAGTACTGTAATCTATTTTAGCTACATACTGTAGGTTTTACCCAAGAACCCTTTCATATGAGACATTCTATTCCTTTAAAATGTTTTCAGACCTTTTATGAGAGTACAGTATTGCAAGGTGTATGTTTGTGTTGATGTTTTTTGTTTTTCTATTTTATTTGCATCTCAATCATTCCATGACGGTTCTATTTCTCTGATAAAATAGTCTAAAATTAGAGATTTCTTGCTATGAATCTGTAAAACTATGTTGCAACATTAAAGTAATTCTCTATTACAAATTGAGTTTAGTAATCAAATTTTTTCACTTCACGCATTGTGCTTGGCTAGAGCTTAGCTTAGGAAATACAGTTCTTTGGATACATTTGGGGTTTTGGTGCATTCATTATTATATATATGTTGAAATGAATTGAATACAGTAATGGCCTGCTGGTGACTCAGACAGATCATGTCTGTGTTATTGTACACTCTGGGCATGAGGCCACCAGGCAGGTTCTCAGATGTCAAACCTACAGGTGTGTATTGCAGATTCTCTTGGCAGCTGAGGGTCACACGAGACTTGAGCCTCACATGACAAAACTCTGGTGATAATTGGGGGTGTCACAGTCCTTGATTCAATAAAAAAAAAAAAGCTTTGATTTTGAGGTCAAAATTTGATTCTTGATTTTATTTTATTTTTTAATTTTTGAGGGCTATGCCACTTTTAGAGTAGTGTGATCTAATCTGGCCTAGTGTCATTTGTTTTATGCCATGAAATGTCCTTTAAATTTTTTTATTCTTATTTCCTTAGATAGTCTGTATGATGTCAGTGATAACTCACGACACCATACAGACTTATTGTCTAAATCAATAATAACAATATACTGTAACAACAACTTGCTTCACCAGCAAACTAGAAACCTACTATAGACAAAAGAAGCATATTGTGACAACGTGGAGGCCTACCTCATTATAATGCCTGCGGGCATGTCTTGCTTTATTTGTCGTTTTGCCTGTGGGGTTTGTTACATGCACGTAAACAAGGCTTACAAACTAGTTTTTTGCCGTCAGCTCGGAGGAGAGGTTAAATATTTCCACAGTGGGAGTGGGGGGGGGTTTCAGTTCAGTTAATGTGTCTTCTGTATCAGCAGCTGCCATGGTGTCTTTTAACTGGCTGCAGATTCAAGTCAGAGGAGGTCATCTTGACTGGGCGCGCCTCAACACGTGTGCGTACCTCTCCTCCTCTCTCGACACACCTGTGGCACGTGACGTTGGGGGCGTGGCTAAACCCTCAGTCACACCTTTGAGCTAACCCTTTGACGGTCAAAATCATGATCGATATCTGACTCATATCTAGTGACAACCCCCTGTTCAGGTTTAAAAGTCTCCACTGGGAGGCGGCAGACACTGAAACCTAGTTGAGGAAGTACTGTAATCCAGCATTTATGATTGTAACCTTTCTGAAATCTGCCCAGTGTCCCAGTTATATGGAGAGAAATGATGGCCTGATTTGGGTTAACGATTCGGCTAAGCTGGTTACGTAAGAATCAGGCCAGGCTGTACTGTGATGAATACAGAGTTGCTGTTGTACGCGAGCCCGGCTTTGCATGATCAAGTCAAAAACAGCCATGAAGTTGGTCATGTGAAGAGACAAACAGTCGTAAAAGGATTGTGTAATGCAGTTAATATCAACTTTTCACACGCCGTTTTATTAGGTACACCTGCAACCTAAAGCAATCTAATACTGGATTGGAGTTTTTCCTTTTTGGTTCTCAAAATATTAGATGTTTAGAGGGAAAATAACTGAATGATGACACAATTAACAAATCATGACTATTTGAAATGTGACAAGGGCTCCAAATGCCTACATTTTTACCTGCAGGCTCAAGTAAAAATTGTAATATATATTTTGTACGATAGACTTCATTTTCAAAGTAAATACAAATCTGGCAATGCAAAGGAAAATGCTGCGATCTGAAATGTGGTGAAATAAAAGTTTCTAGATTCGCATGAAATAGGAGTAAATGTGGATACCTAAAAGCCGACGTTGTACTACATTCTTTGAGTAAGTGTGCTTTTCACCACTGGTTATTGTTGTAATGGTTATTATCATTTGTGGTCTGTCATTGTTTGTTGTTTATGTTTAAAAACGTATGTTTAGCAGGATAGCCGTGGCTAATAATGTTAACATAAATTCGAATTACTAAATCTGATGTAACTCTGCTACAAAAACATAAGCCACTGAGATGACCTCATTCCATACTGAAACCTGATCCTCTTATAGGATTGTCCCTCCTCTCTCCCAGTGGAGTCACTTTCACTGAACGCTGTACTCTTGCAACACACATTACGCCTGTTACGTGTATGATAAGCCCCATGTGTTTTTCTCTTTAGGAATGTTTTGGCAACCATTAAAGCCTGTTCAGTTGCAGGACAAGAAGACCGGAGAGTGGGACTTTTAGGCTGCAACCATTACATTAGGCTGAAGCTTGTGAGGGTTCACATAGCCACACTGGCTACTGTCTCCATGGAACACTGATTATTTACATGTAGAGAAAGGCGTTTGGGAGATAATGTGACTCAGCAGATGTTGGAATGAGCACACATCCTCAACGGTTTACTCAAAAAAACTGTAGCAAACTGTAGCCAGTGGGGATGAAAAGTTAGATAAAGTAATATTGAAGGAGGGAAGAGTTTTTAAGATTTTTTAAAGATTTTTTTTGCATCTGAAACTAAATACAAATAGTATAATAGTATGAGAGAAGCTATAACTTTATGTATAGTATAAAGAAACTATACAATCTGCAGTTTGGAAATCTTCATTCTAAATAAAAGCATTTAGCTGCTATCTAACTGTTTTAAATGACCAACTTTTTCAGAAATTAATATTGACATTAACACCACTGGTGAGTCTGGTAATGAATTAACATTTTCACTGTGTCCTGAGTAGTAATCTGTTATGGTTGCTGGTTTATTGCCCAATGCCCAAATGAGTTTCTAGGAATTCTAGGAATCTTATTTTCTAATTTTATTTTCTTTTGCTATGCATGGTTGTGCAACAGGAGCAAAGTGCACGAAAAGAATACAAAGTTTTTCAGCGAACAACTGGAACAAAGTAAGAACAAAACAAAGTCAGTTGCAAAATTCTTGGAGACTCAGCCTTGGTAGTTCATCCATCCGTCTCCTGTAGTACCTAAAGCTTGTGTATTTCTGCCAGAGGTTAAGTTTGAGTCTTTCCCATCTGGAGGCTCCTGTCTTCTACGAAACTTGCCCTGTGAAGGATTCTTAGAAAAGGTACGATCAGTACTCTGCGGCATTATGACCTTCGTAACTGAGAAAGTATGCAACTTATTGTAACAGTATAAGACTGCTGGCTGCTTCTAGCACACTTATCTTCTTAGTGTCTGACAGTTTGATTTGGGCTTGCCAGACATACGTTACATGAATGTATTCGTATGTCTGAATTTATTCCCACTTACAGTTACATAGAACGTTTATTGCTGTATTGTGCTGTACTGTATCATGCAGGAAGGCATTTGCTACGGATCGTGCTGGTTCACACAACATGCATCAATGGTAACTTTCAAAATGAATGAAATGTACTTGTTCTTGCCATTAATGAAGTATTTTAAGTGTAGCTTTGTGTCTTTTTTTACGCTCATACAGTGGGAAGTGTTGACCATTTTTATGCTGACAGCGTTTTAAAAGCGCTAATGCTCAAGTTAAAAAAATTTCCCTTGAAGTAGTTTAAGGTTTGTTCCAGTTCATAACCCACCCACTCCTGCTGTCAGCTGGGATTGGCTCCAGCATATCCCTGTGACCTTGATGGGTAAGCTCTATACATAATGAGATAAGATACCTAGTTAAAATTACAGAATGTCTGCATTTAAAAAAAATATTAAATCCTAAAGTTAACATATTTTATGGCTGCAGAACTGAGCGAAATATACACATTAAAACAATATTTTAATTTATTGCAAATTAAGACTGATAAATTTAGTATCTAGGGAAATAGGAACAACCTAAAATATAAAGTTGTAAGAATTTGAATAATGTACAGCTGCTTTGAATAACTGACTTACTTGACTAGCTGAATAACAAATCTTTGGTATAGGGAAGCTGAGAAATGGTAATGCAATTGGAAACATTTGTGAAGCAGTCTATGAAGCAAAAGTGTGTATCAATAAAATTCAGTTCAGCTTATTATGTTGGAGCAATGCGTTCTCTATCAACTCCGAATGCAATGATGCAAGAGTGACACTGTGGTTGACATACATCTACTGCAGTAACAGGATATTGGAGAAAGAATCTGAACTGCAGTTGTCAACAAGAAAGACAACAATAACAGACACACCTCTATATATCACATTTCAGACTGAAATAACCTCATCCTGAAAAGAGATCCCACTCCTGAGTATGTCCTAATTGAGCACTCTTTGCATCAGAAATTGGTTCGTTGCCACTTGACATTACTTATGGATGGGCCAGCCCTCTCTTTTGAACGATAGTGACACAGACCCACCCCCTGAACTTCGACGTGTGATCTTGTTTTGCTAATAAAACCTTCTACAAGTACCATATGTTCCCAGGGACAGGCTGCCAGTGGCTTGCGTAATGTTTGCTACGTTCAGGCTTGTATTTGAGGGGCAGGATTGAAAGATAGGGGAGAGGCAGAAAACCTCGTGTCACAAGACAGCCAACTCTTGTAAGACACCCTTCATAAACAATAACTATTAATAGGACAAATTGCAGAGGATTTAGAATTATACAGCAATGCACATGGCAGAAATGCACATAAAGTATGTAGTTTATATATAATGCAACTTGAGATATTTTAATATTAAGATCTGGACTTGATTAAAGAGATAAAAGTAAAAGAACAAGAATATAAGACAATAAAAGGGATCTAATGGCCCTCTACTGTGCCTCTGTCAAAAATACCTTCATGTTTAATTTTGGAAAACATTGTACTGTACATTTCATGTCAATGGCATCTTACTATTATCAGATGGATTAAAAAAGTACACGTTTCTATATAATCAGGCTTCTTGGGTTTGTTTCATTATTGCAACCAGGGGACATTTTCGCCATTCTGAACAGTTTGTTTTTCTTTTTAATTTGGCTCCTCATGTGTTTGCCTTGTCATACATCTCAACAGGTAGGGGCTGCGACTGGCCATTGGATGCACCTTTTATTTTTAGTTAAATTTGGTTATTAATAACTTCATTGTGGGAATAATTTTGTTTGTAAGCCTAAATAAATATTGAATGTTGAGTAAATTCCTATATCGAAATATCAAAAGTCCATACTTTCCCAAAACCAAAACTTTTCCAAACTGACAAAAATCTGAATATTGTTTTCTAAGTTTTGATAAGTAACTTAGTGCATTAACTTGTTACACTTTGGTATTGTTTTGAGGTTCCTATATTTGCTCTATTCTCCTTTATACTTGGACTGTACAACAGTTTTTACAGCCGAGGGTTACATGTCAGCAGTAGGTGCCTTTAGAAGATTTTATAAATATATAGGAAAAAATGCCTTGATTCAACCAGCCATGCCATTAAGCTTACATAAATGATAATAAATCAGGCAAGTGATAAGTGAATTTGAGTAAAGTTTAATGGTAAGGAAATCAGAGGCAGAGGTAGGCGGGTGTTCACGCCCAAATGACGCCCAAACACACACACCCCTCACAAGTGGCTGGGACAAAGGTTGAGTTTACAAACTAGAAGTATAGATATTAAAATGTTTCCTGTTAATGATTTATTGTATTAGATGTCAATTTAATTCATTTCAAAATACATATACAAATACAAATATTACGTTTTTACAATAAATAACTGAATAAACAGTTGAATATAAAGTTCCATTAAAGGGCAAAACATATTCTAAAAAAAAAAAAGATGTTACAGCAGCGATTGATTGATTTATTTCAAAGAGTATCAAAATACAAACTAGTGGGTCTGCACTCTATCCATCTCTGATCTATGTCCCTCCATGGAGATGTTCATATTTCTTTCGGCAGAGCTGCCGTTGGGACAGATTGTGCTGATGTGCACGTACTGCCCATCTCGTCCTCTCTACAGGGCCTCCACGGCAAAACAAAGTTGGATGGCCGCGTTCCCTTTTGTATTCAACAACAATTTTATTACCTTTATCTTAGATTATTATGAGCCCAGCTCATTTATATTCATGTGCATGAATGAATATGAAAGCAGTGTATTATATATTCTGCTGTCTTTTTCATTCCGTCGAGTAGCTATTTGCGCCTCTTACCTTCAGTAGTAACGAGGATAGGTCTGAAACGAAATGGTACCTTGCCACTACGTCATTTTCTAGAAAACACGTGATTCATCCTGTGTGTTGACGGTACCCCAGAAGGGGGAGGAGACAGGGGAGGAGCCAGTGGAGAGGTTATAAAAGCACCTACGCCATCGCATTCACTTCACCTTTCACGCACTAACTATCGGCCCCCCTTCCCCCACACCGTCCTCTGCGGCTGTTGAAGCAGTGGGTCAAACAACGACGCTAACACTGGAGCCTTAAACTTAACAACGGGGTGAGTAAACACAAGTGCATTTACGATGTCAGTTTCGCACGGTTTTTAATCCAAACTGTCTTCATGTTTTAGTATTGGCACCTAGCCTTTGTGTCTCCGAGGTAAAGCTGTCCTGAACGTGGCCTCGCGGTTTGACTGTTATGACGGGCGAGCTCGTTGGCTAAACGAGCGTTAGCCCACCGACGCCTATTGTAATCGTCTCCAATAATGCCTAATAATGCTTTTCGGCCTGTAAGCTTAGTTCATCCATCATGTAGAATCGGGTGTTTCGCCATGTTGTTTGAATTTTTTTTCATTTTTATTTTTATTTTTTTGAGGATTTAAAAAAAAATGTCCTCAAGTTAGCTGTTGATTTGAACGTCGGTGGCGTTGTGGCTGGATGTAGATTGTTTTTATTGCCTGGTGAACGTGCGACGAACTCATCTGCATTTGCTGTTATTCGCCTTTCTAAGTGTTCGTTTCAATCTGAATATCAGAGAGTAACTGAGACTGAGAGTAATACGCCATATCTGACGGATTTCCTTCGAATAACGCGTGTTGTGCCACTGCGGTGTTTTGTGTTTTCAACAGGGCTCCCGTTTAAAGCGCCACAGCAGCCAGCCAGCGCAGTGTGATCACTTGCGACTCTCTCTGAGACGACCCCGTTTCGGAGAAGTGCTAATTTATATCCCACAGCCACTGCACACCCAGCAAGTTGGAAACTACCACCCCAAATTGAAGCAGAATGGTGCAAAATAAAGTAACCGAAGTCACTGGATTCCACCGCTCTTTCAAGGTGAGATTTATTCATGGACAAAGGCAGCGCTACCGTCACGCCCTTGGTTAAGTCTGCATTTTAAGGGGACACGTTTCTCATAAAGTATGCCCAGAGGATTTTACATTTCTATATATAAATCTGTTGCTCTGCCAAATCTTATGGCTGACAAACATGCCATGTGGGCTGCTGACACATGTAAGTACAGCTAAGGGAAGTGTGACTTGGAATATGATAGCTGAGTGTTGAAGACCTGTCAAAACTCAAGTTTTTACAGTGACTTCAATGCACATATTGCAACAAGACCCTAACCTTTCTTTTTCTGTTTGATGTTTGGATTACTTTGTAGCTCTGCATAAATTAACGCTTTTAAGAGTTTTTACTTTGAACCTACTTTGTGGCTTCAGGGTGCAAGACAACAAATGCACAATGATCACTTGTGACTAACAACTGATGTTCTTTACTAAACAGTTAATTTATAAGATTATATACTTTAACATGCATGTGCTATCACCTAGGGCCAAAATCCTTTTGAAACAGAGGACTTCACAAAAAATGGATCTCATCTAATCGATTCATCATTTAATTTTGATTCCTCCCCAAGACATGGTGAGTATTTATTTATTTTTTAAAGCTATAATTTGGCTCTGACTGTTGTCAATGCAACCCATGATGCCTTAGTTGGTTCTTCAATGCTTGTTATTTATTTGTTACTTATCAACCACAAAAATTTAATTGCCCTGATCTTGTGTTCATCTTTGTGTTCTTGGGTTTATTTGGTTTCTCTCTTTACAACACACAATAAGACATGTGCTTTTCACAGATATGCCTTCCAGCCAGCCTATTGACATACCCGATGCAAAGAAGAGAAACAAGAAGAAAAAGCGTTGCCGGGCAACTGACAGTTTTTCTGGACGATTTGAAGGTAAGAGCTTTTATTTTAATTCCAGCCGTGTTGCTGCTCCCTTGACTGTATTAACTATTATGATTCTTCTCCTTTTTAATACAATTCAAATTTGTACTCTCCTAAACATAGCATTTTTCACCATAGATGTCTATAGGCTACAGGAAGAAGTATTAGGAGAAGGGGCTTATGCTAGAGTGCAAACATGCATCAATCTCATCACCAACAAAGAGTATGCTGTCAAGGTAAGACATTCTCATACGTTTACAAGATGTTGTGAATATATTTGAAAATGTGTATTAAGTTTGCTCTAGTTTAAGCTTGTGAAAGTCGTTGCCATTTAACACCTACTTGCTGTCTGTATGGGGTACCATGGCTAGTGATTAGTATACAGATGATACATTGCAAGGACCATGCTTTCAGATCGAAGTGCTCTAATTAAATGCCTATGAACCCAGAGGGGTTGTTGCCATCACATGCCACTGAACAGATATAAAGAAGTGATGCAAGAGGATGTGTGTAATTGTATACACGCAGGCCTGTTCACTCTGTTTTTTAGAAACTGTAAGGACATTTTTAGTCCAGTGGATTTCTTTTCCTTTTTTTTCCCCATAGTTCAGTTCTCTATAGGGGATGTTTGCATGCTCTGGTCTGAGTAATCTTTTTTTTTTTTTTTTCCCTCTGTGTGTGTGTGCACCAATTGCTGCTGCTAGCAAGCTCTTCCCCTTAGCTGTTTTTAGTTTGTTAGCCTATCAGAAGCCTGGGAGGGATGTACCCACCCCTTCACATTGCTCATACTGCCTGCAGAGGACGCTGGTAGTGGGAACATTGTGTACTGGTAACTGTGCCAAAACAAAACCCACATAGAGAGGAAGGAGGAGGTGCTGGGTGAGGGTTGTGACCTAGGGTGTTTACACTGCTTTGTTCTCCTTCTAGCTCAGTAGTCTTACTTTTTTCGATTTCCCCTCCAAATGTGGTGTGGTGTTGTGAAACATACCTTAGTCTGGTGGCTTCTTTCTCTTACTTAAATTTATAATGCCTTCTTTCTCTTTTTCACATTGTGATCCATTTTTAATAGCTTAAGTTATTAGTTCTTTAAAATTGAACAAGAACTTGTTGTACTTGCAAGTCCTTGGCCCTTAAATCAAAGCCCCCTATGGACACTGGACATGACCTTCATCTAGCTTTTTTGTTTTTGAAATGTTAACCAACCCATGTTTGCTCTTTTAATTCGGGTCAAGTTTACAACAAACTGGTCTGCTAATATTGTTTACCCTGGGGTGAGTTGGTAGATCCCTTTGGAATTTACAGGGAGGAGGGTCTGCAGTTATTGGAGGTCATTTGGGAGTCGGAGGGGGACTCATGACTGTTTCTGCCAGATGTCCTGTCTATCCCCTCCCCCCCAGACATGAGTGAGTTGCTTGTGTGGGTTCCTTGTGTTGCAATTACAACAAAAGGCAAGGACATGCAGAAGACTGTTTAGGGCATGCCCAGCCAAAAATTTCCAAATAGTTGCTACAAATTGAGTGTTTCACAGCCTGGAGTTGATCTTTGACCCCACATTGTAGCTTAGTGTCTTGTTTTTGAGCAATATACTGTGTTTCTGATCTGTGATTTGGATAATCATCCATCAGTCCGGTACCTTAGACATAACTATCCATCCAGTTAAAATGAGGATATTATGCTTTCGAGTCTTGCAGTTTCTACCTTATCAGTTGCTTATCAGTGTGGAGCTTATTGGCGTCTATTTGTGCTGCTCACGCAGACTGGAACAGCGCACAGGCTTTGGACAGCTCACAGGGCTCTTGTCTGCCCATTAATCCTAGACACACACTGCAACTCTGGCCTCATTGGGCTTCAATAGCTGCTGTAATCCAGCTACCAGGAAGAGAAACACGCACAGCCTCCCAAGCAGACAATAACTGACCATGGCTGGAAAATTCAGGCCCTTTGCTTTGCTGTCAGCAGTCTATCTTTCTGTCTCTTTTGGCAGGGTACTGTGCAGCTGGCCCCTCAGTAGTTTATTTCCAAGCAGCACAAAGTTATATTTGGAGAGCTGCTTTTTTGTTGTTGTTTTGGGTTTGAAAGGAATACTTGATGGCTGCTTTTATTGACATAGGTCACACATGAAGGCCAAAGATAGATATGCTTTGACAGTTTGATTTTAATTCTTTTATGCATATGCATTGACAGGCATCACAGAAAGTAGGTTAAACTATCCTTGACAGGGTGGGGTAAATGTTGGCAACCAGGAAAAGTTTAGTCTGGTATGGTAACAAGACACTGTAATATATAATCTGTGCTATACTGTCTACCCTATAGTAAACATAGCAATTGGTTGGGGGTTTTGTGGTGCAGTCTGAGACTGGGGCCTTCACTCAAACATTAAGGTCCTAAGTATTGGTTCAGCTTCCCTTCAGCAATAACAGCCCTTTCAGAATTGTCTTCCATCTGATATCTGTTGAAAATACAACTGTTACACTTATTTTACCAGCCAATTATTTGTTTCCGTGGCTTATCCTTTACATTGTTCTGTTTCAGATCATTGAGAAAAGACCAGGTCACAGCCGCAGCCGTGTCTTCCGTGAGGTTGAAATGCTATACCAATGCCAGGGCCACAGGTAATGTCCCTCTGTCCATTATGCTACTTGACAGATGTATGTAAAAACATACTGCAGTACAGAGTGTGTACTTGGTGCAGTGACCCATTTTGTGCTGTGCCATATTAGCACCTCAAATGCGGACATTGGAGGACATTACCCCTGCTTCATATTACCCTTTTCTTTTTTGAAGGAACATCCTAGAGCTGGTGGAGTTCTTTGAGGAAGAAGACAAATTTTACCTGGTGTTTGAAAAACTCAGAGGAGGTCAGTAAATTATAGCTGCTGCTAAATGCCTGCATTAAATCCTTTTGTTTATTTTTTTAAACATTCCAGTAATGGATGATCTCTCTCAGGGAAGTTTGTGCCTGTGTGACAGTCCAGTCTGTGCCTTTTTTGCTTGTAACTAGAACTGCTGTGTTTTGTCCCCCCCCCCTCCCACTAGGCTCAGTTTTGGCCCACATTCACAAGAGGCAGCACTTCAGTGAGCAGGAAGCCAGTGTTGTTGTGCAGGACATTGCCAGCGCACTAGATTTCCTACATAACAAGGGTAAGACCACTTTTTAAAAATAGGCAAAAATTTAATTAATCATAATTATTACCAAAAACAAAATGCAGTGGACTGTACAATGGGTATTGATTTAGCATTTAGGGACGATATCTTTGAATAAAATAACTAAGGGACCATATTCATCTTTATTAAATGAAGCGTCTTATGAGTTCTTATTTTCACATTTCAGTAAGGTACTCCAATAGATTGGTCTAAAATATCTCCTGTTAAACCGGCTACTTATTAGACAGGAAACAAACTACACAAAGTCTAACGATGCTTTGTATGGTTAAATGGGCAGTAATGGTAAAAAAAAAAACAAGCTGAATTTACATGAGACTTTGCAAAATGTGTTAGTAGGTAAGATGAAGGGAGAAAAACAAAATCAAGTAAACTCAGAAGTTGCAACTCGACGTGAGGTCTAAAATCCAGGTTCTAGCAAACTATATACAGCAAAGAGTACAGATTTCTTTGTTCGACAAAGGTGAGTTAATGTACAGCATTACAGCTTGCTATAATGGCATAACTGTTTGAGAAGGTGCAGTCCTCTTGATCCAGTGTGTGGTGGAGAGGGTGGTTAGGATTATCCATTATGGATAGCAATATATTTGGAAAATTTGAACTTTATAATACAGTGTTGGGATGAAGATAAATTTTGCAATGTATAGATGTGAATACTTTCATTATTTTTCAGGAATGGCACATAGAGACCTGAAACCTGAAAACATTCTATGTGAGAGTGCAGACAAGGTGAGATTACTGCAAACATGTTTGATCTCAAACGGTTCAAAGAGCAACACGTATCATTACATGTTGCTCTAAAATTATGTTATAAATGTTGGTAATCATAAAGGGCAATAGAATGACAAATATGTTCTCACAGGTGAATATTCTACATCAATTGTACCAAATTAATGTGTTTTTTAAACGACTCTGTACTTGTATTTCTTTGCCAGATTTCCCCAGTCAAGATCTGTGACTTTGACTTGGGCAGTGGGATCAAGCTGAACAGTGACAGCTCACCCATCTCCACCCCTGAGCTCCTCACCCCTGTAAGTTAAGATGCTTATCATGCTTGCCTAGTTTGCCTTAGAATTTCAGCACCTTTAGGGAGAAAATTGCAACTTAAGGGCAATCAAATAGTTATTCAAAGCTTGGAAGAGTGCTCTCTTAGTGTGAGTAACATTTCCCTGTTAATTGTTGTGGATAAGAGAGGTGATTTCATGCTGTAAAACGTCTTTATCAAGTCAGTTGGTTAACTGTTTGGCAGGCCTTAGTGCTGTTAGGTGTGGGACAGCTTGCTTAATAGAGGCAAATATTACTGTTGGGAGGTTGAGGTCCATTATTTGGATCATTCAATGGGTGGTTTCTCTGAAATGGTGTCATGTTACTTTCTGTCAGGCCTTGTCTGGCAGCATTTACCCTCCCCTATCAAGGGGAAGTATCAATGTTAGATAGCCCTCAGTTTAACGACCATGTTCTGTTATCAGTTGCAAATATTTAGGACCATGAGATTGGGGCAGCTATGACCGTTTAACCCTCCTGCTGTCATCACAACTGAAAGAGACACAGCCCAGAAAAGGAGAACTTTTGTAACCTTGAAGGAGAATGGTAAAGTTGAACTGGCAATCTTTCTAATCGTGTCAACACAACTCAGTGCATTGGTTGTCTGAGGGACTGAATAGATTGATCAGAGCAGGTGAAGGGTAGTTCTTTGATACCTGGAAGTAAAGTAGTGGGGTGGGTGTTTTTTGTTTTTACTGGTAACCACATCTTTAGCAGAACTAATGGACAGAGTGCCAATCACTGGACTACACAAAAGCGTTTTGGAGCAAAGACACCTCATTTGTTTAGACAAATGAATTTGAAAGATGATAGTCTGTGTGCTGTGTGTTGTACAGGGGTTTTTGAACTTAACACAAGACCAATCCAAACCAAGAATTTTGTGGGGGGGTGTCATTCAAGGCGAGGCAAAAAGGGATAGTCATGGAATGAAATGGGTTGTAGGCAATGCATTGTGATGTTTGTTTAAGTCCGTATCATATCGAGGAGTGATATTGAAATCACAACACAAACTCGTTTCATTCCTTTCTCTGTGATTTCAGAAAAAAAAATACATTCTTCTGTTTAGTCTCCGCCCAGTGGCCACAGCCACATCATGTGGTGGTTTGTGCTTTCTTTATGTGCTTTATAGAAAGGCTGTGCATAAGGCTTGTTCTAGAAATTTTACTCTTTCACACATGCTCCTAGCAACTGAGGTGTGATTGGCTACATAGTGGGAGGGGGAGGGGAACTGGGAGGAACAAATATCCAGGCTGATCATGCGCTCTGGCTTGTTTTCTTTGCCCTGATCACAGGAACAATGTTATCTGATTTTCATCTCACTTTTGGCACTCTCACCCTGCCCCCCTCATTTTCTCACATTCCTTCAGTTGCTTTTGCACAATGTGACGTGTTTCATTTATTCCCCAACTTCTCAAGTATTTTTGAATCAACTCTATCTTAAAGCTGTTAAAATATACAGGGTTATTGGGGAAATTTCTTAGTGCTCTTCAATAGAAATATCCATACTGCTTGATAGAGGCAATGGACCTTCTCTAGGAAAAAGCTATTTCTAGCTTACTAAGAACACTGCACATGTGACTGCCTACCCATCTGCTTGGCATGAAATAAATCTGACTGTTAAAATGTCATTGCTCATGTTCAGCAGCTGTGAACTGGGTGGAACTGCAACATGAAGAGACCAAACATCAGCAGCTTAGACGATCAAAAAATTATGTATGTACGTGTATGAGGACAATACAAGCCGCTCCCTGCCCTGTAAGCCTCTGCAGATAATACTGTAGTTTACAAATGGCGATGTTTCATCAGTTGTCATTTGGCCTCACTAGTCACATGGTTTCGGGAAAGCCCCAGGTTATGATGCAACAGATTCTGCGGTAACACTAGCTGATTAGCTAACAATCTCCTATTTGTGGGAAGTTTAGGTAAGGAATACAGCTGATGCAAGGGTACCAGGTGGTTGCAACAGCATCACTGGATGAAAAAAAATGTTAGTTAGGATTTGAGTCTGTTTGAAGACTGTGCCCTTTTTTTAGCTCCTTGTTGTGGGAGTTGCTGGCCGTCCTGGCCTAGGTCTTGATCACAAATTCTCTGACAGGGTATTTAGCAGCATTTAAGCAAAATTTGCTGAGATGTGTTTTTGATTGTAATCATAATGCCTTTCAATTTTAGGATCACTTAGTAGGCAAAATCTTGTGTGTGTGTGGCAGCAGTATGTGGCCTGCTTGTCTGTGGAGGCAGTCACCCCAGACATGTTGTTGTTAGTAGATATGTGGGGGTTGGGATTTTCTCTTCAACAGAAGCAGCTTTGTCTGAGATTCCTCTGCAGCAAATTTTATTACATAAGGGTGCAGCAGGGTGGAGGTGGAGTTAGGAGACTGCTGGAATAGGCTGCTGGGACACAATGGGATGTCAGCTCAATATAAACATCATCACATATGAAAGACAGGGTAAAGGCTGGAGGGGTTTTCTATATGCATGTTTTAACTAAGACAAATACTTGAAAATAAAATGCTTCACTTCTTTTGCTTTGCAAATAACTGATCAGGCAAGGAATACACGAAGAGTTGCTCTCACAGCTAATTCTCAGAGTTAATCAGAAGTTGTCTGTTGGGGACCCTCTCTAAATCTCAAAGATCAATTAATCTAGTATGTAGAAATTAAAAGAATAAAATAGTAATACACTCTCAAATATGTGTCCTGTTGTGCAACATGCTGTTCTTTTTTTTTTTTTTTTTTTTTTTTTTTTTTTTGGTTCCTAAAACAGCATTTAGTATTTCTATCTCCAAGTTATATAACTGGCAAGGGCTCAACCTAGTCTCTGCAGGAGAGCCAGTCCTCTTTTCCTTGCTCAGTGTTTGGCCTAATTCTCTTTTTTGCTACACAACAAGGTACTGTCAAAACTGAGCCTTGTGTAGAGTTGAATAGTCAAAAGTAAAAACTCATAGTTGTTAGTTACTCACGCTGACCTGCTTTGTTATTGCCAGTCTTCACTATTTTAGCCTTTTATCATGCAGTTGTTCACAATGTACCTATTAATTGTCCTTAAAACATTAAGAAAAGCTGTATAGTACATTTTAAGCAGAACTGTCACTGTAGAAAGGCATGTGACTGTCATTCATGCACCCCCACCTGGAACTGTGTAGCCGAAGAGTACACCCTGACCCTATCAAATACAAGGTATCAACTAAATGGGGACATGTGGATTGCAGCAGCCAAGGGAAACCAAGGAACCCCCCCTTTTTTTTTTTCTCTCCTTTACCCCTTTTCTGCTGTAGATTTTTCCAATTCATATCATCCTTGGGGCTAACAGCGTTGTTTTTTTTTCCCTCCATGTTTCTTTGACAGTGTGGCTCAGCAGAATACATGGCACCTGAGGTGGTAGAGGCCTTCAGTGAGGAGGCAACAATTTATGACAAGCGCTGTGACCTGTGGAGCCTTGGAGTCATTCTCTACATTATGCTGAGTGGCTATCCACCTTTTGTAGGACGCTGTGGTGGTGACTGTGGCTGGGAATTAGGGGAACCCTGCCACACTTGCCAGGTAAGAATGTGAAACTCTACACCCTTTTCTGTATCATGGATTTGAAATTGATGGCCTACCTGTCAATTCTTCTCTTTTCCACTCAGATTAAGGAAATTTATGGTTATTTTATATCGTTTACAGAACACATTATTTGAGAGCATACAGGAAGGAAAGTACGAGTTTCCAGAGAAGGACTGGGCTCACATCTCCTCAAGTGCCAAAGACCTAATATCCAAACTTCTCGTTCGGGATGCCAAAAACCGCTTGAGTGCCAGTCAGGTGCTGCAGCATCCCTGGGTGCAGGGGGTAAGTCTAAAGCCATCAAACCATATCATAAATTTTGACTAAAAATTATGTTTTGCATTTTGGTTCCAGCCAATAAACATTTTTGTCTTTAGGGGGCCTCTGACACTTTGTCAACATCCATCCTGCATCAAAGGTATTTAATATTGAACTTGCAGCCTCAGATTATTCAATTATTCATATTTTCTGTTTAATATGACCTTCACATTGCCTCTCATTTCTTCCATTAGAACCAGCAATGCCAGGGATTTGACATTCTTTGCTGACAAAGCCATGGCAGTTAACAGACAGTTGGCTGAACGGGATGGCATGGAAGATCAGCAGCAGCAGGAAGTCCCATTTGTAGTTACTGCTACTGGCTCTTCTATGCGCCTTTCTCCTCCTTCCAACTCCAAGCTGGCCAGACGCAGGCAAAGAAGCAGCCAGCCCAAGGGAGGGCCTGTCTCTGCTGCAGAGCTGCGTCAGCTCTTGGCTCCTCTGGTTATTGTAGGAGACTGTGCCTGATCTTGGTCTGCCTTGACCAAGTCCAGATCTGAGATTTCCCTGAGGCTCTCCCTCCCCAGTTCCTGGGCCCTCTCCTTGAATTTAGCTGGTCTTGGCTCTTTGCCATTCAGGCTTTATTGCCTCTCTATAAAGGGGGATGTTGCTTGCAGCCCCTCCTTCAAATGCCTTCTGCCCTACTGCAGCACTTCTGAAGCACATTAGCCAAGGGCCTGCATATAGCAAACACACAAATGTGCATGTCCAGGTTGGGGAGGTGGCCCAGTTAAATATTTGGGAGGGAGAGAGAAGTATTTTGCTTTTTTTTTTTTTTTTTTTTTTTCCTTCTCTCCTTTTTTTTTTGGTTTACTACTCAGTTCAGAAGAAATCAGAACACTGCAAAACTAAGCTCAGACACCAAAGGACAACCTGTTGTGCTGCTCCCATGTTACAGCTGGATCCACTGTGAATTAAGTTATCTGGAATGTTCTCTTTGCCTGTATGTGTATGCATGAATGGCCCATCTGCAGATACATACAAGCTTATGCAATATGCCAAGATGAAGGCTGTACCTGTCTTGAAGGGATTCAGTATAAGGAATAGGAATGGCTGTAAGCCCATGCTGTCCGTGCCTGGTGCGGTCCATAATGTGGTGGGGGGCCTCCTCAAAAAAATTATTTTTTTTTTTCTTTCTTTCTTTCTTCAATTTATGATCAATTCCTCACAACTGAGCCTCCTGTGTAAATGTCTGGGATGAACTTCATCCTTCTTCATCCTACTTGGTGACCATGCACTTAATGATCTAAAAGCAAAGAATGTTTCAGTAGCCAGCGAACCAATGTTACGCCAATGCATACAGTTATTTTATTTATATATATATATATGTGTGTATATGTGTATAAATAAAAAAAAAAAAATAGTGCCCTTGCCGTTCAGTGTTTGGCACCATCAATCAGACCTAATAGTATTGAATAAACTCTTATGTGGCTTATATTGCATGGTTCTTCCAAAATAAGGCTTCTGAGCTTGCTCTAAAGTACAACTAACATGTCGGTAGAGGGTGAATATACAGTATGTTAACTGGCTAGATGAGTGCAACTTGGTCATTGGTACCATCACTGTAAAGATATTAAGGCCTGTCCCCTTATCACAACCTGAGCTTGTAATTTATTTATTTTTATTTTTTTTTTTTTTTCATTTTTGTAAGATTCTTTTTTTGTGTGTAACCCAACTCATGCATAAGATGTTATCTTAATATTTTGGCAGTAAAAATTAGAGCCCCTGTCAGGGGTTTGAAAGCACATTTTGGCCAATGTCACCCAAGTGTCATTTGTTGATCATACACATTTATTTGGACCATAGTTTCTTTGCAGGTTTCACCATTGTCTTTCCTTTTTTTTTTTTTCTTTTTCTTTTTTTTTTTTCATTATATACCCTTTTGAAAATGGAAATCAATTTGCAATATAACATGAGACTGAAAATTTTCAAAAATTAAACAAAAAAAAGAAAAACATTCCACAAAAAGGAAAAACTACAAAAAAAGTCTTCCAAGGATGCGTAGCTGTATTAAGTTTACTTTATTTTTAATGTTTGAAAACTCCATGTCAATGTGCCACACTGATTTCAATTCTTTTTTTTTTTTTTTTTTTTTTTTCTTTTTTCAGTCTCCTCTCCCCTTTTTTGTATGGCTGTTAATACCTAAAACCTATTTTCTATATGGTGTTTTTCATGTAGGTGTTGTTCAGGTGAAACGCCGGATGTTTTCCTCAATTTTCTTTTAATGTTTTATGTTTTTAAAAGTTTGTATGAGGTGAGAAAATGAAAGTTTGAGTTCATCTGGAGCGTTCATGCCCAGTGAAGGCAAGGGTTTTTTTTTTTTTTTTTTAAGTTCAGTTTAAGTTCATTCTGAAACTGACAGGTAATGGACTGGTGATGACATGGTCTCACAATGCCATTTCACCAAAGAAAGTTCAAATCATGACATTGAGCATGCAATCCATCACCTAGCAGTGACGAGCGGGGAACATCTGATTGTCCATATCCTGTTGCCAGCACTGCAGTAATGGTACTCTGGAAATGGTGTCTAAGGACCCATTATGTTAATAATAGGACACTGTAATAGTTCTAAAAATACCTTTCTACAGATGCATAATTACAGGCTTTTATGTCTTATAATAAGACTTACTTGAATTTGTGTATGCAGCTGTTTCTTCTCCATTTGGGAAACTACTTTGCTATCAGTAATTTTGATGCATTAAGCTGGTGATCAAGGCAACCTTGGGGTTTTAAAATGCCTGTACAATTCAGTATTCTGCCTTTTTTCTCCCTTTTTGAACATCAGGCAAATTAGTGCCCTAGTTTTTGCTAGGGTTGGCTCCTCAAACGCACACACTCGGCCATAGTGGGTAATACCATTGATATAAACTCTCTTGGTCATGAACACTTCTACCTTTTTAAGAAAATGGCAGAAGCTTTCTGTACTGCCTTTTATTGGGGATAATGGGACACAATTCTGTCTTTATGTCTACACCTTTTATATTGTACGTCATTTTGAAGTGAGGACGTGTTAAATTTAATTATTTGTTCAAGTTCCCCACAATTTGAATGTAGCCCAAAGGCAAGAGCATTTTCAATCCAGCAACACAGATCAAATGTTATGAAACTTCATGAACATGGTTTAGGGATGTTCTAATTTCATACACTTTTTTTTTTTTTTTTTTGGAGCATTGCCGCCTATTTCAACACTGAATCACCCTGTATTCATGGTGTTCATTGGGAAGAAATCTGAAATAAATATGTTCAGAAAAATATTTTGATTTAAAACAAGCACTTTACTGTACCATGTGAATGATTGCAGTTCACTCAAGGCAACATTTATGACAGTTGCAGATTTTTGTATTGTTTTTCTAAAAAAAAAAAAACAACAAAAAACCAAAAAAAAAAACAATAAAATCTTTTGAAATATATATATATATACATGTATGTATGTGTGTCTGCGTGGTTATTTTAGCATCTTGATATTTGGCTAAATACCAAAACAGATTTAAATAAAAATAACTACTCTTCAAGATATGTGCACACTCTTCTATCACTAGTTTCATATTAACTTGCAGTCTTATCTCTTGGCTGAGGCTGTTTTGTGATTTCAGTGCTATAAAGCCTTATCGGTAACACTGAGCTGACTTTGTCACATAAGTCCTTGGCTATTGATAAATATGAGTTTAGTTTTCTCGCTATGCTTACCGAATGGTAGCAGTCACCTTGTGTTAGTCATGTGGTGAGAATTGCTGGAGGGGTGTGTAATGAAGAAAGTGGGGCCAGATCAGATGACTGATGCAACTTTCTGCAAGAGCTGGAACTTCTGTAAGCCACCTCCTGGTCTCCCAGGAGACACACAAAAGCTTATGGTAAATTAACTCAATGCCAATGTGTCATCTAAACACTAAGACCGGTTAGGGCAGAATGAAATGATGCCAAAAAGAATATTACTGGTGTTATCTGAAACACTTCAAAATAAGATGGGCTTGGCCCAATGTAAATCTATAAGTGAAAGAGCTGTGCAATCATGAGCATAATGGTAATAACCTCAAAATAAGTATGCCCCTGATTCATAAATAGGGGCTGAAACAGATAATCATTTTCACCATCAGTTAGAGATGCTAAGATGAGACTGTTTCATTTGGCAGTACAGAACTTATTGATGTTTTCCACACTTAAAAAATGTAAAATATACAACAAATCCTTACATTGTATAACTGGAGCCATTGTGTTCAATGAAAGTGGTGAAATTATTTTTATTATTATTTTTATTTATGACAATTGACTAAATGTTTGAGCTCAACTGACAACCTTACCATATATATATATATATATATATATATATATATATATATATATATATATATATATACACACACAAACACACACATTACAACATCACATCTCAAACTTTGTTTCTTCCTGTAGTCTGTTTTGTGCCTCCTGTCCCTGTCCAACAGGTGTGTCCTTGCTCATGGAGGGATTTGTTTAATCAATAGTTAGCTCTAGACCTGCTCTCTAGCAAACTGCCTTGATGTAACCTTGTTGATTTGATTACATCATTGTTTTCCTCACACTATTCCTGAAGCATTTTTGCAGTTTGGCAGGGCACACTAGCCTATTGAAAGAGGCCAATGCTATTAGGGGTTAGCATTTTCATGAAGGGGTGTGTTTAGTCTGCATCAGTGTTGTTTCCCAGCTTAATGATGCTTAAATCATCACTGCTTCCACCAGCTTGAATACACAGCCCCATATGCAACCGACTGTAGTGCACTATGTGGCCTGAGGCCTCTCTATCAGAACCAAAATTAAACTTGTATTGGATCAGCCCACAAGGGTAACAGCAGTAGAACAGCGGCCTGTCCATGGTGAACTTCGCCGTTGCCAAATGTCAGAAAGGATTGGCTCCAACCCCCATATGACCCTGACAGATAAGTGGTATTGCTTATCAATGGACATCAACTTCAAGGAAAAAATTTTACACATCCCGAGATGTTATGCATCCCACTCATTGGCAGATAATACTGTAGAGACAATGAATGTTTTTCACTTGATCTGTGAGTGGTCATTATGGTCCAGCTGATCAGTGCATGATGCAACAGCAGGGTGATCTCTGCACAAACTCAGCAAAACCTGTTTGATTGCTGATTAACTTCATATACATTTGTCTCCCCCTGGTGGACATATTTCTTGGGGTTCTTTTTTGTCATGAGCTGTCTAATACAAATACAAAATTATGTAAGTAATAAATGAAACAAAACTGTTTTTAATCTGATGACATAAAAAATACTTAAACAAATCAACCTTAGTGAACATCAGATAATCAGATATCTAATCATGAGATTTCAACTCTAAAGATTCCAGTTCATCTTCAGTATTATTACAACCCAAAAATAGTAAAATTCCAAAAAATTTACTTAAATTTGACAGATTTTGAATTGCATTATATTTCTATTTTTTGCCCCCCTCTCCCAAAGCAATTTGTAATGTGACTAAAAAAAAGTGTAAAAAAATAAAATAAATAATAAGTTCACCCTGATGAAATGGGGATTCTAATATGATCTAAGTTTGTGGTGACATCAATAAATAATGAAATAGTTCCTGATTTTAAACAACGAAACTATGATAGGTCATTTCTGGGTAAATTATTTTATGCCCATAATACCTCACCAGATGCAACCTATTTCCCAGCATTTTAAGGCTATGTTGATCTTCTGTACATTTATTGCAAGTCTGTGGGATAAGAGGAAGCCTGAAAATGCTTTTTACAAATTAGGTCCCAGTCTGAATGTCAATCCATAATGACAAAAACACTCCAAAAAACAAACAAACAAATAAATGTACCATGTAGTTAGCTGGATTCACTTGAACAATTCAACAACAGCCATGTATGAGAAAAACAAACACAAACAATATGTATCTAGTGAGATCAATTACAATAACAAGTTATTACATAAATGATTCCCTGCCCAGCACACCTGACTATTGATTGGGACGGGATCTGATTGGATTAGGGCCATGATGGAGTGCACAAAAAGCACGAGCACCTGTTAGTTTGAAATTTGAGAGTGGAACTGGAGGTAGGTATCATGAAGCGTTTTTAGATCTATGGCTTTGCTGTAACGCATTTAATTTAGATATTCTTTGCTGCTCTAGTCAAAACTGAACAAAGTAATTGTTGAGACACACTAACTTGGGGGAGTATAAGTATCAGTGATTGAGTTGGTATTGATTCTAAGTTTAGTTGAATATTTCTGTCACGGCTCTACAATTTTGCTTCTAAAAAAACGTTTTGGTTCTTTGACTTACAGTTAATGTACACATTTGCTTACTTTCCTTTGACATGTAAGAAGCCTTAGCTGTTGTACTGCTGGGCCCTCAAAATTTAACCACATGTGACCAAAAATTGACATTTGACACCGGAAACAGTGGTTTGATCAGACATGCTTGGAAACAAGTTTGTCCACCTTCAGGAAGGCATTGTTAAGAGAAAAATAATATTATCGATGTACTCAGCAAGAAGACAGACAGACAAACAATTCAAACACGTCCATTCATCAACGTTCAACGGAACACTTGCTGAACTACCTGTTTTGCGAAATAAAATATTAACCCCCCCTCCCCCCGTCTCATCTCTTTCCATAAACACGTGGAGGAAAGTCGTGCTAAATAAAGACAATGCTATGACAAACCATGTGTCGATTCATCTGTGCCCAGAGTTAGCTGGGGGACTAAAGAACCACCGATACGGCAAAACAAATAAACAGACTTCAGAGGCTGAATAATCATCAGCAGGTGCATACGGATACCCATCTTAGTTGAGATTGCAGTCTATTAAATAAACGCTTAACTATTTAACGGTTTCCTGTCCCGCGGATGAACTTGTAGCCACCGCAGACGAGTCCGACCGACCATTACGGCTTCTCTGCTCGGTGACGTCGCGGGACCAGACACGTGGAACCTCACGCGAGATTTCATCACCCAACTCCCATCCTCAACCAATCCAACATGGCACCGTAGGGAGGTTGTTATTGTTCAGTCGCCTCTGATATTTGTGGCAGTACGACGAAAAACGGCGCAAGAAATCGGCCAAGTGGATTCAGGCGGGCATGAGAGGAACGCCTGGAGATAATGTTAAGGTCCACCGGCTTCTTCCGAGGGATTGACTGCCCGTTTTACGCGGAATACAGTGAAGGCAAAGGCAGCAGAAATGGGTGTAACAGACCGTACTGTCACTTCAGGCACAGCCAGCAGAGACGGCCGTCCTACGGAGCACCGGGAGACGTTAAAAAGCATAGAGACTCTGCACAGAGAAGTGATTGGCATTCTTTTTCGCATTAGCCGTACTTTATACGATCATAGCTTTATATAAAACATTTGAAGAAGCTAGTCATTAGATGGTGTGTGTGTGTGTGTGGACCAAATGTTGAAACTATTCGGAAACAAGCAAATGTAACCACGAAATGCAGCTAACAACACATAGATGGTTGTTGGGCATGTTTGCATTGTACAAACGGCTGCAAATAATGCATGTTATTTCAATTCTCCTCTTGATTCGAGTTATCTGACAGCGATAGGAAGTTGGGGGATAAACTGCGTTGTGTTTCCCTACAATGAAAGCGCTTAGTGTTGAGTAACGTGAATTTCTGCGATATACGAGTCGCAGGCTCTATAAATAAGATATCAGACACTGTGGGAATGAACATACTTTGAGATGCTCCTTTTATTTGCTACACCTCAACTAAACAAATACTGTTTGAATGATCATAGACCCATATAAACCATATCATTTCAACAAAAAGTCAGCACTGACAGTGAAATTACAGGACTTGCATTGGATTGCATTAGGTTTAGTTTGGTTTGCCAAATAAAGTGACAATAGCGTGCAAATAGTGACTGAATTCAAATTCAGATAAAACATGGTTGTAAAAATCTAGAAAGGACACATGGAAGTTTCCTTGTTGTAGTTGTAGTTGTAATTGCTGTGTTTGCACATAACAGTGTTATGTCATTAAGTAGAGGGGACAAAGAGTTTAGCACAGAGCAATCTTCCCAGTGGTAGTAATTATGGTTTGCAGTATAGGCCAACCAATTTTATTGAATCTCACATTCCTTTATCAAATTCTATCATTGAATACTTGAGCATGTTGTAGTTGTGATTGTTTACATGTTTTTATTTGAGTGAAAATGAAAACACATTTTACCCCAGGGTTAGGGAGTTTGCTAAGTTCACATGTAGATGTGGAGAGAGTGTTTTTACAATTCTGATATCTAATTTCAAGGTATCTGGCAATATTGCATGTGCATGTAATGTTTAGTATCCTTATAGTTCCATTTTATTGAAACCATTTGCCTTGTATCTCTACAGATCAAGGTTATGATCCATTCAACCCAGAGGTAGTGAGGACACAGGAGCAAGAGAATGGAAAACCAACGGCCTCAGGAGACATCACTGGGGAACTGGAGCTGGTCAACAGGGCCATTGAGGAGGTCCGCAGTGAGGTGGAGAGGGAAAAGAGGAAGCTTTCTCACTTTGGGGAAGAACCATATGATCCCAGTGAGAGTACCAGTTTGTCTTCATCTGGTTCTGTTGAAAGTAAAACAGCAGCTTCACACATGGCTTATGACCCTGGGAGTTATCAGATAACATCTGGAGGTTATGATCCCACCCCTGGCTGCAGCAAGTACACCCTTGATTCAGACAACCAGGGGAACAACAGTAACTCCATGGAATATGTTCCTACTTCTTTGAAAAAGCTTCCTACTCGGACACATGCTCATCAACTGCCCTCTCCACCTCCCAGCCCAAAGTATTCAAACAGTGGCTCTTCTTCTAAGAGTAAATACACCGTAGATGTCACGAAACCATCTACAGACATGGAATACGACCCACTCTCCAACTACTCTGCAGGGATTAAAGTGAAAAACAAGAAGGATGAGGGTGCACAAACTCTTAAGACAGACAAGAGCAAGAAACACAAATTAACTATCTCAGATTTATCAGATGATGAGTATGTTGTTGCAATAAAAAAGCCTTGGAAGCAGAGTGTAGATTCCAAAAAGTACACCTTCTCTGATTCTGAAGAGGAGAGCTCTGGTACAGAGTATCGACCAACCTCTCTGAGCATTGTCCAGCAGCGAAAAGGCAACATTGGATCAGTTGGTGATGCTTTTGTGAAGGAGAGAAAAGAGAGGACTGAAAGTCTACTACATGCATTGACAGAGAGGAGTAAAGAGGACTTGGCACAGGAATCAGACATCCAGGAAGATATAAAACCAAAGAACAATCTAGCGAAAAAGAAGTTGGCTAGTCAAACTAGTCCTGAAAAAAGCGGCGGGCCTAGGAAAATAGATAAACTTGAAAAAGATGTAAATAAATTATCTAGTTGTAAGAATATTAGCAGCAGTTGTAAGGAGAAAGGCTCAATGAAGAACTCAAACCTCGACTCTGCAAAAAAGGAGAACAAGAGTGTTGGGAAGAAAGATGATAAAAAAAATGCAGTCAAGAATAAGACAGGTGATAAAGTTCAGAGGGAGGGCAGACAAGAAAAGAGAAGCGATGGTAAGTTTAAAACTGTGGACAAAGATTCACGCAAACGAGACAAAGATCCAGAAAATGGTGCCAGCAAGAAGCACAGGACATTAGACAAGGAGAAGGAATATAACAGGAATAAGGACCACCAACATAAAAATGGTAAACTTGATAGCAGTAAAAAAGAAAAGGATGTGAAGAAAATAAGTAAAAGCAGTTCTCATAGTTGGAGCAGTGGCGGTCACAGTAAACTGAGTTCTGCAAACAGCAATAAGGTCAAACGAAACAGCACAACAAATGGGAAAGGGCATGAGGGCAAACGACTGAGTCTGAGCCACGCCGATCTGTTCGGAGATGAGAGTCCAGAGGAAGCCGAACCAATGGAGTTGGATGACGACGACGAAGCAGAAGAAGTTTTGGTAAGAAAATCAGCTGATGCTTTGAAGAGGGGACGTCTGAACAGGAGGAATGCATCAGAGTTGACTCCTTCTTCCTCTGACAATGAGGGTGAGTGTTGTGTGGAAGGCCACAGTGCTGCTAAGGATGAAGTTGATGTTGGAATCGACTACTCCAGTCTCCAGGATGACCTGGACTTTGACTCAGATCCTATGGAGGAGTGTTTGCGCATCTTCAATGAATCCAAAGATGTGAAGAGGGAAGACAAGGGACGGCAAATCAAACAGGTATTGATGTTTCTTGCTTTGCTCACAGCTTTTTTTTTTTTTTTAAGTTGTGTTCTGCTTTTACAGCATATTTCTATCATGCCACACTGGAATTTAAATAAATGCTAAGTTGTTGCCTCTCAGCCCTCTAGGGACTCAGAAGAAGAGAAAAGCACAGAGAAAACTTTAACCACTCTCTTCCCTGGTCAAAGGAAGAGAGTCTCCCATTTCGTTGCCAAAGGAAATGTAAGTTTATCGACTCAAGTTTTTCCATTGCACATTGCTGTCACAAGGAATGGACCAGCACAATGTTTCTTTACCGCTGATGTAAAACTTTAGCAAAAAGGATCAATTAATGCAGAACATCCTTTTTATAAATCCTGTGTGCATTAGAATCAGTATTTGAAAGGAGTACAAACTATCACCATGTAAATCCAACTTTACCACCAGAGAAATTTTACAAAATATGCATGAAGCTGCCATTTTGTCTTTTACGCAACCTCAGCATAAATCATTCCCAGTGGGGGGGTACACACACTAAGCATTTGGTCTGTCCTGCTATCAGTCATTTTAGCAATAGCCCTGGCTGTTCCCATTGATATAGAGCTCTTTATAAATAAAAAAACCTTTTCCAATTCTCAATATATGTTATGTCTTAAATTTAATATGGAATTATTCACATAAAATGTTTGTTAATTTTCAAATAATTCAGACTTTTGAACAACACAACATGCAGTACAGCTGTATTTAACGAAAAAATTGACGAGCCAAAATGTGGCGCAGGGAGAAAGTAAAAAAAGGAATTGTTGCCAAGGGCATGGAGTACTTCTGTAGATGGTAACAGGGGGTTTCCCACTTATTCTAACGTGACAGCAAACACGCAGCTATCAGGGTTTTCCAAAGGGGTAGTGAGATAGCCTTTCAGCTAAGGGTTTTTTTCCCGCAGGGTATTTTGTTAAAGCTTCAGTCCATAGTTTGGTTCATGAAATTGAAATATAACCATACAATCTAGTTAAAATTATATTGGATAAATGTATATAATTAATTTTATTCACAAATGGCCACCATAGAAATTATAGACGTTTTACTTCTTTTTCTTTCGTGCAATTTATGTACACCAACAAAATATATTAAAAGTGACCAGTTAGCTGTTTCAGCATCATAAACGAAACAATTGTGTGACCAGATCTAGTGCTATTCAAAGAACATCCTTTATTTAACATTTAAGTGGAAGAAAGACTTGCTCACAAGCTACGTTGTTCCAAGCATCTTGGAGAACAGAACACAGTACTGT
The DNA here is from genome assembly GCF_900963305.1 of Echeneis naucrates. Lineage (NCBI taxonomy): Eukaryota > Metazoa > Chordata > Actinopteri > Carangiformes > Echeneidae > Echeneis > Echeneis naucrates. Next base: position 19,780,846 of record NC_042514.1, read on the forward strand.
GGATTTAGGCTGATTGGTTGAGTGCTCTTTGTTCTTTTCATCACAAAAAAAAGTTTGTGATCCTGGCTGTATGTTTTAGATTGTTGTCATGCTCCAGAGGAAACTCATAGTTTCTCAATTCCCATTAAATTCACTTTTCATGTTATCATTCTTTTGGGATTAATAGCACAGTAATCAAATTTTAGTAAAACTTCTTTGTGTGTTTCAGACTGAAGCCCCCTCTAAGACTGTGGTGCGGCCATACAAAAGGCCCACAGCTCAGGAGGTCTGCTACCAGCGTATGCAGATGGCGCAGCAGCAAGCTGCTCAGCTCTCTGCTTCAGCCAACACTGCCTCACAGAATTCTAGCCCTACCTTCTCTAGAGAGAGGAAGAGGATAGCGCACCGTCCCAACCCACAGATAACATCATCCAAAACAAGTATGATTGCCTTCACCACTGTATTGTAGCAGGATTCAATTATAATTGCTAGATATTTAGCAGGTTTCACTTAAAATCCTGGAGTAATTTCAGCTTGTGTACTTGCCTAACTAGGTTCTTCCGATACTAAACAAGCAGCCAGTCGAGTGTTATCCCCCAGCCAGACTCCAACTGTGAAGGCTCAAACCACGGCCGGTATTTTGTCCAAGACTACATCCACTGCAATGGTGAAGCGGGTGGCACACACACCAACCATGAAGGTACGTTAATATTCTCTGGCATATTATTGGTTTGTTTTTTTCAGGGCCACCTGTGTCGCTTTACTGTTAATAGGGTCCTTCATATCCTCGTAAATTTCTCAAACAAATTGAACACTTAAAAAATAGAATTTTCATAAGTTAGTTTCATAAGTTCATAAGTAAATGTAGAATTATTAGTAAATACATAATTTGTCACTATTCATGGATGAATGAGACTGTCAGTTATCACTGCTGCAATATAAAGTGCTGTGTGTGTGTGTGTGTGTGTGTGTGTGTGTGTGTGTGTGTGTGTGTGTGTGTGTGTGTGTGTGTGTGTGTGTGTGTGTGTGTGTGTATGTGTATGTGTATGTGTCTCACTCTTTAATTGTTTTCTGTGCATCAGCTTTGGATTTTTCTCTCTAATTCTGGTTACATCCCTGAGTAACATTGACTGGCACAGGTGGACCAGCTCTCTAAACAGAAATATGTGTTTAATCTGTCTTTTTCAGAGTTCTTCATTGAAGCGCCCCATCATCCCCACAGAGTTTGGGGCCAAAGTTCCTACCAATATCCGCCAGCGCTACCTCAACACCTTCATAGATGAATGTGTCAAATTCTGCCCATCAGAGGATTTTGCCTTCCAGATGGTAAAAATAGCACCCACTTTGCAGCACCTCACACCTAAAACTGTAATCTGACTAGAATTATAAATTATTTGTGGTTCTCTGAGTAATTTCTTTGAATATTTTATACCTTGTAATCATGTATACTAGGAAAATGCAGGCTCTATAAATACACATAATATCTTTTATTCCTCAATTGTTTTTCAGAAAAGAAATTTAAAGTTTAGATGGAAGTGTAAATCTTGTTTCAGGCCCTTGATGAAGAGAAGCTGGTATATGAGCGCAGCAGCAGTAAGAACATCTACCTCAATGTAGCTGTCAACACTCTGAAGAAGCTGCGCAGCAAGAGCAGCTCCTGTCCATCGCCTGTCACCAGTATGTCAATGCAAGCCCTTCGCAGTACAGCCTTTTGTGTTTACATACATGCATAAACAAATACCCACATCAGTGAAAAGTACCTGTAATATACAGTGCTTATTATTATTATTATTATTATTATTATTATTATTATTATTATTATTATTATTATTATTATTATTTTTATTTAAAAGCATGGCAGCAGGGTTAAATAGTTAAATAGTTTTTAGATAGTGAATGGGTTTCCACTGGCAGTGGTAACCTGTGTGCCTGTGTCTGTTTCCAGAGGAACCTGGGTTGGTTGCTAACAAGAAGGCCCAGTCCCATGAGGAAGTCCTGGGGGGACGACTAGCTGCTACAACCAGCTTCACTGTCAACAGGATGGGTAAACAGCAGGAGGAGAAACTCACAGGTGAGAGAAAAATACAATTACATCTTTACTCTGGACTAAACGCAGAGTCTCAGGGCTCAGGCTTGGTATTAGCAAGGGATAGGGAAAGTGGACAGATTTGAATGTGCCCAAGATGCATTGAGAATATATTTCAGATTGACCACCCAGACATCATTTGGAGGTGGTCTGAGCCACAGGTCATCCACTTTGTTTTAGCAGCCAAAATCCTTAGTATTTAAAATTGCAAAAAAAAATACATCCAAGCTTCACTCAAGAACATGTACTATCATATATTACCTAGACGTGTAATAACACCTGAACCACTTTCCTCTGCAATAGTAAAAGACATGTCACACCTTAGACTAAATATGAAACAGATTACCCCGACTGCAGACTGTAATTTTACAGTTTTTATGCAGCAGGAGCAGCCAAAAGACGATGAGAGTGACCTGTATTCACTGTGGCTAATCTTAATACAGCTGCTCTGCAATAACTGTTTCAGTTAGATGCTAACCTTGTCAAGGCAACTTTGTCGTTGGTGTCACACCGTGTACATTAAAAACTATCATCAACTTATTCTGTAGTTAACATAGTACAAATCTGTTTTTGTCTCTTAGATTTTTACTATAGCTTTTGTGAAACTGCTGGAAAAGACAGCATCTGTTTTACTCTGTTTTGCTCTGTACGTCTGTAGGAGTTGCATTGTACAGGAAGCTGAAGGCATACTTGATGACAGAGGAGCAGCTCCAGGAGCATGGGTACCCAAGAACAAATCCAGAAGCTGTCGGCAAAGCGGTTTTATACACCCTCCCAGAGAAAAAGGCCCCTGCAGACCGTAAGTATTTTCAAGTGTCCACAGAGCTCCCTTGCCATTGAAAATGACTAACTACTTCTAAATTATAATAGCATGGATATACAGTAAAGGGTCCAGCTCTGTAATGTTTTTCCAGCCTTCAACAAAATATGCTGTCGATGTGGAGCAGAGTACAAGATCAATGTCAATGGCAGCTGTGTACGGAAAGAGGAATGCAGTTTTCACTGGGGACGTTTGCGAAGACATAAAGGTAAGTTAGTTCACTTTTTTTTTTTTCATTCATTCCTTCATCTTCGCACTGAGTGAGGGTGGGGTAGTTCACATTTATTTACTTTAAATGGATCATAAACATCAATATCATTATTGATTCCTTTCTAAACTTTTATTGGTCTCTTTCTGACTTGCTCTTTTCTGTCTTCTCTCCCTTTCCATCAGTCGCTGGAGGCTGGGAAACCAACTACAACTGCTGTGCTGCTGCTGTTGGCTCTCCAGGTTGCCAGGTTGCAAAGGTAGCATCAGAACATAACACAAAATAAAATGAGTGCATGTTGCTAAAAGCATTTTTACTTTTGAGTTGTGTGATACTTTGGGTATTTCAGACTCGATAAAACCTCTAACTCTGGTGTGCAACTATTTTAATTTTACTATCTTTTCTTTGTCTCTCTTCTTTCTCATGCTGGGATATATTTATGACATTTATTTCAATATCAGAGTTACACTCTGATATAGTTGTATATAGTCTGATCTAGTTGTCTATAGTTGTCTTTTGCATAGCTGAAACTATTAATTTGATCACTAGGTGGCAGTCTTTCAACATAATTTCAGATGTCTCACTTAAAATGATAAAGCAGTTCTAAGATGAATACTTATTTCCATAGAGTCATTTTCTTTTCGTTTTAGTTTTAAGCAACTTCTGAGTTAAAGTATTTCATATCCCTACAGCAACATGTTCAGGATGGACGTAAAGAATCATTAGATGGCTACGTATCAACATTTAGTAAACCACTCCCACCAGGCGGCAATGCCGGAGTGTTTGCTTTGGACTGTGAGATGGTGAGTGAGACTGAAGTTGACTTGAAAAACCTTTCACTCTTGGAAAATGTAGGCACACAGTTGGCCTTGGATCCTTATCCCCGAAATAATATGTCGTCTGTTTCAGTTTCACTGGGTAAAGTAATTCTCATTACTGCACATTATAATTGCAGTTCGTTGTAAGTTCCAAGAAATGATTGATAATGTTTTTCAGTACACACTTGTGTTTTTCTTTCTGTCAGGACTTCAAAGGCCCGGTGGTGTTTTCATTCTATTCTGTATTGTCTTCTTTTTTCCTTCCTGGAAATAGTGCTACACAAAACAGGGCCTGGAACTAACAAGGGTGACAGTCATTGACTCAGACATGAAGGTTATCTATGACACGTTTGTCAAACCTGAGAGCAAAGTGGTCGATTACAACACACGGTGAGTTTGTTTGTGCAGCTGGTACTGAAAATAATTGCTAGCTGTTTTTCAGCCTTAAATTTCTGCAGGTGAGTAGTGGTAAGGGTTAGGGTTAGGTTAATGGTGATCTTTGAACCAATCACAGTATCACAACTTGTCTCATACGTGTTTCATAGATTCTCAGGTGTCACGGAGGAGGACTTGAAGAGTGCCACCATCACGCTGAGAGATGTTCAGGCAGTGCTGCTCAGTATGTTCAGTGCTGAATCCATTCTCATAGGGCACAGTCTAGAGAGTGACCTCCTTGCTCTAAAGGTACCGTGGAGTTTCCCTAATTTCTAAAGACACTAAGCGACAGTATGGCTGGTTTGCAGATGAAACTGACTGTTATGTTTGTGTCTGCCCATGCAATATCTCAGTGATAGCTATATAATCCAGAAATTGCCAGGCAGATTACACTTAAATAAATGTTGTTATATTTCTTTCTATAAATCGTATTTCAACCTAAAACATCCAGTGAATGCAGTGAAGGATTTTCTATGGCAAAATATCAGCCTAGCTGTGGTACAAAATACTTTTTCAAAACACAATATCACAGCAAAAATATAACAAATTTACAACCACCTTGCACTGGATGTTCTACGTGGTATGGGACTCTTTTTATTATTTTTTTTTTTTTGTTAGTGTTTGTGATGTTTGAGGAACTCAACACCTTATGCTGGATGTATACAGGAAGGTAGAACCCTTCCATCCAGGGCCATGTTTGCATGGTGCATTTGGTCTGAGCACTCTATAATGCAGTAGTTGCCGTGGTTCAAATAAGTTTAAATTACATGCAATGACATTCTTTTGTTGAATTTTCAGTGACTGAAAACTGGAACTCAGTGCATATGAGGAAATTTTTAAATCCTCTTGTATACATTGGGGATTCTTGCTTTATCAGTTTGTTTGTTTGGGACAGGAGTCACTCTGTGGAACATAGGCTGAAATAAAAGAAAAACTGTTGATGTTACTCACCTCCTGTGCTTTTTCCTTTCTTTCTTCATTTCTAGCTAATTCACAGTTCAGTTGTTGACACAGCTATTGTGTTCCCTCACCGTCTTGGCTTGCCCTACAAACGTGCCTTGAAGAATCTGATGGCTGACCACCTCAAACGTATCATTCAAGACAACGGTAAGAAACCGCAGGGAACGATGAGCAGTTTTGTTGCTATTTCCAAGTTCTATCATAAGAGTTGATTTAAATGTGTACCATTACTATATAAATAATGTAAAAGAAATTGTGTATTTGATAAAAATGACAGGATTGTAGCCATTCATGTACATTATTGTATAATGTTATTGAATGCAGTTTATTTGCATTCAGGTGTAAAACAGATAGATGTTTTGTCTATCGGAGACAGGTAATTTCTTATGTAAGGAATTAAGTCCAGAAAATTCCTAGGAGTTAAATTAACTGGGAGAACTATGTAATTTATATAGAACCACACCAAAATTCACCCTTCATACAGCTATCATCAGATGCTATTTGGGCTTCAGGGTCTTATAGTAGAGTTGTTGTTTTTTATGTGTGTATAAAAATCTATAATAGGCCTTTAAAAACAACATAAGTGTTTGTCTAGGTGGAACATTTTTCACTTTCAACAGTTAAATGATGCACAAGTGCACCTATGTAGAGCTCTGTCTCACCTAGAGAGTTGCTCTGCTGAGTATAATGAAACTAATTCCAAAGGACAGGGCTCCTAAAACTGCAAAATAACGTGGTGGGAAATATTTAAAATATAGCATACATAAACTGATAGTAGCTTTTCTATGTGATTCATTTTTAGTACTTTTGTAAGTGGCTAAAACACATTTTTGTTGATGGCCCCATCCACAAACTGAAACACACTCATTTGAATGTACTGCAGGTAATACACCAACTATAGTTGAGTACCTAACACAACTCCAACTTTAATTTTCAGAACATGATAGACCTGCCAGCATGGTCCTTTTCAAAATTCCTTAACATCCTGAAGAATATCATATTGTTCTGTTTTTCATTTGCTTGCATAAATAACTGTAACTTTGTAAAGTATGAGAATAACTTCTAAGGTCATTCCTTAATTCTATCTAGTGGAGGGACATGACTCGAGTGAAGATGCGTCAGCCTGCATGGAGCTAATGATTTGGAAGATCAAGGAGGATGCAAAGGTCAAAAGATGACCTCTGACACCTGTATGCCCCATGTTGCATTGACATCTTGCATTCATGTTGGTTGCAGGTAGGCAGAAGTTCAGCAGGCTTGCTCCTGCCTTCAGAGGGTTTGGATCAGAGTCCTGGGGAAGTAACAGTTTAGTAGGTATATTGACTGCCAGTTTTCAGCAGAAAGCCTTAGTGGAGCTTACTGTTGAAAAATGACCTCCTGTAACTGAGAGGAGGACAGAAAGTCTCTTCAAAGCAATAGGAGCCTAAATTAACAGTATTTTCATTTGCTTGTAATTAAGTTCTGAATAATGCTAGTTTAAAAGTACTTCTGTCATTTGAGTCTGTCTTTTAAGGCCTCAAACTGTTTCTGAATAAATTGAAAAATGCCAGGGCATTGTCCACTGAGCAATGATAATATATGATATTCATGCCAGGCTGTGTCTGCAGCCTAAATTGCACTATAGAAATGCTCTTGTTGTATAGGGCCCAAATCTGAGTACCTCATCCGTGTTATAAGCATTCACCTCTAAAGAATAACACACACTTTGCTTGTTCTTAGTTACATTTAAATGAATTGATTGTCTTAGTCTGTTGAACATTGCTATGTAAATGCACTTTTCATATTGCACCTCATTTCTTGTCATTGTCATCTGTTTATACTGCGACTCTTATCAAGTTCATTTTGTTGGTTGGCTTTCGAACGTAATTAATCCTATAATACTTGATCATTTAAAAGGAACCTCATAAAACATGTGAAGTCTCTGCTACTACCTAACTGGTAAAATTGATAGATGATATCACTGTATTTTATCATTTAAATTACAGACAATAACCGCCACTGTCCCTACATGACATGAAAACTAGGAATAATGAAGAATCACGGTGGCAGCAGGTGTGATTAGTTATTCCTCTATAAAAACAAAAATAGGATTTGTTTTGTTGAATTGGCCCAGGGTTAATATTACAGCCAATTATCATTTTGTGTGTATTAGCTAAATCATGCTGTTTTATGTTGAAAATGACTGAAAAAAAGTGCTGTAAATATGCAATTTCTTTTTTGTATTTTTGTTTGATTATCCTTTTTTATTAAAATGTATTAGTTTAATGATTTCATTTCTTTCTTTGCATCTCAGCAATCAATGCACACAAGTACAATTTCTAGTCCTGCATTTTCTTTTTATTATACTCTATATATTAGACTTCAGAGGCAAATATACTGTAATTTTTACTCCGTTATGTTTATCTGCTATCTTGGGTTACTGGTTCTTTTGCAAAATGATGATAAATGCAGATCAGCGTATTGATTATTTTTAAGTTAGCCTACCTGTTACCCCTAAGAGCTAGAAAATGTTACAGAGTCTGTGTGGTAATACTGTAACAACATCTGACAACTTGTGAGGATGTAAAACTATGTGAGTTAAGTTTGCAGTGGATAAGAAAGCTTAAGAGATCAAGTAGAATAAAGAACTATGCAGTTAGACCGGCTATACACACAGATTTGCTCTGCTTTCACTTAAGTAGAATAGCTTTTTCCTTTCTCCCAGTAGTGCTAGTTATCGGCTCTCATGCAAATATCTAAGGCAATTCCTAATGACTTTTGCAGTCCAACCAGTATAATACAATATAATATCAGACTTTAAGGTTGTGTGGACGTCACACTCGGGATTACTTCAGAACTAAATACTGGCTAATTGATAATGTGGGGTACCTGTGCTTCCACTCTGAAGACATCACGTTTAGTTGAATTGGTGACTCTCAATTGTCCGTAGGTCTGAGTGTGAGTGTGAGTGTGAGTGTGTGGTCTAAATGGTAAGTAGATTTTCATCAATATAAAAAGCGCTGCATGAGATATACACCAATATTTCACAGTGCCCAAAGTTTGGGGTCTAAAAGTAATAGATATACGTGAAGAAACTAAACTATATTAAAAGCCATATTAAATCAATTCAGAAAGATTTTTGCAGTCAGTGACATTAAAAGGCTCGCTGGTTGCTTGAATTGTATGTTTGTGAGCGCAGAATTCTCTTTTGCACCTCTACACCCATTCATTTCATCAGTGGGGAAATCATCAGTGGTATACATGTTCAAACCATAACTTTGGGTTATGAGCTCTCCACTTTTTTCTTAAACGCTTGTCCTGAAGCTCAAAGCCTGGACAACTGTCTGTCCGAGTGTCTTCTATCTGTTTGATCCATCGTGTGTGGGTCAGACCATCTGTTGCAAAATTGCACTTGTTCTTGTCTCTAAAGACGGTTGCATTTGACTATGCCTGAATTTGGAACCGGTCAGACAACGTCCTGATAGATTACATTATACGTACAAATTTAACAGCACTGTATGTTGTTGATGTTGGAAGATTTTTGAGCTTAATGAAATCTCAGCAATAGTTTTATTCATTATATCATTTCAAATCAAAAACTTAAGAAAAGCTCATATTGCTGATCAGACAAAACCCAAACAAGCCTTTTCGGTCGGTAAAAGTTAAACCAGAGTACTGCACTGTTGCTGCACAAATAGTTTTTGACACTGCTTGAGCTTTCTCTTGCAGTGCTTGGGTACAGTGCTGGGCCTTTTGCAGGCTATATGTCAATTTAAGAGCAGGTGCAGTGGCCACAATTCTCCTTTCTTCAGCAGATGTGTAAATTGGAAGAAATGGGAGAGAAATGCTAAACGGAGAGGCCCATCCTTTCTTCAATGTGTTTGCCTATTAAGCTCCTCTTGTCACATGTCAGTATGCATTTCCCCAGGCTGGGCCACAGACCCCAGGTATTAAAAGAGCCAGTTAGCTGAGATCAATACCTACACAATGTTCTAGTGACAAGGAGGGGGGCTTGCTAGTGTTTTTGAGTGTTGCAGAGATTCTGAACATGTGGAGCAAAGCAGCTTAGAGAGTTCAACATTATCAAATTCGATCAGTGCCTTCTCTTTCTGTGTTCTCAGCGATCACCTTTGACTAGTGGGGGTCACAAGAGGGGAAGCAGTGGGCCAGGGCTCTGAAACTGACCCCATGCTGGGAGATAGAGAGCTGCATTATTTATCTCTGTGACAGCTTCAGCAAATAAAGAGTCTGCTGCTGTCACACGAAATAGGCTTGAAAAAACTAATCAATTAGTTGATCTACAGAAAGGAATTAGTCTGCAACTATTTTGATCAGTTGGTTACGACAAAAATTCCCCACCTCAGCTTCTTTCTTTTTTTTTTTTTTTTTTTTGTTCCCTCTACAATAATAAAGTGATGATGATATATTTGGACTTTGGACTCAAAAATTCAAGCTCCAGCCACAACGCAAACCAACTGTAGGCTTGTGCCGTCCCAAGGCCAGATAAATGGGGAGGGTTGCAGCAGGAAGGGCACCCGGCGTAAAACTCTAGCCAACTCAATCATGGAAGTCACAGAGCTGACTCGCTGTGGTGACCCCAAATAGGGAAACAGCTGAAAGAGGGGAGGAAAGGTTTCCCAGAACTTACACAATGCCCTCAGCTGTCTTGTTTGAAGAGCGGTCATTGGTCAGTAGTTTGGAACATAAAGTGAAGGAACGCAGCGAGTTATTTCAGCTCTAATAGTCTTTGGAGAATTTTGTTCTGTACAGGTTTTGCTTGTATTTTTCTTATGTTCTCTTTCCTCCTGTTCTCATTCTCTCTCTTTGTACTAACCTCTCTCTTTCTCTCTCCTTCTCTCTCCCTTCTCTCTCAACCCAAGCGGTCGAGGCAGCGGTCAGCCTTGTTCTGCCAGAAGTTTTTACTGCCAGGTGCTTTCTTGTGGAAGAATACGCTGTGTCTCTTTAAATTATTCTATAAAGAGTTTGGTCTAGGACCCGCTCAATAGGTATTGTCTCTTGAAGTAACTTTATTATGTGGAACTATATAAATAAAATTTTAATTATTATATTGTAATTGTAATAAATTCAATTTGATTTTGGAGATGCTAAACAAGTAATCAATGTTGAAATGGTGTGAAAGACAGTTTAGCCCACTGTGGATCCCCCTGACACCCACAGACACCAACAGCTGCCTCTCTCGCTGTCTATAATCTGTAGCACTCTAGCAATTTAAAGTCTGACCATTTGTCAGTCCCTTTTATTGATCAGCTGGTTTAGCTGAGTATTGTCCAGCCCCTGCAGGGAAGATTATAAGGAGGTGATTAGAAGCTAATGAGTCTCTATGAGGAATAATTAGAATTTGGTGCATTTCATTTTTTAAGTAAATATTCCCGCAAACAGAAACACATATGTATATATATCCGACTCCTCCAAACAGCAAAAGCGTAAATAAATAACAGAGAAAAATGTTTTAAAAATTGTTCCAAAGATCTAAAATAGTAAAAATAAAAGCTCAACACTTGTTAGACCAAAGGGGCTCGATCTTTGTCCTGTGCCAGTTCATCGTGTCTCATGCTGAGCCACTTGTGAGTTCCCACACCTCCAGATGATTCAACACTCATGTCCAAATACTATACAGCACATCTTATGTTATTTATATATCTGTAAAAGATAACATAAGACCAAATTCCACAACAGGGGACCCACCGACCATAAATTCTTTTTAGACCTGGTATATATGAGTTTCTCTAATAGTATTAAGGATAGCTTCTTCTTGATCCAGCCCTTGAATGATGGAAAGTGTCACAGCTATAAGTAAAGAAACAAGTTAGCTTCAGGTATAGTGACAATAACAAGGAGCTCCTGTATATAGCAGTTATTGGGCTGGGCTTCATTATTGTGTGATAAATTGTTGTGAAGGTTTCAAAAATATGATCCCATAAATGATTGAAGGAAGTGCTCTTCCAAAACAAATGTCCAGCTTTGGATCTACATTAGATCTACATTGGACCCCAATTTAAAGGTAACACTGTAAATTGGGGAGGACAATGCCTAAGACACGAGGAGGTGGTATGAATCCACCTTAGATCATGATCCCATATCTCTCCTGTGAGCTCAGTATTTAAGTCCTACTCCCAAACTGATTTTTTTTTGTCCAAGGAAAGTAAGAATAATGTCCTGTATAGTCTAATATGTGTTAGAAACATTCGCCTTCTATCCTGTTTAACATTTTCTCAGCTGGTAGGACTGAAAATGGATAGTGTAATATGGTCAAATTGTGGGCCTGAAGACATTATAAAAGTGTAATTTTGGTAAGTGGTGTTCATGTTAGAGGGTCATGTTAAAGGGGTGAAATGTGCCAACTAAATTATTAAAAAAACATGTTGGAGTGCCAAATTTGAAAAGATGGGAGGGAAAAAGTAATCATCACGTGTTAAAGTGTTTTCTAAATTGGCACCAAAGAGCTTTTGATCACAGGATTATGTCTCCAGGTGCTGCAGAGCTCAGTGTGGATGTTGGAGAAATGGGATTAGGAAGGGTCAGCATAAGAGCGCAGGACGGTCCGAGCATGGGCGCGTAAACTGATTTGGTAATCTTTGCTCATCGGTAATAAAACATAAAGCTTCGTAGTCCCAGTCCTCCCGTCCGTCTAAGCAGGTTCAAAAGGTTTCTTTTTGCTCCTGGGATGGTTTTGCCTCTAAACTGTCATGTCCTGAAACTCAGTGTTGTCCTATCATTTCCTGTTTTATTTTGAAATTCCTACTCTCCTTGTGTTTCAGTTTGCTCACCCTTCCTCTTGTGTCAGTCTGATTGTCTTTCTCCCCCATGATTGAGTTCACCTGTTCCACATTACCTTGTGTATATATAATCTGCACCTTCCTGTCCTGTGCCAGGTCATCGTGTGTCCTGCTGTCTCACGGGTCAGTCCTTTGCCTTGTCTCGTTTTCGCCTAGCATTGTCTTGTGCCTTTTGTTGCTACTTTTGCTATTCATTTCTGACCGGCTTGTTTCCTCGAAGAGTGTTTTTGAGTCGAACTTTGTAAATAAACATTTCTTAATTTGTTACTTTGTCTCGTGAGTCGTGCATTAGGGTTCAGGCTCGTACCATTCTGTCACAAACAAAGGCGGAGATTATACTGTTAAGGTCCCAGAAGGCTGATTTGGGTAGAAGAAAAGGAATCGTTGATGACAGGCACAATGGGTAAATGAATGATGCTCGAACAGAAAGTTATTGTAGTTGAGCTCTAAAGCTAAAGTCTCCCGAAATGCTGAAGCGTGTATATGGGCTAAGTTAGGCATTCCATTGAATTAGATATGTATAGGAGGAGGTCATCTATATAAAGCAAAACCTTACGGGTGAAGTTCCCTGTTGTGATGCCAGCCACCTTTTTCATACAGATTCTGCTTGAATGGTAGACTGAGAGAAGCAGAGAACATTATACAGTCTGTGCATGTTGGACAAGGTTTGTCTTTCTGGTATAAAACCAGAGAGAGTATCTCAGTGATACGCTCTGCTAATACGCTAATAGGCACCGCAGTCCAGGAGACCTCTGTCTTTCCTTGGTAGGACAGAAATGGCTACCCGTGACATTATCAGGCAGCTATTCAACAAGAAGTGCCTCTCGGTACACAGAGATAATTTTGAGCAGATGCTGCCTTGCTCCTGGGCATCGGCTTTATAGGTTGAATAATTAATACGGTGTATTTCTAAGAATCTCAGCTCTTCATTTCGGACCAATCAAATAAGAAAATTGCATTGGTTTGTTGGAGGAGAAAATGACTTTTGGCTGCCATAAAATTCCACACTCTGAACTAAAGCAATCTCTATCTGTATATGTTTGGGATTTTAGTGTGAACTTGGTGTGTTTGCAGCCAGGTCAATGTCACTCTAAGCCCTGAGTGTGTCATAGCCAGTGTCAGGTCTCACAGCGTGATCCTGGCACCCAGAGAGGCTTAAGAAGACCAACTGACCTGCTGCCTGCGCTCCCAGTCTCCCTCAGGTCAAAGGCCAGTCGGCCCTATTGATTCCCCTGATGAAGAGGCCTTTAGCTCCTCCGCCTCTGCTCTCCCCTCTTTGGCCCGCATGCTCCTGAACTAACACCGAAGCCCCCAAAAAGCTTTCCCCCCCCCCCATGTTTTGTTGTTTTGTGTGTGTGTGTGTGTGCTAATGTGCAGCGGGGACTACAAAGATACCCACTTCAAGGTCCCTTGTTAACACAAATTTCCACTATCGATGAATCATCAAAGCAAGCTTAAACTTTGGGAGTTTTGATTTTGAAAACATCTGTTAAACAGAAGACACTGACAACCTCAAAAGAAAAGAAACATTTGGAAAACCCTCTCTTGTCCGTGACATTTGTGTCTTTCTAAACAGACCACAACTTAACTGAATTTAAATTCTTGAATCTGTGGTTAGAACTATTAATAAGCTTTCAGACATAACTGTCTAACCAGCCAAGTGGATCTTTCACAAAATAATATAAATATTATATACTATAGCCATCTATAGAGCATCTGCCGCTGATTTAGGAATGAGTAGTAAAATCTTTCGGTACATCTTGTAAATCCTTCATTAAAGAAAACCTTATTTAAAAAAGGAAGCACTCAAACAGTACATCAAACAAAACAAATTGTCAGTTAGGGACAACTGCACCTTTTCCCTCGTCGCATGACTTGTAACAGCTGAGCTGCAAGAATTTCATGTTCTTAGCTATCACACAGCTTAAAGCGGGGATATTTAGACAGTGACTATTCAAGTTTTCACCCTCTTACTTTCAGAGTAACACGAGGGCTGTTTAACTCTCTCTGTTATTTGACAACCATTATCAAACCTGGACCCGTTTTCACCTGTTCAGCAGTGGAACCGTTGTCAGTGATGTGACTTAGCCCTTTGTCTTTCCTTCCACTGTAATCCATGCATGTGTAAGTGGATCCTCTTTAGAGCCGGATAAGTCCTTTCAAGCGATTTTTAAAAAAAAACCACAGGAAGGACTAAAATCCAGAAACTTCTCATTTATCTCTGTACCTCAGTCTTTTAATACCACATCCTGGTGTTAAATAAAACCTGGATCATAGCTTTCAAAACTGCTGGTGAATTTCGGTGCTATTAGAATATGTTGTTTGAGTTGTTGAGGGGGATCCAAAGCTGAAGCAGACAGTCACCCACTGTTGGTAAACTGAGAAGTGAGGAGCAGAGCCCAGGTTGTCTTGATGGGTGGGTGGGGGTAGGTGGGTGATTCAGGGGTAGTGGCTCTGTGATGGGGAGGGTCACACACAATCACACTCTTTGTGTGTCTCTAATCCCCCCAGCCAACACAGCTTTGGCCAGGTTTCATCATGAAAGTGCCATGAAATAACTACTTTTTTTCCCCTCCTCACAGTAAATCTCCCTTAATCCTGCAGGCTGTGGAGACAAAGGCCTCTGGGACCTAATCCTGGAGCTTTTAGTGGGGCAGAGGGGCTGGTCGACGGAGGCTCTTCTAAATGACTTATTTCTATCGGACACTAATATAGCTTGACAGCCAAGAACAGCGAAAGGAGGAGGTAAAAAAAACAGGGGAAAAAAGAGCACAAACATTTTCACATATTTTGGAGTTCTTAGCCGTTCGCTGTGTGAGAGGAAGAAGTGAACCGAGGTTATTGGTCTACACCCTCCGAGCACACATCAGCGGAGACATCGCCCATTTACGTTAAGAAAATTAAAAAGTGGATGAACATGTATGACTTTCCTCAATGTTCATATGATGAGTGTTTGGTGAAGAATGCTAATCTCATCCTTTCGAAGGGAAATTTATTTTCACTATCCATTTCACATCACACCTTTAACATCCCAGGCTGATTTAATACATACAGTATCACAAACAGACCCAGGCCAGCCCTCCTTCTCCAGACCTCGATTGCTGTATTATCATTTTTGGGGGGTGTGGGAGCAGGGTTTTGGGGGCATCATCCTAAATAAATGATTGCATTTTCAGCACATGTCCTGATTTATGATTAGCAAAAAAGAATCAGTAAAGCATATGTACACCATGCAGCCCCACACTGGGATATTATATGATAATTATAACTTATGCTTAACTGTGTAAACAATAGTTTACTGTCCTGATGAACTCTTTAATCTATAACGATACATCATATTTAATGTTAAATGTTTTGTCAGTGAAAATAAAATAAAATAAAGTTGTAGAGGTGTCCGATAGTTGTAAAAAAAAAAAAAAAAAAAGGAGAAAGAAATCAAAACGATAACCAAACAAAATGTATTTTTTCATAAAGGTGCAGCTGACCTTCTGTTCACCTTTGGAGCAAACTGTACCATAAATAACCAAGAGGTAGAGAGGAGAGGGGTGCTTTTTGCCATTTTTCCAGTAAATCAGAAAGTAATCAGAAAGTAAATCCTGAGCAGCCACTTTGCTATATTACTATATTACAAACTCCAATATGTCAACTACTCAAACAGTGTATTTCAGCAGTTTTATGAAATATTTACAGGATGCAAAATTGATTTAAAAAGTGTCACTCCAATTTTACAACCCTCCCAGTGCGCAGGGAGGGTTGTAACGTGTCTAAAATATACATAATTCATCAATCAGATACTCAAAATGAAAAATATTATTACTCATTCACATCACAGTGACTGTTACCATATGATTTGGTGGCCAGCAAAGGGGAGGGAAGTGGGACTCTGTCTTCCTCTTTATATTTGGCATGCTGTCAGGTGTTTCCAATGACTATTGGCATGCAACTAATTATCATTAAGTTAACATCTACTTTATATAGGCATAATACATTAGTTTATATGTTTCATTTATTAAACATTTCACCTCTTCTTTTTTTTTGTATGTTAATGACCAAGAGCTGAAATGAGAGAAAACTGTGCTTCTACATTTATCTCCTATCCAATGAGCTCTTAACCCGAACTCTTTGTCAGTGCAAGAAAAAAGCATTTCATAATTGATGTTGATGATCTATGCTTTTAAAATGAAAGTCACTGAGCAGTTAGTTCAGGGAAGGCTGTAACAAGGTTTAATACCACCCCTGTATGTCCAGTCATGTTTTCCCCTGATCACAACCAGCCTGACTGCCAGCTCAACACAATTCTTTAGCCTACAAAACATTAATTCTAATACTACTTGTTTGGACTTTGTTTAGACATTTGATCCCCAGATCAGTATCCAAAAATTATATTTCAGAAAAAAGTAACAATTTTACCTAAACAACAACAACAACAAAACACTTTTGATGCCAACTTTCTCTGGTAGTTTCAAATGTGGCTCACTCTTTGTTTGCAAGGAGAAAATCTAAGTCTCATGTGAAGAATGAATATTAACACATAAGGTGTGGCATCCTGTGGTGAATGAATCGATGAATAATCAAAGCAAAGTGATTCATACTTTATGCAGATGGCCTGATGTCTTTTCCCTCAATAAAAAAAAAACAAACTTAGTTTAGCGTCAGATTAACTTCATGTGGTGACAGGTTATAGGCAAAATATGGTGGCTGTTACCAAAACAACCCGTCAGAGAGTCCCCCATCCCACCAAAGCCGATAGAATGGGAGGAAGAGGAGACAACCAAAGACTGCCAGGGCAGATTAACCAACCACATTGTTTTACTTGTTTTAACGGGACGGAATGAAATGCCCTCTTATTAGGGGGATCCTTGGCATAAATCTCTCAAGTTCAATAGTTTCAGAAACTTGAGCCCCAGCCTCCCTCTCCTCCCTCATCCCACCTAATCCCGTCTAATGCCTTTCTTTCTATTGGCTAATAGCTGAGGGGAGCCTGGCTCTATGCGTCTTAAATAGCGGTGGATGAGAAACCTTTTCCGAGAATACGGTCCGCTGCCGAGCGAGTAGAAAAAGTCCCACACTGCGCTGGAAGACGCTGGACTATCAGATCAACCTCCGTGCGTAAATACGCACCTGGATCAAGCTGCTGCTCGGGCCCCAGATTTGAGGAAAACTTGCAGGATTTATCTGGGTAAGGAGATACTCCTCTTGTATTATTGTTATTACGGTGGATAACAACGGATTTGCAAGACACGCTGTTTTATTGCTGGAAAATGGGGAGGGGGAAAGGTGTAAAGATGAACGCACACTCCAGCGAGGACCTCTGCCAATCTAAATGAAACTATCATTATATAAAATATCTTTCTTTCTTTTTTTTTTCTTTTTTTTTTACTTCATCCAAGTAATCTCTATCACTTGGCATTTTTAGTGTTTATAGCCTGCAGTGGCCAATAAATCAGGCAACAGAGAGGAATGAAAAAATGAATTAAGGTCGTTTTGGGAGTGCCTTGTGAGATTACAGTTGATATATAATGATTTTGAAATGTGTTAAAGAAGCAAATAGTAACAGCTTTATTTATTTCTCAACAGCACAGAAAAACTTTTCAGTCAGCGCCATAAATCCTTCTGTTTCCTTAGATTCGGTATGAACTCTTTGAATTTCTGCTCGGCGTCCAACGACGGGGTTTATTCGCTCCACGGTGCCAGAGCCATGCTGTTCGACATCCACCAGCAGATGGCGGAGCAGTACCGCGTTTATTCTGCAGCAGGCCCCACCGTGCACACCATTTCCATGGCTGAGAGGCTGGCAGGTAGGCCACCCAAAGAGTTTACACTGATTACAGCAATGGGCAGACTAATATCCACAAGTAAACATATATATATATATCAGTCTAATCAGGGTGGAAGGATCAACTTTTTGTTTATGCAATTAAAAAATCAGTGCAAAACTGGGCCTAGTTGGAGATCAAAGAGTGCTAATGGTGACAACACACACACACACACAAAAAAAAAAAAACTGAAGGAGAAATGTACATGAGAGTAAAATTTCCTCAAGGTATAACTCTTCAACTTAAGGCAGTTGAGTCTGGGGACTGCATATTGTTTGTGTCCCTCCACCACATCAGAACTGATCCTGGAGGCTCGATATGGGAATCAGCAGAAGCAGCGCCGCAGCCGCACAGCATTCACAGTGTCCCAGCTGCAGGCGCTGGAGAAAGCCTTCCAACAGACACAGTACCCCGATGTCGGCATGAGAGAAAGGCTGGCTGTTTGCATCAACCTGCCTGAGGCCCGCATTCAGGTGAGAGGACACTACCCAGCAACTCTAAACCTCACACCAACGCTGCATGATGACTGGTATTCATTAATGGGATACATTCAATTAGAAAGAAATAAAACCCCCTTGCATTTTAACTCCCAGTCATATTGGGTAAAGAAAGTGGATAATATGAATTATGGGGAGGAACAGTGCTTAATTTATTACTTGCTTATTTTCAGCAATAACACATGAAATCTAAACATTAACCACAGATAATTACACCAAAGATGTTAGATGCTTGTTTCTTATTTATTGTTAGCTGTTGTTTATTGTTATTATATATTGTTATTTTTACAGATTTTTTTGACAAGCATAAGTTGTCTGTTATCTAACTTTTTAATGCAGTTATTTCCCCTTTTCAGGTATTTACATGTGCAAAAGTTTGCTATATATGTGCAACTCTTAGGCCATCTTGTTGTTTTATCAATGTTATAATGACCATAAACAATTATTTGTCATTCTCTCTATAAGATTACAACCAAAAAATCCAGGAAATATGTCTGTAGTATTAAGAAGTTTTATTTTATTTTATTTTTTTATCCGAAAAAAGAAGAACTGCTCCTTTAGTGTGTAATGTGTCCTCCCCTTACACTTGAGCATTAGCACAACTGGTGTCACTTAAACCTAAATGGAATGGAACCCAAATTAATGTCACTGCTAACACTCGTATTTGTCCTTCTACTTTCTGTGAGGGAGGTCTACTATATTGGGTTCGTGCAAGACTTTCTTCTGCTTTACATAAACAGGTTGCACTAATATGTATCACAGAACCTAACAGATGTATAATCATTATTTCACACCAGCAAGATGACTCTCAGAGGGAAATTGGTAAAAAAAAAAGAAAAAAAGGTGAGGTCAAGGACAAAAAAAGGACTGGGTGCTCAAGAAAACATTTCAAATCTAATGATAAATTTCTTGGTTTCTTCTTTGAGAGACCAGAAGAACTCCAGCAAGGACCTTGTTCAGCATCTGGCAGCTTTACTGTGAGGCCAAGTTGAGCCTTCAGGAGTCAGAAGAAACTCGATCAGGAGTGGGCTTTGTGGAAGGGTAGCAGCCAAAAAACCACCTCTATCATAAGGCAGATAAAAGCTAAAATGCTCAAAGATTGGAACGACAGTCGGGTAAAAGACTGTTATTGAGTATCGAATCCAAGTTTGACATTTCTGAGTTCAGTTGTTGAAAATATGTGAGAAGAATTGGAAAGAAATGGAGAATTGATTGATAGATTCGATAAACCAGTGCTCTGGTTTTGAAGCTTCATTTCTGCCATGGGTTATATCGTCTGAATTGATGGGATCATGAATCCTGAAAGGCAAAAACAAGTTTTAATTCATCATGCCATTCCTTCTACAAAGCCCCTGATTAGGAATGGCATTATTTTCCAGCACAATAACAATGCTGAGCACAATGCTTATGCTGCAGAATAATATTTTTATTTTATTTTTTATTTATTTTATTGAAGAGAAAACCAGCTGACAAAATGCTTACAGTTAGGGAGTGACCTCCATAGAGCCTAGACCTGAATATTATAAAAGCAATGTAGTGTCACCTGTACAGAGACAGAAATAAAACACCTAAATTGAAAGAGGAACTCTGGGAAGTGCTGAGAGTAGCCTGGTGTAATATACAAGAGGATTAAACTTCAGGAGCATCTCCCCTCTGAAAAGTGGGGGTGGTCACACTCAAGACTGACTTTTGCCCGTAGAATTTGTATGAAAATGTTGCTTTTAAAAATTTGTTTCCATATTTCCTGAAATTTCTGTTTGTATCTTAATAAAGAGGTTCAAAAATAAATATGGATGGTCATTAAAATGTAATATGCATTTTCTATATGTACACGTACAGTACCAGTTAAAACGTTTAGACATGCTTTCCTATTCATTGAAACGGGAAAGTGAGTCCAAATTTACATGGTATATAGATTATGTTCATTTTTACATCAGGATGGCCTTCTTTATTTGTACAAGCATACATCTTCAATTGAGTCGGTTTAAAGTCAGACTGCCTAATGTTGATAAACTTACCTTAGCTGTTAACTTTTTTCCTTCAGGTGTGGTTCAAGAACAGGAGGGCAAAGTTTCGTAAAGGTCAGAAGTGTTCCCTACACTCCAGAATCAACAGTCTGAAGGAGACACCACGAAGAAAGAATGTGGAGCAGGAGGAAGACAAACGGGACCTAATCACATCGCACACTGACAGCATCATCCCTCTTCCCACCCCTCCTTTTCATGTGGATAAAAGAAGCGATGCTTGCCCGCTTCTTGCTCCTTCAGACTCTTGTATCTCACAATGCTCAGTTCGGCTGCACTCTCCTCCACGTTACCCAGTCATGGCAGGGGAGCGCTACGTCCATCAGCCGGTTGTAGGAGTGCTGTCCACTGAGCTCACCCTCCCCCAACTTTTCTGGCCCTTACAGCAGCAGCACACCGCTCTCCGGTCTCCGCCATCATCAGTTACTAAAAACTGTAGCTTCTCCCTTCAGACTGCTTGTTCCAGTAAAGCTGTGCCACACCCGCACATAGGGCTGTAACTGATGGGCACTTATTATTGTCATACATAGAGACAGACGTTTTAACTTCTTGTGTTATGGCTAAAGAAATTTTGTGTGAGAAAAGAGGACAATGAGGCAGAGAATCACCTGCTTTGCTCCAGTAAATTGGAATATAGGCTGTGCACATAACAGTTCAAACTTTATGGAATGCCTGTCTGCCTAAACTTTAAACTTTTGCTATGAGATAAGTTCTGCAGTGAGTAATACTGGTCTAAAGGGCATTCACCTTTTTAGTGGACAATGTCTAATTCCGTTTTTAAATAAATTCGATATGATGGTTGTAGTTTAACAGAGGTATGAGTTTACTTGAGGTAAGTTGGTGTTCACTCCATTATATTTTGGTTTTACGTGAGTGTGAACACTACATTTAAATAAACTGTGTCTTCCAGCCTAATTTAACAGGCTTCATTGCCAAATAGCTACATAACAATAAAGATAATTTAAAAAATCACGAAGGGGGGGTCTTTGTTGCCCTAAGAAACAGAAATGAAAATAGTAAGTAAAACAATGTAAACCATATGATATAAGGTTGAGTGATGATTCAGTACCATCATGTATTGAGATTGGGGTACATTTTTCAGTTCCTGAGTCAGAGATATGATGACTAATTAAATGTTGACAAATGTTCGGTCCAAATCTAAGTAATGGAAACATATTATTATTTTTATCATCATTCATCAATTAGATTTTCAATTACTCCGTCAACTATTTATAATTACTAATTGTTTATAAACTGTAACTTAGTTCCGTCTAATTCCTCTGTTTAATAAACAAATAATTGCAGTGGCATTGTCACTGTGGTGGAAATTGGAGATAGAAGTTCTTGCTTAAAATATTGGATGACCACAATACACATGTGGCATGAGGAGATCCGTGGATCTTATTGTTTCATTTTTACAACAGCACATTAGGATCGAAAAATGGCATTTTGTATACATGAATATTAACAACAAAGTTGTTTTTTTCCACACACTCACCAGGCTGCAGATGTGTGGATACATCCACAGACACCTCAACTTTACTCGTTGCAAATGTGTCGAACAAAGCATTCAGCCTGGAGCAAGTCATCGGTGAGCTACGCACGCTGTTTCTCTCTATTCGCCAAACCAGTTGCGTCAGTTTTTGGCGTAGTGCGGTGACGCTGTCCTGGAATCGGAAGGCTTAAAGAGACAACAGCGAGAATCTAACAACTTGAGGGCAAAGGGAAACGGAATGAAAAAAAAAAAAAGATATCCGCGATTGTAAAACAATGTCGTCGACTGTGTTTCGATTGCTAACGTTTTAAGGTAATGGACATTTCTCCTGAAATTAAATCGGGGTTTGTTTGTTTTTTGTTATTTTTTCAAAAAGCGTCTCGCTGTACAACAACATTCTTGCCAATGTTTCGTCTGTTAGCTTGCTAAGCGGCTATGTATCAGAGCTAAGCAGCTAGCATCGGAGCTAAGCGGTAAGAGATCCCCGGCTGCTGCTGCTGAACAGTCGTTTGACTTGGATTGAGGAGTTTCCCAGCAGTGGTCAGGGTTTATGGATGTAGCTGGGACTCAAAAACAGCATCCTCGGGGCAAGCACAATAATTTCACCATAACGTTACTTAAGTAGATCGCAAAAGTAACGTCGCCAGAGACGTTGCTATTAAGCATTTACTGACTGTAGCTAGCAGAGGAAATGTTAATCAATAGATTTTTTATAGGATGTCCTGCTTCGGTAATTTGCACTATCTTTAGCTCACCAACCGCTTGCTGGCTTGTCTCGTCAATAGACCACTAAATGGTACATCATTTATGTATCAGACGTTGGGCCAAGAGGAACGGTGAGTTCAGTAGGTGCTAGCCAGGCTAGCTGTATGGCATGTCGGCTTATCGCAAAGGGGAAGGTAAACCTCTTCTTCATTTTAGTTAACCGACGATTCTGGATCGTTATATCATACGTAAATTGGTTAACAGAAACAAAGTGCCGGGGATTTAATGGTATCAAGTCCATTTGAGCATGCTAACTATCGCCAGGGATAGCCTGAGAGTATTTGGCCTGGTCCGCCGAACCAGCTAGTTTGTCGCTCCTGTTCGGTCGTCCGATCACACATTTCACTGAGGTTTTGATGTGAGCATTTATCTTCAGTTCTTTATCTTGTAACAGCAATCAAACTTGGCGTTAACACGAGAGAAAGCAGGTGCTTAGGCCCATCCGAAGCTGACGCTAGGTGACAGCTGCCAGCCCCAACTCGGTCTCCGGCTAGCTGTTAGCTACTGGGTATTAACACAATCATAAAAAAGACAGGCATTTTTGCACCATAAACGTGTAAAACGCAACAGTTTGCTGTCGGTTTAGACGTTGAACATCGATCGGCGGTTCTTTGTAGTTGGATTCACATTTTAACATTGGACATTTTCTTTCGATATGTTGGTATTAGCAAGCCGCTCAGACGGTAATTGTCAGACAGTGAGCCACAAAATTCAGATTTTACGAGAAACCCTTCGTAGTTTCAACGTCTTTTTATTTCTAAAGGCTACTTCCGTACTTGAAATATATAGGCGCACACTACACGGTGTGTTTTTAAACTGATCGCTCAACAGCTGTAGTGAAAAATAAGCCAACATTTCGTGAAATACACAATTTAGACATAAAACGCATTAACAACTTGATTAGTGACAATAAGTTGCTTATATCGTGGTGAAAAAGACCATGCTTCAGTTCACGGGATTTGGCAACGTGGTCTTTTACGTTTAGGCTCCGCTGCATATTGTTTGAAACAATTTTTTGTGGTTGTATGAAAATAGAGGTTTGCATTATCAGGGAATTGTTTGTTTATTTAATTCACACATGCGCATCAAATTGTCTGAGGTCTCAGCTACTGTAATTTTAAAGCAACTTAATTATATCAATTTAGTTAGGAAATATAATCTCTTCCTTTGTATGCACAATAAACATGTTAGAACAGAGTATTACGTTGGTGAATACTATTTGTAAATATGTAACTTGAAATTATGCTCACTCAATAGGCCGATTCAAAGAATTAGATGCACACTGAACTGTATAAAAATCCTTAATAAAATGCTTCCCAATGATGCAAATGTTGTGAAGCAGTACAACTGATCTATGTAAGTGCCTTTCCATAGGAAGGAGTAGCTGCTCAATGGTAGAGCCTCCATTACCTGCTCTCATCAGCACCACCATGAACAAAGTGGAGTTAGGATAGTTGCCTGTAATTGCTTACACAAAGCTACACAGAAATGGTGAAATTACACTGCCAGTGAAAACTAAAATTATGTTTGTGGTAATTGTTGTTTGTCCATAGCAATGCTTCCTTATTTTTGTTGTCTGCTAGTTTGGCAATTCCTTACATGGGCACATTTTTTCACCAATAAACTACAAAACTGTTGTAAAGGAGCCCAAAACTTATCTCAGTATTTCACAACGCATGTGTTAGTCTCTTATATAAAATATAATTTTGTGACATGCAAAATAGGCTTAATAAAAAAAAGTAATTTTCTGTTATGATTGAGATCTGCTATAGAATATTTCTGCCCATATTGATTGCTTAGCTGCATTTGCCTTGCAGTGCTCTGGAGCAAGAACTAATTTCAGCTGTTGTAAGGAATGACCACAGTAGACATCATCAAGTCAAAAATTATTTTTTTTCCCCTGGGTGATGAATAGTTGACAGTATATGCCATTGCTAGTGCAGAACAGGTTTGCTGCTGGAGAGATAATCGCATTTACTGTTCGTAAACACAATTCATGTAATAAGTCTTTTTTTAGTTTTTGAAATCTAAAGCAAACCGGATGATATTCTAAATATAAGCCAAGAGTGGAGTCTACAAGGTTTAGTATGCATTGATAACACTGTACACCATGAATGAAACTAACCATCATGACCTATAGTTTGATTCCTGTCTCTTTTTTACTCTTACAGATATCCAGCGCATCAGACCCATCTGCTACCTGTTTTGCTCATCAGTGTTTTCTATGAACTCTGGGTTGTCTCAACTGTTGTGGGCCTGCAACATGGAGTCTGTTCTCTCAGTCACTGAGGGCTGACAAGAAGGAATGAAGGACTCAAAGAGATGTTTCCCAGTGGCCTTGTTGATACAGTAGCTGGATTTTGGAGTATTTTTTTATGACTAGTGTTGTTCCTGTGTCTGGGTACATCCTTGCACAACCTGCCTATTTCTCAGGCAGAGGCATGCTACTCTGAGATTGAAGCTGGAAAAACGCAAGAAAGGAGCCCCTTGAGTAAACAAGGAACCCAAAGAACAAAGGGAGGCACTCGGCAAAAGAGCTGTCTAATTGATACACAGGACACTTCAAGTGTAGTTTCATCTTATTTAAAAATTGCGTGAAGCATTGTAGCAATAACACCTTTCCTCTGTCTTGTGAGATACATCTCCCTCCCCCTCCCTAAAACGTCCTCTGTCGTTGTTATTGGAGTTTCTATGATTTGCATGGCTGGAAAATAACCGTGGAGAGGCCAGGGTATCACAAGCTTATGGATTTTGACAAGAGAGGGGGCAAGGGAGAGACAGAGGAAGGGAAGAAGATGTCTAAGACAGCAGGCAGCAGGACTGGGCATGGGGGCCGAAGTTCAGGGACCAATTCTGGAGTTCTTATGGTTGGTCCAAACTTCCGTGTGGGTAAAAAAATTGGCTGCGGGAACTTTGGAGAGCTGCGGTTGGGAAAAAATCTCTATACTAATGAATATGTCGCCATCAAACTGGTAAGTGCATCTTTAAATTTGGTTTGTGAACTCAAATTGTAATTTGTCTGAATCATATTTGTCTTATGTCGATTAAACATGCTTTTTAGCAGTTAAAATTATGTTGAAAGTTTATTTTTAAGCAGACTGACCTGCAAGTGACAGACTCAGGAAGTAAATAGCATCTGTCCCCTGCCCTCTCTTCAGACATCTCAGTCTGATGTACTGTTAGTGAGTCTCCTATGCTCTACTTGTATTTATCAACGTGATGAGGAAGGGTAAATTCAGTTTTGGCTGGGTACCATAATGTGTGTCTGGATTGGAGTTATTTCATTGACATTTATGCCACTTGGCCGCTGACCTGAATGAGCTTTTGAATGCCTTCAATCTTTTATGATAACTCGTGAGAATGGAGAATTTCACAGAAGATGTTATAAAATCTGGGTTTTCGCAGCAGAGCAGCAGCTCAAAAATTTCAGAATGTACTGCATTTCAGTCACTTTTTCTGTTGACTAACAAAAGAAACTAACCATGTAATAGTTTTATTGAAAATTAAGCTTTATTTAAATAATATATAAAAAGAGACTTCGAGAGAAGCAAAGCTGGTTAAAAGTAGCTGACACAAAGTAAAATGCAAGTGCAATGGATGGTCCAGCCATATACGAGCTTAATTTTAAACTAGCTGGGTCAACCAAGACTTATTTTCAGTGCTATTGGGTAGAATGTATGTCTGTAAACAATATCCTGAAGTTATTTTGAATTTGAAATCGACCCCCATCTCCCACAGTGGAATGAATGGTAAATCCCTCTTAAAGTTCACACCAGACCTTATGAAAACCATTAATTTACTGTCTTTCTTTTGTGTATGCATGAAGGTATTTTTTCCCCAGAGCCACTAGTGTAGCAGCACTTTAGACCGAAAAGCCCCACAAAATGTCAAGGTTTGTTTGTTTACTGACTGATCATTAGATTCTAGGACAGCCAATTACAGCTCAACAATTTCCTCTGCACATAAACCTCAGGTCTTTTTCTTTGCTGTGAATATGTTGTCATTGTAGTGCTTTGATCACTGGAGGGAATGGTAGATTTTTTTTTTTTTTCCCAGTCAATGGCCCAGTGTGAGCATGGCTTAACCCAGACTCCAGTGAAGCAGCCATCCTAAAACTGATGAGAGCAAGGCGTCACCTCCACCACAGCTACATTGGCCTGTGTGTGATTATCCTTACATTTGTAAATCTCAGGGAGGTCATTATCTCTGAACGGGCATCCACTGAAGGCCTTGTGAACCACATAGAAGGCAGAGGTTCACAAACAGCTGTAATTGCAGCTCTAGTCTCCTCTAAAATCTAGTTGCGCTTGCAGCCTTCCCCCCTTCCCTGAGAACCCTCCCATCTGTTTGGGTATTTTTATCCCTATGGTGTCCAGCTATATCTGGATCTGGCATAAGGGCCATAACACTACTCCATGGATCTTGTCGCCCACTGGACCCAGCATTTATCTTAAATGTAAAATGATGGAAGAGGAAGTGTTCTAATGCTGTAAACCAGCATGACAAGGCATGGGTCATAGTGCAATATGATTGTTAGGAATCAGGCCTACTTAGGATCTCATTATGGAGACTAATTTCAGATGTAGATTCATGTTTTTTTGTTTTTTGTTTTTGTCACTTGTATATTTAGAACTACAATGACGGCGCCAAGTTGGTTACTCTAATGCTCATAATAACGCTTTCTTTTTGGCCAAACATGTTGGTGTGAGCAAGACGGATTGTAAACTTGTAGTTTTCAACTTATATGGTTGTTAGTCTGATATGAAGAGGCGTTCTTAGTTTTTTCTCAGGCTCACCCAGACCCTGTCGCAGTTGTCTTGGCACATGTTTCTGTCTGTCCCTGGTCTTGCAGCTCCCTGGGTTAGAGCAGTGAATATCACTGCCTGTCCAATAGGGTTTCCATTTTGTTAGTGGCTGTTACTGACCTTATATATAGACCAAAGCAAGTAACAAACCTCTGAAGGGCTGGTGAATTAAACCAATTATAATTGAAATTAAAAAACTTTAATGAAATTACAGTGGTTTAAAAGATACAGAAAGCAGCTCATACTTTCTCATGAACACCTTTTTGTGCACTTTGAATAGAGTGGCTCATGTAGTATCCAACAGGATTCACAATCTTCTACCAATGCATTTGTGAGAAGTCAGTTTATCCAGAGCTAGAATGAAACAGTTTCTTTCAGGGGAGCCTTATTTCTCACTGGTGGAGTTTTCACTGCCAGCAAGACCTGCTAGCAGTGCTGGGCAAGTTGCAACTGCTACACTGTTAGCATTACTTGTTTTCTTTGTTTCGGGTCAGCATCTTGGTTGTTTTGCCCATGTAATTAGGGGTCTAAGTGACTACATAAATGTAGGAATTGAGGAGTTTTATGTAGACATTTTTATATTTATTCTTTCAATGAGCTGCTGAACACTTAGCAGTGTAAATAAACTATCTTTTGCATGCATCTGTCCGTCTGTCTCTATCTCTCTCTCGAGCTTTCACTCAGCTTTTAGGTGCAGTCACTATAGACTACAGTTCAGTACATTTCTTCAAATACATTTAAGTCAAGTGCGGCCAATGCAACTTCTAAACTGAACATGTCAATGGTTACTTAGTGACTGACTGAATAAAGGTTGCTGGTTTACCCAGAAACCAATAACGTTCTAATATTGTAAAATTCAACTTCAACCCTAACCCTAACCCTCTTAACTCAGCAAAGTGTAATTAGTTTTTATTAAAACTAGTTGAAACTAGTAATTTTAATCTAATAAAATGCAAATTTTTGGCTCTAAATTGTAGAGCATGGTGATTATGCAGTGTTGCGCTAATATGCTATATGTTGAGTGTTGTGTGTATCAACTTGATGTGTTCAGTATTTGGGTGGTGCTTGTCCAAACCTGGGACAAAGGTGAATGCCAGTGTCACCCTGCTTCCCCATGTGACAGCAGAGATTGATGTATGGCAAGCCAGTGCACTTGATCCTCTTTGAGTGGATCTGGAACTACTGTGAATGTTGCTGAAAGAAGCAAGAGAAAAGAGAAAAACTGCAGAAAACTGAAAGGTTGCCTTTGTTACCAAGCCATGTCCACACACAGTGGTTTAGTCTTTGGTTCAGCTGAGTGCCTTCCCATACTGACAAACCCCTGTGTGATGGAGGAAGGAGTGTATAGCCAATGCTGTAAGTACACTGCAGGCTTTACTCCCAAGGGGAGATCCCCGTGCCTTCAAGAAGCAGTAGCATTGAATGTGTGCTTGCTGTTTAGGCGTTCTGTAGAAATTGTAGTCATCTACTCATCTGAAGGGACACTCAATAAGTGAATGTTGTTGTGTTCAAACTATTGTACAATATGGTGCTTCCCTCTAAGTCAGAGATTGGATACTTATTGTGTATTAAGAATATTACTCCATGTTGAGCCAGAATAGACTTCAAATCAAATCAAATCAGATTTATTTGTATAGCGCCAAATCACAACAAAATTACATCAAGGCACTATACATATAGAGCAGGTCTAGACCAAACTCTTTATAAGAAGACTTGAGAGCAAGAAAAACTATTTGCCCCACAGAAATATAATGGTAATCCCAGTCTTGTATTTTTAGCTTCAACAGAAATGACAAGTGTCACAGGTAGACTTTCTCAGCCAAAGTTAATTAGGCTTAATTCCATTAGTTTTCTGAACTACAAAATCCAAGTCATTATTGTTCCGACAAATAGCAAATGTTTTGTGAGAATGCTGCTGCCATTTTTTTTCACCAAAGCAAATATTTTCATAAAGATAAAGAAACTGCACACTTTCAAAAAGGGGAATTGTACTGATTGGGGGGGGGCTGTTGGTTGAATTATTTAGTAGGGTGTATCATATAAGTGTGATTATTATAGTGTCAGTGTATCTTTGAACAGCACACTGAAAGTCAAAACTACCCGGAGTAGATATTGGAGCACAGATCTTTCTCCTTGGAAAGACTAAAGCAGAACTAGGAAAAATTGTGTATTTTCCTTTTCGTGTGTCTTTGCAGGTTGTCAGAACCCCACTCCATATAAAAGCAAATATAGTGTGTCAGCCAGATAGGGACGTTTTGAAGCAGTTCATATAATAGTGTCAGAAATGTCACAGTGTGCATGTTCTCCTCATGCCTGTGTGGGTTTCCTCCGGGTACTCCGGTTTCCTCCCACAGTCAAGACGTACACATCTAGGTTGATTGGTGACTTCAAATTGCCTATAGGTCTGAGTGCAAGTGGTTGCTTATCTCTCTATGTCTCAATGTGTTGGCCCTGCAATGGACTGCTGACCTGTCCAGGGTGTTTACTATGACTGAATGAAAAAGAGAAAGGCAGTTCTGGTCAGTTGTGACACTCAGAAGGATACCTAAAGTGTTGTATTCAGTTCTTTTCTCTGCCTCCCGCTGAAGCTTGATAAGCAACTCTTGTTGTCTAACTCAGCTCAAATCGCAAAAGACTGCAATGTAGAAAATACTTAATGCAGCAAGTTCCACCTAGAGCAACGGCATTGTTTTCCTCCCAGTTTGGAAGCTGTCAGTTCTAATTTCTGTGGCTTCCTTATTGTTAGGTCCTGTAACATAGACAAGTATTACGGTGATTTGTCCAAAGTACCACAGGAGATAAAACGGTCTAAGACATACACCTTTTCAAGTGGCCCACGTAGTGTTTAATAGGATGCACAGTCCACCGATAGATTGGTTAGATGTTGTTTTATCACAG
Source organism: Echeneis naucrates (assembly GCF_900963305.1). Lineage (NCBI taxonomy): Eukaryota > Metazoa > Chordata > Actinopteri > Carangiformes > Echeneidae > Echeneis > Echeneis naucrates. The sequence continues at coordinate 19,811,228 of NC_042514.1, forward strand.
TCTGCCCTTATTACCGTCAATCCATCAAACCCACTCTCCATGCTGACCTCACAGAGCCATGGAAAGAAGATCAAGTTACTCTTTGGAAGGTCCTCCTCATGTCTAAGACGCACTGCGATCTCATCAACTGTATTAATCAGTGATCTGTGTTCTGACAGAGTAAGAACTGGGAGCCACATCACAAGACCACATCAAAGGAAACACAAGAAACCTCCACCAGGAATTGAAAAAACTAAAAATTTTTATAACACCTGAAATTGCAATCACAGTATCTGTCAGAAAAATGTAGATAAAAAATTTATATTTTCTACCAAGTCACCTCTCCCTCTTGTACATCCTGGTTCACGACAAAGCACCTCTCTTGTAGTGTTGCATTCACATTTAATGTTTAGTTAACTTATGCTAAAGCTAAACAGGCCAGTTTCTGACATTGACTCTGATGATGATTACTGCTCTGCATCTACACTTTTTTATTGGAGAATAATTGAAGTGGTAAAGTAGAACAAGAAGTACCAAACCAGCATCAGATGATTGTAATTTTAAAAAGAGCTGGAGCCAAATTGACCTTCAGTCTATTTAAAGAGTTTGCTTTGAAAGCAGTCTCATACAAGGCTGGTATGAAGAAAATTGTTGATAACATTACAATTGCATACAGTTCCTACGTCCTGCAGAGCATGCCACTTAACCTTAGTCAGCACTGAATTAGCGCAATCACCCACACATTCAGGCTCCATCAAGCCAAATTTTTGCTAGCTGAGTGGGACTGTAGAGGTAAATGTCTGGAGGTGTGACTTCAGGTTGCTGTTGTGAGACTCCTTTTTGATGCAGCTATATGATATTTTAGTATGTCATCAATACAGACCTTGCGATGGACTGGCGACCAGGTCGTACCCAGCCCTTGCCCAATGTGAGCTAGGATTGGCTCTAGCACCACCCGCAACTCGGAAACAGATGAGCAGTAGAACATTAATGAATGTATGATCAGTACAGTGCAGATTATTTAGTTATTAACTGATACTCAAATTGGTTAATATATTTTTACACTGAATGATGCTGAATGAAGAACACAGATATCAGTCACTGTCTAGTCTGCCTGTAATGTGGCTTGAAAACTTGTGGCTTGTTCATAATCAATTCATTATTAGCTAAGGGTTTGTACTGTGTGGTTATGTGTGTGTGTGTAGAACAGAGTGTGGTGGAGGGGTGCAGTTGAAAATATGTTTTCCAAGTAATTCAGCCTTGTTGAACTAGTGGCGTACTGATAGATGCCTAGGAGATCAGAGTATGATCAGCTGCCAGGTCCTATTAAAAGTGGTCACTGTTCTGTCTTGTTTCAACTAGGGCCGGTCCGATTTTTGGACCACTTAAATGTAATTTAAAATGTAGTTTCTGACCAAGATTAGCAGGTATCCTTATTAATGATAATCTGTGAGGCCTGTTTTTAAGCCATTCCTGTTTGATTGTCTGTCTGTTGATTTGGACTCGCAATTGTTAAATAGCTTACTGTGAAATTTCATTTACGCTTTATAACTGGTACATAATCTTTAAAAAAATTACAGTAAGCTATTGTATTCCTATTTAGTGACTGTACTATGAACAAGAAGTACCAAACCAGCATCAGATGATTGTAATTTTAAAAAGAGCTGGAGCCAAATTGACCTTCAGTCTATTTAAAGAGTTTGCTTTGAAAGCAGTCTCATACAAGGCTGGTATGAAGAAAATTGTTGATAACATTACAATTGCATACAGTTCCTACGTCCTGCAGAGCATGCCACTTAACCTTAGTCAGCACTGAATTAGCGCAATCACCCACACATTCAGGCTCCATCAAGCCAAATTTTTGCTAGCTGAGTGGGACTGTAGAGGTAAATGTCTGGAGGTGTGACTTCAGGTTGCTGTTGTGAGACTCCTTTTTGATGCAGCTATATGATATTTTAGTATGTCATCAATACAGACCTTGCGATGGACTGGCGACCAGGTCGTACCCAGCCCTTGCCCAATGTGAGCTAGGATTGGCTCTAGCACCACCCGCAACTCGGAAACAGATGAGCAGTAGAACATTAATGAATGTATGATCAGTACAGTGCAGATTATTTAGTTATTAACTGATACTCAAATTGGTTAATATATTTTTTACACTGAATGATGCTGAATGAAGAACACAGATATCAGTCACTGTCTAGTCTGCCTGTAATGTGGCTTGAAAACTTGTGGCTTGTTCATAATCAATTCATTATTAGCTAAGGGTTTGTACTGTGTGGTTATGTGTGTGTGTGTAGAACAGAGTGTGGTGGAGGGGTGCAGTTGAAAATATGTTTTCCAAGTAATTCAGCCTTGTTGAACTAGTGGCGTACTGATAGATGCCTAGGAGATCAGAGTATGATCAGCTGCCAGGTCCTATTAAAAGTGGTCACTGTTCTGTCTTGTTTCAACTAGGGCCGGTCCGATTTTTGGACCACTTAAATGTAATTTAAAATGTAGTTTCTGACCAAGATTAGCAGGTATCCTTATTAATGATAATCTGTGAGGCCTGTTTTTAAGCCATTCCTGTTTGATTGTCTGTCTGTTGATTTGGACTCGCAATTGTTAAATAGCTTACTGTGAAATTTCATTTACGCTTTATAACTGGTACATAATCTTTAAAAAAATTACAGTAAGCTATTGTATTCCTATTTAGTGACTGTACTATGACCCAACAGTACAATTCTTCTGCTAAATGACAGTGGAGACGTGCCTCTTTTGTCAGTGGGACCTAACCATGTTGTTCACTGGCAACATTGTGTTACTCTGTTTGCCCTCCTCTGACTGCTGCAGCCGAGCTCAATGCATTTTAAAGTTGGATTTTTACAGAATTTTGAAACCAGTTAAAGTCAATAACTATTTCCATTATAAACATCAGTTAACATCAAAATGTGAAGAAATGACCAAAGGTAAAAATTACCCCACTCTAGTCTGGTTAAGAAAAAAAAAATGCTGCAGAAGGGGTCATTGCTGATTCTGGCTGATTAAGGCGATGAGTGATTATTATGCAGTTTTTTTGGGAGGCAGCTGATGACTCCATCTGGGTATGTTAAATCTGAGCTGAAACTGGAGAAGTGCTGAACATAGGCCAGCTGTTGCTCTCTGACTCCACTTACTCCTTAACACCACCTCCCAACCACAGACAACTCATATCATGAAGACTACTTAAATAAAGAAACACTTGCTTGACACACTTCAATCTGGCCTCTTTGTTTCAGTCTTAGCATCATTAATACCTCAGCGAAGCCTGCCAAACAAAGAAGTGCACTATGTCAACATTTGAGTTCTCCAGTCTAAGATGAGTTTAGTCGCACTGACAATTGCATTTTGTGAAATGGTTTGCTGGGAGTCAGGCAAAGGTCAAGATCTATTCTGGTGCTTATGCATAATACTGGGGCAGTTCCCCAGGACATGGCACACACAAGCAGACATATGCATACGCTGAATTTTAGACTGACTTTAAATAAACGCAGATGCTTATTTAGAGTGGGATCCTACAGTGTAAAACCACTTTCCCCTTTGAATAATTTCCCATTTGAATGGGAAGCTGGTCCCAGAGTTGTTTGACTGCACCATGCTGTTTTAAAATGCAGGATATTTATAATGTCACTTGTCGTGTTAAATGTTAGCCTCTATCATCCCATTGAAATATTATTAAATATTATTAATATTATGTTATGTTTCAGACTTCACTAATTAGAATATTGGTATATTGCACATTTAAATATTTGTGATATTGATTAAACCTAGCATTGATTTGTTGAATGGTTTATAAACTCTAAATTGACATGTGAATCTAATCACAACCCCCCTTCCCCCCGCCATCAATGGATAGTTAACATCTATTGATACTTAATCTTATTCAATATTTACCGAAAGGTTCAGCAAATCTGACACCTGATAAATATTGTTTATTGAGTTAACATCGGGCATTTTAATCACAGTCCCCTTTGAAGTTATCACAAAATTCATGTGAATTTGTGACATTGAACATGTGCTACTAATTTAACCAGTTAATAATAGTTGTTGTCAGAAGAGAATTCGTCATTTATTTTTCCGTTAATGTTATTTTCTTATCTGAAATTATTATTAAAATTGGTTTATTTATTTTTCTCACCAAAGCATAGGATTTGGTTCGCTGTTGATGCATGTCTGTTTTTTGCCTGCCATTTATTTATTTATTTATTTAGTTAGTTTTTTTTTTGTTTGTTTTTTTTTTCCAGTTGCATCCTTTATTTATTTATTTTGCTCTTCACATCATTATTCCATCCAGTTACCAAGGTCAGTTCTTTTTCAGCTGTGCTGGAGATCAGATTTAGCCTGGATGACATCATATGCAGTGCTTTTTTTTTTTTTTTTTTTAATCCCAGGAAAGGACTTTATGTGGTGCTGATGGCTCGCTCCATCCCCACAAATGTAAGTGGGCTACCACAGGTTAAAATACAGAACTAACCTCCTAATCTGGGATGACATAATCACATATTTGTTCAAGTTTCAAGTGCTCCACTCTAAGAGGGATCCTTCAAGTGGCATGTCATTTTTCATTTTATACCCATCCCCAGTGGCCAGTACGCAATTTCATCAGTTCATCCCATACTGCTATTTTTTATGTCCCGCTTGTAAATTTCATTGAGAAGCCAGGCAATAAAAGTGACTGTCATATCTAATTAGTCTTTGTGGTTTGAAAAGGTAGGTTCAACATTTTTGATTGGGATGTTTCCTGTTGCAGGCACGAAAATCCCATTATCTGTAACCACACTTTTGACAGCATTTAGGCAGAGTTTCTAATCTTAATGCTGGTTTAAGTAGCTGTGTAAAATTAATTTAACGGGCTCAAAGGAACATCTGTAAGGTGTTAAGTTGCAAAGTATACAGATGTAGTGCAAACAATAGTTGGATACACAGATCAACAATGCTCAAGAACTCAGAGCTATTATTATTCAGAGACATAAGATAAAATGATGGCTCTTAAAATAAAGTTTTAGTATTTGCCTCAATATTCAGAACAAAGAATACTTACTAGTAGAGGTGAGTAATGTCAAGAACCTCACAATTCAATGTGTGATTTGATTCAGTATTGATACAATAGATGGCAAAAAATACCCAAATAATTCATAAGAATACATTCTGATATTTGTTGAATAATATTTGCATTATTGTGTTGTCTTAACAGACTGATCCCAAAATGTATTTTTCCCCTGAGTTGAAAATAGTCCCGTACAGGTCTGTGGGTCTTTTGAACCGGGCCGCACAGAAAGAATAACTAACTTAAATTATTTGTTATTTATTATGTGAATCTGAACTATGTTTTATTTTGAAAAATGACCGTATTCTCTCTGTCACATCCGTCTATGACTCACTCTTGACACATGTCAAGATGCTTGTCTCAGTCACGTGATACATTACAGCTAAAATTAAACCCACAAGCTAGGAAAATGATTAAAAAAGGACAGTTTCTTTGTGAAGGGGAAAAGGCCCAGTAAAGAGACAGAAGAAGAGCCTGCCATTTCCATGAAAAAGAAAGCTGCCTTTAGGTCCGGGGTCAGGGGGCAGAGAGGATGTTACTCATGTTATGCTGTTGGCGGGATGTTACGAGGACGCTGCTAATAAAGTCCCATACGAGTGCACAGTGGATACACGTTTATTACGAAATTTAGAAAATAGCACAGTTTTTATGCCGATCGTATCATTTTATTTTGTTGCATTTATCCACCACACCTTAAAGGCCAGTCCGTGGAAATATTGTCTGACATTAAACCACTCCGTGGGGCAAAAAAGGTTGGGGATCGCTGCCCTAAATCACAATGTGCAGAAAATCAATGCAGGACTGAGGTGGAGAGGTTACTGTAGCAACAGGTCAGACAAGAAAGGGCCCTTCTGGCCTATAGGTCAGCTGTCCTGGATGTAAATTTGGACACTTAACTAAAAGCTGCTCTCTGTGTGACACGATGGAGGCTGACCACAACTTTCCCTCAAGTCGAGTCAGTATGCCAACTCAGTTAGCATACTGGTAGGCCAACCCTTGCAATTTAGGGAAAATATGTAATTGCTATTTTTTTTTTAAGATATTGTGATTTTTTTTTTTTTGTGTGTGTTTTTTCAATGCTGGTGGAGGTTTGTTGTAGTCTCTCTGATATGGCTGCCAGTTATTACTCTGTAGAGCATCAGGTAACTGAATAATAATGTTTATGAGATCGCAGTGCGCCTCATCCATGAAGGTTTTTTTAATGAGTAACCCTCAGCTTTGCTGAGACATGGCTCCATCAGGACAGCATGGACATAGGGTTTGATGACTAACTCTAAATACTATATATCCTTGTAGCATGCAACCTCTGCGGGGTGGTTCCACTATTTCACGGGAGTCTTTTATTCTGAACATGTCAGTTCCTAGCAGATCAAAAAATATCTGATAAGTGCAGGAGCTGAGAAAAATCCTTGCTAAATGCAAAGAAGTTACATCAGACATTTGCAGCTTGGCCCTGGTCATTTACACAGCCATAGCTTAGCCCATCTGCTGGGAATAGGGTTGACTCTTAAGTACGTAAAGCTGCCATAAGCCTCTGTTTCCTATTGTAAGCTGTTTTAAAGGGTCCCGTGGGTCGGTACCATCTGCTTTGACACATTATTTATATAGTTAATATTTCTCTGTGTGAGATGTGCTTCGTGTCCAGTGAGGAGGTGGTGAATGATGCTACAGCAGTTCTCCACTCTTAGACCAAACCACATATCCTCCTACTGACTTCTCTTCTACTCCCAAATTCTACCTCTTATCCACAACAACTTCTTGGTTCTCTGGCAGTCCCTGTTGTTGTCAGTGATGCTAAAATATTTTTTTCTTAAAAAAATAAAATAAAATAAATAATAATAAAACTATGTATGTGAGGTCACTAGTTATTTGTAAGACTGTTTTGTTGTATGTTTGTTTAGTTCTTTTTTCCACATTGATATCATGTATGACCCTGGCAACACGTATCTGCTTTACTGTTGTTTTGTGGAGAAACAATAATACACTTTTACACTTTTGAAAGTAATACCAGTCATTCTTCAGTTTGACTTTCAAGGCAAGTTCTTGCTAAGTTATATGTGTATTCATTAGGCCCCATCATTCTTTTCAGATTTTTATTTATTAGTTTTGGTTGTTCCTTGGGTTAATCCTATGGAAATCATTTTGTCCATAATAACAAGGCCAAAATATAATTTTAATATGTACAATTTTGTTGAAAAGGAAAAAATGTCAATATTTAAACCTTTGCTTTGGCACTTAAAATTGTCAGTTGCTTTCTCTTGATCATCTGTTGACACATTTAAACACCTCCAGTGAAACAATGAACTGAAACAATCTGCTCTCAGCTTTCATTGAAGTTCCTTAGTCTTACCAGTGATTGCATAAAGGGCTTATGCATACAGTGCAACAAGTTAATGATCATTACAGAGTTCTTCAGGGCTTAATCATGTTATAACTCCAGTCAAAACCTATATTAGATTGATTATTTCTATAAATTGTAATTATATTATTATACCAGTGAAATATACTTTTACACAAAAGGACTGCATCATACATTTTCTGTGTAGATTTTATGTATAACTGGTCGACATGGCTTAAAAATACCAAACTTGGTTCTATTTTCTTTTTCCTTCTTGAAAACAAACAAAAATTATTCCTCCTTCTGGGATTTGAACTAAATGTCCCCTTGGAGTTTATGTGCCAAGTTCAGATTATTTTGTGTGGTTTTTTTTTTTTTGTTTTTTTTTTTTTAATTAACAAGAATCTTGATTGTTGCTCAAGTGGAATTGCCCACGTAGCTGTCCAAGATGGCGTCCTCAACTGTGCATCACTGCACATGTGACTCACAAGCTCAGCTTACTCTGAACTAGGAGCCCAAGGCTAGCATTGGCAATGGAAATTGATTTTCATTCAAAAGCTCCCTGAACTACAAATTCAAATTAGTTGATAAAATCAATTTATTGCCCTCCTAATTCTATGCATCACTCAACTAACGAAGAAGTTAAATTTACCTCCTTGAATAAAATGTAATTGATTAATCATTACGATTTTTGGAGGATGAAATATTTCCAATTACAATTGTATGAAAGCAATAAAAGGGGGAAAACATCTGATTTGTGCCAATTTTTATAGGCACTCTAATAGTGGGGCACTACAAGACTAAATCATCCTGATGAAGACCTAATGGAGTCTGTGTGGGAGCTTAGCTGTCTTGGCAGGCTGAAATTAAAGAAAAATATGACTACTATCTGCTCATTATATTCTACATGTTCAGTTTATTGTTCTATCTGCTTTTATTTAAAAATTGGAAAATGGAGGACCAAATCTTTTCTAATTGACCACAGACTATGTTTCTTCAAATTTACAAAGCTCAGTCTTTCATTTTCAATGACAAAGCAAAACGTTCTCAATTCTGAGAAACCCTGTGTGTTACTGCTTTACTTAACTGCAATATCACTTGTGTGTACATTTACTGACTTGCATCAGATTTAATCCCAGCTTTAGCTATTTCATAACATTTTACTAATGTAAAGCCACTATGAGTTAGTGGTCTGGAAAAAAAAAAAGGAGGCTGCATGTTGTCATTGTGGAGAAGCCCTTTTGCAAAACCTATGGAAGAGTAATTGAAGATTAAGGAATTAAATTGGGTGTGTGTTCTTTCCATGTTTGTCTTTAATGCCATTGTCATCATGTGGGGTTGGGGAGTGGTAATCAGATTACATTTTAGGTTGTAATGCTGAAGCTAGCCATATAATGAACCATATGTCCTGGTGGGTTGATAATCAACTGTGCCATCACTAAAGCCTACTGTTTGCCAGCTTGAACTGCTCTTTATCCCCTCACGTTCCACTATTTTGACCTGAGATTAATCAAGGGTCTATTTGGCATTTAAATAAGGAAAACACTGTAATAGCAAGTTAATTGCAAGTTAATAATTTGTAGTCTTGGTGATATTTAAGTTTCATTAAAGACTGCTTTCTTACCCAAAGATAAGACCCTGAATAGTCATTGATGCACCTTTTTTAATTTTGATTTTGATTAATACAGTTTATCAATGTTGTGTTGTTGTAATGAGTCTGTAAGTTATCCCTCAGTGTGTTACTTCAAATGAACTTTTTTCTAACAAATACACCACAGCATGTTTCTTCATGGACAGCGGTTTCCAATACCAGGCATAGTTGAGCCAAATGAGTCATTTGTTTTCTGCTTTATTTTAGGTCCAAATGGTGTTAAATTCTTAATTGATTATTTTAGTATGCATTACTGTGATATGCTACTGGATGTGCTGACAATACAGCGACCAATGAATAAAAACAATTGCATATGTTAGCTTGAACTGTATACTGAGTGCATGAAAGCTGCATATATTGTGACTGAGAACAAGCAGTTTTATTCTTTGCATTCTATTTCAAATACAAAATAGAAAGCATTGTGTGGAATGTAATATTTAACACTTGTTTATTTTTTTGCCATTCTCTTTCAGGAACCTATAAAGTCCAGGGCACCACAGCTCCACTTGGAGTATAGATTTTACAAACAGTTGGGAAATTCAGGTAAGAGAAATGTCTGGTATAGAATGTTACATGATCATGTCCATCCCTAGTTGGATAAATGCATTCAGACTGGATATATAAAAATTTCTTGATGCCAAAGTAGTCTTTTTATTCCAAATGTGTCACCATGTCTTACCATTTGCTCGTTCTCAAATAATAATGGCTTCTTTAATTTTATGCCAATCCGATTGCATCCACCTTGGATGAATTAATTTGTATACATTAAGGATTACATGAAGTGAATGCTCCTTTTCACAAATGTATATTGCAGGGGTATTCAATGAAAATTCAAAGAGGTCCAGCTACTAAAATTTCCTCCCAGCCAAGGTCCGAGTCTTATGTCACTCATAGTGTACTCTGATGTAAATAAAATCATTCACGTATGTACTTTGCTATCTTATTTATCATCAAATTTCAAGTGTTTTCAAAGTGATATACTTTGAACATACCGATAAGTCTGAACTTGCATGGCACTTGATTGGAAAACATTACTGTAGTTGTCTTTACTGACTGAATTTTTTCTGAATAAAATAACTAAAAGTGAAAACACAGATTTGAATATCCTAAATTTACAAGTAATGTAAAACATTCAGAATCTTTTGAATAAAATAAAGTGCGTCTTTAGGGTACGTTTCTTTGAACGATCCGCGTTTGGTCTGATAGTCATGCTTCACATTAGCACTAATGCAACAGTGTCACCACCTATGAGACACAAAGGATAATAACTGGCTGCTGGCAGAATGAACGTATATTGGGCCATCCTTTCATCTCTAAAAGTTCGGTTTTCACCATCTACTTTTCTCATTTTCTCTCTTCTCCTCTCTTCCGCTATGCTTTGGTGCTGAAAGGTAAACAATCGATTTGGCTATTGATGACACTGCTGTCGTATTAATTAGATTAGCTGCGCATGCAGTCCGTAGCCACAACCGTCAGAGAAAAAAAAACAAGAAGGAATGATTTATTTATTTTTTAATTAATATTGGAATTATCATGGGTCCGAACACAACAGTCAGCGGGTCTGTGCTCAGACCTCACTTTACCATTTGGTATTGCCAGGTCTATTGGAATGAAATGAATGCTTCTGCCTGGAATTAAATGTAGTTGCTGTGCATTTGTTCAATCACATTTGCCATTCTGTTTGAGTATAACTGTTTATACCCCCTGTCATGAGGTTAGCACAAGTTTTTTTTTTTTTTTTCCAGAGTTAGAATATTTATAGAATGTTGTAAACGCCTATACTTTTTTATGTGTTCAGTACCTGTGGAAGCCAATGGGTGCTGTGCTCTTTTCTTAAACCATCTACAGCTCAAAGCATGTTAATGTAGTATGCTACATAGCTCTGGCTCCGGGGCAGCAACTCTTTGATGTGGTCTGGCTGGTCTGCTAGTTACAGAGCATGAGGGAGGTGGCAGAGTCAGATGGTTGGGAGGACTTGATTTGTGTCTCAGCACTTCCTGGCTGCCTCACTGTTTGGAAAGGATCAGATGTCAAGTTTGTGCTCGTGGGTATAGGTGCAAATAGATGCATGTGTGCAAATATGCAAGCTTACTTGCACATCATTAATAAAGATTATTATGCAAACAGCACTGCTACTGAAAAGAGCATTATGCACTTTTACTACTTTTTATAACAAGTAAATCCAGTCAGTAAGTCCCACTTTAAATGTAATTACATAAAGTGAAGCTTGGGTAGATAGATAATGTATAACATAGATTTGAAACCCTGAATATTAAATATATCTATGGGTATCTTCAGAAGTACACTCAAGTTTGTTCTATATATTATACCATATAGATTGTTATTCTTTAACTATTGGAAGTCTCATGGTAATCTTGTTGCAGTGACCCTCCTCTATCTGTCTGTTATGGTCCAATTTAGTGACACATGAAAACTTCTTGGCTACTTGTGTCAGCGCAAAAGCCCTCCTCTGTTGATAAGGAGATGGGGCATTAGGGCAGTCCTCCAGTACTATTTATAGACAGCTCTACTGGCAGAAGGGCTGCAATGGCGTGTCTACTTGGATAGCTTCCTTAGCCACAGTATCCTCTCCCTCCCTGACTCACTGTGCAGTTTAACTCACTAAGATTGATTGTTTATAGGCCAGGGTGTGGCTTCTTTGTTTTTGTTTTTTCTTTACGCATTTTCAGTTTGTTTTTAATTTGGTTTGTTTGAAATGAGAGTTAATCTCTATAATGCATGCTGATGCATGTGTGAAGGATGATTTATTTATTTTTTTAAACTATTATTATTATTTTGTCTCTTATCAGGCCGTTAAAGGCCTCTTTATCTTTGATGAAACAGCAGGTCAAAATGTATACATCGAAGAACAAAATTAACAACGTGTCATTCTCACTGTGTATGCTCACAGTTTTTCAAATGAGTTAAAATTAAATTTTTAACAAAGCACTTCTTCTGTGTCTTAAAAACTAAATAATTTGCAAGGGATTTGGTCAGGTTACTAAGCAGAGAGGCATAGTCTCCAACTGATGAATTGCCAGCAGCCACTACATGATGATGATGACATGAAAGCTCATTGTACTGTCTAATATGGGGGGAATCAAGGTGGTACATTAAATCTACTTATGTTGTCAACTTGACTAAATGGGACATGTGACTCTGTTAGTTCTGTATAACCCAGGAGCCTCCAATATTACATGACCCGGACTACTCAGTGCTCAGTGCAAGCACACAGGAGGAGCTTATCTACAATGTTAATGCTCTTGTGCTGAACACATTCCAGCTGTTGGGAATACTTCCCTGTGGCCCAGGGAAATTCAACTTAGCTATATCTTCCCGTATTAGCACATGCAGTCATGAATACATAATGCATAGATCAATTGGAATTTGCGGAATCAGAAGTCACATCAGACACCTGCAACGAGGTTAAAAGCTAAGTGTTTGGTAGAGTTGGTAATCAATTAAGTTAGACCAAAGTATTGCAGAATTTTTCCTGACAAGCATCTTGTCTTATAGGATTGTTGTGCTTCTGAGGTATGTTGCATTCGTTGCTCTGGGCTTAGTCTGAGCAAACCTGAGCACTGATCAAATTTCAGGTTTGTGAGAACATCTCCAGAGCACTGGGCCTAATGGAAGCCAGTTCTCCTCCTCTTAGAGCACTCCATCCTATAATCTAAATCTTTTATACACATTCCCTCTCCTCTTCTTTCAGACCATCTCTATTGGCCATTCACTGTGTGGAGCGACAATATCTTTAGCTGCTTTGATTCAACCTTCTCTCTTATACTATGTAGCAAAAGAAGGCCTGCCTGCAGATACAATAGGCTAGATTGTCTCAAATTATCAGTAATGCCAGCCTCCCGCTATGGCTTGCAGTGAAATCAGAACATTTAATACAATGCAGAACCCTGTTATGAGTTTCATTTTTTGACATTGCTTTACATAATGGCTAATATTGCAAATGTCTATACTTACAGAGACTAATATAGACAATCAATCTACTGAAGTGGTTTGCTTGTGCTTTAACTTTTGGAAACAATGTTTAGTTTGGGTTTTTTCTTTTGTTGTTGTTGTTGTTGTTAGTGACAGCTTAAAAAAAAAAAATCTCCAAAATCTTTGTTTCATAGCTATTGTTAGCAACTTCTATTCCAGACATGTGAATATCCATCTTTCTGTGTCTATTTTGTAGTGGGTAAATGTATATTGATCAGGTCCACATGACAAACTTTTGGATTTACTCTGGTGATGGAGTGATGGTGTCTGAAATTATCTGTTACAAATACTCATAGACTAGTGATAAGACTTGGTATGATTGCATTTTTGGACAAACGTACCCAATACCAGGCAGCATGGTGGTTAGCGCTTCTGCCCCACAGCAGGAAGGTCACTGATTCAGTTTCTGGGCCTGGGGCCTTTCTGTGTGGAGTTTGCATGTTCTCCCCGTGCATGTGTGGGTTTCCTCCCACCGTCCAAAGACATGCATGTCTACATTAATTGGTGTGAGTGGTTGTTGGTCTCTGTCTGTCATTGTGTGTTCGCCCTGTGATGGGCTGGCAACCTGTCCAAGGTGTAACCCCCCCTCATGGAGTAATCCCTATTATAAATGTAGCAGAAATATCTATTACCACCAAAGATTTGAATGGGGGAGGTCTAAGGAAAAAGGTTGAAAAATGATTATCAGTTTTGTGCTTGTAGCATTATTATTTGTTTATTTATTTATTTATTTATTCATTCAAAAATGGTGCACACCATTCAAGCTCTGCTATTTTTATGCATATATAATATATTGGTATGCTACGGCCTTTGTAGTCACCACGCTGCATCTGCGGAAGATTCTAGGCCAGAAGTACTAGGCTTTCCACTTGATGAAATGAATGAAGGAATATATTATTTGGTGTACACGCACATTGGCATATCCTCGTGTGCGTTTGGTTGCAGTTCGTAAATACTGTTTCCAGCAGGTATAATGAATAGGTATGTTTCAATCTTTCTTTTGCACAAAGGCACAGAGCAGCCTAAGAAGTGGGTGAAAAGCCATACTCTTTTTCATTTTAATTTGTCACCTGTTTTTCTGAGGACCAGGTTGGTCCACTTTTGTTCTTCAGAAATTGTGTACACAACCACACATATCCACACACATTTCACATATCTCCTGCAGAGTGAGCAGTTCATCTCAACACTATATGTTGCTGATTCAGTTAAGCAATTGAATTGAGAAATTTTTCATATAATTCTTAGGTGGAAACATCAGATATCACAATGGCATTTTACTGTCTTTGAATACTTAGTTTTAAATTAATTACAGAATTGTTCTTGGTATGGTTCATGTGATGAAAGGTTGATGCAGAAGAATCATATCTATGATTGTATGTGGATTTTACTAGTCCCCTAATGGTATTTTTGTCTGTGTCTCTTCAGAGGGAATCCCTCAGGTCTACTACTTTGGTCCTTGTGGGAAATACAACGCCATGGTGCTGGAGCTGCTTGGACCCAGTCTAGAGGACCTGTTTGACCTCTGTGACCGCACCTTTTCCCTCAAGACCGTCCTCATGATAGCCATACAGCTGGTAAGGCCTTGATGAGGGTGAGCTTATCATAGTTGACATGTTTCCCAGCTATTTTTGCGGTCTTAGCAGCCTTTTCAGTTTGAAGTCACCAAAATATACTTAACTAGAAGAATTCATGGAATTAATCTATCATATTCGCTTAAATGGTCTTTTTGTCCCATATTGTTGGATGCCAGAGTGATTGAATTTCCCAGGCTAACCTTGATCTGTTTATTGCTCATCTAGATAACGCGGATGGAATATGTCCACACCAAGAGTCTGATATACAGAGATGTAAAGCCAGAGAACTTCCTGGTTGGGCGACCAGGAAGCAAGAGGCAGCACACCATCCATATCATTGACTTTGGTCTGGCCAAAGAGTATATAGACCCCGAGACCAAAAAACACATCCCCTACAGGGAGCACAAGAGTCTGACTGGGACAGCCCGCTATATGAGCATTAACACACACCTGGGAAAAGGTGAGAAAGTTAAAGGAAGCCCTTTAAATTTGCATAGACAAACAAGGTGTCCTCTTCTCTCTACAAACACATCACTTCCTTGGAAACAAATGCACAAGCTTAAGAGGGCTTGTGCCATTTTAGGCTTTCGTCAAATTTTGTTATGTCTATCAAAAATCATGCAAATTACCTCAGCAGATGTTTGAACTAATACTTTTTCCCCCTTTGACTTGAAAGTATCTGCTAATCAGTAGGTGGAGTGTTTGGTTGGAATGCACTCCTGTAGTATGTGTTCTTCATGGTCTAGGCCTGACCACTTCTACTCTCAGGCTTAATTGTGTGCTTTCACTGTACATGGTTCATTTTTAACCTCAGCATTTTGCTGCATTTCTATGCCCAGCTGCCTGTGGTCCTTGCTAGTTGGTTATAAAACGAATTTGTATTTTGCAGGTGACTTAATTCCCCATCTTATTCTGTTCATTTTAGAGCAAAGCAGAAGGGATGATTTGGAAGCGCTGGGTCACATGTTCATGTACTTCCTCCGAGGTAGTCTCCCATGGCAGGGCCTAAAGGTACTGTTGTGAATTGTTTTTGTTTATCTATGTTGTTCCCATGATGGCACACACTGATTTACGTGAGAATGCTGTAATTCTCTTCATGCTCTGCATAGTGATGTACCTGTTCTTGCGCTTTTTGTCTGAAAGACAAAGAGGCACCCCCAACGTCGAAAAAGTCAGAAAATATTCACTAGTCTACACTCGACTCTACAAGCCAGATACCATTTATGATGATGATACACAATATTCAAGTGTCACCTAGAAATAACAGGACAAGAGACAAAGCGTAGCCTCGGTTCTTCTCCTTTCTTATACTGTTGTCTGACTGGAAATAAATCAAATTGTGTTTTTGTAATGTAGTGGTTATATTGTAGTGGAATGTTGTTATCCCACTTACAGCATAGCCACATGCCAACTAACAACCATTTGTTGTTGTTATTTTGTAATACAGAACAAACATGATCTCACTTGTTTATGACAGCCCATGATATGTGTTTCCTAACTTCCTGATGGTTGTGTGCATGAGAACGACAGGTACTTGTAGCTACCCCAAACCCACAGACTTCAGTTTTGAACACCATTGCAAAAGTACACACTCGCTTTAGATAACATCCTACGCAATGCAAAGCATAATTAACTGTCAAATGCCAGCAATCCGAATTGGAAGACACACAGTAGACACACTGTAAGGACGGCTTATATCGTAGCTTATGTATTTGTCATAATTTTCCGTACACTAAGACCAAACAATGATATTCAAAGTGGGTCTTGATCAGATTCATACACATGGCTTGTAGCCAATCAACACTCCTGAAGAAAAAGGCCCTCCTTGTTTGCTGCAAAACATCTTACACTGCAGAAGAGTTGCCGGGCCTATTTTAAAGGTATCAATATCAAAGATTCACATGGAATAGACAAGACAGCTCATTTGTAGCATTTGCTATGTGGGAGGAAGTCTTGGTAGAGGCATACGGGTGATGTTTGGTTTGTGTTACACAACCTGCAGCTTATGCATTTGTATGCAGAGAATTTGGGTGAAATGTGTATATATCTTTGTCTTACAACTTCTTCTCCATCTAGGCTGACACTTTGAAGGAGAGATATCAGAAAATTGGGGACACCAAACGAGCAACACCAATTGAAGTGCTTTGCGAAAGCTTCCCTGGTCAGTGGAACCAGCCAGTTTGCTTTGTTCACTTTGTGTCTGAATTTCTTCCTAATTCAAATTCAAGCTTGTTCTCATCGACAATATGTCTTTTTCTTACAGAAGAGATGGCCACTTACCTGCGCTATGTGAGGAGGCTGGACTTCTTTGAGAAGCCTGATTATGATTACTTGAGAAAGCTCTTCACTGATCTGTTTGATAGGAATGGCTATGTCTTTGACTACGAATATGACTGGGTCGGCAAATCACTTGTGAGTACCCTACTGAATCCACTTGTCCTCTGCCTCCTTTCCCACTTCTGGTTGATCATATCGGCTCTCACAGCTGTAGTTTAATGCGGCTGTAGTTCTCACTGTAATCATTTGTCATTTGATCAAGTTCTTCTTGAAAACGCTATTATTCAAATATTTCTTGAAACTGAGCACAGTTTATTTTGCCTTTATCCTTTTTCTGAGAGTTAGTTTTCTTATGTTTCAGCCCACACCGATAGGCCCTATCCCCAGTGACACACCCTTGCAGCCAAGCAGCAGAGACAAAGCACAACAGCAGACCAAAAACCAGGTGATTATCAATGTTAAAACACAACACAACACACCACACCTACTGACTGACTGACCAGCCAGCCATCCAACCAACCCTGCCATTCAAGTTCCTGTGCCAGGCTACTTTTAAGTGACTTCCTGGAGAAAGTGGCTGAAGTTCCATTGCCTATTGCTATTCAATTCTGACGAGCAGAATCGAATAGGAATTATTCTCATAGTGTTTGCCAGACAACAAGACAAAAAAAATGTATGCATTAGTGGTACATTAAGCAACATACTCTCATCTGGCAGTGCTGCTGTACCAGCTGTTCAATAAAACACCTTTTTAATACCTTGCCACTCTAAGCTCCAGTCATTGCATGCATGAGTTGAAAATGCTAATTGCATTATTCATACCAGTAATGACAAGGTATATGCTTAGTGTGTGACCAAGGGTAGTCCTTGTTTTTTTTTTTTTTTTTTTTTTTTTTTTGTTTACTGGCATGCTATCATGAGCTTTGTGTTGTTACTTTAAAGAGGTTAATGATTCAAGATTTTTATCATATGAAAGATAAATTAAATCATGGTGATAGACAGAAATCAGGATACAAGTCATGCTGATCTTGGTGAGTCACTTTTTCCTCTTAAGGCTTACAAGAAGTGAGTTATATTTTATGACTTATTACTCTGGACTCTGGCCTCTTTTACTGCTCTCCATTTATCTTGGTCGGGTAGGTAACAACAAATCTCACACACTGTACATGCTAATTGATCATTGACAGAAAAAAACCTTTCATGTCCTTGTTAAAACAGTTGGCCATATCAAAGAAAAGAAATAAATGCAGTCATATGTTTTGCTTGTTGGACTATTAGTGTAAAGTGGGATTACCTTTCTGGCACACTAAACCTTCATTTAATTTGAGATGCCTGTTGCCATAGATAGTTGTCTCTGTTGTATTTTGAATATGCATTGCTAGACAAAGTGATCAATGCTGTTTTCCTTTACTCCTGCATGACTTTATTAGTGCGTTGATCTCTGCTTCACATAAATTTTTGCTTCCCTCTATTCTTCTATTAACATAGTGTGTCTTAACAAGCCTGCTTCTGCTTGGGAGATGTCTTCTGTAATTTTTTGTTTCTTCTTTTTTTTTTTTTCCTCAATTCACTCCCCTTCCTTTTTTCCCCCCTCCTCCCTCCATACTTTTACCCTAACCATATTGTCTCACCCCCAACCCCTCACCTGGCTACACTCTATCCTTCTACCCTCTTCCTACACACTACTTCACCAACAACTGCCTTCACCCTTTTTGCTCTTTGCATCAAGTCGCCTGAGCCCAAAGGAAGTGAGTCTCAGCCCACTCCCGTGACCAATAAGGAGACTCTGGGGTCACACCTCACAGCTGAGCGGCTGGGGGGTTCTGTTCAGGTACTGCTGCTGCTACTGCTGCGACTGCTGCTGCTCAGATGGCTAATGCATGAAGCCATATAGTTTTTTATGTATCCAACTCCCCCTCTCTCACTGCCTGCCCCGTTGGGTGCTCTCTCTCAACTTTATGTATGTCTGCAGATTATTCAAAACCCAGTGTGTCAGTTCATTGCCTGTTCTGTTTGCTGTCATTTGAATCATCTGTTGTAGCCTGCCATGCAAAGATGACATCCAGCAGCAACTGCCAAGCCAACCCCATGTATCTGTCTTAGAAAACATGAACTAAATGAATGACCAAAAATGTTTGCATATATCAGATTTTGCATTTGTAAAAATATATAAGAGCGAGTGAAACTGTAAAGTGTGCAATAATCTTTATCATCCTGATGCAAGTTATGTCAGATGGCTTTTCTGTTCCACCAGAAATGAGTAATCCCTATTATAAATGTGGCACAAATATGCCATCCAGTGTTTGGTTTTAGAATTGCAGATCTGAAAGAATAGGTTTAAATATTTTATATTTATGTCTTAAAATTGATTAAACTGAAATGGTTTTGTTTGCTATTATCATTACTTTTACTATCTGAAGCCACATTCATAGCTCTCCATCAGTGTTTTCCAAAGGTTATCTGAAGTTAATATGGGTTTTCAAAAAAAAAAAAAAAAATTGTTTATCAAAATGGTTATCCTCCACGATTATGGCCTCTCATGTGTGGCCTTGGCCAGAAATAACAGGAGGATTGATTTAAACATAATAAAGTGTTTCCAATGTCAATTTATACACCTAACTGTTATATCACAAAAGACTTGAGAAATGTGGGTTATACTTTGAACTTCTATTTAGTTGATTTAATTGGGACATTCTAATTTACATGTCCCACTGTTGTCCTTTTGAGATAGATAAAGATAATCATGGTTATGTATTTTTATAACCAATCATCTCCACTTTGCAATCAGTGGCTTGAAGTTTCTTTTTTTGTGTGAGCAGTTCGGTATCCTTTGTGTTCATGCAGGTGATGAGCTCAACAAATGGTGAGCTGAACACTGATGATCCCACAGCCGGACACTCCAATGCTCCCATCACGGCTCCCACTGAGGTCGAAGTGGCTGACGAAACCAAGTATGAAAGTGCTGTTCAGATACACAGGAAACAGTCTATACTTTCTGATTTAGTCACTTAAAAATATTAATGGCTAATGAGATTAGAGATCTGTAATTGCAATAAAATGTAAAGGTTCAAGTGGAAGATTCTTATGAAATGAATCTGACCAACCAACTGCTCTACACTAAAATGTTTGACCAGTGAATGATATATGTCAGAACCAGGAACAGCAGATAGCTTGGCATAAAGACTACACGCAGGGGTAAACAGCTACACTGGCTGTGTTTCAGTTAATAAAATGCACCTACTACCATGTGTCAGACCAGTTCTTGTTTGGAGAAGAGCTGTAATTTAACTACAGCTAGTTAACTCAGTAACTACCATGTTAAATTATTCCTTAAAAACCTTTCATGATATATTTAAGCAATGGCTCACAACTTCACAAGCTACACACAATTTAAAAATAAATAAATAAATAAATACAAAAAAAGGATCCTCCTTGCTGCCTGAACATACTGCACATGCTATGGTGGTTGCTATGCAACAGACAAAGAAACTAGCATACATTTTTATTTCATCACTTGAGCTTTTTTCTATTTCTCCATGTAGGCTTTAGGACTCTCATGTTGATTGAATACCTCCTGGCTAGCCCATTTATTTTTCTTTCTATGTTTACTGCTTAAGTAGTTTGACATCATAGCTGTTAATTACACCTATGAACCAATCAGATCGCTTGATTTGTATGATATCTTCCTTCTTATATATGCTTGTCTTTTTTGTTATATTAAGTGTTCCTTGGTTTCTTTGCAGGTGCTGTTGTTTCTTCAAAAGGAGAAAGAGGAAAGCCCTCCAAAGGCACAAGTGAAAGAAGAGAATGGAGAGAACTTGAAACATTGTGGTCACTGTCAAGTTTTAAGTGGAAGCAACTACACAGACCCCCCGCCCCTTATCTCTTTCCAGCTTCCCCTCCCAACTACCCCTCATCCCTTTTCACTCTGTACCCCCTACCCTGTGCTCTCTCCTTCTCGTTCTCAGTTCTCCCTGGCTACTGGCGAGTTAAAGGAATGTTGAAGTCTTACTGACGACACAACAGACTCTGATTCCTTTTAATAGCGTCCCTGCATTACAATGGGAGCTTGAGAAAAAGTTTAAAAAAAGCTGTAACAATGAAACTCGATTACCATGGCGTGAATATGAAAAAAGATACTGTTTGAAACAGTTGTTGTATTCTAGATTCCATAAAGAGCGTGTATTGTTCCAACAGTTAGCTGTTGATCAGGGGAGCCACACGAGTGGTTCAAGTGAAAGAAATCTGCTCCTTAGGTAATTTTTATTTTTTATTTTTATTATTATTATTTTTTTTCTTCTTTTGGTGTGTATTTTGGGATCAAGGTTAAGAGGAAAGTGTGATCTATGCTGATGTTAATTCTGAGACACAGGAAGCATTTCACCTATCAAAAAAATATTGGAGGACTTTTATGTTTTGTTTTGTTTTTTTCTTTTTGTAATTGAATCCTGAGTTTTCAAAGTCAAATCCCTGCAATGAAAACTCATTTTTATGTTGTAGTGTTCTGGAGTTCAGTTCTTTTCCGCACTCTGGCTTTCTTTTTGTCTGTCAACATGGACTTTGTAGCACAGTCACTGGCCTCAGGTACTGTGGAAGATTGAGAGAAACAGATATTAAGCTCTCTTATTATTATTGCACTTTTGGGAAACAAAGCAAATTACAGTGGAAAACTTTAGGTTTGAAATTAACAATTAAGAAAACAACTTAATAAAAACTGATTTAGGAAGAGTCATTCACAATGCTTATATCTGAGTTATGGCAGAAAAATGTTGATGATTTACATGGAAAAAAGATATGTCAATTTTTATTTCTTACATCAAAATAATTTACCAGGAAATCATAGTTTGTGCCTTTCTAAGTAAAATGTTTAAAGCTCAAGTGAGTGTCCTGCCATGACATTTTATCTAATCTGGATTACTGTGTGTGGGTGTGTGTGTGTCTGTCTGTCTGTTTTAGCGTGTGTGTGAGAAAAATTCTGGAAATTTCTAAGTGAAAATGTGGTATGATTGTACGTTATAAGAAGTAAACTACACATTGCTTTTCCTTTTCCTCAGCTCTGACAATCAGTACATCTGTACAGTGGTGGGGTTCGGTTCAGAGAGATCTGGACTGAGCTACATGCATGCATGCACATGTACACACAGATCTATCAGAAAACAACTGAAATCTGAACTACTGTTTTGTTTGGGTAAGGCAGACACGCAGCTCATTGAGGTTTTCTGTTTGTAAGGTACATCATATCTGTGAAATGAATGTACCACTACCTGTATTTCCTGGCCTGAAAAGATCACAAATTCAACATGCTGGCAGACCGCAGTCAGCACCTGGAGTTATTTGATGTTTTCTTGTGGTTTGCTGCTCAGTGTTCATGGGCACTCCATTTTAAACCACCTCTTTAATAATTAAGGTTGTCAGAGAATGGAATTTGTATGGCCTTGTGTTATTTAAAGGAGCAATCCAGAGATTTTTTTTTTTTCATATTTTATATGCTGACACAGATTAAAGATTTAGAAGAACACATTTAAAGAAAAGAACAGCCTGAGTGGAAGCAGCTAAATGTCTTCAACATCCGGCTGCTTTGCTTTATAGTCTGCGGCCATTCAAGCCACTGGGTTAGGCTTTACGACCAGTTGTTCTCTCACTTCATTTTTCCACAGTTTTCTGACATTTTACACAATCTTATAGTTTAACAAAATATAACCTTGTCTGAGGTTTTGTCATGCAATTAAAATAGGAAAAATGCAAGCAGTTTGATAAGACGCTGACCGCTATAGGATCAACCACAAAATAAAAATTGGTGGCGTGAGAAGAAGAAGTCAGAGTTGATATCGTACGCTCAAGTGCTAATTTCCAACACAGTTTGAAGTAATCCAATTGTTTTGACTGTAATATGTTTGCTCCAGTACATCTGTAGGAATGGATGTTCCTGTGGCTCCTATCTACCAGGTAGAGTCAACGACTGGATTTGGTGAGAGGAGAAGCAGCCATAGCGAAGTTGCTGGGCCGCAAATTCCTTTATGGACATAACGCATTTCCCCAAAATGATCCAGTCCAGGCCACAGCCATTCCCCCTTTTTTGTGTTTTTTTGTTACAAAAAGATCACCCTGCTTTTTCAAACTTGTAAATGCTGCCGGTGAATTTCGCCCACTGTGTGACGTCAGAGGAGTACACCTGAACGGGTTTAAAGGGTTTTGGAGGACTGAAGGGGGCTCCCTGCCTGGACCGCACGCCACGGGAAGGGCTGAGAGTTATAACACAATGTGTAACACAATGTGTAACACAATGTGTAACACAATGTGTTCCTGCCATGCAGCCCACACGCCGCCTGGGAAAGGACCTGAGGGCAGCTCCAGCGTCCGACGGTGAAAGTCGTGGGGATCCGGCTCGGTATAGTCCGTTACATCACGTTTGTCGTTTGATTTGTAATTCTTATTTTTTTTTTTGTTTGGAGATGCTGGAACCGTTGCTGCGCTGAGTCTCTGCTCAAAGGGTGTTAGTGTAACGAAATGCATAATTTATTTGTAAATATGACAAGTGCAAATCTCTAATTGTGAATAAAGGAAGTTTTATCACGGGAATCAAACCAGTCATGGAGCAGTTTGTGTCTGCAGATCGGTCTCTGTCCGTTTGCCGGCGGGTGTGTGACGCTGCCGGACACTTTCTGCGCTGGTCCTGGTCGGGTTCGGATCCGGCGGGACAGCCGGGGTGCTGCGGTCCTGGTCGGGTTCGGATCCGGCGGGACAGCCGGGGTGCTGCGGTCCTGGTCGGGTTCGGATCCGGCGGGACAGCCGGGGTGCTGCGGTCCTGGTCGGGTTCGGATCCGGCGGGACCGCCGCGGTGCTGGGATGTGGGGAAAAGCTGGCATCTCTTGGGTAAGTCGGTGTGAGCGCACCTGCGGCTGAGGCCCGTAAGAAATCAGTGAGTCTTTGAAAAATAATCAAGTATCAGGAATTGAAAGACTTTCGTGACAATAGTGACGGATAAGGAGCTGAAATATAAATGTAGCTGAATTCCAAAGCAAAACTGATTTTCAAGTTTGAACGTAGTGTTGGCATGTTACAGTATTTCAAGTGAAATAAAGTTAATTCTCGGTTAAATCTTTATTCTCTTATATTTTATCACTGCGATATAATTTTTATGTGGGTGATTGTGGGTTGTCTGTTTGTTATGTGAGTGATACATGGGTTGTGTATTTCTTGATAAACTAGGGCTAGGGTCATGGTTAAATTTCTATCCATCCATCCATCCATAAATAAGATGAGAGTAATGAAATGCAGATGGTCCTTTTCAAAGTGATATTCATTCATGGATTATTAAAGTTGAGCATCCTCCTGAAGTTGCTTTTGTACTTGTTACTATAAAGCCACCTCCTGACAAAAATTACCAGGCACTTTTATGTGAAGATTAGCATCAAGTTTCAGTATACTTTAAACTTGTTGGCATAATCTCAAGTACTGATTAACCTGCTCACAGCTGCATGGAGTTTTGTTGGCATGATGCCAGTCCATCACAGGGCCAACACACAGAGACAGACAGAGACCAACAACCACTCAGACCTACAGACAGTTTAGAGTCACCAGTTAACCCAAACATGATGTCTTTGGATGGTGGGAGGAAACCCACACAGACACAGGGAGAACATGACAACTCTGCACAGAAAGGCCCCAGGCCAGGGAATCGATCCTATGACCTTCTTGCCGTGAGGCAACAGTGCCAGCCACTGTAATGCCCAGCATCTTATTTTTCTCATTTTAAATCTGATGTGGTGTTGTAGAGAGCTGAAATGCTGAAAATCGTGTCAGTGTCTAAATATTTATGGACCTGACGGTATAAAGTTGCCTAACAGTGGAAATGCTTTGGTTAAATAGCAAAATTGAACAACCTGAGTTGCGTCACCCTACTGCTAATGCTAAAATAAAATTAGCATTAAAATGAATTCCAAGCATCAAAAGCCTACCTATTTTGTGTAATGACCCTGGTCACTGTTATTGTGTGCAGTAAAATAAGAACTTTATTTAGCCACATGGCTAAATGGCTGCTCAATTTCTGAAAACAAAACAAAGCAGAACAGCTAGCAACAAATTTCATGACTTTTCGCTCACACCTTGTCTCGTTTATATAGAAGATTGACACAAGGAAAAGTATATATAAGTAAACTTGGATGAGCTAACACAAATACAAACACACACACACACACACAAAATGGCCCAGAGAAGACAAGGCTGTAAAAGTGGTCTTACAAAAACTAAGCCGTGTGCTTAAAACTTGTTAAATCTGTGAAAGTGAAAAAATGGCTTTCTTTCCCCTCGTCGTCTAGTTTGTATTGTTTGACAAAAATGTTAACTGCATTTTATTTAGTTCTAATCATCCTCCCTTATTTTTATTTATTTTTTTTATTACTTCTTGTTTCATTTTCATTATCCGTTGAAGACCATTTTGTGACAAAAGTGACAAAAAACACTGCTGCACACTGACGCTAAAGAACAATAAGCTGCTTTTGCTCTTTGTTGGCATCTACTGCTCAGCTGAGATAGCATCAAATCTTTTTACCAAAATCCCTAAAATGGTCATAATCCACAGTGTGGAACTGAGAGGTGGCTGAGGATTTACAGCCATGCTGGCAGCTCTGTGAGGCTGTATTTATGGGTGAAGTAGTGCTTTGGTTCTTATCCAATAATTATATTTCAGCCTGGACCAAAGTGGACGACCAACTGATGTTGCTGTAGTCCCAAAGAATCAAAGTCCAACAGAATCATATGTCTGTCTTGTACTAAAGAACTTTAAAACATTTCCTCTTGTCCCTTTTGAACCAGGTGACCTTTCGTCAGTTTACCTCAGGTACTCACTGACGTTAACATTTGGCAATCCTTATGCTGCTTTTGATGAAATGTCATCATTCAAGTACAATGTTGTTGTCCCCCGCCCCCAGAACTTCATTGCCATCATACCTCTGGTGATTTATGTTGACAGCTTTGTGTGGCCTTCGGTCCTGAAACCAGTCAGCAAGTGTTTGGGGATCAGTGCGAGCCTCTCTGCTTTCAATGCTTTTTGCTTGGAAAATCTCCAGCATCGTTCAGATAAATCTTTTCTCTGGTTTATGGAAGTGACATCAGCGGATAAAGTACTTAGCCTATCTATTGGGAGACTTACTGTCTACAAAAACAACTAAACAACCTTGCTGCTCTCAAAGGGGATGTTGGAAATAGTGGATTTACAAATGGAGCATTACTTGTTCATTTACTTTTGTCTTATTTTAAAATTTTTTTTTGTTTCTTTGTATTTGCTTTCTTAAAAAAAAAAATATGCACCCTCTATAATACTTTGTTTTGCTGTTCTGTACTGTTTCAGTACTGTTTATGTGTGAGAAGGCAGCAGAAATGAAGATGATAAGGGATGATGCGTATATGCATGAAGTTAGATCGTCATGCCATGCATACCTTTCATATACTCTGCTGTCATATTGGCACTATGTTTTACCTTATGTTAGTAACTCATATTTTTTGTGTTGTTGAGAAATGTGTTGGTTTTTCCATTTGGATCTTTGTGGCAATGGGATCGGAGAGGATATAAGGAGCGGCAGCGCTGCTGGGAACTGGTTCTGCCACAATCGTGGTCATGTCTCTGTCAATGACTGCCACCCTCATTGGAGAGCAGACAGTAGGTGGAGAGGAACTATCCTGCCATATTGGGACGTCACGATGGAATTGGTGGTTAGCAGTTTTGCCTCACAGCAAAAACTTTTGGGTTGGATTCTCGTGCCTCTGGCTTTTCTGTGTGGTGTTTGCATGTGTGAGTATGAATGGTTGTCTCTGTATATCTTTAAATGTCGGTCATAGATAATGAGAAGATGCCATGCTGACTTTCTTTCTTGCAAATCCAATGTAAAATAAAATACTGACAAACTGATTCTATCAACCAACTTTGTCTACTTATTAAAGGCTGATGGATCTCATCCCTCTTCCCTTGAGCTCTTATCTCAGATTTAGCGCTGGATATATACTTTCTTTATCCCAAGGCAAATTTGACAAAAACACACAAAAGAGCCTGATTTGGTTTTGTGATGTTTGTGTTGTTTGAATCCCAGCACATTTTATTGTTGTTACATCTCTTCTCATGACTTTCTCTCTCCACTCATGCAGCCTTGAAGGAAGTGAATGAAAATACTGGGTAAATGCAGACAGGTTTGATTGTGTGTCTGATTCAGAAGAAATGGACGTGAAAGCTTCCCGGATAGATTTAATTCCTCTGTGTTGTGCTATAGTGACTAACTGTCTGTGTTCTCCGTCTTGTTTGGCAGCAAAGTGGAGCCTTTGCTTACGGATCAATGAGCCTCGCAGACGAGGTGGCTAATGGTGTGGGGGTCATCATCATCCAAAGCATCCGACCATGCAGGTGAGTGTTTCTGCGACACCCAGCTTCGCTCGGCTGCTTCTTTCAATCGATCCTCCCATACAAAAAATATTCAGGGCAAAAAAGACAAAGGCATTTTCCCATTGGTGCAGACCGAGGTTTCTCAACATTGTCAGAAAAATTCTGAACTCTTCTCCAAACGAGTCAGGGTTGCAGTTTTTGATCACATCAAACATTAGCATGAAGAAAAAGGTGGGATCTCCACCAATGCTGAAGTGGACGGCTGGAAAAAAGCCAGGATCTGGCATCGACAGCATGAGGCCATGGACCTAACCTGCTTTGTGTCAGCGGTCCAGGTTTATGCTCGTGGAACGTTTTCTGACATGTTTTATGCCAGTTGGTAACAGCCCATCTGAATATTGTTCTTGAGCATGTGTGTCCTTTCACAACACAATTCACACACAACCTCACGGCCACTTTCAACATAATTGCGCACAATGTCACAAATCAATAGTTATCTCGCGGTGAACATTGATCTCGTATAAAATATTTCAGCATAAGTGTGCAGCTGGCAAATCTGTAGATACAATGTTATGGAACCATATTAAAGTGGTTAACATGGAACAAAACTTTAAATGATTATTTTATCTTAATTACGTCAACGATAACATTGTGCGTAATAAATGCCAATAAGAAATCAGAATAAAGGGAGAGCCTACCCATTATTAGTATGGTGTTATCAATAAAGAATTCAGATGTTAATATCCAACATGTTTTCATTGTCACCTCATTCCAGGTTCAGTATGTGAGGGATTTATTTATTTTTTATTTATTTTTTTGACAGCCAAACAGTTTTTCATGGCCCAAGGAGATGAAACTATCCATCAAAGGCAAGATATGCAGCTTGTTAACCTGGTCTGTCACTGACCTTTAATGTCAGCACAAACTATTCAAACATGCAAAATTGCCACATTGTTGAACTGGGTAACATGCTCCTTCACTACAATGACGACAGACACTGTAGGTTTTAGGCTGCTCCATCCTCCTCCTGGAAATACACGCTAGAATGCAAGGCCACTTAATTCACAGCTGAAAATGGTCCCAAGGAAATCTACAATGTGCTGACAAAAGAAACTTTTTGTTTTGTCAAGTCCCTTCTTGGGTTCAGTAGTTTTCAAAGATTTGTGTAGTCACTAGAATAAAACAGGCGTAAAATTGATGACAGAATCTGGAAGTTTGGTCTTTACCACATGGGATTTATTGAACATGAGAACCATGTAGAGAAACAGCGCCCATATTGTTTCCATCGATCTGTGTTAGTGAATTCACATTCCATTCAGGAGTGTAAGCTAAAGGTTTGGAATTTACGTTCAGTGTGACCAAAACATCATTGATAGACTTCAGTCAGTTTAAACTTGTTGCTCGCTGCTCGAGCTAGTCAATCACAAAAGCATTCATGTCATACATCCAGTTACTTTACAGTATTTACAACAAAAAACTTAGAGTTAAACTGCACATCCACTTTTTGAATATAATAAAGTAGCAAATAAATATGACTACAATAGATGTTTTTCCCTTGGATATCCTGCCCCTAACCTGGTGTAACTCAATAGCAGAATCTTATGAATATTACATTTATTGTATGCAGCTTACCCCCTTCCACTCAAACAAACTTACTCCACTTCACTTTAACAAATGCCGTTCCCATTCTTTTATTTTCTCGTTAACAGTGCAGAGTCCTGCTGCCCAGATTGTGCAAAGCCAAAAATATTCGATATATATTATAGATATTTACAAATGATACGTCGTATTTATTCCTTTTTAATATTGCAGCCTCTCCTGTCTTGTCTTTTCTTTCTTTTCTAAATCAATCAAAGCAAGTTTTGTGAGTCCTGTCTTCTCTCAGGATGCATGTGTTCTGACAAAAGCTAGTATTTCTGTGTATATTGTTTGTAACTTTCTCTGCACTGAAAAAACTAAATGAATCTGAGCTTAGATTTTTCAACTTTGGAGTCTCATTTTGTGCGTATGAAGTCTCTCCCTCTGAAAACTCCCTTCCTTGAACAGTTAGTGAGGAGATCAAAAGATGTTTTTTTTTTGTCTCACTAAGAAGAATGGGCCTTCCTGTGTACACTTCCTGTGCAGTCCAAAGTGGGGGTGGCGATGTAGCTCAAAACTGATTTCATGATATTTCTCTGAATTTTTGTGATAGCAAAATCATTGACAGTATCACAAAACACAACAGATTTTATTTTCCTCTCTCTTTTCTATTGATTTTAGCATGCTGGTTGAACGCGAAAGCACGGACAGTTCATTCACAACTTCAAATTTTGAATTAGCTCCTTTTAAGTGCGTAGAAAGTTTACAGATACTGTCAAGAGTGAAATTTTGTGTTTAAACATTAACACTGTGATAAAAAATGAAGTGCCTCTGAATGACAAATGGAACTTTGCTGCATTCATTACTCTTTTTTTTGGTTATTATTTCTGGTCTGTATTAGTTAGGACAGCTTGAAGGGTGACAGGAAATGAGAGAGAGAGAGAGAGAGAGAGAGAGAGAGAGAGAGAGAGAGAGAGAGAGAGAGGAGAGAGAGAGAGAGAGAGAGAGAGAGAGAGAGAGAGAGAGAGAGAGAGAGAGAGAGAGAGAGAGAGAGAGAGAGAGAGAGAGAGAGAGAGAGAGAGAGGAGAGAGAGAGAGAGAGAGTGGGGGATGAAATGGGGCAAATGCTGCAGACAAATTTCATTTGTGAAATTTGTGATTTTGTGATTTGTGAAATCACAGTCAAGCCAGCCTCCAGTCCAGTCAGGACGATCATGACTTTGTATAGTTTGTATACTTTGGTTAATTCCCTCATATTCAAAGCCCAGAAAATCATTTCCTTTAGAGGTTACGACATATTTTCCATGGCTTACTGTTCAGACTCACCGAGTGCTGGGATACACTGTACAGAATGACTGATTAAAAGATCTCCTTGTATACAAAGTCATGATCGTGCTGAAGAACATTTTTAGAGCGTTCAATCACTTCATCATCATTTTTAAATTACCTTAATGTCACTTGGCATGTTATTGACATGGTTTCATGGTTGTCACCCATTTTGACTGACTTCAGTGCCACTACTGTGCATTTCCCAATCTGCAATGTCCGCTCATTGTAAGTGTTTTTTTAATTTCTGTAAGTTTGGTTACAAATAGTGGTAGTTTGTGTTTGAGACACATTAAAGGTAGAGAGGGGAAATATGTGTGGAGCTGGGATGGCTACAAAAGCTGTACCATCAGAGAGATGAAATGGCAGCTAACACACGATTTTGGGGATAATAAAAAAAAAAAAAAAAAAAAAAAGAGAGGTACATTTCTCTGAAGAACCAACTGTGTATCTTCAACGTTAGACAGAAATGTGGAAATGTGTGTTAACATTACCATAACTCTATGTTACCTAGCTAAGTTTGCTGTGTCTGTATTGGTTAACATTAATGAAACCCTTTAGAGATACAGTACCTATTAAACTGGTCAGCTAATGTTAATGTCAAAGTGGAAGATTTCACTGTCTTGCGAATGAAATACTTTGTATGAATGCGAAGGGAAATCTAGTGGGAAGGTCACTGCTCATATTCACGAGATCTGAAGGGGCCCATTTTCTGCACGGTAAAGCCGATGTCCTGAGCTCCTAACAGGCTAATGTAATAGGCCTAATTTAGGCTGGTCCACACTTAGCATACCTAGATATTTTAAAACTGTAGCCATTCTGTAAACATATGTTTCCATGGTCACAAGTACAAAAATATTTTTCATCGATGCTCCCAACACACAAAAAAGGAAGTGAGTATAATTAAATTTATATTTTACATTATATAAAAATGAAATGTCAAAGAGATGTGGAAAAGATATTTTCAAAAATGGAGGCAAAGTTAATACCTTGATTGTGTAATTTCAGTGTTTCTATAATATTGCAAATGAAGGACAGGATGTTATAGATACACACACACAGACACTTTTACACAAAGTTATGACATTTAACAGGTTCCAGAGAGTGGTTAATGTATCTTCAGTCTCCCCAGAACACATTAGAGGAAGCTGATATGTAACGTTCACAGAAGTAAATCCAGGTGTTGTTGAAGTTGACTTTGTGACATCGGCAAGGAGCTAAAGGGGGCAAGTGTTGAGAAATTGGTGTTTTCCTGCGTCCAAGGTGATGATGATCAGACAGAGGAACCACAGCTAATCCAGAGATCAGCATGTCTTCTCCAAACATAAAAAGGACTACGGCCGCACCGATAACACTTAGCACAACAGGTACTGCAGAACCAATCAAACAAAGGCATAGCCCAGTGTTCCCCCTACAGAAATCCACAGCAGGCTGCAAGGAATGTTAGAGGGCGGGGCCGTTTGGAAAACTAGCAGACCCTGGGCTACTCCTGTACAGTAGTTAGTCCAGAAGAAACATGTAGCTTGGAATTTGGCATTGCCTACTGTAAACTCAGCACTAAATGCTTTCCCCTGTCAATGTTGGCCCTTTAATAAATGGGCTCCCGTGCAGATTTTAGCCATTGACTTTCTGATACTCAGCCGCCCTACGGACAGATCTCAAAACATTCTGGCTATGACTGATGTACTCACCAAATATGCATGGGCCATCACTACCCTAGATCGATCTGCTGCTGCTGCTGCAGCTTGTACATGGTGGGTCCCTATCACACAGCCCTGTGGTCACCCAGAAGCCCTGCATTCCCAGTCCCAACTGATCAGGGAACTGTGCGAAGCTCATGCCACCCACTATGAAAGGGTCAGCCGGACATTAGAGGTACACATTACAGCACGTGGCCGTGTGATTTCTTTGTACTTTGGTGGTGAGATGTCGAAGTTGGTAGTTTCCTGTGTTTCAGTTTAGTTATTCCGTTGTGTTTTCTCTTATTTTGAATAAAGCGCTCTCCTTGCCAACAACTGCTCCTCCCTGTTCCTTGTTGCCAACTGGAATTTTTTTACGTTATGTTACACCCTCCATCCCAGATCCCTGGGGTTGTAACAGCATGTTAAATGTTTACATGTTGTCACGTTGGGGTTTTTGTCTAGTCTATATTTGAGTTTCTTTTTAAAAGAAAGCTTTTAGTAATTGACACTCTGCAAAAGCACCACTGGTGGTTATGAGGCTCTTTACCTCCCCCTATTGACTGAAATGGTTCAGACCCAACTATAATGGAGTGTGGCCCTCATTGAGTGAAGTGCTTTACCGCTGAGTTTCATCAGGCTGCAGTGTGTACAGTGCTGTGTTCTTTGGACTGTGTGTAGTGGTTTCTCCAGGGTGTGTCTTCAGTCACCTGCTGTACTGCCTGTGCCTAGTAGCGCTGCACTTTGTGGAGGTTATATTTTTTCAATAAAAGCTCTTTTCTATCTCTACATCTCACGTTGTCTTTGAATATTCTCTTGCCTCTAAAACCGGACCAGACCAGACCGGGCTACTAAAGGTGGGGACAGCTTTGTACCATTAATCACTCTTAATGGAAAATCTGACGATGTGTAATCTCCATCGTCAGATTTTCCATGAAGAATCTTGGCATCTTATTTTTCATCATTTTAAAAATTAACAGCCGGTGCCAAAATATAACTTCATTTGTTTTAATGAATGGGCTCACAGAGTAAAATGTCTCTGACGTCAGAGGAACCCTGTGCTGGAGCCTCTATTGTTTCAAAAGTTCATCTACAACTATTAAAAGATTTTTTAAATGATCACAAAGGCACAAAATAATTCCAACAATATGAACTACACATAATGGAGATGGAACACCACAAAGCAAATTCAATCAGCTAAAACAATTAAGGGGACACAAAGTGAAAGGACCACAAAGAAGTACAGCGCCAACATAAAACATATCTAAATCAATACGAATACGTATTTAAATGGTTTTAATGAAACAGAACACACATGAACACACAGATGAGAACCACAAACAGTCTGAAATTTACAGAGAATAACTATATGTTTAAAAATAGTCCCAATGAGACTCAATATTGTGCACAGGGAATAACAGGATGAAGATATGAGCTCAGAGACCAAACACATCTGTGAAGAGAGGCAAATGTGGCCTCACTAACTTGAAGGTCAGACAGGCAGCAGGTCCTCAGTCTAGCATGCACTGTGATAAGAAAATAGGAAGACGTGTTGTAGTGGTGTTATCCTTACAGCAGCAGGACTTATTCTTCCTGTTTACAAAAATATACCTCAGGTATCAAAGTTACAAAACTAATGGCCTCAGCTTCAGTCCCACTTTTGTATAATATGGCCATTTAATTGCACAAAACATAAATTCACATGTTCACCTGCTTTACAACACTACAACACTCTAAACAAATTTACTTCAAAATAATTAACAAAACAAACAAAAACATCCCCTTCTGCACATTTCCTCTGCATCCATGAAAGAATTTGTTTTTATAATGCACTTTCTAACCAAAGCAGCTTTTACAATGCTATTTTTTAACCTAACTGATATATATAACCTCCTTTTATTCTTGTTTCATTCACTTATCATGAATCAAACATGTTTCCTCACAGATACGCACTGCAACAACTGTACACTGATAACATCCACTCGTTCAATGTGCTGCACTATTATTTCACTGTGGTATTTTCTGATTTTGGCAATAAACCACAAAGATCTCCCTTTGGCTACACACAATAAACAGAAAACACACCGTGTCACTGATAAAGTGCAGTCTGGACTGAGTGTGTTTAGTGTGCTGTTTCTTCTTAGCGTAACTTCGCTCACTCACCGTGATGCAGGTACGCTTAGCATTAGCTCGCTAGCATGCACGCCTTAACGTCTATTTACCCGTCTCTCTTCAAAACCCGTTCCCTTGACTGACATGCAAAAGCTTCTCATCAGTTGCATGTGCGGCTGTTAAAGTGCTGCATGTCTGCTCAGTTTCAGGCACATTTCCTGACCTGTGATGAGAAAACGGCCGGTTCTCTGCCGCCCTCTGGCGGCCTGGCTGTGCCATAGCGGCGCTCCGAAGTGCGGAGACCCGAGCGGTGAACGCGAATGCAAGATAAACGAGCTATTATAAAAACAGGGGTGTCTGTTTTGTCTGCCTCAATTTGCACTGTTTTGCGCTTTTCAACCGTTTACACAAACTTCTTGTGACGGCCAGCCGTGCCCAGCGTCCGGTCCTGCCCGCGGAAAGGCCGACCTCTGGCGGCCTCACAGCCGCGGACAGGCGGGACGCCACACTTGTTGAGGAACTGCAGTCAGTGCGGAAACGGCCGTCTGCGCCTCTGCCCGAAGAGGAGGTTCAAACGAAGCCTTTAAAGTCAGAGCTTCACAGCTTAAGCAAGCTCAGAAGCGCATTGTCTCTGTGTACCGTCCTCACGGACATTTTCCTCAGCTGTCCTCACGCTCTGAGTGCGGAGAAGGTTTCCAGCCCCCCAGAGACCCCCCCAGGTAAGGACGCACCTCACTGTCTGTGCAGAGCTGTCCTGCTAGACCTCACCTGCATGTTTGGTTTTTTTTTTTTTTTTTTTTTTTAATCAGGGGCTATTTCCTGACGTTGTATCTTCACATATTTGAGTCAACACGCCTTAAATAACGGTAGATCCGTCATTTGGACAGGCTGGTCCCCGCGTTGTTTTCCAAACACTGACCTCATACGCTACAACACTGAGAATGGAATAAAAAAATGGTTGGATTTCAAGGAATCCGCCTGAAATCAATAACACGAGGAATCTACTGGAAAACAACACGAATCCCATCAGGAGGATTCAGCATTAGCAGTAAATCAAAGCCTCTGATGGCCCACCTTTATAAATATGACAATTCATTTGCGACTTCAAGACTTATTCCCGTTTAAAGAGACCTGAAACGGACCTGTTCTGTTTGCAGTTTTCATCTGACGGTGTTGACTTCGACTAAACACCCTTCAGGTTGTTTAGACATATATAAATACTCACCTGAATTGTAAAGGTGGTTTATTTGACTCCACAGTCCCGGTTACGATACATAATCCCTGTGGATCTGAAGTTGTGATACAGAGCTACATGTACGTGCCAGCTATTTTCACCTTGTCAACACTAATGCAGACCATTACAGTCGCAGTACAGCTAATTATGTTGTAACATTCAACTTTTGAGACATGATCTAACTTTGTCAAAGCTGGAGTTTGTGGTTCAGTTTAATTTTATCACATTGCATCATGTTATGAAGCGTTTCTAGTACTGGTTATTTCTCTGAGCGTATTAATGTCGCTGTAGTTAATTGTTGTTAATTGTATAGATAATTGTTTCAGCTGTATGAGTATAAGTCGTCAGCCCCACATGGTGAAGTTTTAGACAGGTGTAGCTAAAGGATTTGTCTTTTCATGTTTCATGTTTCATTTCTTGAGTTTTTAATGATTTAGGAGCTGCTTTGTTGAGGTGGTTTTTGGGTGGGACATCTTGGCTGACTCCCATGTGCCGAAGGGTTCAGGCCAACATGGGGCACAGGCCGTATTGTTTTTGACAGATGTAAAACAGATGTAAGTCATGTGACTTACTGGAATTACATTAAAAGCAGCAGTTGATAGACTCTCAGGCTGCAGCTGGTGGGTGTTTGACCTGACCCTTGACTGACGTCCAAACACCGAGCTTTCTGCTGAGCTTGAAAATTTCATTCAACAGTCAATGATCTAGCCACAAGTGTGCCTTATCCAGCTTAAACATTTCATCATATGATCATTTGATGATTATTATTTTCACCATTCATTCTCTGGTTTGTAGATTACCGAAAGATGGTGAAAAAATTATCATTTCAGTTTTTTAAAATAGCCCCCAGTTAATATTGCCAGTTGCCTTTTTTTCCCCTTAATGTCAAAAATAAACACCCATCATCTATACAGGTACACGGACAGGTTGCTGGTCTATTGCAGGGCCAACACATAGGGACATACTCATGCTTGGAGCAATTTAGAGTCACCAATTAACCTAGACATGCATGTCTTGTCATGGACTGGGGGAGGAAGCCAGAGTACCTGGGGAAAACCCACAAAGGTACAAGGGGAACATGCAGACTCCACATGGAAAGGTCTCAGGTATGGGAATCAAACCTAGAGCTTTCTTGCTATATGTCAACTGCGCTTAATTGCTGCAGTTCTAATTGATAAAAAAAAAACCAAACAAACACAACAACAAAAAAGATGTGCTTTTGAGTTCTACCTCTCAAAGATTTGCTGTAATGGTAATGGTAGCCGCTCCCTCCAGAAAATTCCTTGCGTGTTACATTTAGGTAAATCCAAAGTTTTGACAAAATAATTTGACCGAATTTGAGGACTTTAAATCCTTGGATCCCTG
Organism: Echeneis naucrates; assembly: GCF_900963305.1. Taxonomy (NCBI): domain Eukaryota; kingdom Metazoa; phylum Chordata; class Actinopteri; order Carangiformes; family Echeneidae; genus Echeneis; species Echeneis naucrates. The sequence continues at coordinate 19,847,773 of NC_042514.1, forward strand.
ATCCCTGATCCCTATACCTGAAGATGAACCAGTTTGAACTTAAATGATTGTACCTTAGATTATAAATGGACCCTGACCCACATATTCTCTTGTCAATATAATAAAACACTCAAACAAACAAACAAACTGAGTCCCACTGGCTTATTGTATAGTCTGTTGCTCAACAATAAGGATATGTGATACTGCTTAGCATGCAACTTATCCACCTGTCCACCTTTCTTTCTGTCTCTTTCCCCTCTGTCTTCCTCCACTCAGCAAAACAACAGAGCCTTTGTTTGATCCTCCCTGGACAGTGCCCCACTTTTTTTTTTCCTTTTTTTTTTTTTTCTTAAACTCCATCTCCATGGCAACACTGTTCTTGTGACGAGCAGCCTTGACTTTTGGCCCTTGTGCTCTGGAAACAAAGACAAGAAGTTATGGAAGGATTGTGAGAGAGGGGGTGGGAGGAGAGTAATGGGACGGGGGGAGTCATGAAGGGGAATGAGGTATATGGAGGAATAAGGGAGGCAATAATTGGAAGGTGTCTGGGATCGAGGCACAGAGGCATCCAGAGGCATCCAGAGGCATCCAGAGGCAGACCTCCTTTGCTGTGAGTGTCAAAGTCCCATAAAGAGAGGTTGGTTATTACAGACTGTAAACTGTGGGCAGTGCCAGGGCTGTCTCTGTGTGTGTAGTCTTCAGGTCTGAATGGCAAGGCTTCTTGGCCATTGCTTTTCTAATGAGATGCCTGAAGAGGGGGAATGAAAGAGGTGTTTTTTAGTTTTTAAAAAGGAGAGCACAGTATACTCTAATTCCTTCATGAATTTAAAGCTTAATGTCGCCAACTCTTATTTTTTATCGGTTAGCCTGCCACATTACTCACATTACTATTTTTAGGAATGGTCTCTTAATAAGAAATATATTTCTTTATAGAGAGACATATGTGACACATTTAAATGTCTCATTTTGTCCAGCCAACAGTGAAAAGCCCAAAGAAAGAGTGGAGAAAAGCAAATGCCAAATGTCATATTTAAGAGAAATGTCTCAATAAGTCATCAGGCTAGTTGAATAATTTTTTTCTCACAATATTCAGGAAGTTTATAGACTAAATCTTTTCAATCCATGAATTAAAACGAATGACAGATGAATCAAAAACAAATGCAACTGTTAGTTGCAGCCCATGAATGAATGAGCTTCTCTATTGTTATATGATGTATCAAACAATGACTTCACAATCTTTTGCAACTGCATCGCACACAGCATTGTGTACATATCAAAATGCAAACACAGTTGGTTGATAACGGAGGCACTGTAACTTTGCCTTCTGTCTTCCCCCTCCAACATATAGGCAGCAAACTCTGCGTAGAAGCATTGGCATTGTTCAGACTGCAGATCTGGATGTTTCTATCGAAGATATGTAACAGGAAGAAACCCAGAGTTGTAGTTGAAGGGAGGGATGCCCAGTGTTCAGAGTCTGGCTACACATTGTTGAGGCCAGGGACTGCCATGGCCTGTGAACAGGGAAAAAGGAATGTATTGTTGTTTGAATGCACTCTTTGTCCTGGTACCGACATCTCCACAGTGATTTAGATGTTTATGGTTCTCAAAGCTAGAGTCATTCTTCTGATGTTTTCCTGTTGAAATAGGCCAACAGGTATGATATGATAAGTGCAAAATCATCTGGTCTCAATGAAACCTCATTTACTTGAGCTGGCAGTCAGACGAAACTGCACAAACAACCCTACTTGTACCCTCATAAATTTGCATTGGTGAAACATTTACAGTGTTCTTTTGCAAAGTCTAACTGTGAAAGACAGTCACACCTAACTTCCATATCTTTCCTCATTGCGTTATGACTGTACTCAGAGCTCATCAACTTCCTACCTTTGTGCAGCACACTTTGCTCTCCCAGTTGACCCACAAATTATTTGTTTTGTTGTTCACAGTTCTCGACATCTTTGAGCAATGTTTGACAAGCAACAATATCAGAGTCCACCTGTTTACAGTCCTCCTTTCAACCCTCCATCCAACAATGGATTTGGCCCACCAGGAAGCTTCCAAGCTCCTCAGAGTGATTACAACGCATATCCACCTCCCCCTGGATCGTACTACATTGAGGACAAACCACAGCACTTCTACAAATGGCTGTCACCTCCTGGGATTATCAAGGCCATGATGGCTGTGGTGATCGTGCTGTGTGTGGCAATATTCGCTTGTGTGGCCTCCACTCTTATGTGGGACATGCAGTATGGATATGGGATGGGTTACTATGGCTCTGGGATGGGCTATGGCACCGGATATGTTGGTAGTGGAGGATATGGAGGATATGGAGGATATGGAGGTTATGGAGGCTATAGCAACTACGGCTCCTACATCTCTCCATACTCAGCCAAAACCACAATGATTGCAATGGCAGCCATTACCTTCATAGCAGCACTGGGATTTTTCATTGCCAGCTTCTCTAAGTCCACCATGGTCCGCACCAGGAAGTTTTTTCTGGCACTCCTAATAACTAGTATCATCATGGCTATTCTGCAGGTAAACCTCACTCTTCCTGAGTCCTCAGCTGGAGCTCACACGCTCTTTCCAAGCTTGTCTTAAAAAAAAAGTGTTTACAGTTTCCCTAAACTGACAGGGGTGTTCAAGTTTGTTTTTTTTTATCAACAGGGATTCAAACATTTAGCATCTTTTCATTATTTACAACAAATATTTTCCAGAAACGTTCCGAAAACTTTCCATGGGAATTTATGGAAATTAACTGGAAAGTAGTAATATACATAATTATAATCTTTTTGTTTTGACATTAGCAGACATCCATTGAAACTAACACAACAAAAAAATGTTTGCAAGAAATACCTTAGCAAATTTTAATTCTTGTATGACACAATCAACTCTTTCATTGAACACCAAAAACATGTAAGTTGAGTAAAATATTACTCATCCTCTCCTCCCCCACCCAATCAAAAAGTAAAATGACCACCCCACACACACATACACAAGGGTCCCATTCAAAATGTTCTGAGGTCAAATGTGGCATTTTTCTGTAGAATAAGATAACAAAGAAGCTTGTAAACACACTAATACAATGGCATTAACAAAATTATTGTTAGGATTTTCAATATATTTTCAATCGATGCTCTGACAGGAATTGATGATAAATTCTTATATTGTTTCATAAAGCTGTCTCACTGGCAGAAGAAATAGCATCACATCTCTGGCAGCTAGCACCATGACAAGAAATGGTCTGAAATGGCATTAACACCATAGACCAAATATATTTACCCCTTAATATGATTAAAATTAGCTTGATTCTGTATGGCTTGCAGACTCAAGATTACAGCCTCAGTCACCCGTGCATGTAGTGGAGCAATGCACAGTGCATATTGAGGCTGTGGCCCCATTAGCCCTCCAATAAGCAGTGTGCTCTGTGTATGTGATTGAGGAATAGTATAGACAATGAAGTGCACTTGCATTAAATGTGATTGTTTGGCCAAGAGTAAGCCACGATATGTTTTCCCCCACTTTATTTAAGTCCCCTTTCAATTCCCCTATATTCCCATTATTACCCATGGAACGTTTCCAACTTTGAAAACGCCTGTCATTTTGATGTGCTACACAATTCTTTTCCAACAATCAAAGAAAATCAATATGACCATTCTGTAACGTAAATCCATTTCATCTACAGGGCATCATAAGTATTGTGTACATTGTCGGAGTGAATCCCATGGCCCAGGGCTCCTCCAGCATGATGTACAATCCGATGCTCATGATGTGCCAGAACCTCTACCAGACTAGCTACTCACAGATGGGTGGAGTGGGGGGCTTCCCCATGTACAACCAGTACCTCTATCATTACTGCTTTGTGGACCCTCAGGAGGTTCGTAGCTTTTCCTCCACATGTTTTCAGATGTTGGAATTAGTATGTCTCTGGGACAATGAAGTGTAACTACTCAGGGTGTCTTCATGCATGACCTGTCGTTGTTTGTGGGAAATGTGAGATGAAAAATATGTCCTCATGCTGCATGAAGAAAATGTTTCATAGCCCCTGTATTATTAGCCCGTACTTTTGTAACATTCATTATCTGTTTTGAAGCATTTGTTATGTTTGTGATACATTGAACTGCACATTGTGATATTTACTTCTCCCAGTGATGTCTCATATGTACCTCTGTGTACTCCTTGTACCAGGATGAACCGGCCTTATCTCAGAGCTTATCTACTTGAGAACTTTTCAAATTGAATTCTCACATTTTTGTTTTTCTAGGGAGTTGCGATGGTGTGTGGATTCCTGGTTGTAATCGCCTGGGGTGTTGCTGCTTTCTTTGCTCACAAGACTAGAGGGAAGATTTGGCGCTACGGAAAGCCAAACATCTACTGGGAAGAACCTATTGTTGGAGCGAAGGCTTCAGAGGGCAGAGATGTTGAGGAATGGGTAAGAGACATCAAAATGGTACTCACAGCTTAATAAGACTTTTGTTTCAAATCCCATATTTGTGTATGTGGGATTTACAAAAAAAAAAAAAAAAAAGCAACGTTTTTGACCACAACTGACCAGAGGTTTGTGCATGCAAAGCTTGCAGTCAAATGAACTAGGTCACAAAGAGTTTAAATCCAGCCTAAGGAAGGTTGATGGAACACAGACAGATTTGATTGTAAAATGAAATGATAATCTACACATGTTTTTTCTGTGTGGATGATTCAGCCACCCAAACTGACTGCCGTTGGCTTTTCCCCTCCCGTCAACAAATTGCTGCCACGCTGTCACATGCCAAATCAGTTTCTCCTGATCTTTTTACAATGCAAAGAAGAATCAGGTAAGATAGTCCTCCCAGTTACAGTAGGTAATTATCAGTTGTAAAGAAAGGTTAGGCGATAGAATGTGCTAGTGTGTTGCTGCAGCTGTAAATAGCCCAGGCTGACACTTGCTCATTCCAGTGGTTGAATCGTCTCTTGTCCAATTTATAAGTAAGCTCTACGTCCAGGTAGATTTTGTAGCGCCCACCAGTTTACTTCAGATCAATAAGGAACACAGTCACGCTGCCACAAGATTTTTTCCTCAGGCTGAGTCACTTTGTTCAAGGTCAGGCCTGATAGCAGTTGGGGGTTGTTTTTTCATGACCTACTACCTGGTTTCACTCTGAGTAATCATTAACCACCTGAAGATAATAGTCAGACAGGTGGTTTCTAGAGAGCCTGCCCTGGGATTTTAAATGTTGTCAACACTCAGATGGGACTGTTCCCTGAGATATGGATTAATTTTTGACTTTTCTGCCTCTTTTCAAATTCAACTGTTTTAGAGACAAGGTGTTAGCATCACATGCTTTGATTTTAAGCTCAATTGATGGTCAGAAAGAGCACCTAAAGAGCAATTTTACATTTTGTAAAATAAGTTTGAAACTTTACCATATCTGGAAATTATTCTCAGCTACTATTTTCTTTTGTATATAAAACCAAACATAACATGGGCGTAGGCGTGCCTTGTCCTCAATAAGCCCGTACTATAGTGTGTAATGCATATTGAAATTTACAGAAGTCACAATCACTACATTAGCTTATTTTGATTTGATCAGATTAGTTCATAAAGATTGGCTGGGAAAAGAGGGACTGAACAGACATACAGTCAATGTGTTATGTTTGGTTATACAGAGCTGTTTGTGTTTTAGAGTGGTTGTCATCGTCTAGAAAATGGCATCATGCACAGGGAAGTGTACGGGCAGGGCAAAGTACATGAGACAAGCCCTGAATGAATTCTGTGACCAGCACCAGAGTCTAATAATGGAGCCATGCTGACCAATGTCATCACACGCCTTGTTGATGGATGGATGGATTTAGAATGCACTGCACAAGAGATATATTCAGGTATTATGAAGGATGGATAAAAACATACAGTTTCCAAGGAAGAGGACTCTGAGAGGATTTGATGACTATCATTACAAACAGATAATTATGTTATTAGAGATTAGAATATGTATGGCATATAAGTGCTGTATGAAGATGGTATTCTCTACAAAAGCTAGGTTAGCCAAGGCGTGTTATTATTCTCATATCAACTGTAAGTCATACATATGTATGTTATCTTCTGTCTTACAAATGGACACCACTCTGCAGTTATTTTTAATTCACTACTTCACTACCTGTGTTTACACCACAGAGTGAGTCATCAGGGTTGTCTAGTCTAAGGCAAGTGGTGGGTGCTTGAGTGTGGACCCATCTCTGCTGCTGAGCTTGGGGAGGCCTTCGCTGCTCTGATTACCTCACACACAGGCCTCATTCAGCTCAGCCAAGCGGTGGGAGGACTGCATTGTGTCTTCTGCATGAGGTCATGAAGAACTGGTTTCTGCATAGCTGTCCATGCACTGGAAATGTTGAAGTACTACACAGAGAAAGCATTACAAGGTCATAGCAACAAGTTATGTTGTGTTGTATTGTTCAAGTATTTTGTAACAAGTTTAGCCAAGTTAGCGGTTAGCACTGTTGTTTGGTTCCTGGCCTGAGGCCTTTCTGTGCTCAGTTTACATGTTCTCCCAACGTCTGTGTGGGTTTCCTCCAGGTACTCCTGTTTCCTCCCACCATCCAAAGACAGCATGTTTGGGTTAACTGGTGACTCAGAGTTTGAGTGTGAGTGGTTGTTGGTCTCTCTCTCTGTCTCTGTGTGTTGGCCCTGTGATGGACTGGCAAACTGTCCAGGGTGTACCCCGTCCTCACCCAGAGTGAGCTGGGATTGGCTCTGTAAACAGATAAGTGGTAGAAGATGAATGACCCTCCTTGATTTGCATCAGCAGGTCTAGGAGTCTCACAATTCAGCTGCTGTGCTGGACACTCATAGGCCAATGATGGAATTCACTGCGCTCAGACTAGGCCTAGACAAACATTCAGATCCACGTCAACACTGTGGGGAGTTTAGGTGATCAGGAGCACGCCACCCACAAAAGAAGCGGAGAATATGTTCGTAGGTTGGGGAGTAGAAAAGCCTCACCAAGAGAAATGTTTACATCATTGGATAAAGGCCAGTGCAGAATACGCTGTAGATATGCACATCAATAATGAATACGTCACTTAGAGGGACACAAACCTGTTATCTCAATCTCAACCTCCGTGTTAATGTGTTTCATAAATATGCATTTATAACCCCTATACCAAAAAAATGGGGATGCTGTGGAATGTAAATAGTAACAGAATACACTGTCTCTGTGTATTGTTACTATTACACTGCCTCTCCAAGATACTCTTTTATACCCAATCATAATAATGACTTGTTGCCTGTTAACCATAGTTAGTTGCAAAATGTTACTTTCCAGTCCTTTGTTGCCCCCATCCCAACTTTTTTTTTGACTTAGCTAATCATTTTTCATATAATTGTAAAGAAGAAAGAAAAAAGATTTTTGTTGTGCACGTTCTATTGTGAAAATCGTGCCAATCGTTTTCATGTTGATTTTTTTACATTTTAGAAAGCGTCCCCACTTTTTTGGATTTGTGGTTGCAAAAGGTCATCATTCCAGATACTGTGGGACTTGATTTTGAACTACTTACTTGTACTTTAACGAAGCGTAGCTCCTGGCGCTCTGGGAGTCAGTTAGCATTCCAGATAGCAGAGAACCAATAGGACTAGTTTACAGTTTGGCCTGCCGCTTTGCATGCACCTTTGGTTTAACTGCCATCATTGTAAGGAATTCCCTCATGTAGGCCATCTGTCCTTACAGGAAGGATATGGAAACACAGATTAGATCAAGCATATTTACATGACAGACCTTTTGTTTCGGGAAATAAAGGAGGAGCACATCTGTTCAAGGTGTTTGTGAAGATGTGAAATAACAAAGAAGTGAAAGCAACCTATGAATGACCTATGAATAATTATTTAAGATTTCTTTGTGACAGATTATTTCATGTTACGTGTGATACGTGTGGTAAACAAGAAACCATTAATTATATATTACATGGTTAGTGAATTAGCCATTAGTCACCTTTTGTTTTGATTCTCCTTCACTGAGGAGACATTTCCATGCCTCTCTGTTCTCTCCAACTTTAAGAACTAATTGCCATACTCTTGTCTCTGGTGTACAGATGTGTATACTTAAGCTGAAATAGTTATTGCAACAGGATGTGATTCAGAAAACATGTGCTTTGTGAGTGTTTTGATCGTTTGTTTGTGTTTACTGAGTCTGTTCCTTGTTTTTTTTCCTGCCCTGCCTTAGGTGAACAATGTGGAGGAAAGCGGCAGTGTTCAGGACGCTCCTACTCTGCTGGTGTCCGAGAAAACTGGCGGGCTGCTTAGTGCCTCAGCTAACAGCGTCATTTCTTACCCACCAACCAAAGTGGACATTGGCTCTTATACCGGGGACACACTTGACAATGAGTGGGTGATTGTTTTTTTTCTCAGAGCCTTTGCTGTTTCTGTACTCTAAACTGTTTGATTTCATAATACATTCTGACTACTTGTTCATGCACTGCATATACATAAAATTTTACAGCTGCTCCAAATGTTAATTTACTCCTTCAACATAATTTTTCAATACCGCTGACATGGAATGGACCATGTCAGAGCTACACTTGTTTTGCTTTTCTTTAAAACGTGAAATAATTCACTAAAGCACCTTATTTTTACTTGCATTCATTTCCTCAATACTGGAGTGCGTTTGTCTAAAGTTTAAAGCTTGTTACAATTAGATAATCTTTGAAAAGTCATTCAGACAGACCTTGGATGCAAACGGTTAACCATAGAGAACAAACTAAACATTGTCTTATATCCTGCCGGCTCAGAGTACTAGAGATTGTTATTTTTGATGATTTCTCACAAGGTAAACAGGACTTTTTCATAAGCTAAAGAATGTTGGATTTAGGGCCGGCTGCATTCTCTGTTGTTGAACTAACGCTGCCTTTTTTGTAAGAACATAAAATATCTGCTCCATGGATTTGGATTCCTCTACAACTATATGAAGTTGAGCAGAACTTCAGCCCTTGCTATTAAAGATCTGTACCTGCTTTTTGGTCACTGAGATACCTCCACAAAGCACAGTGTCAAATTATAGGCTGTGAGCAACAACAGTCATTAGTGGTGTCTATCATCCTCCATATCTGTCTGGGCCATTTCAGTAAATATTTGTTATATGCCTTTTCTCATTAACTGGGACATGATTGTCTTTCTTTCCATAAGTTCTTTGGTATTAATGTTTGTTCTTTCATATATTGCAAAAATGTAATATATCAGCTGCTTTATTTGGACTAGGGTAGAACTGGCATGATGATATTTGACGGAGCTGGCAATATGGGCTTACTTGCCACATTATTTATTCAGTATTTGCTAATATTTGATTGGGGCTTGATACCAGCCCATTTAACACTACCCTTTTCTAACTGAATCTATGTCAAGCCCAGGAGAAAAGAAGGCCAAAAAAAGAATCTCTCATGTGAAGTAATACAGAGCATTGCAGGAAAAAACGTAACCACTATGTTGCTTCCATGAATATAACTCGTTTGTCATCCAGAACTGGAGTAGTTAAATACAATATGTCTCATAATCATGTCACTTTTGCTGTCCTGCAGGTACACAGAGAGGACAATGAGCCAGCCATTAGAGGCCTTCTCCCATGGTGGAAGAACTAGCTCCAGCCCTTCAGAGGAGATGGGTGGTGTCCGCAAACCCTCAGCCAACAGAGGAAAGAGACGCCGACGCAACCCAGAGCTGGACGAGTCTCAGTATGAGACAGAGTATACCACAGGAGGAGAGACCGGCAATGAACTCGATGTAGAAGAATGGGAGAGGTGAGAATTACAGATGGCTGCACAGCTGTATCTCTGGATTAGAGTGGAAAAGGTCATTAACTGCAAGTTCCGAATCAGAATTGCAGTCAAATACTGTCAGTCCCTCAGGAGCAGACCTAAATTCACTGATCCAAATGAAATTGTAAGCACAGAAAATCAAGCTCTCGTGACAGCGCCTTGATTCACAGGAAAATAATTTTAAACATGCAAGTATACACAGTTAAAATATAGATGATTAAACACCAGAGCAGGGGAAAGACTGGAGTCTGTATTTTACTCTATCCAGGGGAGCAGTTAATCCTCCGAGGCATGCCAGTTCACATGGACTGTACTCGGGCATACTGAGAGAATTAGGCCAAAGGTACAAAACACGAGAGTCAAGGTAGTTTATGAGAAAGTATTCATATTTAGCTATGGATCAGCACACTTTGTTGAAACCATTGCTGACAGTATAGCCTTTTTTCCTTGGCCAGGTCCTTCTTGTTGCTAATGCAGGTTTATCCCTGATGCTTAAGCTTTCCTTTCTCTCCCCTCTCATATTTTTTATCTGTTTTCTTATCTTTCCTTCCTGTGCTCCTTTCTCCTCCAGCATATATCCACCAATAACGTCTGATACTCAGCGTCATGATTATAAGAGAGAGTTTGACATTGACCTCAGGGAGTACAAGAATCTGTGTGCTGAGATGGATGACATTAATGATCGGCTGAACAAACTCAGTCGGCAGTTGGACACCCTGGACGACAGCTCCACAAAATACCAGGTCAGATATGCACAGCACCTTTCTCCAAAAGTCAGACGATAACTAACTGAGGATCTCATCCACCCACTGTCAAAATTTATTGATGAAATACTTGTTGACGTTTTACAAAGTCCACACCCCTCATTCCTTTGGCAAAACTTGGCTTTCAGTTGTTTAGTATTTTGTGATTAATACAGAGCTGCAACTTGTGATTATTTTTGTAACTGATTCATCTATTGATTATTTTCCTCGATTCCATTAAACAAGTATAGTTATCAGGGAAAAAAATTGTAAAAATGAAAAAAGACAAACCGCTTGTCCTTTATTTCACAATATTCAATGATGCTGCAAATGCTGCATCATTGAAGTCATGCTCTTGTGATAAACCAGCTCCGAACCACAGTGAATGCATTGTACTGTATTTATTTATTTATTTTCATCTTAAAGTGTTTCCACACAATAGACATTTTCTGCCTTTTTGTCCTCGTCTCTTCTGAGCTTGGCTCCATGTTGTTTGTGGCAATCCTTGCGTCACATGCATCACAATAAGTGTCTGCGTGGACGAGGACAAGAGCGGAACCGATGTTTAGCAGCAGCGAAATTAAGGAAACAAAGCTTTACTTTACTGGAAAGTAAAGAAGTTTACAAAGACAGAAGTTTACAAAAACATTCAGTTGGTATGTAAGTGAGACATTATTATAACCCATGTTTGTTCCTCAATTTTCTAAGGCTGTTGCAGAGGATTATAATCAACTAAAGGACCTGAAGCAGGTGAGAAAACATCTCTGGTGGTGACTTTTATAGACTAAACCTCATGTATGGATACATTTACACGTTTCTTTTTAATATCCAGCCACAGGATGTGAAAGTAGTTGCTTTTGCTCATTGGTCTTCTGTCGTTGTTTGCTGTTTTTGGAAATTTTACATTTTCACTGTCAAGAATTCATTTGTGTTCTCAGCTATGAGTGTGGATGCATACACTGTTCTGTGGCATTAATCATCTGAACCTGCTTTGCTCTGTAGACACCAGACTACCAATTTAAGAAGAAGGAGTGTCACAGGCTGAGACACAAACTGTTCCACATCAAACGCATGGTGAAGGACTACGACAGGACCCATTCGTGAATCCATACGGTTCTGACTCTCAGCTCAGTGAGCTACACAGCAAACACTGACAAACGTATGCCAAGATACACTCCAAAATACTGCAAAGACTATGTGGCATGCTGAGACCAAAGTTACCTGATCATCACTTACGTACACTGGATACAGAGGAGCACATTTACATTCATACGCAAACAGTTCTGTTGAATTTGAAAAAATAATGAGTAAAATATGAATTTGACTTGCTTTCATACTGTCTTTTTAGAAAGGAAAATGAAAAAGGACCCTCAATCGTAGTCACTTCCAAACAAGGCCCAGCTCATTGCCGTGAACAACCACTTGCATTCTCGTGACCTTCAGTCACCTGTGATAACACTGCTGGGTTTCTGTGGTTGTATTTGCCCCTCAGATGGCTAATTTATCTTTGTCTTGACACTATAGATAAGATGTGGATCAGTATTGTAGGGAAAGTGATAGGTGAGAAGGGTTGCATGGATTGTTTGGGAGCAGGAGTTTTTTATAACCCACTGCATGAGATAACTTTTACATGTAGCTTAACTCCATTTGTTCTTTTGTTATCTTCTTAGACTGTATAACTAACTTCATTATTAGTGAAGTTAACTTCTCATGACCATGGGTGTTTTTTCCCATATCTTTGTCTGTGCTAAGATGTTAATATAATGACAGCTGGCATCTGGTAATGAGCTATGGTGGATATTATTGTGATATATGTAAAATTGATGAAATTTGTTTGTACAGTGTACTAAGAACAAAATCTGTCTATTAGATTCAGCAGATATCGTAGCACTTGTCATGACATCTGTTGTTTGCATTTACTGAAGATTCATTGTGGTTTGTGTTTTTTTATTAGTGGTTATTCAAGATATATGAGCTTAGTATATACATATATACATATTGAGAGAGAGGCTATTTTTTATATTGCGTATCATGTATGCTCCTCAACAAATTGGTTAACATCTCTGTAGCTCTCTCTCGCTCACTCTCTTACTTCTCATTCAATTCTTTAGCAATGAAAATTATTATTATAATCATTTGTCATTTTTGTATTAATCCAATTACCTGCAGTGTGTTAGGATCTACTGTATGTTTTGAAAATTTTCAGATGCACCATTGGTTTGGGGTTAGGGTTAGAATTGTTATGACCATGAAATTACAAACCATGCAAGCCTTTTATTTTTGTATGAATTTATTTTCTTTAATGCTATTATAAAAAACATTTTTTGTAACTGTGTACTTCCAGTATGGTACAGTATCTAAGACATAGTGAATCTGGTTAGTAATAAACATTTCTAATTCTCTAAAACATTGTTAAAAAATGTGGAATGTTCTTGCTCTTCAAAATTTTTGGACCCTGAAATCTGAAATTCTGTGTCACTGCATTATGCTAAGCCTCCAGCAGGGGGAGCAGGAAGACACAGAGTCCAATGAGTCAAAGGTAAGTTACTCCTGCCCTCTTTTGGGTCAGAAGGTTCAAATGTTTTAGTGAAGCTGTTCTGCAGGGGTCATCCTCTGCGCCTAGATTCTGTATCATCCTGCATCACTTCTACACAATATTAAGTTATAGTTATCACTGTCTACTGTGTTTCCCATTCATTGTAACAATAAGCAGCTTTTACTGTTAGTGCAGCAAACAGCACATATATATATATATACCAACATTATATTTTACATTTTAGAATTAAACTAATGTAACATTAGTTACTAATCATGATTGATCTTTTGGTTTCTATAACATCACCTCATCATCTCCTATATTTTCTGTTGCGTGAAGCATCTGACTTGTATACCTTGTGCACCACATTGCTGACAAAGACAAAACACCTCTACAGTGAGAACACCATCTACCTAGCTCTTGTAACTCTAGCTCTTCTGATTCTGTACAAGTTTTCCTGAGGCCTTGTTCTAGTAAATTTTGTTCATGTGTGATGCTAATTTATCTTTCTCTTCCATGGGGAAAAATATGATGTCATGATGGCAATAAACAGCAAATGCTCTCCTTAATAATGAAGCAATCTGATCAAATAATAATTATTTCATTAGCTACCCTCACAACCAATGAATGCGTGATGTTCTGGAAAGTTAATATTTGTAGAGCAAGCAAAGTGTAAACAGTCGACACACGAAGCTTTTTGGAATAAATTTAATGGTAACTTAGAAAAAGACAGCTAAAGATATAACTTAAGAAAAATTGTGACTGCTTTAAATGGTTCTGTTTATGCAATGTGTATGTTCAACATCAAGAAAAGAGCTGCAAATATGGTTTATTTTCCTTATCTGTGAATTTCAAACTTTTTATATTGAATAATGATTTATGCATTCATTTTAATCAGAATGTATTTATTGTTTTAGGGCTACTTCATTCTGAAGTGATCCACAGAGGGGCTACTATGTACATTTATTTGGAGAAATGCAAAAATAATTTGAGTCCTCTTGACTTTGAATGTTTTCTTGTTAGCTTTGGCGTGGTCACAGAAAAAACTACACAGTCAACTAGAGTTTATATTCCAATAATACACAAGGTGATTCAGCCTGTTGAGCTGTTGTTGAAAATTTGACAGTTCAAAAGTTCATTGTATTTGTTGCTCTTTTATGGTATAATAAAAGGTTATAGAAAAATTTATACCAAAAAAGCACACCACACTAACACACCTAAATTACTTAGTGCCCTTTATGGTAGTGTCAGCAATCATCATAACCTCTGCACCTCAACACTCAGAGTACCTTGCCTAAGTGTAATTATTTGAATGTGACCTGTCTATCAGGATGCCCTTTTAAAGGGCATAACAATAATTAAAAAAAATAAAATAAAATAAGTGAGCTACTTCTACCCTTATAAAAACAAAAACAAGTGTCACATTTGCAGATATTAAGGAGAAAATAAAATTATTTGATTTGTGTACCTTAGTGAGAATGATCTGCCTATTAAATCGTCATTGCATTTTCAAATATATACTGTCTGGTGGATGGATTGATCTTTGACATGATAATGATATTGATAAGTTGATCCCTTTATATTTATCTTCACTTCATGTAGTTCACTGTAAAAATCTTTGATGTATAAAGTATGAGGTAATAATATTAGACAGGGATGAGACTATCTTCGGAGCCGGGGTCTGAGCACATTCATCACTTTTTTTGCATTTCAAGAACTTTCTTGTATAATATACTACATTAACGTAATATCTGAACTTTGTTGGAAACACGGTTATTTGCTTTCTTGTTAAGAGTTAGATGGAAAGGTTAATCTCACTATTATAATTGCTCTGTAAATATGAAGATGTAGCCAGCAGCTGATTTGCTTTGTTTAGCATGAAAACAGGAAAGTGAAAGCATAGAGCCTGGCTTAGATCGAAGGTAAAATGTGTATCTGCAGTCACTGAGTCTTTTAAGGTTATATCTCTGAAAACACAAAAAGCGTACCAGGTAACTTTCAGGAGATTCTTCTGATTTTCACCGTGACCAAAGGAGATTCAGCACATTAACTAGTAAGCAGTAAAGGTGCTGGCAGTGTTGGGCAAGTTATTTCCAGTCATTGTGCTAAACAGGTATTAGCTTTATCTTCTTATTTACTGTACAGAGGCTTGGTGTGGAATTAATCTTCTCATTAACTCCCCCCCCCAAAAAAACAAAAAACAAAAAACAAGTGTCACACCCCAAATGCAGAACTATTCCTTTAAATCTATATCATACAAAATACATCTTGGTTGTACTTTATATAGTGCAACATACAGCACAATGTTCATTCTGCTTCGTTGTTGTAGTGTTGTACAAGTCGATGCTTTGCAGTCTTCACAAAAACGTATTTGGTAGCGAAGTCTGATATTTCTCCCCACATATCAAACATTACACAGCCCGCACAATGTGCTCCAGCTCTGACAATATAAAGCTCTACCTGTAAAAGTGGCACTGCTATGGCTTCATTTTGACCCAAAAACAAAGCAGAGGGAGATCGCAGCACCTGGGTTCAAATTTAGTCACATTGCGGGTGATATAGGAGGAGGTAGTACAGGCACATAGCCTCACAATCGACTCTGCATTTTGATTAAAGCCCTGTTTGATTTTTCTGAATTGAGAGCTGATGTAGGTCATAAATAAAAAAAGTGCTGCAAACATACGCATGAAGAAGAAATTACATTTTTGCTCCCCTTGAAGTTACTTTGTTTTGCCAAACACAATACTTTATCAGGGCTAATGTGCGGAAACTGACCTCTGTACTCACAGAGGAATCCAAGTTTGTATGAATAACATTCAGCTTGTACTGGTGTGTAATCTTTGTGCGACTTCTGCATCCTTTCCCATCTGATCTCAATCCGTCTCACTGGGGGTCACTGGGGTTTACTGTCCTGCTGCATAGGGCCAGCTGATGGAGCTCCCTGATAGCTGCATGTCTCGGATCAGCGTCTCAATAGGAGTCTTGCCCACCAGTCGCATGAAGAAAAGCTGGGAGATAAGATTGGCTGGGACGGCACGCAGAGCTGGGAGACGTAGCAGTAAGCGGCCGAATCGCTGAGGTTGGTTGGGATACTGCAATCTTTCGTACTCTGTGAGGGCAACCTGGGCTTTCTCCTGCAGGGACTCTACATGCGCTGGGTCTGTCAGACCACATGCATCTGTAAGGTAAAGAAACCATCATCAACCGCTTTATCATAAAAGTACCTTCAGCACTGTCTTTCAAATATATTGTTTTATACATTTGTTTATTTCATATATTTTTACACTTGTGTCTTCCTTGCGCTTGTAAATTCAGATTTGAAACGCAGGCCTTTTCCTTTGTCTTCATTTTTAGAAACAGTTAGAAATATTGGGGAAAAATATGCTCATCTCAGCTGAGATTTAAACGAGAAGATCGG
Organism: Echeneis naucrates; assembly: GCF_900963305.1. NCBI lineage: Eukaryota > Metazoa > Chordata > Actinopteri > Carangiformes > Echeneidae > Echeneis > Echeneis naucrates. The sequence goes on from NC_042514.1 coordinate 19,864,226, forward strand.
TGTCAATCTCATGTTGCTGAAAAAAACAACAACAGCAACTACAAATCTATTAGCTTAGTCTAGCTCAAGGACTGGAAATGGATGGAGTGGATGGTCAGATCATCAGATGTTTTCTCCATTTTCAGTCTTTATGCTATGCTAAGGTAAGCTTCCTATTTCATGGACAGACATAAAAATGGTATGACACTTCTCACAAGCTTATTAGCAAGAAGGTAAATAAGCAAACAGCTATTGTTGTCAAGGAAATCCCCTTCTTTGCTTGTCCTCTCAGTGAGATCAGAGCTCACACACAAGTTCCCAACAACACATAGGAATTTTCTTTACGCGATTTTCTTTTTTTGCTAGACAAGAAACTAAATCCGTCTCACACCTGTAAGCACAATCATTTATAGCAGCTTTCGCTGCTCTAATTTTCTTCCCAACCCACCTGGTGAAAACAGTGCAATGGCTTTGAGGCAGCTGTACTCAGCAGAGTCCACCTGCAGCCTGTTCAGCTTGTCCACCTGGTCCTGGAAAACCCTGACCTGGTCCATGAAGGAGACCACGCGTTCAGCAGACATGGGGGATGAGTGAAACCCAGCTGCTGCTAGCAGAGGAGCCATGTGCAGAGGCAAAGCGGACTGAGCCGCATTCAAGATGAAGAGCTCACTCCAGCTCAGCCTCAGCAGTGATACCTGTGGGAAGGATCGGATATTAGGAAACTGTACCTTAAAGCAGTGGCTTGACATAGGCACAATCTATCACTGCAGACATTTTCTCTGGTCACATGCTACAGATTACAGTAAAGATCATTTTTCAAGTCTCCAGCAAATCATGACACAATCTGAGCAATGTCAGAACCCCAAAGCTCAGGCGTCCGACTAGAATTCATCCACAACCCTGTGCTTTTTATACAACGACATGTAAAAGCACCCAGTGGAGAGTGTAAATCTGAAGGAACTATAGACACTTCGAAAGATTAAGAATACAGTTTCGATGAGATCTTTTTGAAGTGCAAAACCTGATAACTGATTTGTGGTTGAGGCTAAAACAGTCTGAAAGATTTTGACAGTTGTTTTAAGACATATTAAGTGCAGCTGAATAGCGAAATAAAATCTACAATAAAACTGCGACCTGATTGATAAAACGAAACGTGCAAAAAAGAAAAAGAAGAGCAAAGACAAAAACAAAGAAGAAATGGCTCCTATAGTATCTTAACTGACCTGCTCAGAGACTGGCAGTTCTGGAAAGTATGGGATGTTTCTGGCCCATTCAATGGTGCTGAAAAGAAGTCGGGCAGCCAGCTCACAGATGCTGTCGATACCCATGACCGACGCACCACTGGCAGATGGCTGTATCTGCGCCTGGCTGTAGGGAGCCCCGTAACGGCTGCTGGGATATGGCTCAGCCCGAAGGAGCTGGGAGATGAGGTCCGAAACTGGCTGTCCATTGAAATAATCTGCCCCAATATGACCTGGCCCTGCACCCCCAACTCCACTGGCCAGCGAATTTGGACTGATGCCTGAGTGAGATGGAGGGATACGACCTCGCTGCACAGCTTTGTAGACAGAAACAGAATAGATAGAATAGAAACGAATGACTCGTGGACATTAGTTGTTTCGTATGCTGTTGCGCTGTCGTTTCACTTCAAGGAGAAGTGGAAAGTAAAACTATACCTGATTAAAGCAGAAGAAAAGGGGTAAAATATTATTCATTCTTCAGTCTTGTTCCAGAGTACCGTGCTGGGCCATTTATTATTTCAGAGGGAACAACTTTTACTCCAAAAAATTTGCCAGGCAGATTTAGATGATGGTCTTGAAACAAAGGTCAGTCAGTCACTGCTCTATAATCCTAATCTACCATGCCGAAAATTAAGACATTTGAAATTTAACCTAATTGGTCAGATGACATTTTCAGAGACAAACGGCTTTCTATTCATTTTATTTCATAGTTTTTTAATCAAGCATGTTTGCCTCTAGTTGCCTCTGGTTCCCAAAACCAACAACTTCACTGAGCTGTGCAGCAAGGTGAAAGAAAGCTTTTGTTGACAGAATATCTATTCCCTGGCTAATGTCAGTGTTTCTTACACTTTCTGTCCAGATGACTAATTTCTGGTATTGTAGTTAGTGTAGTACATGGTTAGTGGAGTATAAAGTTACATTTACTGTTTCTCTTGGGTGTTTCAGCATGAATCAGTATTCTATTTGTTTGTTTGTTTGTTTTTAATAAAAAAAAAAATCATCTAACTATCCAACAAGTAACTTTGACATCAAAATACTGCTTACTGTTTTATTCATTCAGCTATCATATCCTTTGATACAGTCATGCTGTTCTGAACTTTTGCTTGAAATTTAAGAATGTCACACAGTTACACCTTCGCCTTTTTTCTCTGAGAACAGCTGCCTGCTATAAAATAATATGTGGTGAGTATAAAGAAAAGCTATGAAATGTGCTGCTGTGACTAAAACAATGATTTAAACAATGCTAAATCTGAGAGAATCTGCGGAATTTGCAGTTTTCCTAATTACTTCAGCTGTAATTAAAGGAATCATTCTTTCACCTCTAACACTGTAAAACTCATTTGTGTGTTCACTTACCCAAAGTAATAAAAACAAAACACCTTTAAGCCACTGTGTACATAGATAATACCTTCTTTGCGCATCCCAACTCGAAAACATTTCTTCAGCCGGCAGTATTGGCACTGGTTGCGGTGGTGCTGGTCAATTTGACATTCACGATTTGATCTGCACGAAGGAAAACAAAATATAAAACATACGATAAAATATAAATAGTGAGCTCTAATTTGCTCAGTGAGCATACTGACCCTTAAGATGAGTAAACTGTATGAGCTGGCCTAGCTGAAATGCTATCAAGACTGTGACCTTTGTAAATCATTGGCTCTACACACCCTTGTGTTGCCATTCACAGCAGGATGACTTCTGCCAATATTACAAACAGAGACCCTTTCATGACAAACTAACTACAAAGACACCTCCCATTCAGAGTTGTAAATATTTGGTGGGAGAAATTACTATATCCTGTAGCCAGAGGCTCGTGGTGTAAGGGTTGCAACAATGTGTTCCTGTGGTAAAGAATAATGGGAACGTTGACCTTCTGAAGCAATCCATCCTCACATGACTGACCTTAAGGGCTTTCATTTCTCTTTTCTTTTTTTTTTCGTGTAGCTGTTTTTGAGACACATCCAAGGTTGAAACAAGTCATGCCCAAGTGAGGAATAGACATAATTTGCTGTGTCCATCAGGAATGTGTACATGTGATGGCAGAGAAAAAAGATGAGCTTATAACCATTCATTAAGTGCTTAATAACACAGTCTAATGTATTGGAGTACAGATTCGAGGACATCTTGAGTAACAGGATTGTAAATAATATTGTGTAATAAACTATTCACTTACATGTGAAGAAAAACGTCACTGTTACAAAACCGGTGAAATGTGCCGTGTTTGGCTGCATATTAATAGCGGTAACGCCGCGTTAAATCCTACCCTACCTGCAGGAGTAGTTGAGATTTCGTCGAATGCTCCTCTTGAAGAAGCTTTTGCAGCCCTCGCAGGTGAACACACCGTAGTGCTTCCCGCTGGACTTGTCTCCGCACACCACACAATCCACCACACAGGCCTTGTCCTCATCCCCGACTTCCACATCACTGTTACCAGCCTGCGGTGAGCCGTCCTCTTCCTCCCTCCTCAGGTAAGCCTTCTCCCCAAGTCCATTAGTGTCACCATTAGGGTTTCCCCATCCCCCGCTCACCATGGCCATATTCTCTAAGACACGCAGTCCTTTGAGTGGCTCATACAAAGTGTTTTCTTGTCCCCCAGCTTCCAACTGGCCTCAAAATCTAAAAACTGATTCCAGACTTAGAGACAGTGACTCCAGGTTTTCAATTCATGGCAGGTTTCTGTCCAGAAATGCGATTAAAAGTTGATCCTTGCTCCACCGTCTTGACCTTTACCCCTTTTTGCGTCTGCTTGGGCTGACCAGGAGTTGCTTTCACTGTCTCTGTTCGTGTCTCTCACCACTCAGCTTTCTGCCTTGACCTCCGATCAATTGCTCCCAAGGTCTGAGAAAACTTCAGATGCACAGGCTACAGCTTTGCTCTTTTCACAGGAAACAATAAATTGCACTTTGACTTGCGTTTTGTTTTCCCCTCACTCTCACTTTATCCCTCTCGCCTGTGAAAAAACACCTCACAAATCCTTAAGCATAATGGCGAGGGACAAAACAAGAGTTGCTCTCCAAATAAAAAAAAAAGAAGCTTCGCCTTTCTTTCTCTCTCTCGCGAGTTCGCTTGACTCCCCTGAAGGAAAAGCAAGTGGGAGGAAAATAAAGCACAGTTCTCCTTCAGGCAGGGTTGAGCTGCCCTGCCCTCTCCTCCAACTTATAAACTAGTCCAACCAGTTCCTACTGCGCAGAGGTGTTATCTGCTGATCTGAGGCAGTTCTAGTGGAGATGCACTCTTGACTTTTCGAGGCTATTATAAAAAGCTGATAGGTGATAGTGATAGTGATGAAGAATTAAAAGACAAGGAAACTCTGTTATCTCAGATTAACCATATGTAGACAATGATCCCTCCTTTAAAATTAAAAGGAGAGGAGTGGTGAAAAAGACACTCCTGGAAAATCTGATTGCTAGAGTGACACAGTTTATGAAAGGGGGTATTCCTCTTTCTGCTTTCTGGTGGCTCCTCTAAGTCGTCAGTCTGTGTTGTCAGACGCTCAAATGCCATAGAAAAAACAACAAGCAAGAACCAAAGCAGAGTTGAGTAATCTCCTTAGTTGCAGTTCTCGTCTCTTCTTTCAGAGCTCTACGAAGTATTGTCTCTCTCCACCTTCACTTGTTTTGTCAGTGCTTGTCCATCCAGCAGTAACAACCAGAGGCCAGAACCTCTCTGCATTCCCTGTCAGCGAGTCAGGGTGTACTGTTGCACTCTTTACTATTCTGCCTGTCGGTTTTTTTTTTTGTTGTTTTTTTTTTTTCGTCCTTCTCTCTGCTGGTCCTGGCAAGAATAAATTAGGCGAACACGCACGGGAAAAACACGATCACAGACCTTTTAGTGAAAGAAAGACGCTGCAGTGGAGAGCAGCCCAGAGATAGCTTCTTCTGCTTGTCTCAATCCCCTCTCTGTGTCTCTGCCTCTCTCTCCTGTAGGGAGAGTGAGCGGTGTCTGTGTGCTGAGGGATTTGACACTGCTATTCAAGCCCTGCTGTTGCCATGACACTGGATGCCTTATAAGGCCAGAGGAGTCAAAGAGCACAGAGTGGGCTGCACTGCAGCCACACACACACCCACACACACACACACACACACACACACACACACAAAATGAATCCCTGTCTGCATGTTTCCCTTCTGACCTCAGGCAGGTCTGTGTGCAAGGGGTAGTTAACCTCAACACAGCCATCAGACAAAGAGGGGTGGGGGCCTCAGGTCGACACATGGTGAGTCCATGGCACCCACGCTCATGTTCTCCACTCCACGCTAATCCTTAAGACTTCCTACCACTTTGTTGACTCAATAATTACAGGGAGGGCCGGTTGTTATTGAGCAACTTGTCTAAAGGTTATATGATATGGCACTGGCTCCTTTTCACACCTGCTGCACACAGTCACAGGTCAGTGTGAAGGATGCCAACAAGCCTCAGTAGTCGGTCCTGGATGGTAGAGGTAATACTTGTCTGCACACTTGAAATAGGATAATTTAATATTTTATATTATATGTCCGTAAAGCTGTTGGACAGATCAAAGAAAGACTCAGTAAAACTTATTTTATTTGCTCGGTTGGGAGAAATGATTTCCAAGTTCGTGTCAATGCGATATCATTTCTGACTGTAAAGTGAAATATATTGACAGAAAGCATGAGCTTTAGTCCATGTCCATGTCAGACTTAGTGTTTCAAATATTCAGCACAAATGCAGACAGTAGCAAGCCCAACCTATGGTGATGGAGAAAGAGAAAGTCTGAAGCTATATGTTGCACCAATATCAAACTTGTGTTTTTTAGCCAAGCTTTTAGCCAAATGTTATTTATCACAAGTAGTTCATAAGCATTTCAAGAATTACACAGCTTGTAAGTTGTGCTGTCCATTGAAAGAAACACATTTTACCCAGATTTTGTTCATGTTTGAATTTTTAACATAGAAAGTGACAAAGCTTTGAAACCAGTGACCAGTTCACATCCATGGTAAAGTGTATTTTGACTATAGGCTTGATGATAAATGTACTAATAATAAATAATAATAATTAATAATAATAGTTTAGGATAAATGTTAATGAGGCTAAAGAGGGCTTTGTCATGTTTCAGCCACTGTTGACCTTTTAAGCCTTCCATGTCCATAGTTTTGTTCACAGTTTCTCTACTGAAAGTTAAATAAATGAAGGGGCATATTTATGATACATTCATTTATAATACTTTTCATTACCTTAACAGGTGTTGAGTCAACAAAGTGGGAGGCAGCTGTAAGGGGAAAACATTATCTGGATAATATTATCTTTCCTTATTTGCTTTTACAGTTTGATTATATATAAATGCAATTTGATCACCAGTAAGTTAACAGTACTCAACAAGTTAGTTTTAGTTGAAAGAAAGGCAATATCGCACATATTCTGCTTCTGTTGTACGAACAAAATAAAAATTTTTCTCCATAACCTGTCCATTGTCTCGGCAGTAAGCAGTTCTCCTGGGGAATTTCTAGCCTGCATACCACTGTCTGTCATACCACCAGCACTGTCATGTGAAGGTCTTCTGAAAAAAGAGAGGACAAAATAAACAATCAGGACCAAGGTTTCCAATAACAGCCTCCAAATGCAGGGGGAAAAAAAATCCACAGAGAAGGTATCACTGGTGCTTACATGTGTGCCTGCTTAAAAAAACTTTTATGTAATGAAACTGTTTGCTCATCACATGGTTTTACAGGAATTCCCCCTGGGTAACAAAACATTTTGTCCATTGAAGCTTCAAAGGAATGCACTGTCTCTAAAAGAAATTTACAAATATAGAAGGAGCAAAGAGTTCAAATCCTGTTAAAAAGTTTGTCAGGAAAGGAAAAAGAATGCTCTCACGCAGGTTTTATAAGTGAAGTTATTTCAGCCTGTGAGCACAAGGCGACTTTAACCCACATCTGTCATGGTGAGATTCATTGTGCATGGATAAGTCTTTTGTTTGGTTAAGAGGTTATCAGGGACCAAGCTAACCTGCTATAAGTTGAAGCAGTAGAAGTGCTTTCCATTAAGCCCCTTTCTATGTGTATTAGCAGATATCAGGCAGCGTCAGTATGTAGAGTGAAACTATGATTTTAAGAGTCATATATTTTTTAATCGCTCACAGTCTGATTGATTTACTTCATTAGTCCTCAACTGAGCCTGCAGCGTCATGACATTCATTCATTTTGGTTGCCATTGAGCTTTGCAGAATGCCAGATATGATCAAGAAGCCACATGTAGAGCAAAGGCAAGTATAAAAGATATGGTTGTATAAATATATAAATATGAAACTGTTAACAAGTAAGAACAAGTTGATTAACTGATGATATTGGTGAAACGATGAGATAATTTTGTCATCAAAAAACAGACCTCAGTACGTGGTCTTGATAAATGCAGTGAAATGAGGGCAACCCTTCTTATAGTTCTGTTTGCTGACCTTACTGCAGGTTTGGATTGGAGCTCAGCGCAGAAGTGATTGCATAGTGTTTTTATTCAAAGGAACCTGCGTACTTGCCTGTGGCAGCCATTACACAAGTATCGCTCTGTTTTTTTACGTCTGTGGCATGTGGCCTTATGCAAATTCACGTAAGCTATAGCTTACGGCCTTACATATCTGGAAGTTAGTAGGTGTGTGTGTGTGTGTGTGAGTGGCCATGTGCTCTTTGAACTGCGGGTCAGGAATGCAGCTGCTCTCAGCATGAAGTTGACCGTGGTGCAGTCTGTGCATTCTCAACACAGTCAGGAGTCCAGAGCAAAGCAGATTAACCTTCTCTACACTCACCTTAACAATGCATACACACACTGTCTATGGTTAGGGCAGGGACATGGATATATTCAAAGGCAGCTGCAAATTTACATCGAATGAAAATACTGTAGATGATTCCAAATTGCATATTGTTTTTAGGCTGTGCTTCGATATAAACCAACCTTAACCCCAACCCCCCGGTACAAATAAATAACAGTCTTCAAAATGTAGCTTGACATATCTGCTATCATTATGCTTATAAAGTTAAACTTTAACTCACTGTGTGTGCATTAGCAGGCTGGTGAAGTTGCTGCATTGTAATTCTCTTTTCTGCCTCTGTAATCTACTGACACGTGTCAGCGTATCAGAAGATAATATTAAACTCGAGTATGTTAAACAATAATTCGTATTCCCAGCTAAAACTGAACTGCTGCAAGAATTCCCTTTTGTTGTTTGCCTAGAAAATGACATTAGAGCTGAAGTGAACATGTTTTTTTGTATATGTATGTAGTATGATGCCAATCTGGGAGTGAGTCCTTTCTCGATATAGGTGGACTGAATGTTAGTTGTATTGGCTGAAATTGCATAGGAATTTGAATAGGGTTAACTGGAGGAGTAACCCTGGGTGAACACATGGCTGAACAAGGAGCACATGACTCACTGCTCCTTCCTCATTAGCCCCAATGCCCTTTGGCCCAAAGGCCAGGGAGGGAAAAAATAATCTTCCCTTCTCTCCCTCCTCTCTCTTTCCCCCTTTTTACAAGGCTCTCTCCATCCTCAGGCCTTTGACCTCTGGGGAATGATGGAGCAATTTAAAATAAACAGGGCAGTGGAACCTGTCGTAGAAAAACATCTGCTAGGGTGACTCCCAAATGGCACAAAATGTCCAATCAATATTTGTCCTCCTCCCCAAAAAGAACTTGCTGGAGGTGGTGGGAATCGTCCAATTTGGTAGCTTTGTTGTCATTCAGATCAGCTGTGGAAAAGGACTGTTGTTTGTCAATGGAAATATTTAGGAGCAGTGATGTTGGTTGATTGATTTTTTTCCAACCCTTTGCTGTAGAGACAGACTGGGATGGAACATAAGACTGGCTTTACTATCATCAAACTTCTTGATTCCAAACATTCACAAATTTTTTATTTGTTTTATGTCTTCCATCTATTTTTCTCAAAGCAAACTACACGTTCTTCACTCATTTAGCAGACTAAGAAGAACATTTGAACTTTATCTCCCTTAGATTTTTTTTTTTTTAACTTAGCCCTCATTTCTTTGGTTTATGCATAGTTTGCTTTCAGAATAATTTTGTGTGTGTTTGAGGTTGTACTTTCCTGTTTTAAACTAGTAGTACTACCTTTCTGGCCAGGTCTCAAAGAAAAACAGGATGGATAAAAGAAAGAAATTAATTGTCATTATCTGATATTGATCTCCAACAATTCAAAAGAATCAACCCATTAAGATACACTGCAGGCCCAGGTCTTTGAACGTCAGTTGGAAAATGCTCCACAATTTACTAAGCTGGTAGTGCTAGTAGGCAGGCAGTGGGCTGACTGTATCAGCTGCCCACTGTCATAAGATGAAAGATGCTGAAACCCCAAACAGAACAGAAGGGAAGTGAAGCTAAATGCTCTATGGAGTCGTCCTTTTTCACAGTAAATGTCTGATGACAATTCGATTGAGTTCCCAATCACAGCTTTAATTTCTCGTAAATCTGGGTTCAATCTGGTCCTCCCAGACAGCCCTCTGCTATCAGCCAGACATTGCCTATAGGTCAACAAAGATGCTTAGGATGACAGAAAATTAACCTAATCTGCTCAACGAAGATGACTCAAATGCTTTAATAGGATTAAGTTTAGGCCACTCCCTGAGCCATCCTCTTCCCGGAAACACCTTATTTCTGTGATCTACTACACACAAGCTAATGAGCTGAGTGACCTCATTAGCTCATCTGCTCTGTGGGATGTTTTTTGCTGGTCCGGACACCGATCTGTGTGTGTTCAACAGGCCTTGAAGAACATGCACGCAGCGGTGCATCTTTATTATGTAAGATTTAACTCAGTCAAGTGTTGAGCTTCATACAGGTGTAAACTGTGGATATCGAGTTTAATGGAGCGCAGACGGGCAGCACGGCAGCGTAGTGGTTAGAGCTGTTGCCCCACAATAAGAAGGTCACGGGTTTGGTTCCTAGCCAGGGTCCTTTCTGCATGTTCTCCCTGTGTCTGCGTGGGTTTCCTCCCAAAGATATCATGGTTTAACTGGTGACTCTCATTTGTCTGTCTGTCTGTGTGTTGGCCCTGTGATGGACTGGTGACCCCGCCCCTTGCCTGATGTGAGCTGTGATTGGATTGTGACTGGGAAAGGGAGAAGATGAATGGATGGATCACAGCCAGTGCTTTGGTATGTTCAGTTTAGTTACTGCCGATCACATCACATAATTAAACATGCAGACCTTGAGTGCACAGTATTTGGTACGGTTAATTGTTATAGTGAAAACAATGCAAATGTTTTTGTCGTAGTTGACAAACCTCAAATCTGTGCAAGTAGATTGAATGGAAACAGTTGATGCCTATTAAATTGGAAGACATAAAAAGTAGAAAAGACTCTAAACCCAACCTTAAATTTAAGAAGGTGCTACTGTGTAGTATCTTGTGATTACATCTCTCATTCCCTCTATTCATTGTCATCTTTCCATGGTCAAATCTAAAAATTTTCCAAAAAATTGGTAGTGAGCAGAGCCTCTACATCTTATTTCAGTGTGAGATTGGTGCCTTCCTTGTAGAATCAAAACCTGCATAAGCCCTGTGTTAGTCACAATAATGCTCAATTTATCCATAGCCCATGAGCATGTGTGAGCTTTACCATATAATTTTTTGGTATATTTTCTAAAAATGAAAGGTCTTGCTGTAACATTCAGGAACGTAATTCACAGTATGGTAAGTAAGCTATATGTAAATATTTCAATAAAATGTTCGACCTCTATAAAAAAGACAATTTTAGCCTCATCTCATTGATCCAACAGAATAAATGTACAGCCAACTTTGTTGACCTGCTAACAAGCATGCATTTAACTCTATAATGGTGTTCAAATGCTTTATGCTGGGATAACAATAATATCCAAGAGGTTTGCACTCTTTGTCTATAGAGGAGTGCAGTGTAATGCTGAGACGGCCTGTTTGTTTGCGCTGCACAATGTCATTATTTGAGTGGGTGAAAGCACAAAGCAAATGTGATAAACCATTTGATTTAGGTCAAATCTTCTTTCTCCAATGCTCAGAACACTCCAGCGTCATGACCTCTAAGTGGGCAGACTGGTGTCAGAAAACCCAGGAGAGCGGTGTTAGGTCACTAATGCCAGTGTCCCACAGCACAGAGAATAGAACAGAGAGATATACGGAGGAAGAGATGAGAGAGGAGATGGAGTAACAGTGACAGGGGAGCTGATGGCTTTGAGAAAGAAAGGGCACAGGGATGAAGGAACAGGCTGTAATCTCTTTATACAACCTACAGAGGGACAACTTATTAAAAAGAGGAAAAGATATAGAGAGTAAATGAGTTGACCTATAAGTCCTGGGTCACTACCCCCCTTCTTCTCCGTGTGTGTGTGATTGGTTCCACCCCCACACTGATTGACAGCCTCTGTTGTTATCTAATAATGCTTTGGGTATTTTTCCCAGGCACAGAAAACTCCCCCCTCCACAGGCTCAAACACTAGCTCTTGGACATGAAATGTTCCAGATGAGATTGTAAAGGTCAATGTAGCTTCCCAAAAATGATTATTTAAATACACATATCACTGAGTCCTCTTGTGCTCTGCTGAACTCTCTTCTCTCTCTTCCGTTTCTTATCTTATTGTCATAAGTGTCATAAGTGCACACGTTACAAAACTCTTCCTCAATGCATATTTCGTCACAGATATATCTACAATAACTTTATTGTGAGCAATATTAAAATAAAACAGTTCAATGTTCACGTGACGCTGATTAAAAACTGGAAAACTGCACCATTTCCATGATTTCAGGTAGTGGAATCAGTGCATTTACTCAAAACTGTAAGATTTTGAGGTACTTGTACTTTGTTTGAGTAATTCCACACATGTCAAAGTGATCTATACTACTCAACTATTTAGGCTACTCAAGTTAGTTTCACTTAGTAAGAGTTCATGAAATATGATGCAATGTCATGAATGAAACGCTCAAAGCTGAATTAGAGTTTGAAGTATATTTGATGAAAAAATAAATACTTTCAGTTGTATTTGGTTTCCAACATTTACTTAAATGAAAAGTCCAAATACTTTTTCATGATGATTTAGTGGCATAGAGTTTAATATAATTTAAGAGAAAAACAATACAAAATATAGAAATAATTTTTATTCAAATTCATGTGACTTGCAAGATATTTTAGTGCTGTTGTGTTCATAAATAATCATGATGTGTTTATAATGTATAATGTATAGTTTTTTTTTTTTCCAGTTTCATTAACAACAACTCAACCATCAACAGAAAAGTGCTCCTTTCACAGAAATGCATCAGTTTGATTTTTAAAAAGGTAATTTTAGTTTGATGCTCTACATACATAATCTTGAGGGAGATTTCAAATACAAGACTTGTGGTAGGTTTTCTAAGCAAACTATCTGAATACTTAACGCTGTTTAGATGCACATATACTGACGCAGTCATGATGAAAATATCTTTTTCTTTTTGTAAGACATCTTGTCCTCTTTGATGTAAGAGTCACCCAGGGGTTACAACAGTTATACCACCTAAAAAAACCTTTGATCAACTCAGAAGCTCAATATAGACCTTAGAGAGAAAGAATACAAAATGAAAGAATAATTGTGTCATCTGCTCTTATGGTAGCTATTACAACAATAGCAACAGTGACCTGGAGGAATGAGGGCAGTGTGGAGAACAGGCCATCGGTGGTGACCTTTGCTCGGGAAAGGGCAAGCTCCGGCAAGAGTCAGGGTGTCATGGGCTCGCCATTTCGTCTGGCACTCTGAACCCTTCTTTCATAGGCTAACACAACAGGCAGGCATCACTGTGACCCTGTGGGTGTGACACTCAACCTTTGCCTTAACCTCCTGACCAGAAGTCATGGCTCCAGCTGACCAGTATGTGTAGGTCAGGGCGCAGGGTTGGCTGGAGGAGGGAAAGAGGTCAGAGGGGACTGAGAGATGAGTGAGGAGAGGAGATGGAGGGAGAGAGCGAGGACAGGGGAACTGTGGTATCAGTGAGATGCAAAGAGTAGAATGGGAAATATATGAGGAGAAGGTAGGAGATAAGATGGCTTTTTTAAAGGGTTGGCTCATCCATAATACATAAAAATATATATAATCTTTGTTTCTTTATCATGGCATTATACTGCATGCGAATTAAAGACATGCTACCTATGGCAAAGGCCTGGGCTCAAAAGCAGGCACAGCTTTTTACACAGATAGTAAGAGTGGTTTGCTAAGATACTCACTGGTGGTGAGTTAGATTTTTGGGGGGTAAACTGACACTCTAAGAGAAAGGTAGCGTGAAAGGCAGAGAGAGAAGGAGAGAGACGTTTAGATAAAGAAAACTAGGAAAGTGCAAAGAAAAATGGACTTGCAGCACATTTTGTGTGCACATCAGCTATTGTTCTGGCCCCCTCCCCCTTATCGGAGCATTGTCACAACAGCATGAGCAGCCAAAAGGACGTGTGCAGTCGAGGTCAGTCCTGAGGTCCTCATGTGGGATGAATTCCTGAGTCAGCCTTACACATCCATGGCTGCATGACAGTTCTTCCTCTGAAACCAAGAATGTGTTCTAATGTGTGAGTGCTGCTAAACATGTTAAGCTCTGAAAGTTGGAGGATGAATTCATGGCATTTTCCATGTTCCACTGCCCTACATGCTCCACATTTACTTCTTGATTGCTGACTACTGACAAATCACAGAATAGTCTCTTCCCTCCTCCACTCCATGGTCTCCTCTGCAGTTTTTGGTGATCCACTGTGGCTTTGATGACTCTCCATTATGGCTGCCACCATGGAGTGGGCCCTCCTCCACTCCATGGTCTCCTCTGCAGTTTTTGGTGATCCACTGTGGCTTTGATGACTCTCCATTATGGCTGCCACTTTCTGTTCCAGCCTCCAAACCTGCTCCCGGTACTTCCTGCGAATCTGTCGATACGAGTTCAAGACTTTACTGGAACAAAACACACACACAAGATCCAGTTTAGTACATTCACATTTGGCTTTGAGCCTCTGTTTGTGATGGTGATGAATAAAGGATGAACAAAGAGAACACAATGCAGCCCACTGACCTGTGAGCTTGTGTGAACTGTGCAATCTGTTCTCCATTCTCCCTTCTGTGCAAGACGCCATTTGAGAGAACTATGTTCAATGAGTCATGGGCTAAAGCCAATCTCTTCTTCAAGGCTTGTTCCCTAAAAACAAACATATGATCAAGTGAAACAAAAGGGAAAACAAAGGAAAACTTGAGGCAGTAAAGATATTATCTCACAGAAATACTATTAAATCTATGTAAAGACCTATAATGTTTTTAATGGTGTGACATTGACCTATGATAAATTTTAACAGCAACAGCAAATAATAAGGGCAACTATAACATCTCCCATTGCACAAATCTGAAAAATAGGAAAAAAGAAATATATACAAATAAGGGCCAATGAATGCTTGGTGGTTTGTTAGGGCAAACAGTGGGTGGATTGTACGTCAGCACTCTAAACATTAACACTTATGGCTCATTTAAAAAAGTGCCATAAACGTCAGTCCTCTAGAACTGTCAGAAAAATATCATAAATGAATATTACTTTCCACTTTCAATATTTATAAAGGTTCAGGAATGTTGTAAGGTTAAGGTTAAATAACACACTGCCATTTACTGACGAGCTTACTGTGGTGCTCACGCACTTTTTTATAAACTTTGTCATTGCATTATTTTCTCTGTCTCAAGTTTTTCATCTTCATCTTCTCTTTTTTTGTAAGTGAGCAATGGAGCACTTCTGCCTCTTCATGATGAGGGGTCAGTGCAACTCAGGGCCATCAATTACAAAACATTGCAAGCTAAAAATAGAAACAGTTATGTACTGAGCGCAGTGGATTAGGGATCGGCGTGAAATTGCTGCAGGGGAGGCAGCAGGGCCGGCAGAAATCCAGATTAGAAAAACTATTTCATTATCATTTGGAAATGTAGGACTATATGTACTGTTGTTGTTTCGCAGTGTTTTCGAGTATCAGTGTTGCTTTAGCACGTATTGTGTTGTGACCAAAAAGTATCTGTAAAAAAACTGTCTTCTAGTTTGAACATCTTTCATTTCAATACTTTCTAATGTGAGGTCAGGTATGCCTCACCTTTGCAGGAGGGCCTGCAGCTCTTTCAGAATGGGCCGGGTTTGAAGTCCAGCAACGTCCCCATCACTACTCAGTTTAGCTGTGGTTTCACAGAGCCCCTGAAATGTGGCATTCACTTAGAATTACATTTAAAATAAAAGGAAAATAGCATACAACAGTCTATAAGATATAAGCGCCTTGATCACAAGCATAGCAAAACATCTACTATAAGTACAGAGAAAGAAAAGACTGGTATATGCAGAAATAAGTATTTTTTAAAAATACCCTTCTGGATTGTTTATCACTCTGTAATTTTTGTGGAGACCTGACCTTCGGATTAGGATGTAATTGGGCTATAAACAACAGTGGAGAACATTTATTGAGATGGGTATTTGGCTATAAAAGTTAAAAGGGTACAAATCAGATCTGACCAATTACATATTGAAGCCACGAGAAAGAAAACAAGTTCGTTTTTGAGGGAAATGTTAATCTTCTAAGTATAGTTTTATACAGAAAGCTATGAAACCTCCAGACCGGTCTGAGATCACAGACGGCTGAAAAAAGAGCATGTTAACCTCAAGTAGCTCTTCAGTCCTTTCATAAAGACAAAGGTGTGGTGGTGCAGTACAAATCTGTGCTGCAGTGACAGGACACCCAGTAGAAGACCTTGTGGAACCAAAATATCCTTCTTGGCCTGGAGGGATTCTGCTTTGGTAAATGTATGATTTCCCACGTGGGACACCCAGATTTGAATCGGGTCTGTCACAGTAGACGCCAGTCCTGCTCCCTCTTGCTCGTTTCACCTTGACTTCATGTTATGGAAAAATAAAAGAAAAGTTTGCTGACATAAGAGCCTGTCCTACCTGTTGTTCGGTCTTACAGCCCTCAACTTCCTCTCTGAGACCCTCAGGGATGAAAACCCCAGCTGACTCCTGGGCCTTTTGGGCCATTAAACTCCACTCCAAACACCTCAACTCTTTCTCTTTGAGGCGGATCAGAGCTCGCAGGTCTGACATTTCCTCCTGAGGTAAGAAGAAGAAGAAAACAAGGTACAAAACTAGAAACAGTAAAATCGATCCGATTTTATCATCAGATAAATTTGAACACTACCCATGAACACACAGGTCCCTACCCTGACAGAAATAAGTTCAAAGAAGAGGGAAGCCTTCTCTTTCTTCAGATCAGCTGGTTTGATGTTCTCTTTAGTCACATGTCCTCCTCTTGACCCAGCTGGGTGACTGATTATGGGGCTCAAGTTGCTCTCCACTCCTGGCTTTGGTTTAGGGAGGCAAATGGCCGCCCGATCCCTCTTAAGGCGTTCGATTTGCTGACGAAGAAGAGCCTCTCGTTTCTCCAGATCAGATGACCTGTGGGGATACAGATAGTGAAGGCTAGCCAAAAAACATGGTCCTAGAAAGGCCCACATTTAAATGCAAAAAACAGAAAGGCTGATATACACAACTTTTGCAAAATTTCCTTCTATGAGCAGTCATGAATCTCATCATCTTATTTTTAACTGTATGTACTTTTAACCGGTTCTTGATTGTATAACAGTGCTTTAAAAGATTACCTCTGCGCTGAGTGACTTTGTGTTTCTCTCTCCTCTGTGACCCCTGCTGATGAGAATGAGGTGGACAGCTCTTCAGTTCCTACGGTCCTGAGCTGAGATGTTGGATTTCTGAGCTCCTGCCTGTCAGCCTCTGATGGGAGGAAAACAGCTGTGAGTCTGACTGTGTAATATGTATACATACCTATACATATTATATATGCACTGTTTTAGAAGTAGAATTAAAAACTTGTAACCTGCTAAGTATGTCTGCAGAGGAATATGTTGCTGCTTCTTGTTCTCATAAAGTGACACTAACTCACTGTAGGCCTCTTCACATTCTTCACTGTCAATCACAAGCACAACAGATGAAAAAAACTCTAATTACAGCCATTAGAATTCAGACTCGTGCACATCCATTATTTTGTCATGACAAGTAATATTGTTAGAAATAAAAATAAAATGAAATTTATTTATATAGTGCCAAATCATAACATGCTTCACATGTAAAGCAGGTCTAGACCAAACTCTTTATGGCCCAACAAACCCCTCCATGAGCAAACACTTGGCAACAGCTGTAAAAAAAAAAACAAAACAAAACAAAAAAAAAAAACTCCTATAAGAGGCAGAAACCTTGGGCAGAACCAGGCTCAGAGAGGGCAGCTATCTGCCTCGACTGGTCTGGTTGAGAGAGAGAGAGAGAGAGAGAGAGCGTGAAGGAGAGGAGGGTGGTGGGGGTGGCAGAGGGATGGAGAGAGAACGAGAGCAGGAAGAGAGAAGCTGCCATGTAAATACAAGCATTATAAGTGCAGACAGGCCTCAGTAGCAGTGTGACAAACATGAGTGTACCAGTATTTGAGAGACAACTGCAGGGCAGAGCAGTCAGACTCAAGTCTATTGAGCGTGATACTGTTCTGTTCCAACTCTCCCTTCTTTCGTTCCAAAGCTGCAGTCAGACGTTCATTTCTGGCTTTCAGCCTCTCAATGTACCTGTGTAAAAGGAAGGAAAATGGCAGGGTTAAGTGGAATTACTGAGGGGTCCTCAGGGGGCTAACTGATTGTGAAACAAATCTGTAATTAAATGAAGAATCAAGCTGCTGTGGGGGAGGGAACATTTTTACTGAATTAATCCTAAACTTTGCTGGTTATTTGGCTATTCTGTGTAATCTAGTTTTTGATCATTTTCCAAATAACGTTGTCAGATTGGAATAGATTACTAGTCAAGATGTCAATGAAAAAATGTTATCCCCACGAATTTAACGGTCAGTAATTAGAGTTGATAAGATTATAAATTTAGTTTAAATTTAAAATCGAAAAGGTTGCGCAATAAATGCACAGTCTAAAGCAAAACCATGGCCAGAGGTGTTTCCATCGGGTTAGGCCACACAGCCAGCAATGACGATCCAAAGGACCAGCGTTCCAATAAAGATCCAATGGACACAGCAGCACTAATGTCTGTCGACCAACATCGGAGGGGAGTGAGCCAGTGAATGGTTAATGATAATCCAGTGATGATCCAAGAACAGTGCTGCTGTGTGTGGATTATCACTGGAGAGACAAGAGGACCTCATGCAACTCCAGGGTGGAGTTAATGAAATATAAGTTAAAAAAATAAATAAAAAAACTAGACTGAGTATCAGAACGCCTCTGGGTACAGTAATTTAAGAGTTCCAATTAAGGGAATTTCATATTTTTATTGCTTTGTTGTGTGAATATCTTATTTATGTGTTTTTGTTTTATTGTTCTGCAAATGTTATAGTGGAAGGGTGAATCAGCACTTTTCTTCCCTCTATTTAATAATTTGATTTACTTTTGAATAAATACATCCCGTTAAGATGGGATAAGATGAATCACTTATGATTGCCTAAATGATAACCCTATACACAACCAGAAAGTTCTGTCATTTAGCTTTATTATCAGCCTTAAACAACTGGAAAAGGTCAATAAATACTATACAAGTCTCCCTTTTTCCTGATTCACCTGTTCAGCTGTTCTGTCTCAGACTCTGGCAGGCTGATGGGGCTGGGACAAGGATTGCCAGAATTCACAGATCCCATCGGAGAGCCGTCCTCACACACAGACAGAGGTGTAGGACCTCTTGTTGTTCTTCTGTGGAGTAAAGGAGAAGCAGAGAAGGGAGGGGAAGCCAAGTCCGGAGTGAAGGTTCCAGCAGCAGGCCGGTAGGAAGGAAAGCAACTGTCTGACCTCCAGGCCTTATGGAGACCTACAGGCTGAGAGTGAAAGGGTACTGTGTTTATACCCACGAGAACACACAGAATAAACTGCATTGTTAACCATCACAATATGTCAAACTTGCAGTTGTGTGAAACTGAATAATATTTTAAAGTATTTTACTCCATAAAGTTTTTCTTTTGAAAATGCACTTTACAGTTTTTAAAATGATTCATTGTTTTGACCCATAAACTTTGCCTTACCCCTGCTGTAACAAAATAACCGCAGACTATCTCCCACCTTTTTCCTCTCAGCTTCCATCTGGCTTGTTGTGTTTTGTGATTGCATTTTGTCAGTCGATTCCTCCTGATAACTGTACAAGGTGCCTCTGAGAGCAGGGTCATGTTTCTCCAAATCCAGGATGTCCTTCGGCAAGGTTGATAGGCATGATATTCCAAATTCTCTTTCCATCTCCTCCAATATCTGCAACCGGTAAGCATGAATCACTAAAGGCGCTGATGGGAGTTAAAACAGAAACAAGCTCTTTTCTTATGCTGACACAGCCGTGCCTCATCTCCTTATGGCAGTTATGATGACCTATGAATATGATGTATTAACACCTGGGTGGATTTATCCCAGCTCTCCTGGGCTGCTCTCAGATGCTCTGTGTGCTTGTAGTGGTCAGAAGCTGTGATGGGGACAGCCCATGTCCTCCTACAGCTAATGGAGTCCTCCACAGACGATAAAACCTCCTGCATCTTTCTCCACACTACACCATTGCCCCCTAGAGGATGTAAAATTAGGTCGCACTCAATCAAGGAGAGAGAGAGAACGTTTTCATTTGCAGGAAAAGCATATTCCTTTCATATGACAATTTCAAACTTTCTCTCCCATCATATCTTTATAACTTCATGTGTCCCTGCTTTTCCTCTGCATATCATACAGTATTTTACAAAGGTCGATTTTCATTGACTTTCATTGACGACTTACATGGAACAACTAAAATTATGTTCAGTGTGAGTCGTTCTTCAATGCGTTATGCTCTTTTGAAGAAAGAAAATTGGTTTTGGTCCTACTTGGTGTAAACAAACCTAACACTAACCCTAACCCTCACCTACATACAGTACAGTGGCACAGGATCAGCAAACCTTGGTCAGCCAGCGGAGGTTTAGATGCGGCCGCAGAGGCAGTGTGTCTCTCTGGGCTGCCTCTGACTAGTCTATGAGACAGAAGGTCAGGGACCAAAGGCCTGGATGGTCCTGGCGAGCCTGAGTCCACTGATTCACTGCAGTGGGAGAGTGAAGAACATTCCCGTGTTTATGCAGTGGCAAACATGACCGCTTGAAAGAACATAAACTGGTCAATAGTTCTACAAAAAGCAAATAACGCCAAGCACATTATTATAATTCTCTGGACTACTGCTAGAGACAAAATAATGTAATATTTATTTCAAGCTATTACATTTCGACTGAAACCTCAAAAACTATGACACATGCGTCATTAATGTTACCTTGGTGCCTTTAATGACCCCATCTTCTTGCTCAGTTCAGCAATGATGCTGAGCAGTGTGCCCACTTCAACTTCACACTGAGCAAGTTCTGCTGGTGAAGGCTCAAGGCTTGCTGCTGGGTAGGTGCCCTCATGGTCAAAGGTCATATCGTCAATCCCCTCCCTGCTACATCCTGATCCAGCATCTAGGCTGTCACCTCTGACTAAGACTGAATCCTGCAGAAATGGGGGAATTGTGTGGATGATTTAGATTGTAAGGAAAATAATAATAATAATATTTTTAAACTTATTTTTACTTCTACTCATGAAACCGCTTGTGAACAATCATTCACTGACAAATGGCACTTGGTTAAATCTTGGGTAAAGATTATGTACTTGGATTAAAGGTTGGTCATCCTCCAGAACTAGATGTTATTGCTTTTACTATTTGATATTGTTCTGAGGAGCGGAAAAGGAGGAAGCTAAAACATCCTGACAGCCAACATCCTGCTTAGCAAATATTTGTAGACAAATCCTTTGTTTGCTTGAATGTTGGCTAAATTCCTTAAATAAATAAAATAAAATAAAAAAACTTGATCAAAATATCAGTCTTTTACACTGCCATAAACTATGAATGCTTATAAGTATTTCAGAATGACACAGTTTTCAATGTCCATGTTTTAATCACATAAATTTAACTAACAGCACCTCAAATTCCTTATACTACTCCTAGTAATAGTTACACCGAGGCTCAACTCAACCTTTATTTATAAAGCACCTTTAAGACAACAGCAGTCGGTGATACAGTGGAGAAAAAGCAAAGTACCTGGATGATTTGCAATAAAAACACTCACAGCTTTATAATAAATGACAACGTTGGGTCACATTCACTTTAGTATTACCGCCTAGGCGACATGTGCAAAGCTATGAAGTAATCTAAGTGGTACCACTCAGTAATTTTCACTCATCAAAAATAATCCTGATATTGACATGTTTAAGAAAACTAATGACATTGATACAAAGTACTAGAATTCTTAAACTAGTCGTTCTTTTGTAGATTGTGATCGTACAACAGACTACATCTGTATGGCTTTTCACAATGTGATATAGTCATTCCAATCTTTGATAAATTTATTCATCACTGGCTATATTAGACGTTATGCTACTGGTCATGCAACACCCCATGTGTTAAGCGACATTAAATACCAAGCCCTTTCCTCTTAACTTACCTCCATACTATTTGATCGTGATGCTTGCAGCAGTGATTGAGATCCTGATGTGCTGTTCTCTACCTATGGCTAAACATTTGACTAAATGAGACGGGTTTTCCTCTGTTCTGTTAGTTTGATCTGCTGTATATTTTCGGTCAGCAGCTCCCTGCCTGTTTAGTGTGATGAGAAAAGAAATTGGAACACACTTAGGAAGTCACCCCCACCCTTTCCATCACGTTGTGTTCTTTCCTGTTTTGCTCACAGTATGCTTCCATACTTTTTTCATAGTAGACCATCACCATTGTGTGAACCCTGCATCCCTGTTCTGCACACCAACATTATAAATATAAAATGTGCAGTTATTGCATAAGCTGTTGAGGTGGCATCATCAGTCACTTTTGCCCATGTTAACTGATCAGTCTTTGAGCAGGATGTTTCTCATATGTAATGCCCACTGTATTAGTCTGTACTATTTATTTTGCTAATGCTTAAAGATAGTCTGGGCCTGTATTTTAAATACTTTAATCCAAGAGACAGTGCTCAGCATCAGCCGTGGAAAGGCTAAGTGCCTGCTGGTGGTATAAATGAATATAGTCAGTTACCATCATAATCACTTAGGGTAGGCAGCTTATTCTCTATATTCTGTTCACCTTACCACTGCCTCATCTGCTATATTAGCCTCGATGTCCATTACAAATAGGAAAAGTGGGAATCTCTCCACCAAGTATTAACACAGATCTATCAGGAGGAAAGGTGATAGGAAATTGGACAAAAATGTGATGGGATTGTTCCTGGCCAACGCTCCATGCCTCATGGCCAGTGAACCACTTCAGTAGTTCACGACTTTTTGCATAATCCCGCTGACAAATAAACAAGCACAACAACCACATTGGGAAAAAGGATAGACGTAAAAGGGCTGCGATGCTAACTTTATAAACTACATTACCCAGAGTGCTATGGTCCGGCGCAGCTCTGTATTGGATCATTTCCGGTAAGGAAGTGCATCAGTTTAAACAGGTGTTAGCTTGTCTTTATATTTTTCCATCTTTCAATGAGTCTTACGTTGGGAAGATCATAGTCGTCGTTGACGTGTTATTCTGGTAAATAAACTTTTTAATATAAATCGAACATTTTCATTTTACAATCCCTCTGCTTCCGCAGTTTTACTCAAGCTAACTAATGCTAGCATGTTATTGCGCTATCGTCGCAACAGCTTCTTAAGCACGAAGTGTTTGTGAGCCTCTTAAAATGAATGACAGGCTTTCATTTCAGAAGTAATATAATATAATATAACTCTGAATAGCACAGATTGTCCCAGTTCCACCGGCCCAATCTGCACACTGTGTGTGAAGGATGTTTGGCTCGTGTGGACTTTGACCCCACGAACCAAACATCGGGACATCCTATTGATTACATATATTTGACATATGACATATGTTTGAAAGTAGAGGCGTAAATATGAAGTCAGTATAGACTGGGGTATGCCGCTTTCTGCAACATTGCAGGACTGGGTAAAGTAATATTGCAATTTAGAAGTAGCTCTTGTTACATAGCTAACAGATACAGAGCTATAGCTAGAGCTAAATTGTACTTGTTACTAGTGCTGATCATATTTAGAGTCAGATGGAAAGACCACTCTTCATTGTAATCAAGTTTTGTTATCAGTGGATGCCAGCTGGAGTTAAATGTTAAGGATATTTTGCATGGCCACACTAACTCATCATCTCTGCTTTAAAAGCCACTGTATCCATGGAGACACCAGAGCCTGGTCCAGCAGACGGAGAGGAGCGTTTGGTTGAGCTGCGACCTCGTACACGCTCCAATCCAGAAGGTGCTGAGGACCGTCGCAGCAGCACAGGCAGCTTGGGAGGCAACAACAGCAACCCAAACATATCTCAGCCGTTAGTGGGCAGTCGTGTGGAAGGGGAAGGAGAGGCTTCGACCAGTGACAGCCCCCCGATTTCCAGCTCCACCACCACCGTCCCTGCAACTGCAGCTCAGACTGCAGTTCCCACTGCAGCTGCAGTAGCCAGTGCTGCAGGTCCTTTATCTGCTGCAGCTGTTGCAAACAAAGAGAGGCCAAAGCCCGCACAGCAGCAGTCCACACTGACAACTGCCGTCCCTGCACCAGCAGAGTACCAGATCCGAGTACCCAGAGTCAACTGCCCAGAAAAAGTGGTAGGCTTAGGTTACAATACTGGTTTATGAGGTTCCACAGTAAAAACAAGGCCTCTTTTTAACCCATGGTTTATTTTATCTGATAATGTGTTCTTTGCAACAGATTATCTGCCTAGACCTTTCTGAAGAGATGTCTTTGCCAAAGTTAGAGTCTTTTAATGGGTAAGGTACAGTAGGTACAATATTTCACTGCCCTCATATTCCACCTATGTCATCGCTGCCTAATTGGATTATCTCTGCATTTAGATCTAAAACAAATGCCCTGAATATATCTCAGAAGATGATTGAGATGTTTGTCAGAACTAAGCACAAGATTGACAAACGACATGAGTTTGCCCTCGTTGTAGTCAATGATGATGCCTTATGGGTAAGTACAGGAGCATTTTGATATCCTCCAAATATTACATGCAATGCCTATCTGATGTGTTAAGGCAACATGTCTCCTAGTTTTTTGCTTTTTTTTTTTTTTGGATACTATCTTCTCTGTCCTCCTCTTATGTATATCCCTGTCAGCTGTCTGGCTTCACGTCTGACCCGCGGGAGCTGTGCAGCTGTTTGTATGATCTGGAGACCAATGTGTGCGAGTCCTTCAGTATCCTTTAAGTTATAACAAATTAAGAAACTGAAAGTGAGAAATAGAATGGTAAAGAAATAGTTGTCAAGTAGTAACCTTAACTGTCCTCCATAGACCTGGAAGATCTTCTTAATGTAATGTAAGTAACCTGCGTCTCTACAAGCCTTTCAGGCCTCATTTGCTTGACTTGGAATCATCTCTTGTTTTGTCTTTCTAGTCACCAGAAGATTGCGCTGCCACTGATGGAAAATGTTCAGACCATACCACCTCCTTATGTGGTGCGGAGTGTTCTTATCTACAGCCGACATGCAGGACAGCTTCAGTTCAACCCATCTGAGGCAGTTAATGTAAGCACAAAATATCAGAGATATTACATTATATTATATATATATATATATATATATTATATATTATATTTTTCATCAGTAGTTTAAACAGCTTTTTGTTTGTTTGTTTTTTGTTTTTGTTTTTTTGGAAAATGTTGAATTGATTCCGTTGCTGGGCAACAGATTTTTTCTGTTAATGTGTTTTTGGCTGCATCTTGTCTATTCAATTTTAAGTTGAAGTGAAGGTCTTGCTTGTTCTTCTACTGCTGCAGAAAATGTTACAGTCTCCATATTTCTTCTTTGACGTGGTCTATCTACATAACGGTGTAGAGGAGCTGGGGGATGAGGCCACCTGGAGGGTGAGTAAAGCAGCTGCTGAAGTGGGATTTGGTTGCATATCGTAGTTTGAACTAATGCTGTGGTTTTCATCAGGCATGGTGTCTCATTAGATTATTTACTAAAATAAAACCTGTACTCATCACCAACTCGTTACCCCTGTGATATATTTCACTCCATCCCACTAAGAATGAATCATTTAATCTGAAAATTTCCTTCCTCTAAATTTTCTGTCTCCAGGACAACTATACCTCTTTCTGCAATCTGGACTCAAAGGGTATGTGCTATCACTTTGAGGTTTCCCTGAAGGGACCTGCTATTGAGCTGCACAACTGCATGGCGAAACTCCTGGCTCACCCTTTACAGAGACCCTTCCAGAGCCATGCATCTTACAGTCTGCTGGAGGGGGAAGACCCTCAGGACATTGAGGCCACAGTCTAAAATGGTGTGGACTCACAAGGCACTGCTTCTCTTTGGATTGTACACACTAGTTTTTCAGGAAGCGGGTGCTGGGCTTCTCCACCTTTAGTACATTATTATTGGGGCTTTCTTCCATTCACAGCTACAGGTATTTCAGCAGGTTACTGGTAACAGTCATTGTGTTTTAGCAAGAGAATGAATAAGTCATTCACTGTTTTAAACTGCAGAAGTAGTGAAAGAATCCATTTGTTAGCAGGTAGTCTTAAAGGTGCAAATCAAACAAACTGCAGTACACGTGACAGTATTCCACGACCAGCCTTCTGGGACTTTAAAGTAATGAACTGTAATGCAATGTATCAATGAGGAACGTTTCCTTCCCCCTTAGATGGTAATTTTCACCTTTACCTGTTTTACTGTACATTTTATGAGTTGCTTTTATTTTATTTTATTTTTGTCTTGTGTTGCTCTTGTGTAACACACAATGAACAGAATGTACAATAATGGAGATGTGGCCTCATTTGATTTTGAGCTATTCTTGACAATGATTTTTGTGGTGTTGATGCTTTCATTAAAAAAAAAAAAGAAGGCCCTTTGTATGGCGTAGCTGTACTTGAAACATGTTGTATAGATAAGCTTTTTTAAAGCTGTTTCTGAGTATTAAAGGCTCACTTCATCATATTTTGCATCTTTGTTTATACGCCTAAATTTGTCCTATCCTCTTTTTTGTCAGAAGATGGCAGTAGACTTCCAACTGAAATAAATACTAGCTTTGAAATAAAAGTCTGGCAAAACATGACTGAGGACTGTGAAAGTTGGCAGCAGTTACATTTGCATATCAGTTTCGTTTTTCATATTCGAAATCATCAATTTTGCTCAGCATCAAATGGAATTTACAAACCTTTCTGCTTGAACCATTCATTAGTGTGAAAATCTGTAGCCCATGACAGGATGATAAAGCATCTACTGTCAACCTGCAGCGTAAATATTACTTGTGTTAAAGATATATTTTCCTATCACCCTGAAGGTGTCTGGACTTAAAAGGTGATTTTATCTTAGTTTGTAGCCATGTGGTTTCCTGTTTTTGTTCAGAAATTGATCATGTGTCTGCTCTGACTCCTGTTAGAGGCAGAAGATGGATGACAGGCATGCCTTCATAAAGTAGTTTTTTTCCGGCAAGGACAGGTTGTCAGGGGGACAATCAGTAGCAGGAAAACCCTGGGCTCACAGGACCTTTCCCCTTTCACACCCTTCCTCAGCATAGTCAACACATCATGAGCACAGATAACAGTGTAAGGGGGTGCATTTGTACTGCAGTGAAGACTTGTTTTCCCTCATCCCCGAAGAATGACAGGTCCCTATTGTTTTCATTCTTTCACTCCTCTGCAGCCATGACTCCTTCCTTTCCGTGCTTGGTTGGAACAGGATATGGTGGAATATTTTTTTTTGGGGGGGGCGGGGGTGTGGGTGGGAGCTGTACTTTTACTCCCTACATGGTCTATTTTGTTGATCAGCCACCAGGGACATGAATATTTCTTATGACAATTTGTTGGAACTTTATTTAACAATGGCACTGATGCGTGATCTTTCCTGGTTTTTTGTATGTCTGGTGCAGACAGTAGTGGAAAATAACTAGGTACATTTACTTGAGCACAGTACATTTGTAACATTTTCCAATAATTTATTTATTTAATTTGATGATGTACTAAACAGATGTCAAGGGAATGCAAGGCAAATTTATTAGTATAGTATATAATAGTTCAGGTGTCAGGGTAATCATTGATATTGGTATTTCTGAAGTTGCAATTTTTTCCTTTTTCATTCCTGATATAAAAACAAAGGATGTGTAATATGAAATGTAATATTACATTGGATGCACACAAGGATGGAGATTTTTTTTTAAGGCAAATATGACCATGACAAATAGTCACAGCAAACCAGACTTATTTCAGTGTGAATGTAAACACTTGACTCTGGAAATGTAAATGTATTATTGTGAACCGAACGCACGTTAAAACCCTATACAATTTTCCACTGATGAATAAGAGACGTTTGTTTTGTGAATTCTCTAAAATAATGCTGTGATCTGAGCCTTTTTTCACATAACATAAGTAGTATGTAATTTTCCAGGAAGATATTTTGTGCCACTGACAAAATCTAAGCTCAGGCCATGATGTGAGAAACATATATTTTTTAACGTATTAAGCCACGAATCCACAGCCAAAGAAGGCTTAGCATCAGTAATATTCCTGCTTTGTGGAGCGATCCACCCATGTCTACTAAGCATATGCTCAAAATGTACTTTTCTGGAGTAGGAGACATCTTTTGACCACAACAGACACAAATTATTGTTCCAAGGAAAGTGCTCTAATTTATGACTTATAAACTTGTATGAAAGTATACTTGAACAATATTCCATCTTCAAAACGCAGAAATCTCATTCTGCTCCAAACTCTATGGAAACTTTTGATGACTCTTGCTGTGGTGCAGCTTGAGGCTGTAACTGTTACAGAGGTCGATGAGGGAGGAGGGGAGGGAGGTGAGGGCTGGGCCAGGATGGACTGGAAGCATGCCTCCAGCAGCATTTATAAACATGGCCTCTATGCACAGCTAAGGGTCATTGTTTACATCCATCCTTACGTGCTATTTCTGTCTGTATGTTTCTGCACCCT
Source organism: Echeneis naucrates (assembly GCF_900963305.1). Lineage (NCBI taxonomy): Eukaryota > Metazoa > Chordata > Actinopteri > Carangiformes > Echeneidae > Echeneis > Echeneis naucrates. Next base: position 19,892,402 of record NC_042514.1, read on the forward strand.
GACCGTGCAGTCGAGCTGGAGGACAAATACATTTCAGGGTCAAGCTACCTACTTCTCTGCCCGTCACTGTTCATCTTGGAGACTCTACACCTGTTCAGCAGGGAAGATCGCATCACAGGGGGAAACTTTGGACTTTTGAAAATAATTCTTGTTTAAATCTACCAAAATCAGCTGCCATCATTTCACTTCCAACAAGCATGTACAGCTCCAACTACTCCCATGCCAAGTTTGGCCAGGAGGCAAGGGAGCCCCTGCATAAGTCAAAAGGAAAGAGCTGTGGCTACTACATGAGGATCATCTTCTTCTTTTCCTCTCTGATCCAGTCACTTATCATCATCAGTCTGGTGCTGTTCCTAATCTATGGGCAGCCAGAGAAGTCTGCAGTGGAGAAAAGGGTTGAGGTCAGTGGTTTTTTATTCCTTTAGAAAATCTGCTAAATCAAGAACCCAAGGAATTAAAAAAAAAAAAAAAAAAGTGTTTAAAATAATAATTTGTGTATGTTGGAGCTGATCCTCTGCGGAATCTCATAAAAGACTATATTGACTTCCAAGTGAACTAACAATAACTAAAACATCTCTTTTATTGGGATGGATCTTTGAAGACTGAAATTGAGGTCATTTCTGCTGCAGCCTTTGCTCAAGCTCATCATCACTTGTCTGTTGTGATGTGTCTCACACAATATGTTTTAGCAGGTTATTTTCAGTGCTGTAAAATGCAGTCCTGGTGATGCTGAGTAATCTGAATGCTTTTCTGAAGGAGCTGGAGTTGAGTTTTAACAGGCTGAGCGAGAATAACATTCAGCTGATGAAGGAGAAAGGCGAGCTGGGAGCTCAACTGGAAGCCTGCAAAGCTGAGAAAGCTTCCCTGGAGAAAGAAATGGAGAAACTTAAAAATGATGCCAACAGCACACAATTTCAGCTAAAATTTAGATTGGTGAGTGGGTAAAAAAAAAAAAAGACATTACAGAAGGTTTTTTCTAAATGTGCTTCAGAATTTTTATTTGGGGTAATTTACAAATGATATATCTCTTTAGGAGGAGTTTTCATTATTCTTTGGGTCACCCTGGTATTAAAATATAATCCATAAGCATAATAAGATCTTTTTTTTTCCTTTACAGTCCAGTTGTGAGAGAATGAGTGCAACCACACTGAGCATGATGGCACGGCGTCCCACCCCTCCCATCCAGGCTCCAGCTGTACTTACTACAAGCAGTATGCTCTCCAATTTTCTATTCTAATTTTTAACCACTTGCAATAGATTACTTTGGCAATGACAAATGCATGTATAGGAATGCTAAAGAAAGGACACAATGATTAGGTGTTATCCATTTCAGATACATTTAGGTAGCTCTTTAAACTCATTTAAAACATGAATAAACCTTTGGATCACTGGCTTGTAAAGAATCAGTCTCTGGTTTTTATATATAGCTGGTTTAGTTGGGAGATTATTGATGAATGACTTTCAGAAAAGAGAAACTATGACTATAATACCAAAGGAATGGTATGAACATTTCCCTCCCAATCTGGAACTCCTAAAGCTATTGTTATTAATCTCTAATATGAGTATTTATTATTAATGATAACGAATGAAAGGGTTAGGGTTAAATGAAGTATCTGTTTAAGAGTTCTCGTATTAATAGTGTTCTTCTGTGAACTCTCCAGGTGAAGTAAAGACATTGCAGAGCCTCAATGCTCAGCAGAAAGCTATGATAAGTCTCATTGAGGCAAACTTCACCCAGACAGTTCATTACCTGAGCCAGGAGAGAGACAATGCCCTCAAAGACCGAGATACACACCACCAGGATGCCATCTCCATGCGCAAGGAGAACACAGTGCTGAAAGAGCAGCTTGTTACCTACACCGGGTACGGCACTGTTTGTGTGTAAAAAAAAAAAAAAGAATGGAGATAAATTTTGTTTATTTAAGTTTTCTATTTATTTATTTATTCATTTATTTTTGACTAGGAAATGCAAAGAGGACTTTGCAGAGTCTTTGAATGGGATCACAATAGTGACCAAAGATTTCCTGAACCGGATCAACAACCTGTTCCCTCACCAGCTAACCTTTCACCTCACATGTGACAGCCAGCAGGAGCAAATGGAAAAGATAAGAAACAGCTGCACAAACCTGTCCAGAGATGTTGAGAACAAGTTCCAGTTGTATCTCGACAATGTGGGCAACAAGGTGAGTGGCAGCTCTGTAGATGTGCGTGATCCTTGGATGAGATGTTACAGTTTTAAACGACAGATACGAAACGTGTCCGGTGCTTTGTCCTATATGTGCTGGAATACACATCTTTGAGCAAAATTTCATTAATAGTAAAAACAATGTAAGAGTTAGGTTACCTACATATGAATGAAAATCCTGCTCGTTTGAAAGTACAGACACATCTGCAAAATGTAGTTATCGTATGAAAAGTCGAAGTAGTTGTTCTATTGAAAAGGGACTACAGTGAGAGTAACACTGATGGATCAATGTATAAGAAACATCAAATTTAATGTGAATTTTGTTTCATTTTACGGACAGTTTGCACAGTGGATCCCAATCTAACAATCCCGGCCCCTCCTGGATAGCTGCAGATAGCTTCTTAACTTACTGTGAAATACTGGGTACTTTTTGTAGCTTTGTTGATGTTTTCTCAAGCTTTATCAGTTGGGAACCAGGGCCTTAGTCTTCACAATGCATTCTAAGATAAAGTTCTCCGATAGAAGCAGACTCTAAATATTTGCCTCTTTCCTGAGCAGACGTATAACGTTGAATAAAATGGATATATTGATAAAGTTGATGTAAAATAAAGTACCATTATATTGGATATTATATATACTCCAAAGATTTGGAAAAACAAATTGAATAGGAAACCTTTTTCTCAAGGGAGGAAGTCTACTCACTGCCACATTTGTGATAAATCTTGCTAAAGAGACAGACATCCTCTGAGGCAAACCCAGGGTCAAAGCAGAGGTGACGTGTGGGGCTCTCCCCATACAGCACTTCTGTGTAGGATAACAAAAACATAAACCCTCAGCAAGTATACAGAGTCTCACTGAGGGGTCAGGAATTATCAATTGTATTCCAACCTGTTCAACTTTCTTTTGCTGGTCAGTAATATTGTTTTCTTCTGTTGGATTTGAAGATATGAGTGTATAACATGAACCAGCACTACATACGTGCTCAAACAGCAATGCGTATCGAGACGTGACGCAGAAGAAGAAGTTTATTAATAATTTATCATTTTATAATTTTAAAATTTTTCTTTGAAAGTAACTACTTTTACTACATTGAACAATTTATCATCAGAATAGTTGTAGAGTCATGCCGATCAACTAATCCAATCATTTAATAAGTTTGCATTCACGTAGGTCTCTTTATAAAAACAGATGTTCACAAAGAGGATCTATAAAGCATAGATACATCCCGTGTTACTGAGCCTCAGACGTTGAGAGCTACTGCGAGCCTGGTTATTGACGCTTTATGGATTATTTTAAAATGAAAACCTTTCTGGAGATGATCAGGACTTGACAATAAGTTTTCTAAGAATATAACAGTGGCGAAATCTTAACCATTCTGTAATTCCATGATTTTGTATTGTCTTGAGAGACTGCGACGGCTTGTGACCATGGATTGCATTAAACGATTTGGCTGCGTAACATAAGGTTGATTCTTAAAAGGAAAATTAACATTAACAAACCCAATTCTGAAAAGTTTGAGACGCGGTGTAAAGTGCAAATAAAACAGAATGCATTGATTTGCAAATCTCATAACCTCATATATTTTGGGGCAACACAAAAAGGATGGGAGTAGGCCATGTTACACCCTCTTCTTTTGACAACAGTTCATAACTGAAGAGCAGCTGCCCGTTTTTTGGAAGAGGAATGTTGTCCTGTTGTGTGATATATGACCTGCAGTATTTCTACTGTATAAAGTTTAGAATAATAATATTCCATCCCGGAGAGAAAATTCATCTGGATGGATCATGTTGCTCTAAAGCCCATATGTACCTTTAAGCATTGATGGTGCCTTTCCAGATGTGCTAGCGGCCCACTCGAGAGGCACTAATGCAATCCCATACCAACAGAAATGCCAGCTTCAGAACTGAATGCTGATAACAAGTGGGATTTTCCCTTTCCTCTCCAGTCCACAGGACATGGCGTCTAAGGTTTCAAATAGAATTTCAAATTTCATTTTGTCTAATCACAGAACAACAGTTTTCTACTCAGTCCATTTTTAAATGAGCTTTGGCCCACAGAAGACAATGGTGCGTCTTGATTATATTTACATATGACTTTTTCTTTGCATTTCATTACCGAGTCATGCCGGGTAATTCAGGCCTGATGGCCCAAATATCACAGGTACCCATTATTGATTTTTGGCCTTGTCCCTCGCTCACAGACATTTCCTGAGATTCTACAGAGATCTTTTAATGATATTATATTCTGCAGATGTGAGATATGCATTGAATAACATTGTTTTATAATTAGTCCACAGTTTGTAGACGCAGTTTGTTGCTGATTGGTGAACCTCCGCTCAACTTTACTACTGAGAGATTCTGCCTTCTTTATACCTTATCATGCTTGTGAATTGTTACCAATGAACCTCATTAGTTGCAACATGTTCTCCCAGCTGTTTGTTCTTTGTACCACTTACTTGTTTCATATAGGTGTAAGTAATTTTTCACGAAACAGTAAAATAGCTCAGTTTAAGCGTTTGATATGTTGTCTATGTACTACTGTCAAAAAATGCAGGTTATGGATATGAGATTTGCAAGTCATGGCATTTAATGTGCACAAATTCCCACCTGTGTTGGAATTGGGGTGGTAAAAATAGGCACATGGTAAACAGAAACTGGTAGTCCTGTTGTCCCACAGCAGGAAGGTTGTGTGTGTGGAGTTTGAATCTCCTCCCTGAACCGGTGGGGGTTCGCTCCAGGCACTCTGGTTTCCTCCCACAGACGAGCACCTTCTGCTTAATTAACAAGTCTAATTGCACGCAGGCGTGCGTGTGAGTGGTTCTTTGTCTCTGTATGTCCTCTAATGGATAAGACGTATAGATAATGAGATGATACGTACAGATCCAACAAAAACATGATCACATTCACTTTCTCTCTGTACATACATATATTGTTTCTGTGTATTCTTGTTGCAGGTTGCAGAGATCCAAGCCAAGTCAAGTCGTATGGAGGTGCAGAACTTGCACCTGATATCTGACCTGCAGCAGTGTGAACACAAGCACAGTGAGATGGTTGCTGAGGCGGCCAAGGAGATGCAGCTCAAGCAAAAGACTCACGATGACCAGGTAGACAGCTTTAAAGTGGAATGTATGGCATACCTTGGGGACTTGGGAATCTACAGGATGCCATCAGATATTTTCCTCAATGATAACAATATAATGTTCTCTGTTTTATCCATCACAACATGAACCACATCCATACAGCATACGAAGATGTAAAGGGAATAATTCACATTGTCAATTAAAAGTAACATGATTTTTTTTTTTTTTTTTAAGGTGGAAAAATTACTGATGGAGCAGAATCGCTTGAGAGAGCAGAAAAAGCTGCAAGAAGACAATTTAGCCCTGAGAGAGAAAGAACTTAAGATCCTTCAGCAAATGCTCCCAGCTCAGCCTAGTTTTAAGGTAAAATAGATCATTTACTCCATGCACACGTATGAAAAGGAATGAGTCATAATTCATTCATTCATTCTAAGTTGTGTGGCAAAGTGGCAGAGGACAGCTGAAAATGTTTGAGGGAAGGAAATCATAGGTTCACATTTTACCCAATTTTGAACTCCATCATATCGAAAACACTAAGTAGTTGTGCAATGCTATATTAAATAATTAATACTGGAACGATTGCTTTGTTTTGCAGTCTGGTGTTCCTAAAACATCCAATCTCCAGGCCGCCCCACAGCAGGACAGAGGGACTGTACCTAACTGGCCTTTTATTGGAGCACAGGGCAGAACTTCAAACCTTCATCAATAAACTGTGTGTGTGTGTGCGTCTATGTATATAAGTGAAAAGGAGAGAAAGAGAGAGAGAAATTAAATAAACGATCTAAGCAGCAGCTGGTCAAAATCTTTAATTATGGTCAAGGTCATCCAATGCTTCCTATTCTGCACTGGACCTTCATTTATGTAAGCAAAGAAGGAAATGCTGTCCCACCTGTCTGACCTCCAAACCCGTCCATATATTAGTGTCACAAAAAAGCATTCACCCCTTCGATGTTTTCATCTTTTATTGCCTTTATAATTTGAGTTTTTTGACAAACAATCTCTTAAATGTGAAAGTAAACACATTTCTACAAGGATATATGAATTCATAAAAAAGAAATATTCTAAAATAATTGACTGCATAAATATCTAACAACTTCAAGCCAATATTCACCTTTGGCTGCAAACAAAATCTGCTCAGGCTCTGACAGGTCGCACAGGGATGAGCAGGCCTTTTAAAGTCCAGCCACAAATCCTCTATTGGACTGAAAGTCTGGGCTTTGAACATTCACCTCGTTTTCACCATTTTGCCCTCTACCTTTAAAACCTTCTACGGCTTGTTGGAGAAAACCAACAGAACACCATGATGCTGCCGACGCCATGCTTTCTTGTGGGGACCATGTGTCTGCTGCGACGTGCAGCGCTTATTGTCCGTCAAAATGAGCAGCTAGCCTCATGGCCAAACAACTCTTTCATACCGAAGAATCCTTCAGTTTGCCCGGGGCTTTCCTGGGACTCTCCACCATTCTCCCATGAAAGATTTGACGTTAACCTGGCCAACAGTTGCAGAGTCTCACCCAGTTCAGCTGCTGAAGCTGAACTTCTTCAGTGTAATCATAATCATTTTTTGTTGGCTTCCCTCACTGGTCTCTTCTTGCCCAGTGAGTGAATTGTGAGGACAGCCTGCTCTAGGCAGATTTGTACTTGTGCCATACTCCCTCCATTCTTCCTGACTTGACTCTTTTTTTCACTTTGACATTAAAGTTAGTTCTTTTGTAAATTTTTGTCCAAATATACAATGTATTTTACTGTATATTATATATGAAATCATAATGCTACATGCATAAATGCCCTTTTCATCTTCACTCTACCCTCTGTACTTAGAATATTATTTACTATTATTTTAATTTTTTTATTACATTTTTTATTTAATACCTGTACATTTCAGTTTTTTTTCTGGATTTATTTGACCTTGTCTGTAATCACCCATGTGTTATCAGTAAAGTTGGTTTGTAAGAGTGTAGGTACAGTCTGCCCAAGTGCAGTTCTGTTTTTCCAGCTCCCCCATCACATTGTTTTTTCACCACATGACACAGGACATTTCACCATTTCACCATTTTCACCATCGTAGTTTAGCTTTGTGACACCCAGTAAAGCAGAGGCTTATGAGGCTTATAATTTAGCGAGAACTAGCAAAAAAAAAAAAAAAACTGTACATATGTTGTGCAGCAAACAAATCAAAATCTGAAATGTATTTTGAAAACTGCATCAAACTCCAAAACTCAAACGTTTTATAGACTTACTGCGTCATCTCGTTGGTTGTATTAATAGTTAATGTTAATGTTTTCTTTCAAGGAAGCATCTTTCATCTTTCAGTCTTTCAAGTAAGATGAAATGAACCAGCAGTGTAGCAACTGATGGGACTGGTAGTGCAACATTAACATCTGCCATGTAACCCTTCCCCAACCCTCCTCATGCAACCTGTAAATACAATAATAATGTAAATAAATACTTATAGACCTTATATTACTGGCATAGTTGTGCATGCTTTATACTCCACAGAGCCTTTGCACAGTTGGACATATTTTCTCTAGCTCATTGTGGGTAGTGTAGTTAGGAAAGCTATCCATCCATCTAAAGTGTTCAGTGGGGAGGGCTGCATGTGTTGGGGAGGTTAAAACCTCATTTTTATTGGCTATAACATGAGCATCAAAACAGACATTCAACAGCTATTCATGCTTACGTTATGCGCATATGGGCAATTTAGAGTGTACTCTGAGGCGCATGTCTTTTGACTGTGGAATACAGGCCAAGGTTAGGCAACATTCCTAAAGACTGCATCACCATGCTGCATTTTAGGAAAACCAACCTGGAAAATCTTTTTATTGCCATGGTGTTCAAATTATATGGACCAAAAAGAAAAAGACTTTGAGGGTAGTGTCCCTGATCTCCTGTGTCTTCCTGCCGTTAAAAGTCTATCAAAGACTCTTTTGGCAGCAGATACTTACGTGCCTGCTATAAACAGAATACTTTTGGAATAGCTGCATTTATGTTTCCTAGTGGTTTGCATACAGCTTTGAAGTTCTTCAACATGGCAAAACCATGTGGCAGATGACAAAACCCACATCCACCAAGTCATAAATACATCATCACAGAGTTATTAGCAGTTTTAGAGCATGTAAAGGATATCAAAAACAAGGATGGACATTTGGCATGCAGAAGTTTAGATGAAGCTTATTTATTTGCTCATTTATGCAGCATTTTACAAGCAGGGTGGCGGATATATGACCTGTTTTTAAGCTTTACTACTTCTTTTGTAAGCACAAAGTGATGAGCTCATCAGCAATTTAACTGCACACTCACACCTTGGGTTAAGTGTACAAAGGTATTTACATTGTCCGTAAAATTACCACCTGAAACTGAGAGGAGCAAAATAAAACTAAAATAAAAAACAAGCAAAAAACACATACATGTTGATCTGTAATGTTACGGCTTCATAAAGCAATATTGCGAGTGCCACCATATGGATTCATGTCAGCTGTTTTTTATGTAGTAGTATAATCAACCACAATTGTACAACCTTACTGTTTTTTTTTTGCACTAAATTCCTGAATAAGTTCAATAAATAAATACATTTCATATGGGATGGAACATTTCTGGCTAACTTTCCAGAAAGTTTCTGCCTTAACAGCCCTGTAATCAGCGGTGTGCACTGTGCATGTGCACAGGATTGAAAGTAAACAGAATTAGCACCACAACTGGTTGTTCTACTTTTCAATAACATTTAAGTTCCCTGTTAACAACTTGCAATTTTTAAAACTAAAACCCTAAACTTTGGCCTTCACTTTTAATGCCGAATTTGTGACAAATGTGACACAGAAACGGAAGTCTTACACCCTCTTCTAGACAGCACAAATATTTGAGATGCATGTTACGTAAAAAACAGAAAAAAGAAAGACAGATGACGATATTCTCCCTGACACACTGCACTGATGGATGTGAATGTTACAGGTGACACAGTCAGCCTCCTGTCCTGAGGAAATCCTTTGTTTAACAATAGTTTTTCGCCTCCTGTATAGTATAGACCTGGCGACATGCTCGCCCAAACACACAGCCTGACATAAAGTCAAATGGGTACAGGGTGGAACTGACTGCACTGAATCTAGTTACGTTCCTTCCACTTCTCAGGAGACTCATCCATCAAAATCACGGGAAACTGAGACGATAGTCTTCTCTTAACAAAACTGTGACAATAAAAGAGTTATGTTCCAACATTAAGTGACAATAACAACACATAATCAGAATGAATGAATTATTTTTAGTTTGGGCTCATTTATTTTATTCACTTATTGGCAATTGATTATTTTTATGCTCTCACCATCAAATTTATCAGAAAAATGCATTTTATTAAGTCACACTCATCAAATATATAATTTAAACAAATAGTCATTTAGCTTATTTTAGTTTCACTAGCTGCTTGGTTGTATGGGTGACAATGTGGGTCAGTATAAAAACTTGTCTGTACTGAATGTATTAATAATAAGAATGTATGCATAGTTCTGTCACTAAAAGAAAAAAACTGGTGAAAACTTCCCAAAAAAATTCAGGTCAAGCTATTATTACTTTATTATGACAAATAACATCAAATTTATGACATAAAAAATTTTAAATAATGGGATAGAAAGTCCTGTCATTATCTTCTCAGCATAGATGTGAAGCGTATCTCCCACCCTATTGTGTAACAGCTACATCAGTCCCACCAAAAGTGGTGATGAACCAACTATTGTTCCTGAAACATTGGAACCATTGGAAATGATACATATCATATCATTGTAAAAATGTACAGTTACGGCTCAATAATTTACAACTGGTACTAAAAAACAGTGGAAGGATCACCAACGATGGATAGGAGGAACCTTGAACGGCCGTATAAAATTTCATGACAAGTCTGTAGTTGTTGCAATATTTAAGTCTAGTATGAATGGTGGATCAACCACGGGTTAGACATCACCATTCACAAATCCATTTTAGAAAGGCTGTCACCATGTCAGATTTCTGAAATCCAGGTATGAAAGAAAAGTATATCTTTGGTATCAATACAGGAAATGCAAGGATTGTAGTCCATCATTGAACACCACAATTTAAAGGACGTGATCTAAAGGATACCCAGAATTTACTGCCTCTGATTTTTTTGACAGCAGGTACCACTTTTAGCTTGAACTCCTACCGTATTGGAAGATTGACAGGGTAAAACAACGAGCAGAGAGTACTGCCTCCAAATGCATACATTTCTCACAGAGCAGACATGAGGTCTGGGTCGCCCTGACTTTCACTACACTCTCTGTCTATTACGTTTTATGGTGGGAGCTAAAAAGTTACAGATACTGATACATGTTTGTGTCTTCGGAACAATTGCATTATTTAGCCAAGAACATCATTTCCGTCTTTTTCCTCCGCATGAAAACTGGTACAATGCCTTGGATGTACCCTTTTGTCCGGTGTCATTACTGATACTCTGGAGGGACACACTAACTGCTTTTCTCTCCAAGCAGGCCATTATCACATGTACTTCATGCTTTACTCCTATTTCTCTGATTACTTTCCAATGCAGAAGTCTTTGAAGATGATATCCAGGATCTCCTCTGCCCCAACCCGTCCAGTGATCCGGCCTAGGCTGGTGAGAGCCGACCGGACACCTTCGGCTGCCAGAGCGAGGTCTGTGTCTCGATATCTCTGGTACTGGGCCAAGGCTGCAGCACACTGCTGCAGGTGGGTCCTGTGGCGGGCCTGGGTCAGGGTGGGGGCACCAGACAGAGGGTCGCCGCACCTAAAGAGGAAATGACCTATGTTTGTACTTTATTTTGCATATTTGGTTGGGAAAGCATGAAAACACAATTATTGCTAAAAATTTTAAATTAAATAAAAATTTTAGCAGGAAGAAACATTCTGCAATTTTATCTGCTCTATTCAAAGTCTCTCAGTGTAGGATTTGAACATTTGTGATTTTGGTGACCACCAATAGTAGTATCTAAAGAACAGAGCTGGGAATAATCCACAAGTCTCAAAGTTTTAAGTAAGTCCAACATTACTCTGGTGCAAATCAAGCAAGGCAAGTGCAATCCTTGCTGAAGAAAGTAAAGTTATTGCACAGATGAAGTAAATCTATCCAGTAATTATCATGATCAATCATTTCATCGTTAAAGAAAACTGTCAAAACTGCTGCTAGTGCAGCCTGTTTACACTTAGAAACCTTCCTGATATTTAGCATGTATTTTGATAATAATATTTATTATTATTATTATTATTATTGCTGTTATTGTTATTCTTATTACTTGTCTCCGAAAGAATATTTTTTCACACATGGCTGTTTATTTAACAGCAGAAAGTACCAAACTGATTATCATCCAAACTTGCATGTGTTGAATAATGACGCATTACATTTTGGTGTGAATCTGTTTAAAGGGGGTGGACACAGGATTTCCTTTCCTCAAATTGTGATGATTGTTTGGCCTGTACTGTAGTTATTACTATTGTAGTGCAATCTCAGGACTCTGAGAAAAATGAGTCCTGAATTCAGGATTCTGAGTTTAAAGTCAGAAATCAAATACATTTTTCACATGTGGCCTTTATCCTCATCCACAGACATCTCCGTCTACCCTGAGCCAAACAAAACATTAACCACTGGTGTGAATTTTTATTGTAATTGTGTGAAATCATGTGTAACAGCTAAGAGGTGTTTTAAGAGGTCCCAGTGACCTTGACCTTAAATCGCTTCATCCTTTATTCCTGCCAAATTTGAATTTGTTGTCATAACCTTGATCTTTGAGTAAGCAAGAACTGAATTCCTGTCTCATGTCCAAGTTAAATCTCAAGTCATTAATACCAAGCCTGAGTTAAATAAAGTCTTTCCACTGTTGGTCCACTCAGTTCTGTGTCAGAAATGAGTGAAGTCCAGGGAAGTTCCCCAGCTTTGCAAAAAACACACTGCAGCATAGTAAAGCCTTTTGGAAATGGCTCAACTTCAAGCAACTGCTGACTCTTGGTATTTATCAGTTCAACACGCAAACAGCCGCGGGGTACATGCTGCATCCATCCAGATTTGTATATTAAAATTTATGCACTTAGTAAATAGCAAATATTGTGTCACATTTCATAATTTTAATAGAAGAAATTCTGTTGCAATAAATTACTTACCAAGGGCACTTGTTCCCAATATGAGGCAATTTTAGGACATATAGATCATTTTGTAAGCCTGTGCTAACCAATGGCTGAAATTCATTCTGTAGGAAAGTTTTAATAAAAACATGATGTCTTGGTCCTTGCAGATGTTAGCAGAACCATCACTACTTACAAAGTTTTGACGTTGCCGTGCAGTGCTGTGAGGAAGTCCTGCAGTCCTTCATTGGAGTGACAGGAGATGAGACAGGCAGGAGGAAGTCCAGAGACCTGTCGTAACTCCATGTCCAGGTTTTGTCTCTGCTCTTCAGGCAGCAAGTCAGTCTTATTCAGCACCAGGAGACAGTTGTCTACAGCAAATGCTATCACACACACACACAAAAAAAAAGATAGATGATAAATGGCTTTGCAGTCAAAATGTTCATTTCCAACAGCATGAAGTTACCATCTTCTGAAAAAAGATATTTATCAGTACCCTAAGCCTCAACCACTATTTCATTATTTACAATAACTAACTTTTCAGTTCATACTTACTGGCTTAGATTTACCTTCAACACCACACTACATTCTGCATAAAAAAAATCAGTGACCAGTTTAACTCAGTTATAACATAATGCCACCTAAAAAAAGATGAGGCTTGGATAACATGGATTTCGAAAAGTGCTCTACAAATTGGACGAATTTTTATAACTCCACGGCCCAAAAATGGATATATGAATTGATTCCTCAGGAAGCACAGGTGATTGTGAATCAATCTCTTTTTGGTACAAATAACAGGGACAACAAGCAAAATGACCCCTAAGACCGGATTGCTTTTGCATATGGTGGCCAGACAGCTGCTCCCTCCTTATCCTTATATGCTTATATGTGGTTTTGAGTTCGTTAGTGTCCTTGTCACTGCTGGTGCCATGAAGTGGTACTTGCAGTCCATTCAGGTTACACAGGTTGTCCACCTCCAGCTGCAAGGTTTGCTTAGTCACCAACCACAGTCTCAAGAGAATGGGGCAGATGCAGGACATCAGCAGAACTGCGACCTGCTCCTTTGTGCAAGGAGGAACAAGAGGAGCACTTTCAGAGCCCCCAAAATTACCTCCAGCAGAGCTACTTCTAAGAAAGAAATTCAGTGCCATGGCATGAGCGTCCAATGTCCTCCCGTGGGACTTGGGCTCACAGCCCAGCAACTTGATTTGCATTTGCCAGAGGACACAGTCCATATCATACTGCCTGTAGCACCATCCGGTATGACGAGAGTGGTGGTGGTCAGTGAAGGTCAGGGATGATGGTGAAAGCACTGATGCCATTGGCCCTCAAACTGCCCTGAAAAAAAAACCCCAAAACAAAACAAAACAAAAAAAAAAAAAAAAACACACACAGAAACCAAACAAAACATAACCACCCTGATCTAAAGTCAAGTCCAAGTCATTTGGAGCGTGACCACACATTGTCAGGAGTGCTGACAGGCATAGAAAAAAAAAAAAATCACATCATCAGAATTTAATCAGCATTTAACTTTGTGAATCCAGCCCTCAGTGGGTTGATTATTTTGGTGTCCACTGACTGTTTCATGGTTTTATTCTCAACAAATCATACAATGTACATCAGTAAAGATTTTCAACGGCATAATGATTTCTTCCGATATGCAATTTTAGAATTTCCTTAATTCTTTTGGAGTAGTTTATGATAAAAGTCTCACTTTGCTTCTGGGTGGACATCACGCTCTTTAGGTGTTCCTGAAGGAAGGCGGCAGCCTGCTGAGTATCAATGGGGAGGTTAGAACAGTCCACAACCACCAGAGTCAGATCTGCCTGCTCCACTCTGTAAACAAAGCAGTCAGAGAAGTACTTTTTTTCAAAAATGTTGTACATTGAAAAAAAAAAAAAAAAAAAAAAAAAAAAAAAATCACTCCAATTTCACTGATCATTACTCTTCCTGATGATTTCAAGAAAACTGAATCCAACGCTGGACTTAGTTATGTTCATACAATTATTTATTGCTCGTTAGTGCTCCGAGGTCTGGCAATGATGGACACCAGAGGTGCTAAATTCATGGAGTCGCATTTGTTAGTGTCCCATTCTGTGATCACAACAGTTGCCGGAGCCATTAGAGTCGTTCCTGTCACATTAGGCCATTTCCTAACAACTGTTCATTTGTGAAGCTAAGATGTCCAGGCGGCAGCACGGTGGCATGGTGGTGAGCGCTGTCGTCATGGGCTCATTTCCCAAGCCTGGGGCCTTTCTGTGTGGCCTTTGCATCATCTCCCTTAGCTTGTGTGGTTTTTCTCCAGGTATGCCAGTTTTCCCCAAAGACGTCATTATCTATATATTAATTTGTATGCATTTCCTTTTTTATTTTGCAGTGTGTGTTCTGTTTTGTTGCTGTTAGTTTTACTTCCCGTTTTTTCAAATCAAATCAGATTTATTTGTATAGCGCCAAATCATAACAAAGTTACATCAAGGCACTTTACATATAGAACAGGTCTACACCAAACTCTTTATAAAGTGATTTAAAGAGACCCAACACATCCCCCGATGAACAAACACTTGGCGACAGTGGCAAGGAAAAACTTGCCACTCCCTCCTCTGTTTGATTAAATCCCAGCCCTAATGTATGTCACCTGTGTCTCATTGGCTCCCCTCTCCTAGTGTATTTTAACCATGCTCCTATTCCCTCCTGTGCCAAATTGTCTTAGTTCCCTCCTTGTACAAGCTCTCTCGTGTTCTGATCTCTGTTTGCCCCCTGTGTATGACCACTTTTGGTAATTTTGACCTTTTGGGTTTTTGCTTGTTCCCTGTCTGATTTGTCTGCCTGATTCTGCCTGCCTTTTTGGATTTTGACCATTTGTTACCTCCTGGATTAAAGAGCTTGCTTTATGGACTTGGTACTTGTGCCTTGCTTCTCTTTTGCACTATGGTCCACACACATCTGGCGATCACATGCTTAGGTTAACTGATGACTCTAACTTGTCCGTAGGTGGTAGGTCTCTGTCTGTCTGTGTGTTGTCCCTGGATGGACTGGTGACCTGTCTGGGGTGTACTCCACCCTCACCCAATGTGAGCTGGAATTGGCTACAGAGCCCCCCACAACCCGGAAATGGAAAAGCGGAAGAAGATGAATGAATGATGGTAATTAGGAATCTGAACGAGCGGATAGGAGTTGTGGAATCCCCCATGGGTCAGTTCTTGGACCCTTTCTATAACTATGACCTGGATTAAAGAGAACATACAGTACACTGACAATGAGACCAAATATTATTTCTGCTTATGATTATTTTTATATGTTACACCCACTTTCCTTTTCAGAGCAATTTCAATTGCTTTTCAATTGGATCAATAAATATTTACATTTACCTTCATCATATCAATATTATTTAATATTTTGGTTGTTTTTAAACATACTTAACCCATTAGAACTCTGATAATACTGTCAGTTGAGAAGCAGTGTTACTCTGTGTAATGCGTTTCCATGGACAGTGTGATCTCTTTCTATATCTATCTATACATTTATTTAATATATTCTCATTTGAATTGATATTTAAGTTAAATACTCTGTGCCTCCCTGTGCCACTGTGAGATAACAACAGCAGCGCCAGCAGCAACAGCGGATGCTTTTACTTACCATGTCCTTCCTGTAGTGACCCGGGTCGTAAGCCTCTGACCTCCCTCTGCAAAGAATTCCCTATAGTATACAAACTGCTTACCGTTTTTACACCCTCTGATAACAAAAAAAGTATAATAATAATAATAATAAAAAGAATATTTTAAGTCATAAAATGAAAACATTACAGAATAATTGTGCTGAAAATTATATTTTTGCATTTTATGCTTTCCTAGAGTGGCAATCATGGAATTATGGTCTGATAATCAAAATTACAATAATGAACACATAGTTGCCGTGGTCCAGCTTTAACACATACAGTGAGGGTTGGAAACCTACTATATACTTTGGAAAAACTATGTTAATCCTTAGACTACTGACTTCAACAAAAGCTTATTGGAGCCAGTTGGAGACAATTTAGTACTGTGGCTACTCTCCACAGAAGAGGGAGCAATGCCAAGATGGGTCCAAAGGCATAACACTTAAATGAGGTAAAGCCGCTGAGGCCTCCGCAAATCCTCTGCTTCTGTGCTCAATAATTTCTATATGATAACAAGTGATTATGACAAATCATTGTATTCTTCTAAATCCGTCTATTCTTTTCTGAACTGGAAGCTAGTGAATGTGAAGCAGTTAGCGAATGACCATGTGTCTATTCTCCATATCACTCATGAAGAACCTCACAACAGCAAAAACTCTACAACAAGAAAGAGGTGGCTCTTCATTACAAAGGCTCCTGAGTATGTTTTTCCCATGTATTTATAACTATGGATCAGCAATAATATAAACTCAGAAGAATTACAATGACGTTACAAAAATATAGCATGATGTAAAAGGCAAAAGTAATGACTTGTGTCTTCCTTTCTTTGTTTTCAATGACATTGGTCCAGGGCTCCCCTTGGCAGAGCTCTTCATGTACTATTCTTATCGTCATACATATCCTGAAGTCAAGCCTTGCAAATACTGGCCTGAATTTCTTTCCATCATTGGTTCATTCATTTAATTCTTGGAAAAAAAAAAAAAAGGAAAAAAAAGTATTTACTTGCTTCTTCTCCTTACCTTTCCCTTGCCCGGCGGACCCCCTCTCTCTCCACCACGTCAAGACTGTCTCTGAGGCCGGCTGTGTCAATTAGGAGAACAGGAAAGCCACCAATGTCTAGTGCTGTCTCCACTACGTCCCTGGTTGTCCCAGCAATGGGGGATACAATGGCAGCAGGTCTCTGACCTAGGTTTCAACAGGTTTAAGGATGAAGATATTTTGCTACTGTCAACAAATCCCATTAAAAAGCACAAATCAACAACGTATGAGTCCATCCCACAACATCTTCTCACATTCCCATCAGGTCTTTGGTTGCCATACCCAAGACTAATGACTCCTACTAAAGATGCTCAGCACAAACATTTGAAAGGATTAGTAATTTTTTTATTTTTTATTTTTTTTGTAATTATTATTATTAATTAATCATTTGTGAAAATGGCTTCAGGACATTTTTAAGCCATGTAATAATACACCTGACCAAAACTTAAATTATGCATAAAATTTGTGTATGCATAAGAGGTCCTGATGAAAATTTTATTCTACAGTCATTTCTTTATGTTTATATTTGTCAGATTAATTTTCTTGAAAAAAAAAAAATTTTTTTTCTTCTCACAATTTTAAAAACCAAGACTTATTTGCAAGACTGTTTTGTGGTGTGTATTTTTTATGCATTTATTTTCAACGGACTTAAACAGACTTAGCCGTATGTCTCTCAGCTTCTGTTGGTACACTGGTGTTCTCTGGATAAACTATGCAAATGATTACATTTTTATATTAACATTTAATGTTGTATGCAATATTGTCACTGTGCTTCTATGCACATTAACAAGCTAAGGGGGATTTTTCTGTAGTTGAATAACATCTATTACAGAAATCTCTAGGAATGATGAAGTTCTGCACTACTGTTGGTGACAGAGGATATTTTCACTCACGTTTTCTTTATTCTGCATTCCTCATTCAGAATTTATGGGATCTTGAGTTCAATCTCCAAATGAATTTCTGACAGCTCATTATTTCAGGAGAGGTTGAAGGGATTTTATCTTGAATTCTATAATTCAAGAACCACTCTTGATTTATCTAATGGGATTGTTAATGATTCCTGGATGCAATAACACAAAGAAATTTAAGGCCACCTAGAGTATAACAACAATCAAAACATCTGAATGAGAAATCTTGGAGAGTGTTAACTCATGTGTCCCAGATCAGGTTAACTGCTCACAGGTGCTACTCTGTGGTCCTTACATTACATTCCTGCACCATGAGAGATCAGTGCAAACTGCCCTTTGAACAGTTTGATGTCTATGACTTTGACTCTCCTGTGTTTTACATGAAAAATGTTGTTCTCTAGCAGTAACATTTAAGCAGCTGTTTGAAAAAGTAATCATTGCCTATGGGGCTGTGCAATGCCCCCGATGGCATGACAGATGATGTCTTCTTCCACTTCCAAACCATGGCTGACAGTGGCATAATTCAACAGCAGGGTCTCAATTTACTTGACGGTAAGTTTTATTTTTATTATTAAACTGTGTGATAGATTTTTAGGTTAACTCCATTTTAATGTTCATTTTAGGTTCTTACATATTGAGTTAAGAAGGCTACTTTTCCCTGCGTTAGTAGCTCCTGCGATGACCACTTGAACTCCGCTGCGAAGTCGCTCACCCTTCCTCTTATCTTTTAGGTGTTGCTCCATCTCTGTCTGTAAATTGCACACCACTCTGTCGACTGTGGGGGTTGAGAGGGACACAAAGACAGAAAAAGAAACCGAACTTAAACGTTTTTGTGTTCAAATTCACTTTCATGGCCCTTTATGGGAAAAAAAAAACATAACTGGTAAGTAATTTCTCTTAAAGTGAATATATTTGACTCACATTTTGCTTCATCTAGTCATTAACTATATCTTTGCAGGTGGCAATGAAAAGTATTTATGCCCAATATTCTATTTTTAGACCACAGTCTATTATTATTTTCTGCATGGAGGCGTGAGCCTGCAATCTGTGCCACCAAAACAAACTAGTTCCCAGGCTTTATTGTGTTGAAGCTTTACAATGTCTACGGCTCTCTGAAAAGACAAATAAACCAGTGCCAGACAGCAGGCGGCAGATGGTGGATGTGCCCTGTACACACACACACACACACACATACACACACACACACACACACACACACACACACACACACACACACACACACGAGAAAGCTGGGTATATAGTCAACAGTAGGGCTGTAGACGGTGCTGCTGACAGGACTATTCCTGTAAATGACATGGCAGGTTGCCTTTGAAGGTAAGACGAATGCCTCTACTGTCCCCTTGTCCTTCTACCCACACTTCCTGAAGGAAACTGCCCTTTGAACAATTTGATGTCTATGGATTCTCCCTACTGTGCAGAAAACTCACATGATAGCAGTGGAACATCCAAACAGGAAAGCAGCCATGCTCCTATCTTTTTACAGAGAAACAGAGCCCTCAGATTCCAGTGCCTCCTTGGAAAGCCCTGGGGAAGGCTGCCCTGTTATTTTTGCCTAACACAGCAGACAAAGTGCATAGATACCTTGGTTTAAGACCCCATCCTCAATGAGTTCATCCTCACTAAAGTCGATGAAAGCCTCAACATAAGCCAGACACTGTGGTACAGAACAGAGAGAAGAGATGAGCAGAGGCTGACATTTATATGTACATGGAAAAATCGAAATCAGGATTTAAGCTCATTCATTTCTATTGGTACTGTTCAGTTTATATATATATGTGTTTAAATGAAACTGAACATAATGGAACAGAACATAAAATGTGAGCAGGAAACTAATATAGAGTATATCTTACAGTTGCATCAAGCATTTAGCATGGATATATTATTTTGTATTATTTTAATACTTCTCTTCATGTACTTTTTTCCACCTTTGGAGGCATAATCGACTTAACATGCAAAAGTCTCTATATATCCAGAGTAAAAAAAAAAACAAAACAAAACAAAACAAAAAACAAGGCAAAGTGCCTAGTATCCCTAAATTATACCTAAGACTACACCACTCAATTCAAAGGTAAGCAGGCATAGTTTGTAACATAAGTGTGTCATGTTTTCTTTGTTTTGGCATGGTGCATACTGCAGAGTATTCGTTATGCGTGCTGTTGGTGACATCATCACCTTCTAAATGCTGTCCAACCAGCAGTTCAAAATGCAAAGGTTTTCACTTTACAATGATATAAGAGAGCAGCAGCATTTATGCTTTCACAAACATATATTGGGAAATTATCATTGACAAGGGACCTATCTATGATCAGAATTGTTGACAAATTGATCAATGAATGTCAAATCAAAATTAATGATCTGATGTTGTTTATACTGTAGATCAGAGCATTTGAGTCCCCAAGTGTCCTAAGATATGAGACATACTGGCATGTTCTCTATTGAAATTTCAAGCTTTCTGAATAATTTTTTTTTACTGTCTTAACCCATTTATTTATTCAGTTTACGTATCTGGTATATTTCAACTTTAACACAAACAAAATTGAAATCAATATGCATCTTCTCACCTTTTGTGTCATGTAAATGGTAAAATCCTCACAACACAACATTTTTAATGTTCGCTTAAATCTATAATAAAATGGGATCACTATGAGGACCAGAGCACCAAACAGTATTTTGAGTGACATTTCAGAACATAAACACAATAGCATAGAGTATAGCTGAACCAAAACAGGAAGAGCAAGATTCCCATACTCTAATCATCTCACAAAAGTGGAAGCCACCATCAGAAAAAGCTGCATTGTTTGGGTGTCAGGCGAGGCTGTGACCCATAGCATCATACAGATGGTATACTTCTGATTAAGAGGATTCTGGGAAAACTGGCCACAAAATCAAAGCACATTCAAATTGGCTCTGGGAACTGCCTTTAAAAAAAAAAAAAAAAAAATAGCTGAAAAATAGTTTGTTTCTGCTTTTTCTCAAGGGAGAACACCTGGACCAGCTAGTCTGATCTGTTGCCAACGTGTTTCAGGTCTGGTCTTTATTTTCCACAACAGCTTAGGTCTTAGATGAGGGTATGGCCTCAACCCACTGCAATCAGGTTTATATGCGGTCAGTGACCTGCTGTTTTCAACAACACCGTGTTGTGATGTTCTACACAGCGGTACTGGTTTTCCTCATGAATCTGGTATCCTGTATACTCTGCATGCAAGTAGGTGTCAGAAAGTTAATGCAATCTTGACACAAAAATAAATGTGAGGGGAGGAAGAATTAGTGGAACTGTGGAACTTGTGACCTTGCTTCACAAAGCTTTCAGTTTGTTATACAATTTTAATGACCAGACAAGAACACAAGGTTCTCCATTCTCATATGCCGAGATTTATAACAAAATTCAAAACAATACAAAGCCAGGTGGTCAGAGATGGAAAAAAACATTGAATGGTTGTTAATTGAGTGAGGGAGGAACAGCAGCATGTCACACAGGGGATGTCTCTTAAAATGTGGTGTTCGAAGGTAAAAAATAGAAATGCAACAATAAGCGCATACTACAGGCTTTCCTCAGGAAGCTCCAAATTAACAACCCAACAAGGTCTCTGCAACAGTGTCTGAGTTAGTATACTAAGATAGAACATTCCAGCTACCTCCACATTAACATATTGACAGAAAGGGCTTATGACCTTCACACTAAATATACTTAAGTTTAATTATTTGCTTTGCTCCTGTGACATTAACTATATGACCTTTTTCCAAAATTTAAATGACGACAAATAAGACCTTCAGATAGCTGAACAATTAATTTCTATTTTTAAATTGATTTTGTTTTGGCTATTGGTGTCTTTGATGCCAATGTCTCCACATGCAGCTAATGAATTTTAACATGTACAGTTTCAGGTTCAGCATAGACATGGAGACTATAGTGCAAAAAGTCAGTTTTATGTAATATAATCTGTAATAAAATAAAATGATAAAATGACTGTCAGACTGTCCAATGCCAGATATAATCATGGGCAAGCCCCTTGGGGGAGAGCTCCAGATTTTGGCTTGTTTCAACTCTCAAGCAAATATAGAATTTACAGTACACTGTAGTGCACTGCAACATCAAAAAATCCTGTGTTCATCTCTCAGCCGAAAGACTAGGTCTGGCTAAGTGTGAGACACAAACGATCCAAAATTAGTGCCGACTGAGTCACTCTGAAGTCAAATGTAATTACAAGATATTTGGTTCACAACATTCAAATAATGAAATGTCCATATTTATCCAATGTACTCCAGTCCAGGTGAAAACTGAGTTTTTGCCTGTCTGTCTTTTCATGTAAGAAAAGCACTGACTACATTACTATTTCGACACAACTAATCACTATACCCGTTTCAGTTTGTTGCTCCAGTCCTGATAGAGGTGTCCCAGTTCTCCTGACATCTGCCTTAAAGCCAGTCTCCTCTGGGCCTCTGTCTCAGCATGGATTAGATCCCCGAGTCCTTCAACCTATAATTGTCATTATAATAGTTAATATTTCAGGATTACAAAAGTACCTACCATGCATTATTTTACTGCTATATATCTATATTCATACATTTATGACTGTGACTCAAATATTTCCTAAATTATGTATATAAGAACTGTTTCTTGCTTTTTCCGAAAGGAATTATGATTAATTAAAATACTTTTCATCTAAAAAAGCATATTTACCTTTGATCAATACAAACTGCTATAAATGTTATTAAAAAAAAAAAAGTGCTGCTAAAATTCATGCTGCATCACGACAGAATATCTGTAATGCACCGTATCAATACAAAGGTCTCTCTAGGTTTCTAAGTCATTTAAGTTGATAGGTCAGCCTCCATGGATCAAGCTTGTTTGGCCAGCACATCCCACAGATGCTGGATAAGACTGCCAACACCTTGAACATGTATTCCTCAGACCATTTCCAATCCATTTTTGCAGTGTGGTATGGTATCCTGCTGAAAGAGGCCACTGCCATTAGATAATACAGTGAAAGGGTGCAGTTGGTCAGGAACAATTCCTTCTTCCTTCGCTCCATGTCCCAGTTTGGATACCGACATACTCATCGTAGGTGCTTTTGGTGGTGGACAAGGGTCATCCTGACTGGTCTGCAGCTACACAGCCCCATAGGCAGCAAAATAAATGATGCACTCTGTTCTGGTTTATTTGAAAACCTCAATGGCCCTGTTGCTAGTTGAGCTGATATTCCTTCCATGGGCCCCTCTCAGTAGCAGCCACTGCAGACCAGGGACATACCAACAGGAGCTACAGTTGAAAGATTGGCTCAGTCTTGCCATCACAATGTGGCCCTTGTCAAACTTACTCACATTCTTACACTCGCCCATTTTTGCTGTTTCCGACACAGCAAGTTCAAGGACAAAATGTTCACTTACAGCTATCCTTATGATGATATTGTCAACATCATTCATATCATAATGCAGACCTGGGCATTGTACGGCCCGTGGGCCAGATCCGGCCCGCATGATGGTTCTGTCCGGCCCTGCGAGGTAAAAGTCAAACCACACCATTTTACCCATGGGACTAAAACAGCATTGTACGCCCCCGGGCCACATACGGCCTGTCTAAGGTTAATTGGAAATTACAAAATAAACATATTTTCTAATTTCACCTCATGCATGGACTAAAGCTGCATTTTTTTTATTTTATTTTATTTTATTTTGAAGTTGTTGACGCGATGATGCGATACGTATATCAAAATGTGCGCATGATTGGATGGTTGTCACCAGCAGGTCACAAGACGACTTTAGCCCTCAAAAATGTCTGCTAAAAAAAGAAAGGTAGATGGCTCTACCTACATCTGTGAACAAACATTTTCAATGATGAAGTTTACGAAATCCAGGTATCGATCCTCTCTCACTGATGAGCATCTGTCAGCTGTGCTTCGCATCTCCACCTCAGACATTCAACCTGACTTCGATGCACTCGTTGAAGCCCAGCAGAGACTAGATTTCTCTCACTGAACAAGAAAAAACAACTTAGAAAACACCAAATGAGGTGGTTAGACTACAAAGGCATGTAGGCATGTAAAGGCACCAACTAGCAGTGAACTGGGACGGTTTCTTTGGAAGCCTTTTTCTCAAAATCACAGTTCAGTGATGTTCAGTGACAGTTAAATATGATGTATCTCGTTTGGAGTACAAAAACAATATTGTGATGTCTTTAGAATGCTAAGAACCTCTTTCCAACAGTATATGAAACTCAAATGTGTTTTGGAGTGAATGTGACTGAAAATGTTCATTAATATGAGTCACAAATGGTAAAAAAACATTCACATTTTGTTTACCATTGTTTTGGGAAATTTGATTGAATAAATGACATTTTTTGTAAGGCAACCTCACTTTTTCATTGCTTAACTATAACATATACTCTTACCAGCTTGTCAAAACAAAGCTATTTACTGCTTTTTATAAAGAAATACAATTAATCTTATGCAGAATTGAGTTCAGCCTTTTGGTCCGGCCCTCCACAATATTTTCTGTTTCTCATGTGGCCCCATGGAAAAAATAATTGCCCACACCTGTCATAATGTTATGGCATAACTGTATTATATGACACTTTTTATTCACATTTCCCCAGGGAAGTTCCAGAAACAGGGCACAGATCTGTCTGCATGTTTTGACATGTTCTTTTTGACCTACCTCTGTTAAACCCAGTTTCCCTGCTTGAAAGGCCCTCCGTGTGAACTCTCCAGCTTCAGCAGGCCTCATGCCTGGCACGCTTCCTGAGAGACATACATGCACAGAACAAATGAGGCAGAGGGAGGTTATATATCGTGCACAACTGGCACACATACAAACAGAGGGGTGACAAACACATGGTCTAAATGTTCTTCAGGATTCAACTGAAATGAAAACAGGTATAACTGTGCTGGTTAAAGGACTTACATTTTCAATGTTTACTCAACCGTTTTTCGTCATGTAAGGCAGAAAGTGGTGAGCACAAAACCATTTGGTAAATAAAAATGTCATGATAATTATATTTTACACCCTGGCGGCTCGTTATTAATCTACCAGCTTTGCAAAACCTTTTTTTTTTGTTTGTTTTGAAAAATTAAAGCTTGCCAAAAAATAGTACATCACTGTCATATTTTATAGTTAAAACAACAAAGAACAATCAAGGTCTTGTTCGCAAGTGCCAAAGCAAGTAAAATCAATCACTTTACCATAATTACCAAGGGATCAAACCCCCCCCCCATTTTTTTTAGACTTATACACCAAGTGGTGGTGGTTTGGAAATTTACTAAAAACCTGACTTGTGAGAGTCAAGAGTAAACTACTGAGAATACAAACAAAAGAAAATGGAGTGAAAATGTTCTGATATATCATGAATGATTCACAATAAGTATAACTGACTGGTCATCAACCCAATGTAGTTTACATTGTTATCGATAACTGAAACCGTAAGGAATTAAATTATGCACCTATCTAACAGCTACTTCAGTGTTACTATTAGAACAATCAATAAATAAATAAATAAAAATGCTGAATTGTCACTAAGCATTTGCATTGGATTTTAGGAGTGGGTGGTTATCATGCCATACAACAATAAAGCTAAGTGAAAAAACATGTCTACTACTGCACTCAGTCACTGATTTACTGCAATCTTCGACATAAGCAAAGTTAAAGTCAAAGTTAAATTTAGGTCTGTCTATCTGACAAAAGTACAAGCCGATTTCGTGAGTTGTCAGAGCCAAATGAGACATCCATCAACAAAATGAGAAAACATCTTTAATAATAAATATTTGTTGTACAAATGCAATCAGAAATGCAGATGTGTGTTGGGAAACTGTTTTTAAAAATTCACAAAGAATTATGGGAATATCTCTGATCAGTGAGTTGCATCAAAGAAATTTAGAAAAGCTGTAAATGCTGACAGGCTTCCATTAACATAATTTAATTTAATTTATACAATACTGCCCTCTAGGAGGTCAGCAGGAGAACTACACAGAAAACATTATCTGTCAATCACAGGACTACCATGCTTGGCAAGGCTTAGACTTAGACTTTGAGAAGTCCAGGCTACAAAGATAAACTTATTATAAACACCCTGCAAAACAAATTCATCAAATGAAACAGTAGGGTTGTGTGTTATACTGCATCATATGAAACTGTAACACTATACTGACACCTGGTGTTTACCTAAAGCCTCTAAGACAGCAGTAATGACAGCAGGGCCACCATGGATGTGGAACTCCACACTGTCCTCTCCCGTGAAACTGTGAGGAGCTGATGGTATGAACGCAAGAGAAACAAAAACACAGTCTGACTTTTATGTATTCATATAAATGTGTACACAAGCGAAACATTCAATATACATTAGTACATGTAGATGCCACTGATTGAACCTTATATTTTCATAAGATTCAATTCTGTGATTTGAGAAAATAGATCAGCTATTGCAAATAGATTTCCTTTGCATGTTTTATACCGTTACTTCCTAATCAAACATGTTTTATATAACAAAAAAATTACAAACACTTGGAAACTTACTTGAGTATAGGTTATATTTAACATTTATAGCTCCCCCTAGCAAATTATTACATGATGCCAGACTTATTCTTATGTAAGCTTTGGATTGTGTATACGTATGTGTGTATGCAATGTGCATGTGTATAGTCCAAAGGAACAGACCTGGGAACCACAGGACAAGTCCACGATCCAATACTTCCCTGGTTAGGGGGTCTGTGATGCTGCGCAACAGAGCTTTGCGTGGAGGAGGTAGGCTGCCTGTGAGCCCAGCCATACTCCTCAGTGACGTAACTGATGCCGGACCACTGACTCTCACGACAGCCACCCCACACCTGCCATGACCCGATGACAACGCAAAGATGGTGTCAGCACTAGCCAGTCCAGCTGAGACTTCATCACAGTTGCACAGGAGTCTGGAAAGTGGAGTTCCCCTGCTGGGAATAAGGAAATAACATGCTGCAAGTTAGAAAATACTAAGTCTTAGTATGTCTAAAAAACCTAAGCAGTTTTGAAGACTATTCTATGAGGTAAAAAGTTAGCAGACAAGCCACGATATATGTGGGGGGGGGGGAATTGAAAAAAGAATTGAAATGTTAATCAACGAGAAAGAAAAAAAACTTTGATTAGATATTATATAAATATCAAATTACCCCTCAAAAACTGCTAATTCGAGTTGAGAAGATACGCTTTTGTCATATTAACAATGTAATCGAGGCTAAAGTAGTAAAGTTTTGTGATATAGTCGGACGCCTGATGTAGTTCTGAGTCGGTTTGTTTATTCCTACTGCAGGGAGGCAGACGTTCAGAAACAAACCTGGTGCTAAGTGTGTGGACGGCAGCTCTCCATGTCCTACGACAGATAAACGGAAGCATCGCTTATCGTGGGGATGGTTGCACACACTGACGCTACATTTGTTTTAGCCTTGTCAAAGTCATTAGCGGTAACTTTTTATCTTGCAGGCCTAAGTCAGGAAACCCTGGTTACATGAATTCAGCGAGTAAGTACCGGCAATTATCTACGTAGTAACGTTTTCAGTCCTCTTTACTGAATACATTTCCTTTCTGCAGACTCGCGGCGAGGAGCACGCTTCCCTTGTCGATCGTGATTGGCTAATAATTTCTAAAGGCAGCATGTTCTGGAATTCTATTGGCTCATAACGCGTCGGCGGTCATAAGCCCCGCCTCCTGTGTGCAGTTGAATGGTGTCCGAGTTGATGCTGTCGCTCCTCACTAAATTCCTTTTCAATAACTGGCTATTTTGTTGCACGCCTGAATCTGGCTTTAACATTAACTATCTGGTTTACTGTAGGTATAACACCCTTAATAGGAAAACTATACCTGTAAAAGGATACTTTTTATCTGATGCCTTTTATGACTTTGGTTGTTGTAGCCTCATTACCTTTTTTTCGAGACTGCAAATGCGCATGCATGACCACATTGTTAAGATTTGGTCAATTGTCTATCATATCTGTTTTCTTTTTTTTATACAATTCGCAATATATGTATATTTAAATACATTATAATTTATTTATTGACTGGAAATAAATTGGAATAATTTGCTACCTGTTCTTTCCTTAATGCTTATTTGTTTTTACTATCAAATCATTAAAAAACAAAACAAAACAAAAAAAAAATAGGTGGGAATTCCCATGTAACAAAACAGGGCAAGTGTGCTTCTCCAAAATTTTCCTTCTAAAAATAAATTAGTATAAATTTGCACGGTCACTATTTTTACTTTGATTGTGTGTGTTATTTTAAATATTTGTCAGTGTGTATTCTGAGAACATTTAGGATCGACAAAATAGATACTATAAATATCACACACACACACATTCTCTGCTAATTACAACTTCAATTTCTATTAATTGTTTTGTTGCTGCCTTTTTTGTGTCCTGGATTCTTCATGGCTTAAACAACTGAAATATGCAGGTTATATGAGATGACATGATATGAGCGCAGCTGTGCCTCTCCTAGCTTTCAGCCCTGAGGGTGGTGAGTAAGCATAATTTGTTTTTGCATACTAGGTGCATTTGAGCTCTCAGCCATATGAAGGCAGCCAGACTGCTGATGTGATTGGACAGTGAAACACAGCATCCGGGATGCAGGTCAGAGAGACAGACTGTGGCATGATGAGAAGGCATGGCCTGACGCCTCACGGAGAACTCTTTAGCGGGATCTCAGTGAGGTGGTGGGGGGCAGGGTCTCCTTACCACAGTTCCACATGTGATTTTGTGGGAGGTGGGAGGAAATATAAACAATATTATATGACCAATATACACATAAATCTGGTGAGCAAAACTTTGAGTGAGAGGAGAAACCTTTTATAATCTCAATGGAAGGGCTCCCTCAGCCATTGATGGGGCTTTGTGGTCTAACTTTTTAACTCTATTTTGATTTTTTTTTCCAGAAGTTATTGACTTCTGATGGGGCACCAGTCCAGGTGGAATTATTAGCCTACCACAGGAAATTGTTGAGGTGTGTGCGTGCGCACGCGCGCTCACTGTCTTAGCCCCGCCCCCACAGCCGTCGGAGAAGGGGTCTCCATCCTGCCGCGCACCAACTCCAAAGTACCGACACAATGATCCGCCGCTGCACCGCCACAGACAACCTTCACTTCACTTTCACACTGGCTTAACCCCGCTCCCGGCCTTCCGCACCACCCCGATGCTTTGCCCTCCCACTGAGATGCGACACCACCGCACCATTTCCCGGAGAATATCCTCATCTTCCGTCGCTCCTCGCTGATAGACAGCATGCCTGAAACGGGGACGGCGGCGACAGGCGCTGCAGCCGCGCCGGCCTCCAGCGGCGCGACCGCCGCCGTCGACTGTCCCGAGAGCTCCCGGCACCGACACCGGCCGCAGCAGGGCGACGCGGAGAGGCCGGAGCCGGCCACACAAACCTCCGGCGTACTCGGTGAGTCGAGCGAGCGACTTGTTCTTTGGATGGTGCGGTTTAGGGAGAGAGAGAGAGAGAGAGAGAGGGAGAGAGAGAGCACAGGTGACCGTGATGCCTGTAGACACCGTTCTTTTGTCTCCGCCAGAGCTTCCCAAAATGACCAGCTGATGAGACTACAGGCCAAAATGGCTTTGACTTGCGCTTCATGTTCGTGCGGCAGCGACTCTTCCAAAAAATAATTGCAAAATTGCATTGCATTTTTGCACAGCATTGTGGACGGTTATGACCGTATTCCTGGTGATTGCACACCAGCCTCCATCCCGTTATCAAAAGCTGCTGTGTTCCTTTGGACGCTTGCAGCCAACGCTCCAGTTTTCCGCAGCGTCATTACAGGCTAATAGTAGGATACGATTGGCTGTTGGTTAAAAGGTGTTCTGTGTTATGTGGAGGGGTCTGCCATCCTTTCGTCCTGGTAGCCAAATGTTCAAGAGGTTCATGATGTCATCATGGGATTTCTTACAAAAGCCAGACAAGAATAGGCTGCAGTCTGCTCCCACTTTATTGTCTCAGTAGTAGTTGCTATGCTATTGGATGCCATGGCAGGTGCATATTTTGGTTTTTGGATGAGGGTGCAGTCATGATTGCTGCCCTTCTCATGAAGATTGCCCCCATAAGTTGTTATAGTTTCTGTAGAGGGTTTTAAAAGATTTGGAAACTAGGAGTAAACAGAACAAAAAAACATGGTTCATCCTTCTGCTCCATGAGACACATATACCAACAGATAAATAGACTGTATCTCAGTTGTCTTGGTGGAAGAATTGCATGCAGCTATTTTTGGAACGGGCTAGAATATTATCCCTGGGAAGTGAGCCTCAGCTGCCCAATCAGGGTTGTTTTCCTGTGCATACAGCTCCCGTGCTCCCTGCAAATACTGCTGCAGAGTGATGCAGTGGCTGTCAGAGGTTGAGCGCTCCTTTCCACACTTGCTTGAGGTAACCTGAGCAGTCTGCCGCTGACTGGCAGAGAACTCTGATGTCATCTTTTTGAGAGGCTGGCATTTATTTTTTTTTTCCTTTTGAATGGGTTACAGGCTTTGTGAGTCCAAAAACTAAGATGTTCAATTTAAAAATGTGCTGTTAGTTCATGAGCAAGATGCAGTATTGGAGCAGAGAGAGGTACTGGGAGGTTCAACATTCAAAACTGTCCAGTACAGGAAAATGACATCTTATGCCATGTCAGAATTATGGTCTTATTTTCATAAAAGTGGGACAGTTGTTAATTTAATCTTGGCATGATCTCGTACAGTTGCATGTGATTTATATCTAACATTAGGGAACTTTGGTATGTCTTCACTAGAGGAAGCAAACAAGCTCATAAACAAGGCTTGCATTGAACGTAGAGTCTTCACCATATATTCCTAATCCCTCCACATTAGACTGGAATAATGTTGATCCACAGCAGCATAGGGGTTAGCACTGTTGCCCCACAATAAAAACGTCATTTGTTCGGCTCCCAGGCCTGGGAGTGTGGGAGTGTGGAGTTTGCATGTTCTCCCCATGCCTGCATGGGTTTCCTCCAGGTACTCCAGTTTCCTCCCACTGTCCAAAAACATGTATGTATAGGTTAACTGGTAACTCTAAATTGTCCTTAGCGCTGAGTGTGAGTGGTTGTCGGTCTCTGTCTGTCTCTGTGTGTTGGCCCTGTGATGGACTGGTGTCCAGGCTCAATCTGAGCTGGGATTGGCTCCAGCACCCCTTGCGGCCCGGAAAGAGATAAGCAGTAGAAGATGAATGAATGAACTGATCATCTCAGCCATCTTCTTCTTCACTAGCCAGCATTTCCAAGATTAATCAAGCACCAGTCATTAAAGAAAGTCAAGGTTAAACTTCCACCAATTAGTTTTCGCTTCCTCTGAGGGCATTGTTGCTTAGATCCTGTGTTATGGAAATCAGGTCATGTAATAACGTCGTTTCCTAATCAGAAGTTTAGGATATAGGACATTTGTTAGGATATCTGAAAAGATTCATTCTAAAGAGTGTACCTCTGCCTAAACTCTTGTAAAGCTAATCAGAACTGAGCTTGCTGAATTAAACATAACATTTCGTCAGTTATTATACCTAGAGGTTGATTTAACCGCAAGAGTTTGATTGTGTATTTGCGGCTTGGGGCTAAATAAGATATAAAGATAATGACTGAACAGTTTCTGGCATCAGCACGTTATCCGGAAAACCTCAATAGTATCCAAGAATTCATGTGTGATTATGTTTTGCAAGAGCAATGACACTAGCCCATAATTGCAAAACATCCTAACAGTTAGTTTTTTAGGTTAGTAGTTATGACAGAATACAACTTAGATTTCATTGTTTGAAATGCATGATACATATGAATGAGCAATATTTGCCTTTAAAGCCAGCCCATAGTTTTACCTTTTTACACCCTTGTTCTCAACTGAAAATGTAAGTCTGTTCTGAGATAGCTGTGAGATCTGAAGGATCTATTTTTATAAACTCATTCAAGTCCATCTTCGATGCTTGGCATTAATAAATGCACTTTACAGTCTGCAAAGTGCATGAGAAAATGTATTAAGCAAGGATCTGCACTCAGGTGAGTGCAGGATGCTGCTCACTGGCTTACACTTCCTCTTAAGTATGTAGAGGACGGGCTGGAGCCCTCAATTAATCAGATTGGGTCTCTTTTTTTTTTTTTTTTTTTAGATCATCAAGTATTAAAGGACACAGAAATTACTCAGTACTTTTATGTTTGTTTATGCAGTGTTTATTAGCCGTTTTTTCTAACTGTTATTTTCCTTTTTACCAGTGCCATTGCCGTTAATACCAAACAAGGCTTTAGAGGAGGTGAGGGCTGAGCAGCCTTTCCTTCTCTGGGTCACCAGACAAGGGGCAGGAAGCAAAAATAATTTCTGGAAGAAAAGCTTCATTAAAGCATTGTATTAATTTATTTTCCAATAAACTTTAAAAAATAATTCAAGGACCTTGTAAATACAACAGTACTATATAGGTATGCAACCCAAATTGCAGAATATGATTACAATGAGTCTTTAATTTGATTACATCAAATGTCAATAGTAAAACTCTAACAGGGATCCTTGTGTGAAAATTAGATATGTAAATTAAGTTTACTTCTTTAAAATAGATAAAGATTTGCCTGAAAGATTACACAGTTACAAAAATTTCAATTTCTTTATATTTCAACAAAATGTCTTTGGAATACAATATAAATGCAATTATTGTAAATTTTAACTTAATTTTATTTGAGACTTCACTGACCAACTTAGAAAAATTAAGAAATAGAGCGGAACATCATTCCCTAACAGTTTTGGGGACAGACCAGGACAGACTCGTGGAGAAGGCAGGTTTGGCGGGCTCAGTCTAACCTGACCTGATGGTAAGTGATTTTCTCCTTTGTTACCAAAGCGTTACATGATGATGAAATATCAGGGACAAACATAACTATTGGGACAAAAACATTCTTTACCAAAACTAGCTTAGCTTGTTAATTTCACTTGTTAGCATCTGAACATTTATCAGCATCTCTTGGGTTACACTAGGTTTAGGTGATTTTTAATGAGAGCAACTTTAAGGGAGGTAGTGGGCATAAGAATCGGCAGCGGCCATCAGAGCAGAGGACACACTGCTTCATTTTATGCTTTGGTGGCTTCGTGCATTTTTGCACAGGGTTGTACTGGCAGTTTTTACCTTGGTTGAATTTGGCCTTTGTAACCATGAACTGTACCATCCAAAATGTGAAACTTTATTCATAGATGTCAACTAAGGAATTAACTATCCCAGCTAAGCCTGGTGTGCATTCAATGAGCTGTATAAACATGCAGTTCATAGGATAAGGACTTGTGTGTTAGGTTGTTATGGAAAGAAATATCATAAGTTCAGAGTTTTCTCATGCATTTAATGTATGATTCTCAAAAATGGAGAAAAGATAGGAGATAAGTTGTTGCTGTTTAAAATAAGAAAAACGTACCTTAATTATGTGGTGTTGAAAGCTATCGGTCAGCAATATTTATTCCAAATGTAATGTGGGATACACTGACTGTAGTCTCTCAACCTCCTGTGGTTACAGATGTTTTTATTGCTCCCTTTTTGAAAATCTACTCATTATATTACAGAATGTGTGTAGGCACATGTGATAGATACGGGAAGAACTGAGCCAAGTGACATTCTCACTGCCAGCGCCAAATCATAACCAAGTTACATCAAGGCACTTTACATATAGAGCAGGTCTAGACCAAACTCTTTATAAAGTGATTTAAAGAGACCCAACAGATCCCCCGATGAGCAAACACTTGGAAACAGTGGCAAGGAAAAACTTCCTTTAAGAGGCAGAAACCTCGGGCATCTGCCTCGACCGGTTGGGTTGAGAGAGGGAGAGAGAGACAGAGAGGCACAGGGTGGGGGGATGAGGATCAGGGAGCAGTAAGTGTTGCTGGAACATGGGATGGCGATGAGTCATCACCTGCAGGATGAGGACAGGGAGAGAGAGGAGAGGAACTCCACATGTTTGTGGCAACACTTGTGTTGTCCTCAGGTTCAAAAGTGACCACTAGGCTGTAGAGGAAGTGAGGACCACAAAGAGACATATAAAAATTGTGGGCTCCACTAATTGATTTCAGTCTTTTTGTATTGTAGAAAAGGGAAGGCCCAGACACTGATAAAATGTGTGATGAATGACAAGTTGTTTTTTAAAAAGAAGTTTGAGGTTCGCAATTCGATGAACCCTCTTTAGTGTAGAGGTTGATTGGATTTCATTTGTTGACCCAGAGAACAAGGGGAGTATGCAGAATGCGGAGACATCAAAAGGATTAAACAATATTGACTGATTCATGGACATTTTGATCGTGAACATTTCTGCGAATTATTAATTTGAACTGTCCATTTTCTGATAAAACTTGATAGCTTCTGAACATAAACATTTGTGACTGCTTTCCTAATTTAAAGACTAGAAACAATAGTGTGTGCGTTTGATGGTTGTGAGTTCAAAATAAACATATATAGCACTTATGGTACTCACAGTAGTTTGAAAGCAGCAGCCTTACTCATGTGACTGAAAGGTTATGTGATTGTAAAACTTACAATTTCATTTTATTTGTTGATGAGTTATGGTTCACATGAAAAAGCACAGTTGAACCCCTCTGTCATTGTGATAGAGCTCAAATTCTTGCAGAAAAGGGAGCAAGTTCTTAAGTATTAAGTCTTAAGTATAAGTATTTGCTGTGGCATTATTTTGCTCAGTATTGATAACGGGAGAGTCAGACCTCTGCGCAAATTCTTCTCTGGCACATCCTAAAGATTCTCAATGGTGTTTAGGTTCTGGACTCTGTGGTGGCATGTGTGAGAATGATGTCTCATGCTCTCTGAACCACTCTAACAATTAAAAAAGCCTGATGTATCATGGCATTGTCATCTTGGAGTATGCCCGTGCCATCAGGGTTAAAAAAATCCATTGATTGAATAAACTGCTCCTTCATTATATTCAGGTAGTCAGCTGACCGCATTCTTTGGGCTCATAACATTGTTGAGCCTAGACCTGACCAACTGCAGCAGCCTCAGATCACAGCACTGCCCCCACAGGCTTGTACGATAGGCACTAGGCATGATGAGTGTATCACTTCAGCCGCCTCTCTTCTTCCCCTGATGAGCCCAACACAATCTTTGTGCCTCCTAGCAAATTTAAGCCTTTCTTCCAATTAGCCTCACTGATAAGTTGTTTTCTTAAGGCTACCTAGCTGTTTAGTCCCCGTCCTTTGAGTTCCCTTTGCATTGTGTGTGTGTGTGTGTGTGTGTGTGGAAGTGCTCTTACTTTCACTGTTAAACATAGCCACAAGTTCACTGTTGTTTTTTTTACAATTTGATTTCAACAAACATTTAAGAGATCACCAATCACGATCAGTCAGTATTTTTTTCCAGCCACATTTCTTCCTTAAAGATGATGGTTCCCCACTGTCCTTGCTGTTTTTAATAATGTGTTGGACAGTTCTTAACTCAATTTTAGTCGTTTCAGCAATCTCCTTAGATGTTTTCTTTGCTTGATGCATGCCGATAATTTGACCCTTCTGAAACAGATTAACATCTTTTCCAACAACCACAGGATATGTGTTCCGACATGGTTGTTTAAGAAATGAGAAGCTACTTCCTGCCCAGTTAGGGTCAAAGAACTTGTTGCAAGCTGAAACATAATCATCCATGCAGTAATTATCCAATGGGATTATCATTTGGGATGGTCAGTGTATAAAGTCAGTCATATAGACTGAGGCTGTGGTATTTCTGATATTACATTTTCCTGGGACATTTACTTTGATTTTTGGTTAATAATACAACTCTCCTGCTCTCACCCCCCCATGCCTCTCTCTCTCTCTCTCTCTCTCTCTCTCTCTCTCTCTCCCCCCCTCAACCCAACTGGTCAAGGCAGATGGCTGCCCCCCCCTGAGCCTGGTTCTGCCCGAGGATTCTGCCTCTTAAAGGAAGTTTTTCCTTGCCACTTTTACCAAGTGCTTGCTCATTGGGGGTCTGTTGGGTCTCTTTAAATCATTTTCTGAAGAGTTTGGTCTAGACCTGCATATGTAAAGTGCCTTGATGTAACTTTGTTATGATTTGGCGCTGACTTCTGGCTAACAAGCTTTCTTCGCACCTATTCACCCCAGTGCAACAACAAATTCCTGAGTTATGCAGAGCTGCTATAAGTAATGATACAGCCAGGTTCAGTGTCAGATTCCTTGAAATAAGTCTAGTGATTTGAAGAAAAAACTGTGAAATTGCTTAAAGAGGAGTTCTTGCTTTTCTCAGTTGTCTGCTTTTCCTCAGCTTCATCAACGAAGGGGAAGATGGATTTAATGCAGTCTAATATAATAATAGCAGTACATTATGCATAATGATGCTGAACTTAATGTCTCTCTTTGTCTCTGTTATCCTATCTAATGTTTGTTCATTGCATGCACCACCAAGACATATTTCCTGTTATCCTGCTCTTCTTCCCATTTAGAATGAGTGCTGAACTGCATGGTAACTGGCTTTTTGTACGAGTCTTGCTGGCTTGGTTTATCAAATAAATATGATGCCAAATTTACTAATACCTGTGCAATCAGGCATGTAACTATTTAGATGTGTATCTATCTACATCAAATAAAATAGGGATTTTTTAGAAAGTGTTTAAGGATCTCTGAGCTGTGATTAGTTATCTGTCAAGTGGTGATTCACTCGATTCTCAAACTTGAATTGCTTAATCATACTGTCTCACCTACAATGCTTGATCAGCTGTCCTCCCTGTTCAGTAAAATCCTTAAATCCCCATTCAAGCCCTCTGGAAGTTTACAGTATCTATTTGGAGCAATGAAGATTATGAGACTATAAGTAAATATGGTATGTACAGCATAAAGCTAAGCGTATCCCAAAAACAATTTTAAAACTATTTATAAATCTTTTTAGAATAATTTTTCCAGTTTTCCTTTTTTTAAATTTATGAAGCTGTATCACGTTTACACCGAGTGAACTGTCCGGACCTAAAACCCTTCACATTCTGTCAAATGGAGTTGATCATCTTGCACATCATTTTATGCACATTTCATACAAATTTGCTATCTTTGGAAATGTTGGAATCTTCTTGAATATAAAATAAGTTTAAACAAAGCCTGGCTAACAGCATGTCTGCTAACATAATGTTATGCCTAATGGTATTTACACATTTACACATCAGCCATTGTTGACTGAACAATAGCAATAAGTGTCCTGTGAATCCCACCCATGTTTTTTTTGTCCTCTGCCTTCAACCTCATTCTTTCCTCATTTGCTTAGCATGCACTCTACCAGTACCATGTCACATCTTTATGTAAATTGGTAGAAAATAATGGCTGCTATTAAACATTATTTGTATCACAGCTTGTACTCCTGCTCATTTCCTTTGACAAAGTGCTATTAGAAAGCTGTGCAGTGGTTCCGATGTTGACTTAATGATATAGGTTGTCAAAAATGCTGCATTGTCATTGCTATAACCTCCACATTTACATTTCAAAGAAAAATATTGTCACATTTTGGTTTAATCCCAATCTGTCTTCATTGTTGCATAAGCACCAACACCCTGTTGTTTGTGTGATTTATTTATTTATTTATTTATGTTTTTAAATATTAATCGACTGCATTTTCATTCTCATTCCCCGTTTTTAGTGTCACAGAACTTCCAAACA
The DNA here is from genome assembly GCF_900963305.1 of Echeneis naucrates. Classification (NCBI taxonomy): domain Eukaryota; kingdom Metazoa; phylum Chordata; class Actinopteri; order Carangiformes; family Echeneidae; genus Echeneis; species Echeneis naucrates. The sequence goes on from NC_042514.1 coordinate 19,929,971, forward strand.
TTTTGTTGTACAGTATTGACACTACAGGAAAACAAATTGAAGCTGACCAAAATCACTAGCAAATATTTTTGTCTCCAAGTTGTTGAGAAACATGGTGGTAGCGCACAATAGTCACTTGCTCTTCTGAGCATTGATCTGACTCTGACCCTTCCTCGCATCTTTCCTGCCCAGGAATAGAATATCATACCATTGTCCAGTCGGGTTTTTCCATAGCCATCAGACCAGCTGACTTACTGCTGCACTTTTCTCCAAATTCAGTCTTCTTTTATCCTTTCTTTTTCAGATGCTGTAGTGTCCAGTTTAATTTCAGATGTAGGTAGAAGTGCATAGTTTGCCTGATGTTTATTGGAATTCCTCAACAAACTAGAGTGCCATATCCTGATTATGATGACACTGGCATGCCCACTACTTTTTTACCAGATAGTTTTTGGAGCACAAATTACCTAGAGAAAGGGCTGAGGCTTTTTGAAATGATTGCTAAGTGTGAGTTGGGCACACTAAGTCAGATGAAGGTGAAGTACCAGGCCTACTTTAATACCCTCTGTTATAGCTGCTTAAAAATGCACGATTCTTTTGAATGCCTGAGTTGGTAGTTTACCCCATCTTTTTTTTTCACAAATAATTCTTTTTTTTTTTACTGTAAACTGCTGATTCTGTGATGTACTCCTACTCCTCCTCTTCTTCACATATTCTGCAATAAACTACTTTGGAATTTATTATAGAATTTTAATCATAAAAATTCAATTAATAGGTCAATGTTACACATATGTGTTCATCAGAAAATTCTTTGTCCACTTTGGCAGTAGCCCGCTGCTCAATAAAGCAGTCTGTTTGCCCCACAAAGGCTACATTCACTTCACTATATTCCGTTCATTGCCCAAGTAAATAGCATTGCTTATTTCCTTTAAATTCAATGCCAGAGCAGTTATGAGAGTGAGGTTGTTTTCCCCAATTAACCTGTTAACCAATAGAGAGTCTCCAATTAGCCTCGTTGACAGAAAGAAAGTAACAGTGTGAAATTAAGGAAGCAGATTTAGGGAGATGAAGGAAGGAGACAAGAAGTAATGTCAGAGTGAGAAGGAATAAAATCTGCGGAAAAGCAAAGCATCAACTATTCTATGAAAAACTGTAGACATTATTGATCTTTATTTGTAGCACTCTCAAGCATTTTCACTTCTCTCCCTCTGACTTGTTTGAAAACGTCAATCACTGAAGGGCCACAAAGATGGCAAATACCTTGAAATTGTCTCAGTGAGAGTAAAAGAAGAGAACTGAAAGATGTAGAGGGACAGAGATGAAAAAATAAATAAAAAGAGAGAACTCCAGAGAGAGACTTAGAGGACTATGGGGTGTTAGAGAGGAGCAGATGGGAGGCTTTACCTCCTCAGGAAGTAAACGCAAGCTCGCCTCTCTTTTCAACTACTGACCAACTTCTGTTTGTAAGCAATAGAGGGCCTCCTGACCTACTGCTGCATTGGGTGGTTGGCCAGCTGCACAACAGAGGACAGGAAGGACCCGCAGTGGGTGGTGAGGGCACCAGACCGTGTCATCACACATCTCTTCCTTCCATCAGACTTTACACTGGCCAACTCCAAAAGATGGCCAGCTGCATTATAAAATACCCCACTCACCCTGATTTCATTTATTTCAGCTGCATGAATTGATGACTCAGCATACTTGCCACCCTCTGTAAGCTTTTGCAGTCGTGATGTTTTGTTCTGTTTTTTTTGTTTGGTTGTTTTTTTTTTTGTGTGTTTTTTTTTTTTTTTTTTTTTTAGCTGGCTTGAGTTTGTGAGCTGGGATTGGCTCCAGCACCCCCCACTACCTGAAAACAGATCAGCAGTATAGGATAATGAAGTTATCTTAGTTATATTAGGGAGGGCAGCCATCTGATTTGACAGGCTCGGATGAGAGATCGTCAGAGAGAGAGAATGAGAGAAAGGGGCTGGAGAGCGAAGATGGGAAAGATTGAGAGATCAAGAGACAGCAAGAGCAGGATGAAAGAACACAATAGAAAGCAAAACATACAGATGCGAAGAGTATTATCTGACGCTACTAAATGTAGATTAGTAAATATCAGCAGTTATGTACAATCACTGAAGAAGTAATAACGAGTAGTGTTAATAATGGCAGCAAAAACAATGACAGTTAATAACAATTATTGCAGCAGCAAGTTTTGAGCTGAACATGACAGGGCAGAGGTGATTCAGCAACTGCAGAATGAGGACAGAAAGAGAAAGGACCAAAGGGAAACACACAGACTATGGGAAAGAGAAGACAAAGTTAATGACATGCAGTGATGTGATGCATGGGCGGGGCGGCAATCTTGACTGTAAAAAGAGTCCATCCCTCAGACTGATAATGGGAGCTGGTTCCAAAGAAGAGGAGCCTGATATCTGAAAGATCTGCCTCCTGATTTAGGTAGACCTCCATCCAGAGAGGGAAGTGACCTCCTGGGACAGTAAGGAACTATGAGATATGATGGAGCTTGGTCATTAAGAGCTTTATACGTTAACAGAAGGATTTTAAAATCTATTCTGAATTTCACTGAGAGCCAATGAAGAGAATCGAGCACAGGAGGAATGTGATCTGTTTTTCTAGTTCCTGTTAATACTCGTGTGGCAGCATTCTGAATCAACTGAAGGCCTTTAGTTAACTAAAAGTAGTAGTAGTTAACTACATTAATCCAGTCTAAAGGTAAAAAAAAAAAAAAAACACACTGGACTAGATTTTCTGCATCCTATTCCGGCAGAAGGTGTGAGATTATCACAATATTGGAGGCAAGAAGGCTGTCGTAGTGTGGGTGTCATCTGCATAGCAAAGAAAATTGATATGGTGGTCCTAGCACAGAAACCTGTGGAACTTGATAATGTAATGCACATGGAAGGACCATGGCTTACATGAAAAACAGATCTATCAGATAAGTATGAGGTAAACTATCTTAGTATGGTTCCTTTAATCACAATTTCATGCTCCAGTTTCTGTAAGAAAATATTCTGATCAACGGTGGCAAATGCAAAAATGTAAAGACAGACTTACACTCTTAAAACATCCATCTCATAAAAAGTTGACACACCCTGTGGTGTTAATCTGTGAGGACAAATGCAGACAAAAAAAAAAAAAAAAAAAAAAAAACTCTTCAAACAGGCCATTCTTATGCAGTTCATAAAGCTTCTTTTTCAGGAATTTTTGAGATGAAAGTGATGTTAGATATGGCGTCTATAATTACATAAAACATCTAGATCAAGAGTAGTTTTTTTTAGCAGAGGTTTTAATATCTGAATACTACAGTGGGGCAAAAAGTATTTAGTCAGCCGGTCTGTAATTTTCATCATAGGTACGCTTCAACTATGAGAGACAAAATGAGAAAAAAAAATCCAGGAAATCACATTGTAGGATTTTTAAAGAATTTATTTGTAAATTATGGTGGAAAATAAGTATTTGGTCACCCACAAAAAAAGCAAGATTTCTGGCACTCACAGACCTGTAACTTCTTCTTTAAGAAGCACCTCTGTCCTCCACTCGTTGCCTGTATTAATGGAAACAGTTTCAACAGGTTATCTGTATAAAAGACACCTGTCCACAGCCTCAAAAAACTCAACCATGGCCAAGACCAAAGTACGATTGATGGACACCAGGAAGAAAATTGTAGACCTGCAACAGGCTGGGAAGAGTAAATCTACAATAGGCAAGCAGCAAAAATGGAGACACAGACCTCTCAGAATGGCCTAATAAAACATTTAATAAAAACAAAGGCACTCAGTCATTTACTCATTTTCTACCATTTATCTGTAAGGGTTCTGCTGTGTGCTGGAGACAATCCCAGCCAATGTTCCAGGTGTGAGGACGGGGTACACCCTGGACAGGTCAACAGTCCATCACAGTGCCAACACACAGAGACAAACAATCACTGACACTCAGACCTACAGACAATCCGAACGTGATGTCTTTGGACGGTGGGAGGAAACCAGAGTACCTGGAGGAAGCAGCGGGGGCTATGCATTTGAGTATAGTGTGCGTGTTGCGTGTGTATGTGTGTGAGTCCTCAGCAAAGAATGATTTGAATTACTGTCTTGTCGCAGCACTGCCTGCAGCACATCATCCAAAGCCCAGCGGAGTAGTGAGATTTTAGTGTCTGGCAGTACCACTTACGATTAAAAAGTCAAAAATGCCCTTTTCCCTCTCGGTTTGATGTGCTGCAGTGATTGAAGATGTTCTTCAGAGCGGAACCAGATCAAACTTTCACTACCTGGTTGTAAGTAGTGTGAGAGATGCCCTTTAAATAGTAAAACCAAGTGCTGTTTGCAGCCCCAACGTGATTCAGTTCATCATGACAGAAATTATCTTCAGCAAAATGGTTGCATTTTAAGAAAGGCTGGCAAAATATATAAACCTTGGTGCTTTCCAGAGTGGAATAGGGGAACAAAAAAAAGAGTGGAAAAAGTCAAAAAATCAGAGCAGAATATAACAAAGAAATGATGCAAGGTTAAAAACTATGTAAAAGAAACTGGAATACAGTCAAGACAAATGTGACTTTTCTGCAATGAAAGTCTAGTAGGCAACTATATGGAATTTACTGCAGGATTATTTAAACTCACATAGTGTCAACTCCTGAGCAAATTGTTAGGCTCTTTATCAGGGTTCGCTACATGGTTGGTAGCTGGTAGCTGAAAATAGGAACCTGCTGTGCCTGGAGGTTTTTATGTCCAGAAAAGCAAAAGGTTGAGCCCATCTACAGGGCTCTGTAGAGCAGTGAGCTTCTGCAAAGTTGGAGGCTAAATCTGTGTGGATTAATCGTTAAGGACTTCCTAAATCATACTGAACAGTTTTTGCCATTATGCTGGTTATAGAAAGTTTGCCATCACACTCATTTTCAGAAAAATATGCTCAAGTCCAAAAGCACATGAATTTGATGGCCGGAGACTTTATGATACAGCTGTATGTCGTGTGCATGCATAAAATAAAAATGGAGATCAGCTTTGTTCTGTGAAAAGGAGCAGGCATGTCTCTGTGAAACTCTGGCCTGTCTGTCTGTGATACTGCTGTGTTGCCTGGAAATCACAGGACACACTGATGTTTTATTTATTTTTATTTTTTTGTGACAGGTGTTTATTTGAACCACAGAAAAGAGATACAGTCTGATTTACAGCCTCAACCTAATGCCGGTGACATCATGGTTAAATTTACAGCCTGGAATGGCAGTGACCTTCAGTGTGTGCGTTTGCTTGTGTGTGCAGTTACTTTTGTAACCAGAAAAAGAACACCTAAAACAGTGATTGGATATACTAGGCTCTTATGTAAAATGATCTATATAGCCTTTATTATTTGGTTTTCTTGCTCTTACTTGTACTCAGCAGGTCTAATATTTTTACCATTCCTAAACATATAGACATAAACAGATGATATATTTATTGATGGTTGTTGTGATACTAAATATTTCAAAGCGATCTCTGAAAAGTTCCAAATTCTCTTTCTCCTCCGACTTGCAACGTGGCTCTTGTGGGATAGGTATTCTCTCCAGCGTACTGGAGAATCAGGGAAATAGTCTTTGCGAACTGCCCTTTGACAACTGAACACAGCGTACATTGGTTAGCAGTGCTGTTTTTATCAAGTACATATTGTTGGTAATACAAGACTGTTGTGGATCAGCGACAGATGAATGAGTTGTGAAGACAGAGTTTATTTGAGCCTGGAAAACTGAGTTGTTTTAAAAAAGATCATTTTCCATGACATGTCAGTATTCACCCCAGAGGGCATGCAGTATATACTGTATTATTTACCTCCAGGCTGCTGCATCAAGGGTTACTATGTTATATTACTGTTTGGCCTCAGTAGAGCTATTTTTGGATTGGACATAGGAAATAGAGACAAGGTAATTCAACACAGGAGGTGTTGTGATTGCAGAGGGCTGCATCTTCAGTTGAAATGTTTACTTATTGTGCCATTCACTTTGAACAGTCATCTTTTATTATTGAAGGCTTATTTGTGAAAATGCCTCAGGCAACTCAGAAGTGAAATAGCAGCAGTCACATGCTCAGCTGATTGAGATGAGGGCCTGTGTGTGCATGGCTGGCTGTTTACGCTGTGTGGACAATGTGTGTCCTTGGCAGGACAGGATTAGTTCTGTCCGCCTTGTGTTGAGGGACCAAGAGGTGAAGAGGTGATGTAAATGTGTCCGATTGAGAAGCACAACTTTGTGTGTGTGCATGGTGTTTTTTCAAAAATGTTACAACTCCTTAATACTGTCTCATTTGAAAAACCCTGGCCTTATCACTCATCTCTCGTTCTGTCTTTTTCTCCCTCTTGTCTCTCTGATTCTCTCTCTCTCTCTCTGGGGCTTTCAGATAAGTTGTTTGGAAAGCGGCTGCTGCAGGCTGGGAGACACATCATGTCTCATAAGTCTTGGATGAAAACTGTGCCCACAGAGAACTGTGATGTCCTCATGACTTTTGCAGGTCAAGCACTCAACACCATTTAAAACATCATGATTTTCTAGAGCACACAAAGCCATATTCATATTTGCATAGTTCTGTTAATAGCTGCAAAGGAATAACAATTAACCACCTGTAAAAAAAAAAAAAAAAACGCTAAAGAAGGACAGGCAGTCACATCCTAACTTTCTAATATTGTAGTCGATATTTTAGTGTATAATCATATGTTAAGCATTAATTCCACTATCTCTATCTATCCTCAGCAGCTCTCTTTGTCATTCCCAAAGATTAGGCTAGCAGGCCTTTGATCAGTTAATAAACCAGAAAAGAAGCTGCGAAGGAATAGATAGCCAAAGAGTACTCAGCTCCACTGAAGCATGGATATGTTTGAGGAATGGTTTGGGTTTGTTTGTTTTTGTTTTTTTTTTACTTCCACAGACACAACAGATGACCACACGTTACTATGGCTACTGAACCACATCCGACTGGGGATCCCTGAGCTCATCATCCAAATTCGACATCATAAGCACACAGGAGTCTACGCGTTCTTTGTCACCGCTACATATGAAAAGTAAGAATCCTGCCAAGATCATTATTTACAGTCATTGTATTGATTTGTTTATCTCTTAACCCTTTTTGTGTTAATTTACTAATACTTACAGATTATTACAGTCCAGACCACAGGGGGACATCTTTAGGTGTCTTTTTTTTGTCCACCTCCAGTCTGGAATACTCAGAGTGATTTAAAGCAGAGAAAGGCAGCCAATAATTTAGTTGATTCAAGACAATGGAACAGTTAAACGACTGTGAGCTCAACCTGACAACTTGTTTAAACTAAATTAATTACTGAATCAAAATTTCCCACATATTCCTGCAAAATGGTAAAAATAAATCCAAGGTATATGTATAGAACTGTGTAATTGTAATTCATTTTAATTTTGTCAGTTGAGCACAACCTACAGTGTCATTTCTGCTTTGTTCACTGCCACAGGTGTCGTTACAACTGCTGTTTTTGTTAAGTTGTGTGAATAAATCATCCTTTCACTCTGGATAGAAAGCAGGCAGGACTCCTCTACAGGGACTAATAAATAATAGAATATAACCCTTCCTCTTGTAGTTCGAGCTTTAACTATTTTAAATTCAACCAGTAATATTGAAATAACCATGTTCTCCTCTGCTGGTACAGAACTGCAGCTTCATTTGTCATGTTTTTTTGTATAGCTACAGCTATAGCAGGCGTGGTGGTTAAGTTCATACAAAATGGACAGTTAGTGAAGTTGTCATGATGCCCGGTGTAGACGCCTCACTGCTTTTTGCTGCAGGTCAGATAATGTTTTTCTAAAGGTCTTAATTATTCTAAACAGGATTATGTTCACCCTAATCACACGGCCTTTACTGTGTTTTGTTAAAAGAAAAAAGAAAAAATCCCCAGGTTACTCAAAACAAGTTTCAGATCGCTTTATGATCAGCAATAACTTCATTTCATAAATACTGAGAAATAACAATCCAGGAGATCGGGGCAGCACTCTTTCCACATTGTATTTCACTATTTGACAAATGTTGAATCCTCTCTGTGGGAGCACCTAATAGAACAAATGAACTAACTTTAGACATGAAATGAACGTGCTTATTTTTCTTTGCATGGCCTACATTTTCGTTGACAAAAAAATAACCTAGAAAGTATTCCATCATCTGTTAGTGTCTACGCAGAGGCAGTGAGACTTCCCCTCTTTCTGTTAGCTGTGTGACAATATCAGGGCTCCATGTGCGTTCCATATTCTTGTTATGAAGGGAAACGATGTGGCGTGAAAGGATGTGAAACAAGCATCTGAACAGGTTTTCCATTCAGGATGGCACATCACAGTTTTAGATCATCATGTTCTGCTGAGCCTTCACTCTACACCTGATAGATTCTTGCTCAACCAGCATAAACATGACAAGGAGCACGCCCATTCTGCAGGATTCTACTGTCTTAAATGACTTTCTTTTCAATTTAAGACTCCTTATATTTGGAGAGAGAGCCCTCTGAAAGGCCTTGCAGTTACAGTATCAATCTGTAGAGAACAGAGGACGTAGTGTTGCATTATTACTTTAATTTCAGTGCAAACCCATTTGGGAGGACAAAAGGAGATGAATACTTTGACAAAGTAGATAGGATAGCAAAGGGGAGACGAAACAGTATCCATCTTGCTTGTTTTAGAAGGAAAACTGGCCAAATAACAACAGTATTGGCCTAATTTGTTACACAAGAACAAGAGAACTGATTTTACTTCAAAGATAAATTGATGATCAAAGTAGCTATTATAACACTTAACAGAATAGTCAAAGCTTAAGATTATAAAAAAAATACTATAATTTCTGATTTTAATATCACAAACTTCTTAACCACAGCCACCCCAACAAACCAGAATGTGTCGTCTGTACTAGAGATTACTTGAATAACGGACATGAGAGCCCTCTTTTCTCTGCTTGAAAAGTGGCACACTCTTGATACTGTGGTATCGCTATCAGTACAGCTCTCTCCAACCACATGCAGTGCAGCATAACTGGCAGCTGAGTGGGGCAGCTTGAGCTTGATTTGCTGGTTATTGAAAATAATCCTTAGATACAGTATGTAGGCAAACATTTCCAAGACGAGTCGAAATGAAGTGCAGAAAATAAACATCACACTGAAGATTCTGGAGAGGTTCTTTTTTCAAAGTGTTTTTCTTTGCCCTATAGTTTGTTGCGAGGTGCGGAGGAGATGGCACTGAGGAAAGCAGTGAAGCCTGAGTTTGGAGGGGGCACGCGAAGCTTCTCCTGTGAGGAGGACTACATCTATGAGAATATTGAGAGCGAGTTGTGCTTTTTCACCTCACAGGTCAGTCACACACATGCACATATACTTATGCATACATACAGGTAAACATGCTCCCAAGGCGTCACCTCACTTGCATTTTTTGTTTGTCACAGGAGAGGCAAAGCATCATTAAATACTGGCTGGACAATCTACGTGCTAAACACGGGGAGGTGCTTCATAATATCAACTTTCTGGAGGGCCAGCCAATTAGTAAGCTGCTATTTTATGAGATGAGCAGTGTTGGTGTATTATTGGAGCCACTGGTTTTGTTTTGTTGAGGACAGTTAAAGCCCCCAGTTGGTTATGGTATCATAAGCAGACAAATGTGATGGATGTAATGGTTTGCTGCAGTTGGTAGTTTAGGTTTTGACTGTATCTAAAATTTGCAGTAATTTCATCCCAATTTAATCTGTGCTTAATTATTCTGCAGTTCCAGAGCTGAGTGCCCGAGGTGTAATCCAGCAGGTGTTTCCTCTGCATGAGCAGAGGATACTCAGTCAGCTGATGAAGTCCTGGGTCCAGGCTGTTTGTGAGAAGCAGCCCTTAGGTGGGTACATTAAAATGCAAGTGCAGACAGAGAATGAAGGTTCAGTGATGCAGTTTGAGTGACATATTTAGCATGTTATGTCATTTTACATTTCACTCTTCTGATTTCTATTTTCACTGGTATTTACAGATGACATCTGTGACTACTTTGGGGTGAAGATTGCCATGTATTTTGCCTGGTTAGGTTTCTACACCACTTCTATGTTATATCCTGCTGTGATTGGCTTTGTGCTATGGATGCTCACTGAGTCTGACCAGGTAGGAGAGATCCTCTTATAACAGTTTGACTGACTTAAATCAAATACACAAATATACAATGCCAAAAAATAAAGAAAAAGGACAGATATACACTGTCAGTGAAACGTTGGACACACTTTCCCATTAATTTGAATGAAAATGTGAGTCTGTATTTTGACTGGTAGTGCACATCACATAACAAGATGGTCCAAACAGAACAACAAAGATGGTCAATGCATCACATTTCACATTTGTATTGCCAATACCACGCCATTGTCAATATCAGGATTTGTGTGTTCCAGTTCAGTATATATATATATATATATATATATATGCAGTTTCATGCGGGACCAGTTTGTGTTTTAACACTCAGAAACAAGTCTTTCCTTATGACCATTCACTGAGAAGTTTTTCTTGCTCACTGTTTATAGGAGGGCTTGCTGCTGCCAACCAAAAGCATGTTCAAAGGTTTAAATGTTATTTCTTATATATAAGCGTATAAATGCATATGCTGACAATGCATCGTTTTGGAGGTATTTCTGTGGGTCTTGATTGAAAGACAATAGTTGTAAAATAAGAACGTGATTTGTGTCTCTCTGATTATACAGGCCCAGGTAATTTATTGTATTATTTTCACAATTGAAGTCACAAAGTTTTTGTATTTTTGTTGTGGGTGTATAATCGTATGAGGTTGTCTGTGTTTTGTGTGTATTTAATTTATATCACGTAATCATTGTCTTAAGCGTGTGTGTTTGTGTGGGGGGTATTTCAGACAAGTCGTGACATCTGCTGTGTGGTGTTTGCACTGTTCAATGTGGTGTGGGCCACTCTGTTTCTGGAGCGGTGGAAGAGGAGGGGGGCTGAGTTGGCCTACAAGTGGGGGACACTGGAAACACCTGCGGAATCTCTGGAGGAGCCACGACCTCAGTTCCGGGTGAGAAACAAAAAAAGCCGTTTTTGTCCTACTATCTTCTGCTCTTTTCTTTCATGCTGTTTCATACTTTCTGTACTTTCTGTTTGGCAGGGAGTCAAGCGCTGTAGTCCCATAACAGGATGTGAGGAGTTCTACTATCCTCCGTGGCGAAGACGTGTCTTCAGGTGGCTGGTCAGCCTGCCCATCTGTATCCTCTGTCTATGTTTTGTCTTCCTGGTCATGCTCATCTGCTTCGAGCTGCAGGCAAGTAAGCTGTCAGCATCTTTTGCATACAAATACAATGTTCAAAATCATGCATCAGCACTTGTTGAGCGCTGTCAAAATCACATTTTTTGATGGTCGTAAAATGGCATTAGACTATAGAGAAAATGGGTGGAACCCAATGTTAATAAAGCAGAAAAAAACCTTTCCTTCAAATGTTGGTGATAGACAGAAACACAGTTGTTCACATACCCTTGATATTTTTCTCACACGAAGCTGCTACTATGCCTCTGCAGGAATTTGTGATGGGGATCAAGGAAATGCCTCGGCTAGCTCGCTTCATCCCCAAAATTATGCTAGCTATCACTGTGACTGCATGTGATGAGGTGTACAGAAAAATTGCCTGCTGGCTTAACGACATGGGTAAGAGTCACGCTCCGGGAAAGAGCCAAAGTTACATTCATATTCAGAGCAGACCATCTCATGTAGAGGATGATAATGACTAAAATTGCTTTAATGCTTTGTACATTTTTTGTTCTCTCTTATAAAATCTAATTTATAATTTACTTTTAACTTTACAATCTATGTAAACACCTGTGTGTGTGCCAGGCCATTCAGGAATTTATTTACATTTTATGACATTTATGTGAATATATGGCATGGAAGTCGGAATATAGCTTAAATGACTTGCCATAATATGTGTATATAAATATACACATATTCCATCTTCATCTGCTAATCTGAGGTCAGGTCTCGGGTGTATTTATATAAATATATGCAAGTAAAATAAATGATGATTATGATGAAATGATGATTTCTATTCCACAGAAAACTATAGACTCCAGAGTGCCTATGAGAAAAATCTCATCATCAAAATGGTTCTTGTAAGTGGCTTTTAATTTAATTACATAATCTCAAGAAAATCCAAAAACAATTTCGAATTTTCTAAGATTAAACTTGTTTCTCATATTTTTCTTGGCTTTTTTTTTCCTGCAGTTTCAGTTTGTAAATTCTTATCTCAGCCTTTTTTACATTGGATTCTACCTCAAAGACATGGAGCGTCTGAAAGAGGTAAGCACAATCCGAGCTCAAAAGCCTGGTTCTTCCTGTGTGGGGGACGTCACAGGTCCTGGTCACATGCCACATTTTAACTAAGCATTGTTTAAGAAAAACATTTTGTTTCTTTTTATTGTCTCTTGTTCATTTCTGGTAATACCTTTACCTCCAACTTTGGCATTTTCCATGATTTTGTTAATAAAGGATTTCAGCCCTCTCAGCAACATCACAGTTTAACAGCACAGTGTCCGTCATGTCATATTATAAGGTGATGGATGGACTCCTTCGTGCAATGATGTTTTGAATTGCAGCTAGAAGATGATGTTGGACTGTTGGTGGTTAAACCAAATCAAATCACATTTAAGTATATAGCACCAAATCATACCAAAGTTACTTTAAAGTACCTTACATATAAACCAAGCTCTTTATAGAACTATTTAAGAGGGCCAATCCATCCCTCTGTGAGAAGCACTAGGTTAAAGGGAACGCTTTAAGAGGCAGAAATCTCAGGCAGAACCAGGTTCAGGGTTGGGTGGCATCTGTAATTAAGCTTGAACTTTTAACTGTAGTCTCTCTCAAAGGGGAAAGAAAAGTTTAAGACAATTTTGAAATTTTATGAAATTTTATGCACTGGGAACTAAACAACAGCTTTTTTCTGTCTGAAGGGTTTCGCTTTGCAAGAGCACAAAAAATATAAATTAGTATGCTCTATAACTGTATATTCTATTCTGAGCTAATTCCTTTATCCTCCCTTGCCCTGCTGGTATTCTTTTTCTTCACTTCTTGCACTACGGCTGTTGAAATGTTGAAAATTGCAGTCTGTTTCTGTCTGTTCTTGTCAGATGCTGGCCACTCTTCTCATCATACGCCAGTTCCTTCAAAATGTGAAGGAGGTGCTGCAGCCTTACCTGTATGAGCGCCACAAGCTAGGCGAGCTTACGCTACGAGCTGTGTGGGACCTTCTGCTCTCTGTACTGCTGAAGTATGCCAGACTGGCGGCTGGGAAAGCCCAGATCTCCCCCAGTGACCAGGCCATACCAGGACCTGGACTGAGAGGCAGCAGGCCGGGAGTTGGCCAGCCAGAAAGAAGGTAAAATTCTCATTGTAGTAATCACTGCAGTAAATAACCTACGCTTGATGCTTGAGTAAAATGTAGATGCATAGTAAGTACTAACTTTTGGATGTTAAAAACTAGTTTTTCTAGTTTTAGAAGTTTTTCTTCCGATCAGTGTCAGCGTATCCATAACAACAAACAGACTTGCATGGTCTTTGTCTATGCACTTTGGATGCAGTTATGATTAATACTAGTCATACACTGTACAGAAGGGAAGCACAGTGAACACTTGATGTACACATTTTGTCTGACATGTTGTTCTCTTAAACTCCTTTCAGAGAAAAGAAGTGTCTAAACGGTGGATGTGGCGTGCCTGATGAAGATGAGGGAGGTGAGAGGGACGAAGCTGACAGTGGGAGGTTCAGTGAAGGAGAGACAGAGGAAGAAAGTCTTATCGACTGTGGTCTAAAGCTGAGGAAAGTCAGTTTCATCGAAAAGGTACGATGACAGACTATTAGTATAAATGTATGTCTTCTTTTTATTCTGCATTATGTTTCTAAGAATGGTGCTGTGCAGATAAAGTAGCGACAGTTGTTTAGTTGTAATTGTTTTTAGGTAACTTCCTGACGCTCATTAGTAATGTGGTGTTGTTGTTCAGGTGGACAGAAGGCCAGTCTGCATGGACAACAGCTTCTTGGAGGAGGGAAGTCCGACCATGGTGGAAAAAGGAATGGACCCTGCGTCTGTGTTTGAAATGTGTGATGATGATGATGATAATGGCATTCATGATGTGAAGGAGTCAGGTGGGGGAGGTACAGGTGCAGCTGACGGCATTGTTGCTCCTGCTCCTGCTGCTGGTGCTGCGACTGCTGCTTCGCTGCCTTCTGGCTCTGAGAGCAGCTCATCAGTGCGGCAGAGAAGAAGAGGTAGAAGCACGGAAAGACTCGAGCATAAAATCAAAAGGGAATCCTGGATGGATCCACCTGTAGAAAGGGAGAGGGCCACCCTCACTCAGGCTGAGATGGAGAGCTGCATGCAGACTTATGCTGTAAGAAGAGCTATATACTGGACACGATGTATGGACACACACTCAGGAATTCAGGACTCAATAATTAATGAATTATTATTCGGATCAAGCAGGCACCCAGAGCGTTCTCGAAAACTTCTAAACTTTCTAAAATTGCCACTCATTCATTGTAGTTTGGCAAGGAATGGAAACTGCAATGTATAAATGAGATGTATATCGCATTTCATTTTCGCTATTCAAAATCATTGCGTGAAACAAGCTTGCAAGACTGTAAACAAACTTCTATGTGTTTGTGAATATGGCAGCTGGCAAGCCTTCTGGGAAATAGATCTATTTTTCTTTGATGCTTCCAAAATCTGTGACAGAATCTGACGGATGAGTAGAATTTTCTTATTTCCAATAGTTAAAAAAAAGAAGAAGAAAAAAGCTTGAGAAAAACATCCTTCCTTACAAATTTCCCATTAAGGTTTTCAGTGAAAACATAAACATAACATGAAACATAAAAAAGTCCTAATATAATATGGTAATCTGATTTAGTCGGAAAGAGGCTCAAATAGAAAAGATGAGGAACAAGTAAAATTGGATAATAGAAGGGAAACATACATTTTTCTGGCTAAGATTCACTTCACCGTCATTCTCCTCATACGTGGGTCAGCACAAGTGGCCATTCATTGGCACTAATTTACATAGATTTTTATTACAGAGCGGAGTATTCCACTGTCTTCAAATATTAGCATTCAGAATGTATATACCCAGTAGCGCTTTGTTGTAATTACCCATTCTGTCTCTCTCAGGATACCTTCCAGGACTACCAAGAGATGTTTGTCCAGTTTGGCTATGTGGTGCTCTTCTCATCAGCCTTCCCTCTGGCTGCCATGTGTGCTTTGATCAATAACATCATCGAGATCCGCAGCGATGCCTTTAAGCTCTGCACTGGCCTGCAGAGGCCCTTTGGAGTCAGAGTGGAGAGCATCGGCCAGTGGCAGGTTAGTGATACCCAGTCTGAGAGTAAATATGAACTATCTGTCTGTTTAAATTATGTGGCTGGGGACGCAGCCATCACATGAGCTCATTACATTTTTCTGCCTTGCTTGAAAGTTGAATAGATTTAATTTCACTCAGTCATAAAACAGCCCTTTGCCTCCACATGCAAATCCGGTGGCTTTGAAAGTCAAAGAGAACAAACTACATCAGTTATAATAACTAATTAAAAGAATTCAGCTTGAATTGAAATGATTGCTCTGTCTTCAGCCAAACACTTTTTGTCTTACACAGACTGCAATGGAAGCCATGGGGCTGATTGCCATCATAGTGAATTGTTACCTGATTGGTCAGTGTGGTCAACTTCAGCGTCTCTTCCCATGGCTCAGCCCTGAGATGGCCATCATCTCTATCGTCATTCTTGAGGTTCGTTCCTGGCTGCCTGAAATGCCTAGAGCATTTCTCGGGTCACCAGCATTTTTCATTTGCTCTTCTTTTGTAAGCCTTATAAAACTTCTGGTAACCTGGAAATGTGTTTAGTATTGCAAACAACATATAACATACACATTTAAGCATTCATTTGTTTATATATAGAAAACAGAATCTTAAACACCCAGCAATCAGTGTGTGATTCTAGAGTTGGTTAATAATATCTCATCCTTTGAAAAAGTCTTCTGAATCACTGTGTTCTGTGTCTGATCGGGATTGCACATGTAGTCTTGCTTCCTTTTCATCTCTGTGCCTGCCTGTCTATCTGCAGCATTTTGCTATTCTCCTGAAGTACATAATTCATGTGGCCATACCTGACATTCCCACGTGGGTCAGAGAGGAGATGGCCAAACTGGACTATCAGCGCAGGGAAGCATTTAAGGTACATTTTGAAACTGTGTAAGACCTTGAATTTTCATTTGAGAGGGATAAAGTTGAATAAAAATATTTAGGCGGTTTGAACAGGCCTTCCAAGGACTTCCTTCCAAGAAAATCTATAGGCACCCTACAAGCCAAAGTTTCTGCTGAAAGCAGGCTGTACTGCAGCACTCTTTTTGGAGATAGGTTCCTCGTTTTACACTTCTCGTGACATTTTAGCAGAATACTTTCAAAAAACACCCTTTGCTGGACAGGAAAAGCATTCAGCATCTGGAGGATCCAAAGGTCTACGCACACCTTTTGTTTCTTGATTTTGGTTCTGCTTTAAACTCATTGCAGCCTCACCTGCTCTTACAGAAACCGACTTGGATGACTGTGAACCCTTTTATTATTACGTGGTTTTATTCCTTTTTCCTTTTCCCAGCTCTGAGGTGAGCCTGTACCAATCCATGAGTACAGTCTCACCTCAGGACTGTGTCATCCTACCAGCCATGTTTATCATCTACACAGACACCTGCACCAATAGTTTCCCAGGTATTTAAATTCTCTGCCTGCTCCACTTCAGCTCGGGCCCCTCAGTGACCTCACAGAGGTCAATAAATTGTTCAGTGTTTGGATGAGCATTATCTTGTCATCAACACTAGCAAAACTGAGGAGGAGGGTGTGAGACCCTTGGCCGCTTGGGCACCACACTCTACTGCCTATACATAGCACATAACACTGTACAGGTATCTGGGTCTCCACTTAGATAACCTCTTTACTTTTAACGATCATGTGGACTTTCGCTTGGAGCAAAGACTGCATTTTTATGAAGGCTGAGAGTGTTTGGTGTTATTTCATCAGGCAGGACTGAAGAACATCATTAGGTACAGGGTGGTAGTGTGGTTTGGCAATCTCTCTGTTCAGCCAAGATCCAAGCTGCAGGCCCATGCACTGACTGCTACGAAAGTGACAGGGAAGGCTGAAAACCTCTCCCTCCAAACTATCTATGAGCAGTCTGTACTCAGGCACAGGGGGTTTTGTCAGATCCATCGCACATCCTGTACACACAGTTTGAGCTCTTGCCTTCTGACTGAAGGTATGAAACACCGAAATGCAGAATGAACAGTTTTAAACGGTTTTAACATCAAAATCTTAAATTGCTTTTTAAACTACAGTAGCTCTTGCAGTTTGTGTTTTATTTTATTTTATCGGATTTGTGCCTTGTACATTTTGTTTGAATGCTGCTGTCTGTGTTTGTTTTTTTGTGGGTTTTTTTTTTTCTTTGTGAAGCAGCTACTGGCACTTTTGAATCCATAACAAGTTTCCCCTAGGGGACGATAAAGTATAATCTAATTTTATGATTAGTTGTCTTAGTGCTGGTTCCAGTAAATCTATTGTGGGAATGGTTTCCTTTCCTTCCAGAAGCATGAGCGGCAAGCACAGCAGCATTATCAGCAACTGCAGAGGAGGAAGAGGGAGGAGGAGGAGAGGCAGAGGCAAGCCGAGCATATGGCCCGCAGGGAAAGAGAACGGGACGATAGCAAAGGTGACAACTCTGGGGATCATCACCATGACAAAGGTCATGGCAGCAAATCACGTCCTGGAGGTGGGGGAGGAGGCTGTGGTGGATCAGACAAACCCAAAAGGCCCAGCTCTCTACTGACCAACAATAATGTGATGAAGCTGAAACAGATCATCCCGCTGCAGAGTAAATTCACCTCGAGTGGTGCCCGATCCCCACAGTCCCCCAATGGCAGTGAGCCCAAGCTGCCCGGGTTTCTGAGCTTCAAATTCCTCAAGTCACCTGAGAATAAGAAGGAAGGTGCTTCAACTTCTGCAGCTTCTGCCACAGCCACTAATACCGCAACAACAGCATCATCATCATCATCGTCATCATCATCAGGTAGCAGCTCTCAGGAGCGTTCTCAGTCGCCCAGCAAAGCCTTCAACCCTGGGAAGCTGTTTAATTTTGGGAAAACTGAGGGAGGGACGTGGGTGAATGGGGCTCCACTACCAAGATCTGCAGAAGGATCATTGTCACAGACAGCAGAAAGGCAACCCTCCAGGTCTGACTTGAATGGTGTTCCGGACGAGATTCCCTCACCTGGAGAGGAAGAGCCTGAGAATGGACATTCAGCAGATTTGGACACGTCTGGCTCTAAAGTGTAGAAGCTCCATCCCAACTGAAGAAGTGATGTCTTTACAGGGAGGAAAGGCCTTACCTACCCTCTGTATTGTCACGGGCCATGTGTAAAGGTACTTGAAGCAAAGTGGAAAAGTAGAAACTGACGACAGATGACCTTTGTTTTGGTTTGCTTTTTAGCTGAGAGACGTAAAACAGGCATTATAAGGAAGATGTGAGCCTTGCCATTATGACTAAATAAATGCACATACACACACACACACACACTCCCTGACACACAAATCCTTCCTCGTCTGCAATACATAAAGAAATGCATGAGCTGCATTTCTAATATTTTCAAGCCTTTAAAGCATAGAGCTATGTTTCATTTCTTCAAGTCTGAAATTGTAAGCATTTTAATGGCCTCCCGCTAGGACAGTTTGTTGTAAAGGTAAAAGATTTTAAAAACAAGTGGGATGAAAATATCACTGATTGTACATCAAATAACAAGTGAAAGCATTACTTAGCTGTCACAACCCAATCATTAGATAGTGTCTCCTTTTTAAGTGTGAGAATTTGGCTTTTTGCATTGAAATTGAAAAATGGAGAAGCAATATCAATCAGTGTTATAATTGTCCCTATCAGTCACAACATAAACCCATGTTAATAAGCATTCTTGATATATTGCCAGCTTTATTTTCAAAGCAGAGGTGATGTCTGGGCTTTGTACACTTGCTTCCACCCTGTGGCATTATCAGATTTGTGTGAAAACAAATAATAAGCTTACATACAGTAGTTGAGTTACAGACCAGTATTTTTCTCAAGAGAAGTGAATGAGTATGGAAACCCTGAAAGGCAAGTGAAACCTTTTTTTCCAGGATTTCAAATTTAGTTTTTTCACCCTGTGAAAACAAGCCAAGTGTCAGAAAAATTGTCATTCTCTCCCGCTACTATTTTCTTCACTTGCCTTTGAGGGGTCATTTTCAAAGTAGATTTTTTTTTTTTTTTTTCAGGAGGGGTTTCAGTCCCCAGTTCCCACAGCTTGCATGTCAAAGTGTACTTGGGATACATATGGGTTCCATTGGAAAGTGCTTTGTGCTATAGGACTGGGAAAGCACTATATAACTGCAGTCCATTTACAATTTAAAACTGATTTAGGCCACAGGAGAATGAAGTGCACCCCTACCCTCGTCAATATGAACTAAAACCTTTCGTGTTTCCCGTCATGTTTATAATTTTTCCATGTACTGAACACAAGGTCCAAAAAATGTGTTTTAGAAAATTAGATAACGTTCTTTCTCTTGTAAATATTTTTGGAGACGAACAGTGTCTTTTTTTTTTTTCATCCCAGGAAAAAAAAAATCACTCTCCTCAGGGCTTGTTTTCACAGAGAGAAAAAAAACACTTGCCTTTGAGGGCTTAGGTGGAGGGGAGACAAGAAAAAAGCAAAAAATAATTCATTGAAAGCAGATAAAGGTGATTTTTGTAAAAATGGAGCATGGATGCCTATTGAGAACTGTTCTTCACAGACGGTGCTCCATACCACACACTCAAAGCAGACTTGGCAAATGAGCGTAGTGTTAAAGAAGTAACATTTGCACTACACCTTGACCCCCTGCAAAGAAACAAATCCCTCTCTGCAGGAGAGAGCCAACACCAGCCTGTCTCATAAAATTATGCAAAATCTGGGTTATTTGTTTTCCTACTTCCACATAGTACACCTCATCACCTGTCCCCCTCTCAGCAACTTTGGGATTTTCCTAAATATTCAAATGAGACTTTAAAAAAAAAACAACAACACAGAAGTCTAATTTATGGTGAGCTCCAAATATTTTTTTCTTATACGCAGTTTGCTGATGATTAAGATTTCCTTTTCTAACCAAAGCATTGTATTGTCCGTTTCATATCCAGGAAAGTATGTTCTCTACATTATGTTAGTTTATGCCAATGTTGATTGTGAAAAATGTTAGCCCATCGTCATCCACCATTAACTGGGATTTCAGTTCTGCAGGATCCCCAGAGGGTGGCGCCAGTTAACCTGCATCCAAAACACATTTAACCATCCTTCCACTAATCGTCAATATAAAGGAACAGGGAATTTAGAGTGTGTGGCTGCCAAACAAAGAGAGCCTACAAAGGAAGTGCAGTATGGGATCATAAGATGCAAAACAAAGTGACAAAAGTCTCAGAGGCCATTGCACTGGAACATTAACTATGCATTTCCACACCATCCTCTCCAGTAAGGATTTTGGCAATAAGATGTAGAAGACTCACATGCTATACTAAAAGTCCAGACCGGCAGTAGTAATTCCTACTGCATTATCCCCAGAAAGAAAATATTGTATTTGTAGTGCCTCAGTTTTGACCCTCGGTGTCTGCTAGTTCAACCCCATGTTGTCTTAAATTTAATGTGAAGAATCTCTATTGACACCCAGTTGAAATAACAATCTCAGCCCTTTGTGTTTACGGTATATGTCTATCCCAGTGAGCTTCAAACAGATTTGTATATTTAATTGCTCTGTTCATGTCTCTGTAATGTTCACAGTTACCAAATCCCTCTTTCATCCACATACCTAAAAAAGAAAAAGAAAAACAAATATGTACTTGTGCAGAGGCAAAAAAAACAAAAGAAAACAAAAACTTACTAACATCAAATGCAATAAGGAAATAGAACATTTTGTGGTCCCTGGCATACAGTGCATAATATGTTCTTCTAGATTTGGAAGTCTTGTTTATTATACGCATAAAATGAGAAGTGCAAGGCTGACACTCAGTTTCTGTGTGTCATTCTCACATGCTGACCATTTTTGAAAGGAATATTTACAGCACAACAACAGCATAGAAGATGAAGAGGGTACAGTATAGCTGGGCATAGTCTTGTCTAAACCTTCATTCTTGCAGCATTTGGATTTCAAAGGTCAATGATGCCAGGATGCAATAGAAACTATTCATAATTTGACATTTTTTGTAGGAAGAACAAACAGGTGTCCTAGTAGGGGTAACTGGTCTGAAAAGGCAGGGATAAGGGCATCTGAGTTACTGACATATCACCGTGGAGCTTAATTCATGCCTCCATGTATGTAGTTCCTCCTTATTCAGGGAAAATTGCAACTACGCAGAATAGAAAATGAAATCATTAACCAATTTGCAACATCTTTTATTCTATTACTCTTGGCAGTAACAACTTATTGCACATTGCTATAACAGAAGTCTTTAAATAGGCATTGTTTGAAGTAAGACATATTGAATAGTTAGATTTCGTTAACTATTTTTATCCCATGCCAGTGACAGCACCATTATAGTTTTTTTTTTTTTTTCAGGCTAAACACCGGCACAAAGACAGACTCAGCAGCCAGCCTCATCACAACAGAGTTCTTTGGGAGTTAAAGCTGACTGTATCTACACTTAACAAGTCAATGTGATATCAGGGGGAAAGGACTGAATGAAATTTGTAAATGTACTGTCTTCTGGATTTCAAAAGTAAATCTGAAAAGGGGACACTCATCTCCACTGCACAGAGCCTGACCCGAACTTCAAAGTCTAAGATAGATCATCATCATAGAAGCATCATATAATTTGCTCTTCCAATGTACAAAAAATATTTTAAAAGAAAATACTGGGAAATGGGATTATTTATTTGTTTTATTTTGTCATATTTTTATAAGACCTGGAAAATAGTTAATAAAACTACTTCAAATGCATTCTGTGTTGTGACCAACTTGTTACTACATAATTATTTTCCTTCCTTATTTGTGAATAATCTCAAACTTACAGAATCTCCAGATGTTGCTTCATTCTGAAACATCATTTATCTTAAGTACGACATCACAAATATCCGATTTCAATCCACTTTTATTCAGCAAAGCTAAAAAGAACACGTCTTACCTAACACATGAGAAGGGGCAAATTTTTCGAGTTTAGCAGACGATTCTGAGCAGAAGCCTAACATGGTTTTTAATGCTTCTAAAATTGGCAAGGTATATACACTGTGTGAAGGGAGATGCCCATGTCGTCGACCCACGTGTCAGTATCAAGCAGTAAAAGAAACTGAAGGAGCAGAGGCTTTGATGTGACTCTGGCGGGCAGTGATACAAACAT
The DNA here is from genome assembly GCF_900963305.1 of Echeneis naucrates. Classification (NCBI taxonomy): domain Eukaryota; kingdom Metazoa; phylum Chordata; class Actinopteri; order Carangiformes; family Echeneidae; genus Echeneis; species Echeneis naucrates. The sequence goes on from NC_042514.1 coordinate 19,952,346, forward strand.
TTAATAAAAAATTTTATTCAGTGCTGTACAGTATACGACACGAATACAAACTGAATCTCTGTAACAAGGCTGGGTGGCACTTGCACTTTGCTGTGAATGCTTACTGAGCATTCTATTTCTGAAAATGTAACCAAAGCATGACAACAGGTTGTAAGGCCTCTAGGCTAATATCTTCTACAGTCATGAGATAGCATCACAACCCCAACACTCTTCAAGTTTTACTACTGGTCCAGGAACATAAGACCCAGCCATGAAAACATTAACATGCAAGGCAATTTCACATCCACTGGACACGCAGCTCTTACTTACTTTCACAAGGGTGATCTTCTATTTTACCCATAGGCATGTACTATTTTTACAAAAAGGCAGACAAAGATATTCCACTGGATAAACAAATCTGGTATTGGTAATTATTTACACGTCATAATGTACTCTTTTTTCCCTTTGCCATACATTGCTATAAATATTTTTCTTCATTATCTGTGCTGTGACCAAGTTGTGCAACTGAAAATCCAACAATATGATGAACATCCTCATATTTGGACATAACGTTCTCCTTTTCCATACTTTCATGACAGAGGCTAAAAGTCAAGGCTGAAGTCTTTCTTAACACATTGGATTGGTGGTGTTAGATGTAAAAAAAAATATATATCTCACAGACACCAACAGAACATTTATCCTACAAGCAAGTCCCAAAAAAAGAATGGTGATATGCATATTTTCCATACACACAGGGGAAGAGGTTCTCCTACTTTGTGCTGTTCTTCACAGTGCTTTGTTGGCTCTGCTGATTGAAACAGTGTGGAGAAATGTTGCAATGCCCCCATGTGGTTGCAGAGTGGGCAGTGAAACTGAGAGGGTGGGCACTGTGGCTGGCAGGAAGCTCATTGCCATACATAAACAATAACAGTTCTAATAAAATTAAAACAATAACAAAATGTTATCTTTGCACAAATCAGGACAGACTCTCCAGGAGACAGAATTGCTACACAAGTCATGTACCAGTTATGAGACTGATTATAAGGGTCGTGTTTGACTCTATCTCTCCGGTCTTTATCTCTGATTTTAAATCTACACTGACATCACATACACACCCACACAATACAGCATACAATAATCGCTCACAGCTCAACATGCATGCAAACATATACATGCACACTAACCTACACAGGGTATACCCAACATGAAGCAAGGAAACACCAGTAGGGGTCCCTCCTTGTGATGCCGCTGCTTGCTCAATGTAAGTAACAAAGACTGACTTTGAAATCTTTTCATGTGCCATTAATTGCTGCTTTGTGGTAGACCTTATCCCTAATTCATAACAGGACAGGCATCCTGCCAGAATCCAGAGAGGTCAGAAGTCTGTATTCCGATGCATATAATCTAATCTTCTCGTAGTTTATGTTGGTTATACCCTGTATACGCATACACACACAGTCTCACACACATACACTAACAAATATCTTTATGAGTCCTCATTCATCTCTTGGCTATCCGTCCTTGCAATCTTCCTTGGGGGTGCTGGGCTGTCACCCTCACCTTGTTCTTGTTCCCTTTTCTTTGCTGCATTCTGGTTGACACAAAAGATTATACAGCAATCAGTATATGTCACGCAGTTAATAACAATAAAGCTAGCAAAGAACTAAAGTTTAAACACTGTATGAAGTCTTGCAATGAATTAAGGACCAATCAAAACTCAAATTACAACATTACTGCTGCTAAATGTAAACCAGAATTAGGAAATTGACTGCAAAGAGCTGCACATGCTCACCTTTTTGTCCCACTGCTGATGGAGGTAACGCAGGAGGATGTTGGTTTTCTCTGTTACAATAACTGCGGCGAACACACAGCACATTACTAAGAACTTTAGTTTTATAGTTGATCACTTCAGTGCTCACAGAAAGAGAACAATTAATTCATTGAAAATACAACAGTGATTCAATCGATAGACAACGTTTTACTATCCATTTAATTTTTAGGGTTACTATATCACGGTTCATTGTGAGCTTGATGCTTACTCTGTTCAGAGGGGTATTCACGTGTTGGAAGGTACACAGAGGGCCTCCGATTCTGTAGAGGGGGTTAGAAATAGCAGCTGTACATTCTACTCAGACATTGATTTTGTGGAGGGAATCACAGTATTTGGATTATGATATGTGGCCTAACTATTTGAGAAAATGCTTGTTGGTGAGGTTAACAACAGTTTGTGGCAATACAGATTACAAGCTCAAAGGCTACTTACAGATGCTTTACAAACAGAGTCGGCATGAAATCTGCTGAAGTTGGACTTGTTGTAGACAGGGAGGCCTTTCAAAAAATCTGCCTGTGGGAAGACGATGAGGTTCACAAACTGATATTCTTTCATCTTGCATCAGACGCCAAAGCTCACAAGCGTCAATGCATCTATCTTTCTGCCTTCCACAGAGATTGGACTTTCAACAGCCACTGCTGTCATGAACCCGTGGCTTTGTTTGTAACAAAAGTCTGGCTCTTCAGTGTCATATAATACAGATCTTAGTGGGCGAAGGTGTTCCTGCAATTGGCTGTATATCCATAGACTGATCGGTGCTGGGCGTTCCCTCATCTTAACCCCTGTTATTCGTCCTCTGTAGGGTCTTCTGCTCTGCATTTAACATTATTAACAACCCACAGAAAGGACGTTTATGATAAGAGTGTGCGGATGCAGAGCGAGTGGGGTTTAAAACCAGCCAGTTAGAGCTGATCACGAAGCGATGCCGGCTTGGCCTTGACAAATGACTGACACAGGATGAGCAGGTGTGACCGGCAGCTAACTGTAACTTAGCAAGCTTATTGTAGTCCGTCATCAGAGAAGTGTGCATCGTACAAATACAACGTTACCGATGTTTTGTGTGTGCAACACGTACCTTCTCCATAACAGCAGCAACGTCGAAACGCCGACCCGTAGACTGGGCTTGCTGTCTGTTGTGTCGGTCGTTATGGTAGGCACTGTGAGCATGCAACGGTTAGCTGCAGTAGTTCACTGTTAGATTAACCGATCTAACTGCCCTGTTTATTCGTCTTGAAAAACAAAACAAAAGAACTTCACGCCCAAGTGGCTGTTTCCATCCGGAAGGCCAGTTCCCATAAGAAATACCACGTAGTCAAGAATATATAACCTAACTTGACATGGCATAAGTTAGCAAAGCTAGTTACACAGGAGCCCTGATGTTAGCATGATGGCCGCGATGCTTTCGCTGGCCACGCCCTACGAGCCCCCATTGGCTCCCCTCGCTCCCACGCGGTTGCAGTTCAGCCACACAGCCAATCATCAAACAGAATATAGGTTTCGTAATGTACTCGGTAATCTGCCTTGAACACGATCAACTTCATTGTAAATACTATCAACATATATGTCATATTTTCGACTCACGTTAGTAAGTCAGACCTTTGATCACACTTTCGGATTCATTTCACCGGTAAAGTGTCTGCAACATCTTTCAGTAATTCTGTTGCAACGTCGGGCAGCATAGGTGTCCAAATGAAGCGGACCCATTTAGTTCACGCATAAGTTGTTCATTAGTGCATTAATACATGCTGGTAAAAAAGCAAAACAACTGCATTACAACTACATTATTTCTACTAATGCTCATTGTTAGCCTGATCACTATTTTATTAGCAGCACTGATGTTGTTTGTTGTGAATGTCTCCCAGGTCGTGCTCAAGTTGTTTATATGGTCACATTTCCATGCTGCTCTGGAAGGCTACGCACAATATGGGCTGCTGATCTTTAATTCAAAATCAAATCAAATTCATTTATATAGCGCCAAATCACAAGATCATAAGAGTTACATCAAGGCACTTTACATATGGAGCAGGTCTTGACCAAACGCTTTATGAAACTGTTTAAGAGACCCAACATATCCCATCAAGAGCAAACCCTTGGTAACGGGGCAACGAGAAAAAAAAGCTGGTCAAGAGAGCCCTGCTGTGGACATTTAGAGCATTGCTTGTACTACAGCTGGCTGTTTACAGCAGCACTGCTGTTATTGTAAACATCCCTTTCTTTACTTAAACCATTTTAACGAATTATATATTCTGCTGTTGTCTAATTTCCTCCAGATAACCAAAACCCAAGAACTGACAAATGGCTGGTTATCCATATTGGATATATGTGTATTACTTGCCTGTAATACTTTGGGGCATTATTAAACAGCTGCCCAGTTGCTTCAGTTTTTCTCACAGAAGACTTAAGCCAGACTTGTTTAACCCAACAATCATATAAATATGTTTCACACCATTTATGATGCAAATAATGATATTTAGCATGACATGTTGCATTGGGATGTGGGTTCTATTCAGATTTGAGCATTAGTGTAAAGCCCTGTATGGCATTTGTCTTGTTAAACTGTGTGGTAAGATTGTGCTTTTGCAATATGTTCTCATAAATTAATGGTGCCATGACGAATTGCTGATTTTTATATGTAAAGTCAGAGGAGGGGAGTACTTAAAGTGTGGTCACTCTGGGGCACCCTAGGGTATTAATCCAGGCCTGATTTAGCTGGTAGGTCATATGATAAATAGGGCATCCTGAGATTATTTTTTTTGTGATTGGGTTACATCTGCAGTCATTGCAATCACTCAAATTCCATATGCCTGAAGAGAGTCTGAGCGGGAATTTAGAGATCCCTTCAGTCAATTTAATAATCTGTACTTTTAAGCAAAGTACAATTAGTCATGCCTTGTTAAAACAAAGAATTCTTTCCATAAAAAACGGGGTTAGGGTTAACCTGTAACCTGTAACCCAGAATTCATATCAACTGGTAAGTACTGTTGATTTCAAAGGTTAAGCAAATGTGTTGAGATGTCTTTTATGTCACACACTGTTTGGAAAGCAGGCTTTGAGTCTGCTTTCCAAACAGTGTGTGACATATTTATCTATCTATCTATCTGTGCAACAGAAGTGGAACATGTTATTGATATTAGCCTATTACTGTTGATTATGGAATATAAAGACACTCCTTTGGATGAAATTAAATGAAATGTAGCAGGAGAGAGACCTGCACAGTGCAGTGTCTTGTGGTTTTGCTGGGTCTTAATATCTGTGTCTTGCTCACCTCACACTGGCATCTGTGTCCTTGGACTCGTAATAAGTATAGTTACCTAGCAACAACAATCATGACCACTGCCACAGCACCAGCTCTTCTTCTGAGGAATGAAATGTGTGTGCAGGATTTATGTGAAATAATGCAAATTGAAATGGTGACAGGTACTTTATGTGTGTCCTTTTTCCAAATCAACTTTGCAAAAAGCCTCTTACTTAGGCAACTGCTAAAAAAGCGAGAGCGGAAGGTATAAGAAAAGAGAGTATGATTCAGTATTATTTGGAGTATATTGTTTATGGACTCAAGTTTCCTGTCATGATCGTGTCCATGCATATTGGTTATCTTCCCTGACATGACAACAGGGGGCAGCTCCTCAGGGACCAGAACCCCCTTCCCCCAAATGAAAATAGACATTAGTACAAAAAATGGAAGAATTGGAGCATGCAGATGTGGATCCTCTGAGGCACAGGCAGATATGCTTTTGGTAGGCTTGCAGTGGCCACCGTGTGGAGGCCACTTTAGGGACAACAGAATCCAGCTAAATTAGATAATTGGATTGACTGCAACAGATTACAGCTCTGTTACTTCCTCGCTGCTTCATATGAGAGCCACGTGAATTTTAACATATTTTGCACGGAGTTCTAGTAAATATAGCGGTAAGTACTTAACTTAATTGTCACATGTTTTGTTTTGGTTTTTTTTGTACCTTGTACAATAGGGACTGTTTGTCTATGTAGCAGACTTTTGACAGGTTGCTACAAAAATATATTCCTTTCAGCTGGTTCGTTTGAGACATTCAACAAAATTTAATTTGGCAATTATTTTAACAGAACAGAAAAGGAAAACATTCTGCCACTTGCCTAATTTGCTGCATCAGACTGAAGAGAGCAGCCTTTTCAACTCATTTTTATTGCCGATAGTAAATACACTGAGCCATGAGCTTCACCTCCAGTTAGGCTGCCAAGTTTTTTTTTGTTTTTTTTTTTTTAAATCCCACTCAAGTCAATAACAAAGCTGCTCCATGTTTGCTTAAATTGGTATCAGCTTTATGTGTATGAGTATTATATGCATTTTTTTGTATAGCTCATTCAGTTGTGCATTTTTTTTTTATTAATTCAATTTGTGCAGAGCATGCTCTGATCACACTGAACTTAATTATCAAAAACAGCATTATTTACACACTGATGTTTTCTAGCAATGTCTTGAGCTCTATGTGACAAAAAGCTCATCCAATTCTTACATGCTGCATGCTGAAGATTGCAAGTGCATTAGCGAACGCCTGTTAAAGTCAAACATATTTTTAATGTTTAGGAACTAAAGAGATTGTGTCTGATGTTTGAATCATTATATGACAGCCTCGTGCAGCCACAGACAACAGAGGCCACATAGACAGTTCAACTGGATGGAACTCACAGATAGGGGTGATACTGTAGTACTTCATCATATTGATAACGGTAGATTTTGAATCATGTCCAAATGGACGTGTTAATGAAGGAAGGAGGAAGCCCCCCCACATTGTGAAAGACATCTCTTTTGGCAACTGTGCTGACAGATCAAGCGATGCTCTCTGTATATGCCACTACTACTTAGCCCCATGATTTGTTCTCAGTTAAACAAGGCTTTCCCCACTGTCCCAGCAGCCAACAGAGGAAACATTGTTTCATAACCATTATAATGAATATGTTGAAATACTTTTATATTTTTTTAAATATTTTTTTTAATTAACGTTGAATTTGCATCGCATTCTTATTCTCCTTCAATCTTTGCTCCAACTTATTAAATAATACATGATTAAAGACTGAGAATGTGCTGCCAAACTTGCTAATGAAATTCATGGCAGGACATAATCTCTGTCACTATCTCTGTGTTTGGGCAGCAGCACAAGGAATTAGTCTGTTTTCAAGTTGATTCTAATACTTTAAGCTGATGACGGTATTACCAGCAATAGTGAGCTGGACGGATGGATGAAATGGGGGTTTCTAGGAATAGACAAAGCTTGGACTGTTTGGACTGGTAAGAACAAATACAAATATTTTAGATAGGAAAGGAAACTTTGAGTTACAGTATTTCTGGCATCAAACAAAGCAGAGAAAAGGAAAGCATTTACAAAGGTTGCATTGTGCCTTGATAATGGATAACATTTGATGCAAAAGCAATGAAATGTAATTAAAATGGCCTCCTTCAGTCGGAGCACATACAGCACTGCACAACACTGCTGTTTGGACAGTGGATGTGCAAGTATAGAATACAACATATCACACAGAGAGTAAAACTGTGCAGATAGACAGAATGTAATGTGTGGACAGACTATAATCCCCTCCAGCATGGAGGGAAGCCACAAGAAGAAGGGATAATGCAACCAACAGAGAGACTTGCATACCCTGTCTGGTTGCTCCATTGTTGCTATGGATACCTTAGCTACATCTTCAATAGCCTACTGTACCTGTTGTGTCACCTTGTCTGGTCTCATGTATTGTTTGTGTAACAACCTTTCCGGCTGCAAGTTGTTAATATATTTTCAAAAGCTTGCAGTGGGTAATTACTAAAGCCTTTCTCATTGATCCACACATTTTTGCAGTTTCTCGCATTTTTCACACAGCCAAACTTCCATGCAAAAGATTTGACTGACAGCACGACACTGTGTGCTGCAGGGTAATCACATGCTGGGTAGCAGCTTTAACTCACAGAGCTATTACCGTCCCTTTCTATAAATAACTCCAAAGGGCAGGGGAAGATGCTGCACTGTTATGTCCTACACCTACATTCCAGGTTCTATAAAGCACGTTTCATGTTAGATAATTAATGTCCCATGGAGTAATTAGATCTTGGTTCCGTTTGATATTTATGTGCCTTTTCCTTTGACTTGTTTGTTGCAAGTTTGTGCTTATTTAAGTGTGTTTTCCCTCCAGCCTGACAGCCATGTTGACCAGCTTTATGGAAAGCTTTCTCTGCTGTCTGACCTCAAAGTCTGCCAATATTGTAGTTCCTGTCGAAACCTCTGAACCTGCTGATGGCCACGAGTTTGTGGAGGTGAAACCAGGTCGTGTACTGCGGGTTCGACATATTATTCCTGACCGGTCAGTTGTGGAGGAATACACTGGGCAGGGTGGGAGTATCAGCTGCAAGAGAAAGATCACAGTATATCGTAATGGACAGCTTTTCATTGAGAATCTGGATGATAGGGCAAGTACAGAGCTGAAAAACCACCCAAACGGAGAGACACAATCTAATAGCAACGTAGAGGTTGATCTCACGGACTGTGATAACTCCTCACCACCCGTCAGCATCCCTGAGGCCAGGTCAGACTCTGTTACAACTGGAAGCAATACAGCATTTGAACCAGCCACAGGAGGAGAGGCACCTGCAGCGGGACAGACTAACCAGTCCCAGCAACCCAGAAGGCGCAGGCGGAAACCAAAGCGCACTGTGGTGATTGACTGCGAGAGGAAGATCTCATCCTGTAAAGGGACCCACACAGACGTGGCTCTGTTCTTCATCCATGGAGTGGGAGGGTCGTTGGACATCTGGGGGAGCCAGTTGGACTTCTTTTCTCGGCTTGGCTACGAGGTCATTGCTCCAGACCTGGCAGGACATGGAGCCAGCTCGGCACCACAGATAGCTGCAGCGTACACATTCTACGCCCTGGCGGAGGATATGAGACTAATCTTCAAGAGATATGCACGAAAGAGAAATATTCTCATAGGACATTCTTATGGGTAAATTTAAAATCGCAATACATTGTAATCAAAGAACTAACCAAATAGCAAATGTAAGCTTGTTTTTGAGAGCGTATGCTATAACCAGCTTTTCTTTTTCACTTCCACAGTGTGTCATTCTGCACGTTCCTGGCCCATGAGTATCCAGAACAGATCCACAAGATGGTGATGATCAACGGAGGAGGTCCCACAGCTTTGGAGCCTAGCCTCTGCTCCATCTTCAATCTACCCACCTGTGTGCTTTACTGCCTCTCTCCGCTGCTGGCATGGAGCTTTCTCAAGTAAGACTGCAACAGGACTGCAACGTGCAGGAAAATGCCAATTTTAATTGCCACAGTAGTTATCGCGTGGATTTTTTGAAGTAACAATCTGTCTCTTATCTGGCCTTGTATGCACAGCTTTTTAAATAAACACTTGTCTGATTGTTTTGTTAAAAATACAATAGAATGTAACTTAAAACTCCATTTATTTAACAATAATTTAGACTAAATCTACACAAATAGTTAGATTTAATTCCCAAAAGAAGTAAAAACAATTAGAGTTATAAACATACTGTGCAATTTTATGTTCCTGGACTTTTTAGCCATTCATAATTCAGATAAATTTGTCCTGCTCTGCTCACTGCAGGGCTGGCTTTGCCAAGCAGGGCACCAAGGAGAAGCAGCTACTGAAACAGAACAATGCCTTCAACGTGTCATCTTTTGTTCTGCGCGCTATGATGAGTGGGCAGTACTGGCCTGAGGGAGATGAGATCTACCATGCTGAACTCACAGTGCCAATTCTGCTGGTTCACGGCATGCACGACAAGTTTGTTCCTGTTGAAGAAGACCAGCGCATGGCAGAGGTAAAGGGGTTTCTCAGGGCTCCGTTTGGGAGACTGACCCATTTAAGGACACAACTGTCATTGAATGTGGGGAATTTTTGGTTGGGCAGTGACCTCAGAGTGTCTTTTGGTCATTAGTGGGGAAAAAAAGAAGCAGTCTAGTTTTGTGCAACATAATCAACCCAACCAGTCGAGGCAGATAGCCGCCCCCCCTGAGCCTGGTTCTGCTCAAGGTTTCTGCCTCTTAAAGCAAGTTTTTCCTTGCCACTGTTGTCAAGTGCTTGGTCATCGGGGGATCTGTTGGGTGTCTTTAAATAAATTTATAAAGAGTTTGGTCTAGACCTGCTCTATATGTAAAGTGCCTTGATGTAACTTTGTTATGATTTGGCGCTATACAAATAAATCTGATTTGATTTGATTTCATTTGATTTTGTGGGGATCAAGTCATTTAATTTTCATTTCTAGTTTGGTTAAATTACCAGTTCAGTTCTTTTTCTTCTTGAAAAGAAAGGTCATCTAAAGTTCAGAGAGCTTATGATATACAAGTGAATCTAAAAAAAATAATAATAAAATTTTTTCTCAATAATATATAAAAAATTCTATATTCATTACCTACAGGGTGAAATATTTTAAAGTTTAAGAAAATGTGAATATTTCCATTCAAGATCAAAAAGGCATTTAAAAATAAAGAAATAATGAAGTTTGATGATTCAGAGGCCTTGAAACAAGATGGTGCTCAATGGCACAAAAAAGTTGTTTTGTTGATGACTCCAAAATCTTTGCTTTTAACTTTTTGTCAGATTCTCTTATTGGCCTTTCTGAAGCTTTTGGAAGATGGCAGTCACATGGTCATGATGGAGTGTCCCAAGGCTGTCAACACACTCCTGCATGAGTTTTTTCTTTGGGAGCCTGCCATCCCCCCTCTGCCAAAGAAAGAGTCCAAAACACGTCCAGAGACTGCCAAAGCCCAATCTGACAACAACAAGGCATCATCGGAGCCCGACAAGGTCCGACCTGCAACTGCAAGACAGACGTCATCAAATGATGGTGCAGAGTAGAAGCCAAACAACAAAGCCAAAGAAACAAGGATTAAAGCTGAAACTTCCAGGAATCCTTCCACAAAATTTTGACTGGCCATGCACTTTATAAGTCCTAAGGACCTGCACTGGTTGGAACTGTTGATCTTGATGAGTTATTTATCCGAAGTGGTCCAGTTAAAAGTTGGACTTCCTGGAATTGTGACACTACTGGGAATTCCAATAGATTTCAGTTACAGCGTGTCAGCTATAAAATTGAGGGACAGAGTAAATAAGTTCCACATATGTAGTGAAACCATGGTCCATTCTTCATCTTACTACTCCCTGTCCTGCCTGTCATGCAGCAGGTAACATATGGTTGTGCCTTGAGGTGGTAAGTGATGAGGATGTTAGGTGGAGAAAGAGCTGGAAAGGGTAATATTTTTAGAAGAAGAAGAATTTTTTTTACAAATGTTTCACAAATATATAGTCACTTGAGTAAGGGTCATGCAAAAAATATTGGTAAAATATAACTTCTGAGGAGAAACCAAGATGTGTCAGCTGCCACATAGAAAGGGAAATAAAGAAAATTTAAAGGCTTGAATTTATGGTCTGACTTCTGCCATTCCTAAAATGTAGAAATCCAAAGGAAAAAAAATATTTGCTGCTTTCTAGAAATATGTCCTGAACTCTCCATTATATATTTTTTGTGTCTTACAGTGAAATGTAGGGCTGTTAAATTTAGTAATAGTCGAGGCTCAGCAGTGAATAACAAATTTACATTAACAGAGCGAAGGGAAGATGTTGCAAAAATCAAACATACATAGTGATTCCAAAATAATTGTCGTATTGAGATTCATTGGAGAAGTGCAAAAGTAGAATTGAAAATTCAATGTACCTGAAAGCATTCAGTACTTCTCCAATGTGTCCATGTGCTGTGTCATTTCTATCATGACAATCTCTCCTACAGCTGTACACTGTACACTGACAGTAACCTTGCACTTTTTGTTTCTGTAGTTCCTGCAGTGGACATAATGTATGCAGCTTAGTATAACTTCAATATTTCATTCACCCTAAATCTCCAAATTTTGAGTAACAGCTTGTATGTGATCAAAGTTTTTACAATATTATGCAAATGAAAATCATTTGTCATCAGAGATTCAACTCCAACAAAACTGCAGCTTTATTAGTTTATGGGTACAAAAACTGTTGACATGCAATACACCAATGGCATCATTACACTCATAACACTGTCTATTCTGACCATTTTTCAGCAAACAAAATAGTGTGTGTGCTTACGTTAGCACAGTATGTGAATGGTTCACGTATTTTTAGCATATGCAAAAATTCTCTGAACCTCCATTATAGAAAACTCGTGGATGAAATGCAGATTTTATCATTTTTTCTGTTTGACGGTTTTTATACATAGACAGTACTTTTTTTTACATTGTACTTTGATTTGTGGTGTTTCATCAGATATTGCTCATGAATTGAGCTGAAGTGAACAGTCCTGAATGGAAAAAAAATATTTTGTGTCTTACATTTTGTAACTGTTTGCCTTTGACAATGGTTACATGAACAAGCTGCTGATTTAGATTTGTTCAATTTATTAAACTATTATATATTAAAAAAAGGCCTTCTTGACAAAATTACACACCTTGTTTCTCTACAGTTTCAGTCATGAAAGTAATATACAAAACACACATTGTTTCTTTTCAGCCCCTGAGAACACAAGCTTGTTTGCAGATATCATGTTTCCCCGAGACAATTTACATAGTTCATTTTTGAGAGTAAAAAACATTTAGGTTCGTTAGGTAGAGTTAAACAATCAAAACCTTTCTAACAGTATTTCAAATGTGTTATTGACTGAAATGATGTTAATAATAAATGCAAATGCAACAAATGCAACAAAGTTAATCTATGACTTAAAAAAATAAGCTCCTCTGTTGTAAACTTATATTAATTAAAAATTACAGTGTCAGGGAATAATTAATTCAGTGTATATATACATGTATGTATATATTGATTCTGAGTGTGCCTGTGTGTGTGTGTGTGTGTGTGTGTGTGTGTGTGTGACAGAGAGAGCGAAAGGGGGAGAGACAGGGAGAAACTATAGCATCATATATATACTTACACATAGATGATTCCATCTTTTTATTTAGAAGAGAAAACATTGGGTAAATCAGCCCAAACCCCACATGTGCTCATAGTAGGTTTCAAAACACTCTGCCTAATTTACTTTGTATAAAATTTTACTCTAAGGTGTTTCCTGATGTACAGAAAATCCAAGGTTCTTAGTTTGAAAGCAGCATTTCCAGTAAACTTTGCTCAGAATTTGTTCTTTTCCTTATTACACATCACAAATTGAGATATTTAAAAGTTTAAACCTGCTTTTGGATATTGACGTAAAGATATTTAATGATTATTTGAGCATGTGTCAACCAGAACCACAACCCTTTATACATTCATTAAAATAAAAGAAAGCATTCAACTAAAGCACTCATTATTAACAGTAGAAGACACAGACGTGAACCTGCCGTCCTTCTCAGACATCCACAGTGGCTGTGGGGCCACTTGTGGTGTCCTCTAGTGGCGTTGTGTCTTTGGGAGTGCTGGACTGTTTTTCAGACTCCTCTTGTTTGTCCTCCTGTCCTAGAACAGCCACCAGAGGGGTGCTCTCTGCCGTGCCCTGCTGCTCATTGCTGGTAGTGCTAGCATTACTGGCTGGCTTCTCAGCTTGCTGCTCTTCTGCTTTTGTTTCATTGACAAACTGGAGAGAATCAGCTGCAGGTACCTTTGCTGCTTTCACTTCCCCGTTCTGGACTGGGAAGACACTAGCCAGAGCATCATACAGGAACTGGTACTGCTCCTATTAGAAACACAGAGTGGAAAGGAAGACACAGTGCATTGGTGCAGTCACTGATCAAAAATAAACCTTGTTTTTTTAGACTTCAACTTCATATTTTTTTCTAAATTGACATCATTTGTAGCACCAGAAATAATTTTAAACGATTTTGATGAGTCAAATCAAACACTGAGATGGCTCTGCTATCGCTAATATCGCTGCAGCTAAATCGTTTTAAAGTGTAGCTGATTCCTCCATGACAGACTCTGCAGTCATTGTTTTACTGGATGAAATCTAACCTCATTATGTTAACTCTGACACAAAATTTTTTTTGAGTCGTTCACACATATGACCTACTGTTGCTGTTAAACAAGTTGACTATGCTTTAGTGAGTGAGTAAAAAATGATTTTTTTTACTGCAACTAATTAAGAAAAGTCTGTAGCGACAGCACGGCAGCATAGTGGTTAGTGCTGTTGTCCCATAATAAGAAGGTTGTGTGTTTACATGAGTTTACACCTTCTCCTGCCTGTGTGGGTTTCCTCCGGGTACTCTGGTTTCCTCCCACCATCCGAAGACATCATGTTTGGGTTAACTGATGACTCTAAACAGTCTGTAGGTCTGAGTCTGAGTGTGAGTGGTTGTTGGTCTCTGTCTGTCTCTGTGTGTTGGCCCTGTGATGGACTGCTGACCTGTCCAGAGCGACCCCACCTTCACCCAGAGTGAGCTGGGAGTGGCTCCAGCACCCCCACAACCCAGAAACAGTATCGATGTAGAAGATGAATGAATGAACCTTTTAACATATGGGCCTAGGTCATAAACTGCTGAGCTGTTGGTGTTTTCCATTGGATTTGATGAAATTAATAGAAATGTAGAAAATGGGGAGGTGATTTTTTTTTTAATCGCTGAGGAGACTTAAGTGCGGTGCCGGTGACATGAAGTCAAAATGAACATCTCAAAAAATAGTCCAACGTTTATCTCTTGCTCATAACACATAAGGCCTATAGACTACATGGAGGTCTAAAGTCCTCTTGTCTGTGAAATTATGACAGCTTTTGCAAAACATTGTTGATAAACAATCGTTATGAGGAAATGAAGAAATGCTTGCAGATCATGTTGGCATGTATTGAGCTCCTTGATCTTACCAGGCTGGAGACCATGCTCTGTCTCTCTCTGCGTAAAGTTTTGACCACCTGGAAAACATCCACTAGCTTCTCAGTCTTAGCGCTTTCCAACAGGTTCCACAGAGCACACACGATCCCTGTACGGGACGAGCCATCGCTGGAGGGAGCACATAAACACAAGAAGGTTAAATCCTACTACTTACACCTTTTCCGGGCCAGACTGGTATAACTGCCAGAAAACTGACAATGCAGAAGAGGATCTATATTAATCAAACTGCAGGAAGTGATTTAGGTTTTAGCTTTTGTAGCCTTCATTTGATCTCAGTTTTCATCTAACTAACCCTACCCAGTAAGAAATAAAATTCAAATCAAATGTCAAATGATCTGCAATGTTTGTCAAGCTCAAAGAGTCTGCCCTGAAGTTGAGATAGCATCGGAGATTTTTTTTATTCCAAACGAGAACACATTTCTTTGGTAGCTTATATAGATACAAAAATTAGAGGCAGTGATTTCAACAATAAACTGGATACACTGTTGGATACATTTTTGCCCTGTAAAATTTCCAGAGCACATTACTTACTTGCAGTGCACAATAACGGTCTGAGATTTGCTTTGTTCATTACTCCTCTTGATTTCCTTGATTAAGTCTGTGATATCTTGAGGTTTCTCTGGCAGCTCTTTGTTCATCCACTGCAGGAACTGGAATTGTTTAACTGTGCGGCTCTCTTTCCTCTGTTGACATAAGCGGTGTTGGGTTGAAACAGCTTGTGGTGTTGAAAGGACCGGTCATGTGACAGGATGATACAGACATGACAAAATATGGAAACAGAAGAGGCGGCTGTTGTGTTACCTTGATGTGACGGATTAGCATGTTGCGGCAGATGAACGTTGGGGTGGTATCTGTACTGGTAACTTCCACCTCAAGGTCTCCGAATGCCGTCTTGTCTTTACCCCAATACACACAGTTAGACTCCTTTGAACACAGGAAAATAGGCATATTTTCCCATTATTGTATGTACCAAGCGAACACAGTAAGGTATGTGAGGTGTTTCCTGTACAACATATTCTAATTATGTTCACTTTGCTTGTCTATAAGCATAGCATTCATGGAACTGTAGGTACCTGATCTCCCTCACTGCAGTCTGAGAGCATGACAATAGTGGATGCTTTCTTCTGGTAAACCATCAACCAGAAGTCCGCCACGGAGTCTGGCAATGGAGTCTGTGCTGCGATGAAGGCACGTTGGCCCCAGTATCCCTGTGGGTGCCAGAACACACATCCATCCATTTTTGTATGTAGTCTAAACAAATGATTTCTGAAACATTTAACTGTACCTTTTTTTTTTTTTTTTTACAATGCAGCTTGTGAGTAAAAGATATGATGAGATAATGGAATGGATAATAAGATAACACCTGGTACAGGAACATGGTTTCAATTCAATTGAACAAGCACACTTTGTAATATCTTTCCTGGATGGCAAAGAAACGTTGAAATGTTAGTAAACAACGCACATTAATGTACGAGGCATTGATGTATTTAGTGGAATCTTCATCCTCCTCATCTGATGTTTCTTCTTCATCATCTTCATCGGCCTCACTATCTTGGCTGTGTCCTTCGTCCAGCTTCAGCAATACTCGGTTGTAGTCGTCTGAGGGTGGCAAGTTTGATTCGTTTTAACACAAGTCACAGTGAGCACGTTTATTCTGGTGTGCATGCACATGCTGCAGAATCATGTTAATCTGTCAGACAAAAGCTTACATGGGATGACAGATGAAGAGCGATTCTTTTTCTTGTTCTCCTCTGTGATCCCCGTGTTGAATGTCCTCCAGTTTTTATAGGAGGGCAGGCGCTAAGATGCAAAACATAACATGACAAATGGAAATGTAACCTTTTATTAAACAATCAGATTTGACTTGAAAACTTTGGAAAAGCATTTCTTAGATATGTGTTTTAAAATCAAAATCTTAGGCGCTGTTTAGAATGCATAATAATTCTCATGCACGTGTTAATGTGCAGCTTTAGGTACAAATCAGGATGACATCATTTACTGTGGTTACATCAAATATAATTGAATAAATATATTTATTTGTATATGAAGGAATGATTCATTATCAAAAATATGATAAACAAGAAAGCGATATACCTCAAATTCCTCCTCCAGTAGGGAAGGTTCGTTGCCTGGATTTTGCTGTTTGAGTGTGCTCACTGTACTGTGGAGCTCAGACAGAGCAATCTCAGTCTCCCCAAACTGGTTATGCTCCACCAGAGCCTGATGAATTAGGATGTACTGAGCCTATGTAAAGACAAAAAATAAATATATGGATACATACATACGTGTGTGTGTGTTAATATAACAATATACAAAAACCTGGTTTTACCTGAAGCAGGCCAGGAAGTTATTATTAATATCAAGACCATGACCTTATGATAAATCAGTAAATTATCATTATTATTATAAGCACATGTAAATGAATGTGCTTTAATAAACTTAAAAAGTAAAGTAAAGCTAAAATTAGATTGGCAGTTAATGATTTCATTTCATCATACTGGTTAATTGATAAATTCATAATTTCATTCTTAACTGAGAACAAAGAATTGAATTCATTAAGGCACTCATTTTTTTGCTATTTTTTATTCATAAGCTTTGTTAGTGATGCATTGTACTTTTTTTTGTTTGCGACTTGCTTCGGTTGTGTTGTCTTCAGGCTGTGGATATCATAATTGCAGAAATATATACAGTGTACAGGATGTGTTTGTTTCTATTCCTATATAATAGCTGTATGTCATGCTTTTCTAAGCTTGAGGAGACTTAGTAAAGGGCGAAAGCGACGCCAGCGTGCAGGATCAGATTCTGTCTTTGCTGTCTCCAGAGGAATGGGTTTCATTTTTTACTCATATCAGCACGCACAGCAAATAAGCTAATTATATGTTTCATCAAACAATTCTAAATTAAAATATTACCTCTACTTGAACCATGAGACATCTCTGTCGGCGGAGTCTGACTACGTAACCATAGATGTCCACTCTGCCCTCAGCCTCCAGACCCTCCATCATGGCATCAATGCCAATGTAGGTCCCTGTCCTTCCCACTCCAGCACTAGACATAGAAGATAGACTTCATGTTAATGCATTTCTGTTAGTGAACACGTCTTTCTGTGAAGATGTGATCAAGGTAAGGTATAGTATTTGCTTTGATGTTAACGGAGAGTATAAGTGGCCTGGCCTCAATTTTTCCCAGTTTAACAGCTCTGGTGGCCATGGAGAGCAAGTTCAAAGATACAGACAAAAGGGGGATTTAATGAGCTAACAGTGTGTTGTATTTTATACATTTATCATATTTTTTATCAGTGTTACAGAATGGTAAAAGCACTGTCTACCCTTAAATGTTGATGTTGCTGTTGAAATGAATATTAGCAGATAGTGGAATGGGATCTTGTGTATACCTGCAGTGGACAACGATTGGACCGCTGAAGAAATTCTTGAAAGCATTGACGCGCCGTCTCAGTTTTAGGAGGAGCTGTGGCTCCCCCGGGACGCCATGGTCAGGCCAGCTCATGAACTGGATGTGGGTTACCTCTCTCTCTGAGCTCTTCTCTCTTTTCTATGGACGTGTCCACACACACAAACACATTGTTATGCAAACATGGAGACATAGACTGGATCAATTAGTTTTCCACCAATTCAAACAATTTGTCTTGAGACTCACGTTAGCTAGGCTAAGACGGCGGATAATGTAATCCGGACAGTGGACCTCTGAGGTTAGCTTCACAATAAACTCCTCAAAGATCTCTGTCTCTCTGTCCGGAGACGGCCAGTACTGCGCACACTTCAGCTGTGACATAACGTTGAAGAACAGAACCAATGAGCGAAAAGCCAGATTTGCAAATTAGAGAATGAATCTTGATGACTGCTGATGAGCATCTCAAAAGCAGACAGTGACCATTGCAACAATATAACCAATGTCAAGAACAAGTTAGAAGTGCGGCTTTTACCCTATTTCCCTCTTCACAGCGTGTCACCATGACGATAATAGATGACTGCTGTTCCCAGACCATCCTCCAGAAGTCACCCACAGTTTCATCCTTTGGCCCTAAAGAGTACACAGACTATAATATATTTACACCGCAAAAGCACTCTTTGTATCAACAGGAATGCATGTGGACTGACAGATTGTGTAAAAGGTTATGAGAACACGACTTTACCTTGAGCCGCAATGTACTTTTTGGCTTCCTTGTACCCCTGCAGCAAGAAAATAGCGAGACATGCAACATGGGTTTTTCTATCAATGATACACACACATGCAAACAACTAATTAAAACAATAGTCCTTAATTACATTTATAAATCAAAAATCTTGATGTTTTGAGTGACATTTTTTGGCCCTGATACCAGCGTGCATTCTTGCGGGCATTGCTTCTACTTAATTTTCGACAGTGTTATTTAGTTCCAAAATAGTTTCTAGCTGTTCCCAGACACTTGCTTTGGATAAAACATTTGTGCAATCTATCATTGCACGTCAATCTAATCTATTAATTCAGTCTTTGTCTTTCTCAGCAAGTTCCCTACGCTCCACCATTTTGAACAGGAATGTGGAGTTTCAAACTGAATTCAGGTATTTATACCCAAATTTGAGGCAGCCAAGTGAAATTCTCTTAGGAGTCAGTGATTTCTTTCTGCTTTTTTGTAAAACGATAAAGTTGAAAATTCCCGGATAACACCATTAATTATATTTTAGCATTTAAAAAAATCCTTCTGAAGGAAGAGCTGTCATATACTGCTGGATTAAGCATTACAGGATCTTAAAAATGGGTTTCAACAATGTTAATCAGCAATATTATGTACATATGTAGACACATACACACACATGCATGCACATGCACTGACACACAAATATATATATAGCTGTATATTATGATCTGGGAGTTTTCAGTACATCGATGAAGCTGGCATTGATGTAGTCACATCCGGTTTCTCCATTTCCCGTGCTCAGCTGGACGCGGTTATAATCATCTAGATCAAGACAAAAAGAGGAAACAGCACAGAAAACTCTTCTATTACTTTCAAACAACATTAATGAATATGCATATATCTAAGAGACATGCAGCAATATCACAAGAGATGTAGGTCACACTGACCAAACTTTCTATCACAGAATGTATATTGAAATAAAGTGTGAAATGAAATTACTACATTCTCAATGATCTAAATTAGCCATTAATCCAATCCTGTCATTAAAAATGTCATTGACACCAAGTAACCTTTCCCACAATGCTTTGACACATCCAGAGAAAGTAAAAATTAGATGACACCATAGTTGATATCACATTAGATATAGAATGGAAAAACCATGATGGACCTATTTATGGTGTCATAGTCATACAGTGTATAATAATAATATATAATATACAATATAAAAGAAAAAGTTGATAAAATCACACATAATTGCTTCGTGCTGTCTAAAAAGCTTAACATGTTGTCAGATTCACTCCTACTCACATGGCAAGATGTCCACATAACGGTTCTTGGGACTGTTGCAGGGCTTTTTAGCTTCTTTCACAGTGAACCTGGAGAAAATTCTTGGGATGCTCTGGGGGCACAAAAAAAAGTTATTTAAAATTATCATAAAGCAACAGTTGTATTCCTGTGACACTTTTTCAACTCGATTAGCATCTCCTGTGTTCAAGTCCATACTTGAACCAATTAAATGTCAGCTCCTTCTGAGTCACCTCACTGTAAATCATCCAATAAAAAAAACATGTTAGAAAAAATATCCCAGAAAAACATACTGATACCAAATTTACCTGAAATTCAGCCAAGAAAAGTCTCCCTTCATCAGCAAGCTTCCTTTTGTAGGCTTCCAGCAGGACCTCTGCCATGATTGGCTCAACAAGTAGCAGGTTCTCTTCATCATCTACATTTTTGAAAAGTATTTAGAAACAAGCTGGAAATTCTGCAAAACCCGGTCAGCCTTTAGTATTATCAGCTACATTAGTCACAACCAAATGTTTTGTTTTGTTTTTTATCTAACAGCTGATACAGCTCCGATCTGAGAAAAACCAAAAAAGGAAAACAGTGACACTGAAAATAAGAGTGAAATGTACTCACTTGCCGTTGAAATAAGCATCATGTTTTCACCCGAGACACTGCAAATAAAATAGTGGCTTTAAAGAATTCAACTCAGGAATAAGGACTGGAGTAAGAACAACAAGATGTTTCTGTCTGAAGTGCATTTTAAATGAACAATAATGAACTGTTCTGTAAATGACCTGATATTATCAGTTGAACAAAACTTTGAGGGTTTAATTGTGTAAAACACAACAATCAAACAACCGAACAAATGTGGCAGACAAATCAATATTTTCTCATTGCAAATTGATTCTTACGAAGACTCTCTGCGCTTCAAAATGTAGATCTTGTAGATGACTAGGAGCAGAGCCACCGAGGTGAGAATGATGAGAAAGACAAGAAAACCAATGACTGCTTTGTCATTATCTGTAAAATAAAAAAATATGGAAAAGGATTATGAAAGAGGTGGCATTTATTTTAAAGATGCAGAGTATGGCAATTGATGTAAACAAGAAAAAGGAGTAAGAACAAAATACTACTTAATGAAACAAGTTGAGATTATTTCATTGTGGTATTAAAACGGCACATACACAAAGTGGAAATGTCCTTTTCCTCAGCCTTGCTGCAAAATTCGTCATTGCAAATTTGAACCTGGAAAAGCATAGAATCACAGCTTTTTAAAGTATTTGAAAAAATATAAGAATAAAGAGGAAATATTCTGATCATACAAACCTGCAGCTTGTAGGTTTTAGAGTAACTCAGGTCAGTGAAGTTAAAGGTACAATTGTTTTCTTTTTGTATATTTTTTCCAAGTGTCGCCTTGTATCGCACTCCAGGTCCATTCAGGTCTCCTTTATAAAAGCACTTTACTTTGATTGCATTATTCGCAGGATGAGAGGAAGTCAATGTTATATTAACCAGTGGTTCTAAAAGAAAGTGGAGAAACACATGTTTGAGAAAGTGAAGGCTACTTAATTTGCTATTTAATTTCAGATACAGATGCACATGATGATTGTAAGGCCACGTTTCATACAATACTTTGAAAGCTCCCAGAGTATCTCTGGTAGTACTGCCTATACACATCATGCACTTAGTGAAAATAGTTAGATTAATAATTTTGTGGTACAGATTCATATTATTCCGTAAACTATCACAATTTGTTAGTTACTTACTTCCAGGCTCAGTCTTCATATTGATAGCTGTGACACTGACAGTGACTTTCTTGTACTTGGATGTGACATTGCAGCGGTAATCAGTGTATGGTCTCAGTTTGGTAAACTCACATGAGTTACCTGTTGAGTTTATTTCTGCTTTAAATAAAACAGATTCAAGCTGTTAGCTTGTTTTTTTGCACCAAATATGAAAACATTAATGACATAAACAGAAGCAGATAGTTTTTATCTTTGTGGTCAAGTTTCACATTTAACAACAAGGAAATGGATGTCAGTCAATTAGTAATGTAATCAGTTCATCACTGGTAGAAAATCTTTGACTCTGCAGCCTGAAACTGCATGCATCCCATGCTAGCTGGAAAACATGTGAAAAGAGCTGGATGAGAATTTAATACAAGCCTATTCTTATTTATCCATCACACTGTGTATGCTCAATGTGTAAAATTGAAGATATCGTAGTGAACTGCCGATGAATCACTGCGAAAAAAATGAAACACTGCAACAGTGCTGGGCCCATAGTGAGCAGCCATATTTATACTTAAGAATAAATAGAAATCACTGTCACTCACTTAAAAAATGATTAATAATCAATAAGCAAAAGGATTTTGCTCACCTTTAGTAGAATTACACTTGCACGTGTTTGAAAACTTGTCGGGCACATTGGAACAGTTCGATCTTATTGGTTGCCATTTCAATTTAATGCTTTCTTTAGTTACGGTAGATTGATTCTGTAATGAGTAACCTGTGGGAACACATCGGACAGCACCAGATTTCAGTTGTGGTTCAACACCGTAATTCACTGCACTGAATCTGAGCATTAAAACCTTTATTGCACTCAAGTGAGGTGAACATTAACTTACTACAGTTAACCATGACATGAAGAGCATCTGTGTTTTTTGTAGCATTGTGGACATTGAGCTGACCGGTACAGTTGTACTTTGTGAAAGGCTCCAGGTCAGACAACATCTTTGTCTCATTGTGTCCAGATTCTGCAGAAACACAAGTCGTACAGCATTTTCCCAACAATCGAAGTCATACTCTGGGTTTTACATCAGAATGGAAACCCCTTCTGATTGCTTCAGATTTAGGTAAAACAGGAAATTGCTGATTCAAGTCTTTGCCCTTTGTCACATAAATTCTCTGGTCTTTTCACTTACCCCTGCAGGTGTAATTAATGGGTTTAACACAATTTGGAGCATCATGAGAAATTCTTACAGGAAATTCATTACTATGGTTCTGAGTTATTTCACTTGCATTTAAGAAATCTGAGGAGAGACAAAAAAGAACATATAAAATAAGATGAAAGTAAAGTTTAAGACACATGCCATGCAAAACGGAGAAAGGCCCTTTTATACATACCAATGGTGATGTATTTGGTGAGGCTAAAACTATCCCCACAGTTTTGACTGAATTTTGTGGTGACAGTGGTGCAAATGTCCTTGTAACTAGGTTTGAAACAGCATTTTTCACTGTCACATTCAAATGACGGATAATGCATTTTTAGCATAGATGTGATGTTCCAATCACTCTGGTAACAAAAATGTGTAGCATTGACGGATTCCTTGATGTCCTTATCACCTGCAAAACACAAGTGATGCACAAATGTCTCCCCAATTTACACATTTCATATCTTAAATGAAACATCTTTTTTTTTTCTCACCTATACCAGCAGTCACAGTTTCATTTCCATGGAAATTACAGGTTATAGTATTTCCACCATAAAGATATGTCACATTATGTCCATATTCAGTGCAGGGTTTCAGGTTTTCCACGGTATGTGAATAGGTGCTTCCATTGATGGGGATGTGCTTTCTGTCGTTTGGTTGGTCTTTTTCAGCAATGTGTATGGTAAAGGTACCATTGTAAGAACTTGCAATGTTTATGGTGAAGCCAGAACTGTATTTCACAACAGTGTAAGAACCTGCACACAAACAGAAAGGTCTTTGTCTGTTCTGTAACTGTAAAATGCTGTAGAAACATTGTTTTATTGCATTTATGCAATACATTTTTGAAAATATACTGTATTCGATCATCTTTCAAAATGATACTCACACTGTGGATTTCCTGCGGCCGGATGATGCATTTGAAGGAAATTAGAAGATGATAAAATGAAACATTAATATACAATTATATAACATGAGTACCCTACTCTTCCATAGCGCCTTTGAAGTACAGCAAGAACCTACAATCTGTGACTGACCTAGGACCTGGTTCCAAGCAGTGCTGCAGCCAATGTCCATTCTCTACATTCGTGTATAGGCCTGACACACATGACTAGCACCAAAATCATGTCTGATAATTGACAGAAAACCCACCTTGGGAGACTGTGGACAGGGTGACTGCAAGTGAGGTGTCATGAGGGCTAGTTTGGCTGGATGCTGTGGGTGTGACAGTAACTGCAGGAAGGAAAGCATGCTGAAGGTCACCTTCAGGTAGAATTTATTCTCTGACAACAGTCTTACATGGCATGATATTTAACTTGCAGGATTTTATGATGTAATATAAACATGGCTAATAGAACTGCAAGATGAGGCTGAGTACATTACCAGATGTAGGAGTTAAATTGTTTGTCTGATTTGAGACATCTGTGATCGTAATGCGTGAGGGGTAGGTAGGAGATTGTGCAGGTGAGGAATAGGGTGCCGTGCTTGGAGGTGAGGAGGAAAAAGGAGGTGCTGTGGCTGATGTAGCTGGGGAATTGGCAGCCATGCGTGGAGGTAAGGAGGTAAAAGATACACTGGTTACTGTAAGTGAGGAATTGGTTGGGGTGCATGGAGGTGACGCACCCCAACCTCGGGGCAAACATAGTATCATAATACTTGTTCTTATTGTTGAGGTATTGACAGTATCCCCTCTATTTACTTCTACAAACCTTTCATAACAAACAAAAAAAAAGAGAGAGAGAGAGAGAAGAACTTGCATTGACCATAAACTGAGTTTGGATATTTCTTGTTATTGACTTAATGCTACAATGATATGAGTGAATCTGCCTCGAGGTTGACAGTATGACAACAGTAACAATTGAAGTTTCTTCATAGATTAAATCAAAATATCAATCACTCTAACATTTTGGATCATCAGCGACTTCAACCTGCAAACTTACTCAAACATCTTTGCATCACATCATCAGTGAGTTTGTAAACTGATGACTTTGTTCTGTGTACCCTTACAATAATCCTCTGACATGATTTGCCAGTCTTATTTTAGAATTAGAAGGTGTACACAGTTTGTTGCAGAAGATAATGCTGTAATACATAAAGTTTTCACTAAGAGATTTCTGCAGAGTTCTTAAAACTGTTTAACAAGTATGCATTTATGCCACTTCTTTCAGCTGTAGATACGGACTGATGAAACAACATAAAGGCAGAAGTGAAGGCATGGCACAAAGTACACCTTGCAGGGATAGTGATATCAAAATACTGTGTATTGGGTAACTTACCACTTTGAGCATCGCCTGGAATTACAAAAAAAGAAAAATGTGTCAGTCATCGTTTTGTGACCGTACATTTTTTGTGACAATACTGCATCCTTATTTAAAAAAAAACAAGAACCAACAGACATGATGATGAAAAAAAATGCAAAACCAAAGCATTATCAAGTCAAAAAGAGGAAAGTGATCAGTTTCATCCAAAGTTGGATGTATGAGACAGTGCTGCACAAACAAGGTCGCTATGACAATGTGGCAAAGAGCCGCTTACTAATTTATCTCAGAAGACAAACCACTATTTCCTGCTTTGCACTAAAACGTACAATAAACCTGTGCTTTTTAAACTGCGTTCTGTTTGGACATATCACTCTATCTGTGTGAACAATATCTATGCTATACATATGAATGGAGAGGTTTTTGGAGCTTTTTTTGCTTTTCAAATTCTGTGTTCTGATATGACAGTGGTTAGAGAAATTGAATAAAAATGGTGGTGTCACTACAGTTCTGGATTTGAAAATGCATTTGTTCTAAATAGGTCTTTGTTTTGTCCATCTCTTCTATTTATTGGTAGCACTGAGAGACAAGTGTGGAGGTGATGGGGGACAGTCAACAATGAGTCTCAGGATGTGGTTTGGCGCGTTCTTGTTTCACACTATTGAGCAGAGATGCGTGCTCTCTGCAAGTGACATTTCATCAGCCAGTGCAACCTGCTCATGTTTTGTAGTGACTAATTTGAACTGTTTCAATTGACGGTTTGAAAGATGCCATTGTACTTTGCAATTATGTCAGATATAAGATTCTCTTTCCAAACCCTTACAGTATGTTGTTGTGTCATAATTATATTTGGTTCGACAACATTTAGCCAAGTAAAACAAAAGCTGGCACAGTGGGAGAAAAGCCTTCTGCTCTTTATGGAGTTTTAATATGTTTTTAATGACCAAGCTAGTTTTTACTCCTTAGGCCAGAGTGTGCAAACAAATGTGATGGCCACACGGCAGCATCAGCCTCTTAAAGGTAGCAAATATGTATAATATAATATATATATATATACATTTTGTATTATATTTATTATAATAATAATATATTTAATGATTGCTCAAATGTCCTATTTAAGTCAAGTTATCTAACATTTCGTGACTCTCGTTATTTTTATCTCACAGACACAGTTTTAATTGTACATCATGCTGAACATTTTTCACTGCACTTCTTCATTTTAGACATCACACTTCCCATTTTTTCATGCATTTTAAAGTCATGTACTTGTTCATCTCAGCTTGCTTGGCCCATGCAGTTCTGCTCTGCTCTGCCAGGAAATGAAGGCAACTCAGAATGGAACACGGAAGTGGTCAACTTTTTGATCACTCAACTCTGTCCTGTTGCATTTAAAGAAAACTTCAACATAATAGGACACATCAGCTTGAACCCAGTTTTTTTCATTTAATGCAGCTAGCTTTGCTGATTTTTCTCAATTCATTTTTGAATTTTTTTTTTAACAAAAAATTGTTTGTTCTACTTTTACACACATGCACACACACTAAATGCATATACACTCATAAAATGTTGACATGTGTTTGGTTGTTTTTTGTTGTTGTTGTTTTTTATTTTTATTTTGTTTTATTTTATATTTTATAATCTAAAGTACTGAAAAATAATTACTGTCATATTTAGAATTAAATTAATTAAATGAACAAGACAGGTTAATGGAGGCTTCTTTTATCTTCTGTCAAGTGTATTTACTTAGTGTAGAAAAAACTCTCAGCTAAATAACTAGAAAAATTTTAATATATAGTATAATAAAGTACATAAAAATTATACTGATTTATAGTATATATATAACACACACACTCTTACATACTTATACGTTGTATATAGTATGTTGGTAAGTGTACCAATTTACACACATACATACATCAAAATTATTTAAATTCATTGCTTTTGTGAATATTCGTCACTAACCACCTTTTTAAATATGCAGCTTTAAAAGCGTAGCGTATGTAGTTTCTTTCTTTGTGTTTAGTTTACTTTTGTTTAGGTACTCAGAATTGTAACAAATATATAACACTCGAAGCCGTTAAGGTTAAAGTGAAAAAAACTTTCCAGATACACAACCCAAAACTATTCTCATCTTTGACAGATGTGCCCGCATCGCCCCGCATATCATGCAATTACACATCCGCAAAAACACATATGCACTGTACACACTCATACCATGAGGCATACAAACACACACACACACACACACACACACACACAATGTTGAAGCAGAACTGAAACACAATTGCCACATTTTTACCAAATGAAAGTATATTGTTTAAAGGATTCACAATTATCTGTGGTCTTGTGTTCGGAAAGTTTAAGACAGTTACACAGACAGCGACACATTTCAAAGGCATGTTGTACTCCTGTACCCCAGTTTTTACTTTAAACGGTAACAACTTATTAAACAAAAAGATAACTGTCCAGCGTTTTTATGAAAAGGTTCAGTCCCTTTCTCAGGCATAGAAGATATTTTACCTTTTTCATAAATACAATCAAACCCTCATCAATTATATGTTTTTCAACTTCAAATACAGTTAAGTTGGAGGTTTACATACCTCATTAAATTCAGTTGGCCACCATTTATGGCTTGCATCATCTACAGGTTTTTATTTTAATTTTTAAAATCTTTCAGATGACAGGTTCAAAGGACACAATTTCAGAGATCACTTCCTCCCTGTATTCCTTCATAATGAAGGCCACTCCAAAACTGTACATTGTAGATTGGACAATTGCAGGTTACTTACATTTGTTCAGACCAATGATCCCAGTCCAGAGCAGCAGGATTGTGAGACCACAAAGACCTGCCATTTCCAGGATTTAGGGTGTGTACAGCCACAGACCATACAGTTGGAACCTACCGGCGGGTAATCACAAGCCAAATCGATGCTGTATGTCCAATTCCTACTTCTAATCTAAGAGAGAAATAAGTGTAAACGTTTTCTTATTTTATCCTTCATATGTCTTCTGTCTCATTAGACAATGCAGTTTCCTGGACTTGTTCCCCAAACCCTGGAGTCATTCGCATCTGGTTTCAAGTCAAGAAAGTCGCAGTGATGTCACACCAAAAGAGCCTGCCTTCACCTTAACGTTAAATGACAGGAAGCTTCATTTCAGCTACGCCACCAAGAACAGGAAGTCTCTCATCTAATCTTCACTTGCTTTTGCTCAAGTGTGAAAGCCCTCTAGCTTGAGAAAACAGAGAAGTTTAGCTTTAGAGTGAAGCTTTTGAATTTGAAGATTTCATCTGACAAATTAGTTTTTTTGGATACATCCTAAATATGTACCTTTGTCTCTCCATATGAACAGAATATCAACGGACACAGTAGTGAGAGATAATAATGATTTCGGAGTCTTCTGCCTGATTTTTTTTTTTTTTTTTTTTTTTTTTTTTGACTGCACAAAATCAGTCTTTTTTCACACCACTGTTCTTAAGCTTACAGTCAAGCAGCAATGTAACCAAAGCACATGAAGAGCTAGCACCACAAGCACAGAGATGCAGCCTTTCTTTTTGTAAGCTCTGTTCTCTAGAAGACACAAACGTGCGGCCGTTGGCTCCAGAAGTGAATTTCTTCATTTCTGCTATTTATCCTACTTGAAATACATTTGTAAGCGATTTGTAAGGTCTCTCTTCAAAGTCATTGATTGTGTGGTGTGTTTGGTAGTCACGCCCTGCCTCAAAATGCCAAAATGCTTTATTTCTGTTTACACACACGTATACTGTGTGGTGAGCTAATGCGAATCTGGATGGAACATAGTCAACTGTTTAATGCAGTCATATGAAAATAATACATGGAACTAAGCACAACCATTTTTTGTTGGTTCCAGTTTAGATAAATATTTAGCTAATTAATGTTTTTAACTTCCAATCATACGACAGCTCCACCGTGGATTACAAAGGCAAGAGCACATAGATTTTGTGTAACCTTTTTTAAGGTTTGGGTTTATAAACTGATTGTATCCATTTTTTTTTTTTTTTTTTTTTGTGGAAATCAGCTAGAATCTGAAAATGAATAGGAACAAAGATTTGACATATTTAGTATGAAGCTAAATATGGATTTCCTCTGATACCAATGAAACCATGGTATTTGGCTATTTCCACTTCTAACAGTATAGTGTAAGTTCTTGTAATCAGGAAGTGGCCCTCAAAAAAAACACCATCATATTCATGCAACCGAAATGACAGTGAATTTAATCTTTTTTCTTTTTTGTTTGGTGTGGGTCCTAGCACGTACTAAAACCATGTACACTGATTATCTTTTAATGCAGTCAGTTATCCAGATCTGACATAAATGTGGAAAGTATAGACCTAGATGCTGTCTTCATTACATAGAAATATCAGCAAATTAATCTTCATTTTACTGAAATACTGAAACACCTTTTAATATGAGTAACAAATTGCTACCATATGAAAAAAAATAAAAAAATCAGAAGTAAACAATATGCTATTCTAACTATTCTAATATCATGTAGTGCCTTGTTGTTTTGTAGTTTATATGGCCTCATAAACCCAAGTTAAATGTCAACTCAATTTCTATGTAGTCAGTAGATTAATCCCATTATAAATCCCATATGTTAAACATATCATGTATCTTTTGTCTCTCTTCATGAATGAATTCACAGCAATGGAAATTCCCTATAAAGACGTTGTGGGACTGTACTCTGTGTGTGTGTGTGTGTGTGTGTGTGTGTGTGTGTGTGTGTGTATAAGGGAAAGAGACAAATAAAAAAATAACTGTAACTACTGTTAGTCTGTGTCAGCATTTTGGCCTCATCTTCCAAAAGGAGCAATGACAGAACATTTCTGCTCATCTTTTGATAAGTAACCAAATCATGTTAGGCCTCATTATGCAAAACACAAATTAGCACAGTGAAATGCAGACTTCTCTCTACATTCATCTGAATCACATGATAAAATTGTAATCTTACACTTGTCCATTTGGCTTTCTCACTACCTTTTTACAAACCACAAACTGAAAACAGATGTCACATGGAATTAGAAATGGCTCATTTACTGGACAGATTCAGATAGCCACCATATCTCCCTACTCATTCTTTACGCTAGGCCTCCTGTTGTGTTCCGCTTTAATTTGGTCAATTGACATCCTCTCTCAAAAAAAAAAAAAAAAAAAAAAAAGTATTTCATTCAGTCTGATTATCATGAAGTTCCACAATTTTGTCCACAAAGGGCATTTGAACATAAAGCAAATTAAGTTCATTTTCCTAAAATTTAAGTTGTTTTTATTTAACTAATATTGGACACCTGTGGTGCTCCTGGACAAAAATGAATGGTCATTTGAAATTCAAGGGTGAGACTACAATAAGTATATTAAATTGACTTCAGGCTCATGCTCATTCATCAAATGGATGCAACAATCATTGTGTGCCATAAATTAAGTGCTTTTTTTGGATGGCATATGCAAAAAGCATCACGTGCTGTCCAACATGCACGAGAAAAAAGAAAGCGTATCAACCTTTAAACAAAATGGTGTGCAACCCAAATATTTGGTTATCCTTGGCAACACTTTTACCGTAGTCGCTGTTGTTCTTTAATGTGATCATGAATTAATTTTGTGATATTTTCACATGTAATTTTGGGCCTATGTCCTTTCTCTACCAATAAAATCATGTTAGTCAGTTTTACCAGGAACAGAAAACTCTTTATTTTGCGCCACTATAAAGAATTGACATAGTTTTAAAACTGATTAGCTCTCTTAGCTTTGACACAATGTAGTAGTCTGATAAGTTGCATAACATGTGAGTATGCATTTTATGTGGGTGGGACAATCTGGGGCAGGCAGGCGGGTGGGGGGGTCCCTTGAAACATATGTAGGCAAAAGAGTCATTTCCTGTAGGCTGGTGCCTGGTGCCTCTTGAAATGACTATAGAGTGAGAAATGATGGGTAAATTTTGTAATTTGTGATAAAAAAATGCTCTTCTTTCAAAAAAACCTCCTTACATCCATGTTGGCTGGCGAGCAAATACACATCTGTGGGGACACAGAGTTTAAATATTCATTTAAAAGAGAACCCCTCTTCACATTGCTATCATATAAAATGGTTAAATTTTTACAATTTTATAAATGTGCTCTTTTAGCGTTTTTATTTAATGTATGTTTTAATTGGAGTAGATTGACAGATTCTGTTGTTTTGAATACATTATCACTGAGAGAAAGTGCTGTTTAAGCCAGTTGGTCTTCTGCTCCTGGAGACCATCTTCTTCGAATTTTGACGTGTTGTGCGTTCAGAGATGGTATTCTGCATTGTTGGGTTCTAATGAGTAGTTACTTGAGTTAATGTTGCCTTTCTATCACCTCGAAGCAGTCTGCCCATTTTCCTCTGACCTCTCACATCAACACTGTATTCTCCTCCACACCTCCACTGCACACGGGATATTTTCTCTTTTTCCAAACATTCTCTGTAAACCAGAGAGATGGTTGTGCGTGAAAATCCCAGTAGATCAGCAGAAAGACTCAGACCAATGGATGAAATGAAGTAGTTCATCCATTAGTCCCCCAGGTCAACTGTATCACAACACACAAGTAGAAAACGTGGCTGGAGAAATTGCCAGCACAACAATCAAGGAGATCAGTGTGAACGTTGCTTTATATGTGGACTAAGTGGTCATCTCTTCTGGAGATGTAGGACAAGAAAGGGTCCCACAAACAAGCCAGGACAGATAGCCAGGACAGATAGCCAGGACAGATAGCTATGCCAGCTAGCGCGGCACACCCATACCAGTGGCCCAGTAGAAAACAAGTCACAGCTAGCTGCCTAAATATAAGCTTATTCCAGACATTAGTCAGCACCTTGAGGCAAAGATAGCCAAGACAGCATCACAGGAAACAGAAGTTGTTCGAGTCCATCTCCAATCAGCAACAGAGACAAGGACTCCTTAACCTCATTGGAAAAAAATGATGTGGAGACCAAAGGTTTATGGGACACAGAATCACAGGTCTGTCTCATAAATTGGAAATGGAGGCTACAGAATGGTCGACACACTACTATCGGAAGCATCGCCGAGCTCATTGGACCAGGTATACTTGATGGGCGAGCCGAGAATAAGACCCCGACTCTGTTCTCTGGATGGGTTGAACTGAAAGTTGGGTTATCCTCAGGTAGTCCCACGGAGTTAGAACTGATAGTTCCAGTGTTAGTAACAAATGATAATGGGGTGGCAGAAGAGTCAGTCATTGGGTTTAATGTTATTGAACATTTTTCTTGTGTGACGGTAGTGAATGTCCCTCCCAGGCCACCGTATGGTTTGACAGCAGTCAGCTCCACCCGCTACTCATGTACCAATTCATATAAGCCGGCCAGCAAGGTGTCGGCCTTCCCTCTGCTGGTTTTATCTGTTAGTATGCTTTATGCGTGTGTGTTTGTGTACACTCTCTGTCTGGTATACCTTCAGTCCTGTTCCCTGGCTACCCCCCTGCTCCCGCATGTTGAATCCCATATGGGGTACTGTGTCCACAAGAGACAGACCGCCACTGCTGTTTTGTTTGCATTGTTTGTCTTTTGTTTGTTTAATTTGGGTTCATTGTTGCTCCAGTCATTCTATTTTTGAGTTATTTCTGTATTATTTTTCCTTTTAATATATTAGGTAGTTTTGGTTAGGTTGTTTTTTTTTTGTTTGTTTTTTTGCCCTTTGTTATGTTAGCCCTCCAGGGCCTTGATTGCTTTCCCCCCAAGACACTTTTAATAGATTATTGTAACAGTGTGTGTTTTTAACATGTTTCTTGTTTGTCTTTTTCTTTGCACTTGTGCTGCAGGACTGGTGATAGCGTGGCTGCCGGGATGGTGTTCGGAGTTTTCACTCCAGCTTCGCACCCCCTTAAAAGTATGTGTGTGTTGTGGTAATTTTGCACGTCCTTCACACTTTATAGTAGTTTAGCAGTGTATAGTATAGTATAGTGTCGTAGTGCAGTTTGGTTATTTTGCTGTGTGTGTGTGTGTGTGTGTGTGTGTGTGTGTGCATACGTTGGGCGCGTAGCGTGGTGAGTATTCTGTCCCCATTTAACTGTCTCCTCCCCGACTACAGCTACGCCAAGCCATCCTGTAGTTCCTGCCTGTCTTGTAAATTGGTTAGGTTCACTAAAGTTTGGTTTATTCTCAATTGTGCTGCTTATTGTAATAAAGATTGTAATCTTGAGGGAACCATTTTTCCTTGACCATTATTTGATGGTACCATTTTGTGGGATCTGTGGCCTTCTAGGTGGTTTTAGTGAATCTTATAATTGAAGTAACTGAATGTACTCCAACTTAATTCTGAGCCCTGATACGGCTCCAGTGACACTTGACATGGGCATAGATCCACCACGTGTTGAGGCAGAAGCAATTTATGCAGCATTTTCTTTTGACTGTAAGAAAACAGAGGTCTTCCTTGTGATGGAAAGTGATGGAAAGTAGGGATGATTGGTTTGGTAGACGCACTGTGAAAGTTGGCAGAGAAAGCATGACCATCCCATCTGGTCAAACAATAGTAGTGAATTGCAGTGTTAGAACAGGCCTACATCCAGACAAACAGAATGCTCTGTTTGAACCTTCTTCACATCCTCTACTGCCAGAGGGATTGAACGTGAAAGAATGTGTGCTCCACTTGCAGAGAGCCCCTCGATCCCACCTGACTATCCCAGTAACAAATGGCACTGCACGTGAGCTAACGTTACACCCCAAAGTCTAACTTGGACAGACTCAACTGGTGAAAAATGGGTTAGGGTTAATATCAGCAGATCTTGAGACTGTGACCTATAACAATGGAAAGGTAACTATATATACAGCGGAAACTAACACAAAAGAACTAGAACACAATATAGAGAGTGAAAATTACGATAGTTGGGACACTCCTGTTCCTCAGCCATCTCTCCCCCATACAGCAACAGAAGGTCAAGCAGCTCCTATGTGAGGAGGGGGGAGCTTTTGCACTGGATGAGCACGATGTTGGCACCATACCCTGACTTCAGCTCAAGATCAGTTCAAGAGTGATCCTACACCTGTGACATGAAAATGTGTCAGTACCAAAGCCTCTTCACAATGAAGTAAGAGTACCTGGAAGACATGTTGAACCAGGGTTGGATAAGAAAATAAAAGTCCTTTAAACCAATCCCATTGTCTGTGAGAGGGAAAAGAATGGCAGCCTTTGGCTGTGTTGTGATTATAGGACGTCCCTGGCCGCCATCCCATTCCACGCATACAAGACATGCTCAACAGTCTCATGGAAAGTTCCTGTTTCTCTGTCCTTGACCAAGGGAAGGCCTATTGCCTAGCTGGAGTCTGGAAGCCGTCCTCAGTCTGGCCCCGAAGTCGTAAAACACCTGAGCAGTTCAGGGGCTGCATCAACTATTCTCCACCATTTGTTGTCTACACTGACAACAATCCTCTGACAGTGGTGCTTACTACTTCCAAGGTAAATGCACTTACTCACAGGTTTGTAGCTGAAGTCGCAGATGTCCAGTTTTCAATCAAGCAACAGCCTGGCAGAGCAAACTTGATGCTAATGGTCTCTCCCACATGCCTTTGGACCTGGAATGCTATAATCAGAACCATACGCAAGCTGTTTTACCTGAGGCTATGAACAGTGTCACACAGGCTGTAGCTGTGCAGGTTCAGGAAGCAGAACACTCAGTGTGCCCACAATCAGTGCTCTCTTCGATGAAGGGAATGATGCGACAATGACATCCCTAAGGCATCTCTGAGGGAAGCACAAAGAGAAGACCCTCTCATTGGTCAGGTTCAAATAAGTGTCCAAAAGACACAATACAGGTCCACAAAAAAATCTGCTGTTCTAAACAGACAAAAGCAGAGGCGACATCTGGGTGATGATGGGTTCCGCCCGATCGCAACTTCTCCTTCTCAAAAGGTTCCATTCGCTGGTTTACAAAGAACTTTGTGAGGACATGAGCCATCTTGGAGCTGCGAGAGTTTTGAATCTCATCAGAGATTGCTTTTATTGGCCTCACGTGAAAAAGGATGTAGAACATCATGTCACATGTGACTGCAGATGTCTGAAAAACAAGCACCCTAGGCAACCAACAAGAGCTCGGCTCACCAACATATTCATCACACATCCTTTTTTTGTTGGTTCCCATTGATTTTCTGCATTTGGAGAGATGTAAGGGTGGTTATGAATATATCCTTGTAGTGATGCACCACTTCACAAGGTTTGCGCAGGTTTACATGACCTCAAGAGAATGGCCAGGTGGAAAGATTTAACACAGAGGTCTCCAGCTCCAGTCCCGGAGAGATACTGTCCTGCATGTTTTAGATGTTTCCTGTTCCTCAGCTCGTCATCAAGCTCTGCTGAGGTCCGATAAGGAGCCACTCATTTGAATCGGGTGTCCTGGGGCAGGAAACATGTCTCAGACTATGCTGAGAAGTGGAGGTCCAAAATGACTGAGACTAAGACAAGAAAGTGTATGGAGCAGATTTGTAACCAGGATTACTAGCACGCAACCTGAATGATAAAGGAGGACAAAGGAAGTTCAGGTCATTCTGGGAAGATCAACTGTATGTACTAAAGCACAGGAGACACCAGGACAGACCACTGTATGAACTCAAGGCAGAAAATGGAAAGGGATCCATCCATCATGTATAGGAACTTTCTGGTACTTTATGACTTTCTCACAGAGGCCAGCTGAAACTGTCAAGCGAAGGAAGGAAAACCACAAACTCTGTTGCTGCGAAGAGGAAGACAGTTCTGATGACGAGGAGCTGTGGGATTGCAGTGGTAGCTCAGAGCACCAGAGGAAGATTATTCAATGCCACAAGAAGGGTTCACTGATGATCCAAACCCAGACAGTGAAGATGAGTCCTCCCAGTCAGTTGCTAGTGTCCAAGAGGATGCAGACCTCTCATCTGCTCCAGAGAAAAAGTATAAGAAAACCAAACATGATGTTTACGAATCACACCTTAAAAAAGCTTACTGCCTCATAAAGGAATTTTTTCCTTGCCACTGTTTCCAAGTGCTTGTTCATCGGGGGATCTGTTGGGTCTCTTTAAATCACTTTATAAAGAGTTTGGT
The DNA here is from genome assembly GCF_900963305.1 of Echeneis naucrates. Lineage (NCBI taxonomy): Eukaryota > Metazoa > Chordata > Actinopteri > Carangiformes > Echeneidae > Echeneis > Echeneis naucrates. The sequence goes on from NC_042514.1 coordinate 19,988,650, forward strand.
CTAGACCTCCTCTATGTGTAAATTGGCTTGATGTAACTGTCATGATTTGGCGCTATACAAATAAATCTGATTTAATTTGATTTGGCAAATGGCCAAGCAGCAGAGCGTAAGCGGTATTCTAACACATGTGAAAGGAAGAAAAATGATTTCTGCATAGTATACCCCTCATGCATTTGTAACAAGCCGGCTAGATTATTGCAATAGCCTGTTTACCGGTATCTCCAAAAAAAATCAGTCAAACGTCTACAACACTGCTGCACGATGCCGCACGCATTCTAACCATGTCCAAAAATATACTCGCATCACCCCAGTCCTTAAGAACCTGCACTGGCTCTCTATTCAGGCCACAATTTGATTTTAAAATTCTCTCAATTGTCTATAAAGCACTAAATGGGTCATCACAGCACTGTTCAATCCGCACACACCATCAAGATATCGCAGGCCATCATCCAGTGACCTCTTCATCGTCCCCAGGATCAAAACCAAATTAGGCGAATCGGCTTTTAGTGCTGATGCCCCACAAAGTGTTCTTCTCCCCCCCACAATATCAGAAGTACTCCATCTATCAGTACTTTCAAAAGCAGACTCAAGATGTTTGCTTTCTTTTCCATAGGCCAGTCCCAAGTCACCAATTTATGTTTTTCATCATGTTTTTTATTATTATTATTCTTTATTTGTGTTTGTATATAACTGTACATTGCATTGCTCTGTTTATTTATACATATTTGTTTGTTTTTGTAATTATGCTGTAAAGCACATTGAGTTGTCTTTAGCAGGAAATGTGCTACATAAATAAAGTTTCTTCTTCTATTCCACTTCTACCCCTCCCCCCTGCCCCCGTGTGTCACCTCCTCTCTCTCCCTCCCTAACCCTAACCCCCCCCACACACAATCCAACCGGTCGAGGCAGATGGCCGCCCCCCCTGAGCCTGGTTCTGCCCGAGGTTTCTGCCTCTTAAAGGAAGTTTTTCCTTGCCACTGTTTCCAAGTGTTTGCTCATCGGGGGATCTGTTGGGTCTCTTTAAATAATTTAAAAAAGCGTTTGGTCTAGACCTGCTCTATATGTAAAGTGCCTTGATGTAACTTTGTTATGATTTTCCGCTATACAAATAAATCTGATTTGATTTGCTTTGCTGATTAGCATCACAGCTCAGTACGGTTAATGAAGCCCTGCAGAAACGTGTTGAGCGATGTGCTTTTCTGTTTGTAAATATTTCTAGAACCCCTGTACATGTGTGTGTGTGTGTGTGAGTGAGTGAGTGCGAAAAGTGGGGCCAGTAGCAGGAAAAACATGGACTCGAGTTCAAAACTTGTGATGTACAAAAGACATCACAACGTGAATTATTCTGTAATGTGCCGATCATTTTGACCCGGAAACACAAAGCTAAGAAAATCATCAAATGAACACAACAGGGGGACAAGACATACATAAAAATGGCTGATGGTTGAAACTCCAGCTGAATATCAGTCAGCTGTGTTACAAAAGCAGAGTCACTTGAGATTAATTAACATTTTGCACGTGCATAAGCCCCGCCATCCTTCTTTGGTTGAAAGGCTGACTGGAGGCGCTCGCATTCTTTATATTTAAGTTGGAAAAACAATTAGGATGTCAATTATTTTCAGCATCCTTCATTTTACCTTATTTACTCTATATCATCACTTGAGAAACATTCAACTCCCTTTGCCTTTTGCACAATTTAGCGTGGAATCGATTTGAAATGAAACATTTTAGCGACTCTGTACACTCAGACTTAGTTAGTATATCCGTTCTTCCTGGTAGATGGGTTAGGGTACGAACTGTCATATTGGTCTGGGCTTTAGCCATTCCAGTATCTTCCCATGGCTATACTAAAAGGTGAACCCTCAGCTATACAGCTGTTCCTCAAGCACCAATCTGTGTTTGAATTCTGTGCCTCATTTCTTGCATCAATTCTGTCCTGTTACTGATGTTGGGCCACAGACGAAGGAGGCTCCACTGAACCCCGACGCTCGCCTTTTCACACCGAGATACTTGCGACCCAGGTCTACAAAAACCTCCATTTGTTCTTCCTCACTCTCTCTTATCCTCTGGTGCCTGTTCCCTTGCGGCCCTTAGTCTGCTCTCAGCCCCACATCCTCTCTTGGATTTGTTCTCATGGCTCCGAGGTTGTTCCTGACTTCCTTTGCAGCTCTTCGCTCTCCCCATGGTAATGACACGAAGATGACTAAGAGTGGACGCCTCAGATTTGATTCAACATCTCCCTGCTGTTTCCTGCAAGCAACAGGCCTCAAGTTAGCATCAACTGCTAACTTAACAGAAACACCATTACCACAGCCAACCCATAGAACAAAGGAGGAATCTAACCACTCTGACCTGCAGCTCTGGACTCTGCATACTGGAATTGGACAAAGCAAATGGCAGGACAGTGCTCGTCCAAAACTGTACACTTTTGATAGCCAATTACCAATGAACTACCTCAGCCCAACACTGACAAGGACCTTTATAGCTGGTGTTGACGTTTTACAGCAGGGATGATGTCAACCAGGTGATGAACAGTTCCTCGTCATCATCAGATAAAGTAAGTTCTGTCTAGACACTTTATTTTTTAATACATTTGAGAATGTTTTTTTCATGCTCTCAAAATCACGCCAGTGCAACTCCTAGTGGGCCAAAATAGATTTTCATTCATTTTATTATTATTGCAAAGATCAGAAACATCCTGCCTGAAGAGGATACAGAAAAACTACTCCATGCATTTGTTACCTCTACACTAGACTACTGTTACTCATTGTTATCTGGATGTCTCAGGCCTTCAGTTGATTCAAAACGCTGCCACACGAGTATTAACAGGAACTAGAAAAACAGATCACATTCCTCCTGTGCTCGATTCTCTTCATTGGCTCTCAGTGAAATTCAGAATAGATTTTAAAATCCTTCTGTTAACGTATAAAGCTCTTAATGACCAAGCTCCATCATATCTCATAGTTCCTTACTGTCCCAGGAGGTCACTTCCCTCTCTGGATGGAGGTCTACCTAAATCAGGAGGCAGATCTTTCAGATATCAGGCTCGTCTTCTTTGGAACCAGCTCCCAGTATCAGTCTGAGGGATGGACTCAAAGCCTTCCTTTATGAGAAACCCTACAGTTCAAAATTCAAGGTTTAATTACTCTTTTTCTTTTAGTTGTGCTGCTATAGGCCTCACCTGCTGGGGGTTGCACTGAGCTCCCTCTCTCTGTTTCTCTCTGTGGCTCTCTCGCTTTCTTTCCCCAATGCATGTACTTACAACATAACATGTCTCTATCTTTGTCTCTTCCTGTAGTCTGTGTTTTGTCTGCCTGTCCTCTCTCTTCCTTTCCCCGTCCTACAGGTGCTGAATCATCTCTGCTCCATGTTCCTGTTCTGCACCTGCTGCTGCAGGAGTTACCTTTAGTGATCATTACACACTACTGCTCACTTCTTCTCCCCTACTGCTAATATTTAATATTTATGAGCACGCATTTAGAACTAACAGGTTTTCTGATTGCTTGGTTTATATTTTCCATGGCATCTTCTCTTCTCCTGTTATTGTTCTCCCTCAGTCCCTCTACTGAGTCCCCCCTTCCTCTCCTCCACGCTCACTCTCACTGCCTCTGCTTCTCTCTCTGCCCCCCCCCCCCCCCACCCATCTCTCCCTCTCTCAGCCCAATCAGTGGAGGCAGATGGCTGCCCTCCCTGAGCCCTCTTATGTTTTCTGAGGTTTCTGCCTCTTAAAGGAAGTTTTTTTTTTTCTCATCACTCTCGCCAAGTACTTACTTTTGAAGAGATATGTTGGGTTTCTTTACCAACTCCATAAAGAGTTTGGTCTACACCTGCTCTGTATGTAAAGTGCCTTGATGTGGTGCTATATAAATAAAGTTGATTTGATAGTTGTTTCAGTATAGCCACTCTCCCTTTAAGGCCTGCTGAGATTAGGTTGTCAGTCACAAAGACACATGGGTTTTTGTTCATCTCCCTTCATGCCTACTCTGTTCCAACTGATCACGGTGTGCCCCATAGTCTGAATACTTGTGAAAGAACCAGAAAATATTGTAAAAACATGTTTTCATTTTGAATAGTTGACTGAAGTTTGGTGAAGAACAATATTTTCTTGAGCAACTGTATATTTACAGCTATCCCGCATCAGTTTTTTGATAGCAGTGCTATTTGATGTTCATTTGCAGTTTGGTGTTGTGATGTGTTTGCTTTAGTTTACTTTCTGTTTCATGTTATTAACCACTTTTGATATTTTTACTACCCAACAATAGCTGACTTTCTTACGGTAAGCTAGGGTTTGGCATTCTCCGAATTTCAGCCATGTGTGTTTGAATGTAAAAGAAGATAGGTATCTCGAGGCAGAGACAATGCACAGATGAGTCATGCATTAGTATGTGAATTGGAAGCAAACTAACTAAGCCTGCTAAAGTGCTCTTGTCTCAGAACAGTTAACCAGAGTGTTAATTATTTCAGTCCCAAGTCAATGTTTACCAAAAAAAATCAATTTAAATATAATAATAAAGTACTCATAAATAAACTCATATTAATGAAAATATGAAATATGAAATACATATTAAATGACCTTACAATGAGGTCTATAATACCACCACTACTATGTATTGGCACCATTTGTATATTCGTGTAAAATTGCTCATTGTATCTCATCTGGTCATGATATGACATAATTCCAGTTTCGAGCGGGTGGTATTAAAGCCAAATGGAAGAAATATGAAGCTGATAAAACTCCTTAAAGCACTTTTTTTCGATATTGCATTAGGTTATATGTCAAATCATATGACCTAACTATGGCATTCAAATTTCCATTTAGCGTTAGCCTTAGTTAACGCTGGTGAAGTGAAGTGAATTCCTGTTTCACATCCATTAGAGGGAAACCTCTGCAACAAGGTGGAGGGAAACTCAACAGTGTCTTTCCTTCCACTTAACAGAAATTCCTTTGTTTGGTTTCACAGAAAATATTAATTTGATCTTAGATTAGTATATTCATGAGCCTATGATTGAAATCTCCTCGATCAGCAGTCAGCTAAAAAAAAGTTTAGACAGGAAGCTGACAGGTAGATTTCATTGATTTCCAGTTACTGATTGGTGAGCATTAACATACTGTTGTTGTGTGTGTGCATGTTCACAGCAGACATGTCTGGTATTTATTTTGAGCGCTGGAGGTTTATATATGAGTTGAGGAGAAGGTGTGGTTTGGATAAGAAACTGTCATAGCTTCCTCAATTTCTAAAAAAAAAAAAAAAAATCTGGGTTGTTTCTCAAATATTTCATCTTGCATCCTCACATGACTTCTACTCCCTCTCCTTTCTATCTAATTTCCTCTCCTCATCCACTTTTCTCTGTGCCAGTGAAAATGTAAGGCTCCTTATAAAGGCAGTGAAGGAGGAGGAGGAGAGAGGCCACAGGCTGTTCTGGAGGTTTAGATCTCTTCTGTCTATTTAAGTTCGTGTTCATCGCTCCTCTGTGCAATTGCAGCTGTGACCACAGGGAGGTGAGATAAAAATGGATTTGCAAGCGAGGCATGCATGTGCTTGCATGCGTGCTACACCCAGATGAATGCAATTTTTCTTCCACTTTTGAGCACCTACACTTTGTATGTGGGCTGAGGTGACACTGTCATTGTGTAGTTCACTATACGCAACATCTGCCATTTGACACTCAAACACAGTCCTTTGTATGTATGCATTTGAGTAAAATGAATCTTTGTAAAGGATGATAGCGGATACACTATACATGTTATTAACCTTTTGTGAGAGATAATGAAAATCATAAAATAGAAAAAGGTGTTTTGGAGGTGTGCTGTTGTTGTTGTTGCTGTAAAGCTGAATGGCTCTGAATGGCATCTTCATTCACCGAGCTTTGAGAAAACAGGGGTTGTGCTTTCACTGTAAGAATGTAGTGAGTGACAAGTGCTTTCACTTCTTACACATAGTAACTGATAGCATGACAAAAATACATTTACAACAAAATATCTCATCTCTTTTTTCTTTTTTCTTTTTTTTTTTTTTTTTTGCCAAAGCCTTAAACTAAATGGAAACAAACAACTTGTGTTTATCGGAAGAGCCATGTTGAGTGTTGAGAGATTATTGTCAGAACAACCTCTTTTACACTTCCCCTTTTTCCTTCCTGTCTGCACTCTTTAATAGATTGTGCCATTGCACACTCTTACCGTCAAGAGTCTATGTATCCTTTCTACTCACTAAGATACAGTTTAAATGAAGCCGTACCGTCCAAATCTGGCAAAGGAAAAAATATCTTTTATTTCATTTCCAGTTCACAACTCTCTGCAGTAAACCACTAGGCCTCGTGCTGTGTTACTTCATCAACACAATCAGCCCTCTGCCTCCAAAGTTTCACAACATGTCTGTGCTGTGAGGTGGTGAAGCAACAAGAAGCCACTGGAGGGCAGTGTGGCTTCATGTTGCACCACAGCTCTTCTCCTTTTTCATGTATGCTTCTCCCCTCACTTGTTTTTGGGAATAGCCAAGTGGCTGAATAATTTTTTTTTTTTTTTTTTTTTTCACACGCAAACAGACTCTCACACACACACACACACACACACACACACACACACACACACACACCATACACACCAGCTCAGTGTTGCGATTTGGACTCCTTTTGGTTCCTCTCCGTCGATGACTGGCAGGTTCTTAACGAGAGGAGCCTAGAGCATTTGCCCTCTAGGCCTGTACATCAACCATCAGCGTTCACACAAGCACACACACACACAGACACACACAGTCTCCTATATTTACACACACATCCACTCTGTCTCTTTGCAGATATTTTCTGTCCCATTTCTCAAGCTCAATCAGTCAACCATTGGTTAGGGAGTGTTTGACGGTCACTGGGAGATGGTTCAGGTGTAGCTGTGTTATTGTGTTTCTATGAAGCTGCCCTATGCGACGCAAGGAATGCCAAATGCACCATTGTTCAACAACATTCGACGCAAACACATTAGAGCACCACGTGACCCCGCTAAGGGCTAGCTGGGCGAATACGTACGTATATTTGTGTGTTGGTATGTAGGTACTGCTGGCCACAATGATAAGAGAGCATAGCTGGGCTAGTGAAGATGGAAACCCAGAGCAGCATGCTTACTCTCCCCTCCACCCCTTCATGATTCATCCCTCCTCTCCCCTCTGTTCACGCTCTTTTTTTGGTGAGAAAAACCCAATTAAAATGCTATGTGGATGGATACGATGAAGAAAGACATACCTCCTCCATGACATTCTCTCTACTACCACCCATGTAGTGACGGATCTGGTGCATTGAAACTGCGGTGAAAAAATGTGCTGGCACCCACCCTCCTGCTGCCATTAAGTGTTTATATATGTGTGTGTGTGTGTGTGTGTGTGTGTGTGTGTGTGTATTAGTGTAGTATAATATGACATAGCACACGCATATATATATATATATTAATTTGAGGATGAGTGTATGAATCAAAATCTATTGCAAATTCATTCCACATATAAGCAGGTACTTTTTTTGTAAGAGAGAGAGATTCCCCTATGCCAAACAAATACCTGATGGAGCAAGATGGATACATCTTTACATTTCACACACACACACACACACACACACACTGATGGATCCATGTCTTCCATGTATATCTCTGTCCTTGTTTTCTTCTCTTCTCTGACCCAGCATCCATCTGTCCCAGGAGATCCTGCTTTATACTGTCAGACTAGGCCTGTACAGTGTACATACAACACGCACACACACATACATACAGGCTCTCTGTGGGTCATATGGACTGCCAGTCAATCCAGCAGTGGGGTCAGGAACTGGAGATAAGTGTATGGGTTTGTGTTGAGTATGAATGCATGTGTGCATCGATGTTTGGGTCAAGAGGTTGGAAAACTGTGAGAACTCCTCTATTCAGGTCTACTTAATACCGATTGCTGCTGATATTTACCTACTATTACCACAAAGCCTCTCGGGAGTGTGTGTTTACATCCCCAGCAGAAGGTGAAAATACTCTAGAGTTTGACTTTGAAGACATGCTGAAGGGACTCAGTTAACTGCAGAACACAACAACCCCGCACTGAGAGAGTCCACAGAGATAGCAGTAACACCAATCTCACGCCCACACATACACACACACACACGCACAAATCCAATTCTGTACTTTGAGTGGCCATTTAGAAATCTGGACGGCAGTTCACTGACCCAACACTAACAAGGCATCTAGCCTGGCCTTCGAGGAGTGTAGCATCTCTTATCTAGTGACCACACAGCTCTGGCTATCTCCTGACCATGTTTGACCACTGCTTAAACTGATTAGCCTGTCATCCAGTAAAGTCTCTGTTCCAGTTACAGTAAGCAGAGAATGAAATCCATTTCGGGCTGCAACTATGGAATGTGAGGTATCTTTTTATGTGTGCCTGCCAGTATGATATGATAGATGTATAGAAACACCACACCAGCAACCTGAGAGGCATACAAAAGCACAGGCTCCACGAGTATATGTCCATTCAGATTGGAGAAATGATCAGTGGTGGAGAGATGGCAGAGAGGACATGTGATGGCCAAAATGTCAGGGACTGAGGATTCACCCGATTAATGAGAATGTATGGCCTGGACTGATAAAGGACCTGACTGAGGAGCCATGACAAGTCCTAATGCTCAAATGTATAAATGATGTGGGCGGGTGGAGGGGGTGTCCTGGTGATGTTGTTTTGTAGACTCAATTCCTCAAAGAATGGGTGGTGTTTAAGAACAGGCTAGAGACTGCCAAGGACAGAACAACACAGAGTTAGCTAATGAAATTAACCAGAAAACAACAGTCAACTTTTTGGGAAATATATTTATTCACTTCTGGCAGAGTTATCCGAATGAATTCCCATTTTCATATTTATCAGAGGAGTAAAAATGCCAATCTGTTGTCATTTATGGGGGCTACCTTTCTACTTGGTAAGGATTGGTTTCCAGGCACTCAATGAAGGCTTCATAAATAAAACCAAACCAAATCCAATCACGTTTTCATGGTGTCAAATCATAACAGTCACTTCAAGGCACTTCACATATAGAGTTATTTAGATATCCCTCCGTGAGCAAGCACTTGGTGACACTGGCGAGGAAAGCATCCTTTAAGAGGCAGAACCCTCCAGCATTCCTACACCTCACTTTTAGACCCATTAAAAATACAACATGTTCATAACTGGTCTCTCAAAGTAAGCCAGTAAGCTGATTGTGTTACCACTGGATGGAGCCATGCTCATTGTTTCCCCATAGTTTTCAGTCCCTGCTAACTTAACCAGCTCCTGACTGCATGTAAAAAGCTGTATCAATCTCCACTATTCATTTGAAGACAAGGTAAAGTGCAATAGAGGTACATAAAAATGTAAATTGTAGTTTTATTTTGATTTGTGCCGATTGAAATGGCAGATTTGTACTCCCATGTGCAGTGGCTATTGAAAAACTACACATCTGAAAGAGCAATCCAAAATGTGCACACACAAATAGATGTGCACCTATACACACATACACGGAAATGCACACATACACACAAACATGCACACAAAAAGCCTTTGTTGTGTTGAGAGCATTTTTCTCTGTACAACTCCAGCAGAGAGGGGTTAAAATCCGATTGAGTCGATATCACTAGAGAATAACACATTCAACACACAGTGTGAGTGAGTGTGCAGCTCAGCACTTGTGTATGTGACTGCATGTGTGTTTGTGTGAGCAACACGGAGCCTAGGGACTTCCTCCCTCTCCGTTTGCAGCCCTCAGTTGAAATAGAATTGAATAGTCTGAATCCTCAATGGTAAGTGTTCATAAAGTCAATACCAACTGTTAAATCTCCCCTGCATTGGGGTTAAGGGCATTACCATTTCTGAGACTTTAGGAAAACACACACACACACACACACACACAGTGAAGACATACTCGCCAGATGCCCCATGAGATGATGAAATATTTTTGATTCTTTTACAAAATGCCTACTATACATTCTGGTTAAAAATTCCGTTTACTGTAACACATTCATCAAAGGCTTGTTTTCATATTTGTTCACTAATCTCTGAACAATGGTCCTGCTAGGCATTGTTAAAGTGACATCAGTACCTTGGGGACCGCAGCTTCACTGATCTAACTATGCATCATATTCTGTTAAACTCAAGAAGGTTTAAACACGGAGGAAAAAAAGAATTGTATCACTATGAACTACATTAAGGCCTAAATACAAACAAGTGTTTGAGTTTAAGAGTCGAGCTGAATATTCCACTACTGTAGGTTGGAGCTCATCTAAAAGAGGAAATAAATGTTAGATTTTCTTAAAGTACAGGTAGTGTTAATAATGCAGGCTATAACAGTTTGAAGAAGAAGGGAGTAACATTAATGTGCTGTTGCCCTCCCCCCCCAACAAAAAAAAAAAGAAAATGTTTTAACCATCATTTGGTATGTCTCTCATTTCTTTTTTCTTAGTCTCAGCCCTGAGCCCATCAACATTTCCTACACAGCCAAATTTTATCAGCAAATCCATTCTCTAGGAAAGAAAATTGTTGCTGGGTTCGGTTTGTTCTAAATATAATGAGGATATATGCTTAATTTACAAACCTGGCAGGATAGTACTCAAATTCTAAATTTATTGGCAGAATGTTGAGTGGACATCATGTTGGATTTGGAGAAAAACACCTGCCTAATGAGTAGCGTAGTCGTTTGGCATCATACAGGACAAGTTCACAGTAAACGTAGCATGTTCGATTACATTCACCTAAAATCAGGACCTGGACACAAACCTAGTCAGGCGCTTTCATATTCTCACCATCCAGTGCAAGCGCTTGCTGGCAGCTCTACCTCTGTCAATGAATACAGAACTTCAGTCATTGAAGAAATGTAATAAAATCCAGACAGTAATTACACTTCCTACACAGTGTAATGACACCTTCTTTACGTTCTGGCTTTTATAGAATAGACCTTATTATTTTTCATGTACAGCAGTCAAACACAGTTTGTGTTTTGGTTAAGCGTGGCAAACATATGCGATTTGATTTTTAAACTTGAATTGTAAGCTCTTTGGGCTTCAGCAGGGCTAAAAGCCGCATCCAGTTTCTTTTTAGTTCAGGTCAGGTGCAGGTCCTTACAGTATGTGGTGCTATTCACACAGTGACTCTGTGTAGAACCACGATGAGTTATATTCAGCAAATTTGCTATCCAGTGTGGTAGGTAACTTTATGAGTGCAGTCTCTAATACGTCCTGCTGGTCATTAATGGTAGGCCAGTGTGGACTTTTCAGTCTTTCAATGAAAGACAAAGCTATAAAACCCCAGGCTCTGTCACTCAGTGTCATTTAAACCAGGACTGATTGGAACTATCTCTGGCCTTTGCTGTCCCACCTTGCTGCCCGCTTGCGTTCTTTCCTGGTCGGTTCATGAATAATGAATGAGGATATATGCAGGCTACGTCTCAGATATTAATAGAGCTGAAAAACAGAGGGAGAACCATCCTTTGTGCTGCCAGCGATTGTCTCCCTTCCTGCTCATGCCCAGTCGCCACTGCTTTCTTATTCGTCCTACCTTATGTTGCCAGTGGGCCCAGATAAGATACTGTTCAGTTTCTCTTACCTGCTTTCCTCGAGGTATTCAGTTCTTTCCTGGCTGTCAGGAAGGGTGGAATATAACTTAAAAAAAACAGATAAACCTGGGGAAGATAAATAAACTTGGTTGACTTGGCTTGATATGCAAGGCATCTATTGTCTGTTTGACCAGCTCTCTGTCATCAAGGGCAGAGCAGTGAACTCCCTCCTTTTTTATCACATCTTGTCCTTCTTCCAACCCTACAAATGATCTGTCAGTTCTAGCGAAGGGAAGTTCCAGCCAAACCGTGGTAGTCAAGGGCCAGAGGTGCAGTCGGCCGGAGAGCAGGTAACTGAGGCACTCAGCGCACAGTTCTGCTGCATTCTGTTTCATATTCTAAACTACAAAATAGTTGATAGTAATAATGCTCTACAGCACAAAAAGGTTCATGATTTTTCACTCCAACACACATCTTTGTTGGGGCCAAACAACAAGAAGCTTGCTGGCATTGCACACGTGGCATGAGGGGGCTGTCAGTCAGTGAAGTCTGGCGCTGGGTTGGCAGAATTGTTGCCCATGACTCACTGAGCTGGGCCAGAGGGCAGTGTGCTAACTCTTTATTTGTGTGAGGATGCTTCCACATTCAACAATGTGACATCCACACGTTATATGTGTTTATATGTAATCCTTATTCTATTAATGGAGAGGTGTGGTAGACAGACCAGATCAGACCACCTTAAATGTCTGACCCCTGAGCATTATCATCTTATGCCTCCCATGTGTTTCCTCTCCCATCGTCCCTCTTAATCCTATTACCCCTCTATTGGAACCTTTATCTGATCATTTTCAAAGAATAGAAACATATTTCGAAAGTATTTCTTAAAAAAATGTACATATGAGGCTAAACAAATATCTCCAACGCTTTATGTGACATGAAAAAATGTGAATTCAACACATTTCAACATTTTGAGTCAATGAGCCTATCTGTTAAAAGGGAAAACCGCCTCAATAGCCACGCATTATGGAAAGGGAGGGATTGTGCAGTTTTACAGAAGTGGTCAATGGAGCCAATTACTCTGTTGGCATTTTAACAATATGTTCATGTATTCTCACAGTTATGACTTCTTCCGTAGACACTCTTTGCACAATGTTAAGTTTTCACAACTTGCACAACTTGTCATATGATTTGCAAGTTAGCAGCACAATTTTGCTGTCCATGTACTCCAAAGACTCAAATAGAATATATTTCTTCCATGAAGAAGGTTTTGATCTTGGACGTGAAGCACAGTGTCAGAGAAATACTGTTAAAAAAAAGGAGTATAGTTCAAAAAGTTTAAAATTTAACTTTTTGCGCTTGCTTGGTTGAGCTTTTCAGCTAATTACGCACAAATCCCTCATGCTCACAGCTCCAATCCACTGGCACCGCTGTCTCCATAGAGGACAAAGAAAACAAAGAAGACTGACAAACAAACAGTGAGTGAAAAAAAAAATATGAAAGCGAGGAAGCTTTCTTTCCATAAAGCAGCTGAGCTGAGGCGACAGTGGCGTTTAATCAGTCGGTTTTTCCAGCTCCGTCAGCGTGAGCAGCCTCAGTGGTGTAGCCCTCTGATCAGCGCTGGGAGAGGAGCTCCCTGCCGAGCTGCTGCCGCCCCTGAACCACAGGTCAGTCCTTGGTGAGTAGGTTTCCTTTTGCTGTCGCCTTCACAGCACCATCTCCTTCTCTCATTAAGATACAGCGTGTGTATCTGTTGCTGTGCGTTAATGTGCACATGCATGTATTTATGGGTTTATGTTTGTTTCTCTCTCTTTTTCTCTGCATGTGTGTGTTTGTGTGTGGGGTAGATGCACCCCAGGACTAGCCTAAAGGGGATGTGGATTCCTGGCCTCCACTGAGATCCGGCAGCACACCTAGGATTTTACCCAGCAGGGGGGGTGGAGGGGTGGGTGGACGGGGGTGGGGGGGAGGGGGGGGGTGGATGTATATGTGTGTTGCAAGAGATGCAAGACACATCAAGTGACTTGATGCCTCGGGGTCAGACACACACACATGCAGAGAAGGAGCTGTTGCTGTGGCGGGGTAAACAAGAGCAGACTGATAGATCTCATCAGCCTCATCACACATTTTATTCTGCTGATTTGGGAGTATACTGTAAATTAATCAGAAATCCAGAAGTCTCAAGGGGGCACTTGGCTTAAAGGTTAGGCGTACAGAGAGAGGGGAAAAGTTTGCCTCTGAGTTCATAGCTTTTGCATGCTCTCACTCCCGACTTTGTTTGTCAAGACCCTTCCACCTTCCACCAAAGTTATAAAGGTTCACTTCATGTCTGCCTTGGTTCATTTCAGAGGTGTGGGGTGATTGACTTGCAATGGAGAAATCAACGTGGACCAGGCGCTTTGAGTGGTAGACAGGACTCTGCCTGTCTGTCGCTGTATGCTAATATTGGCCTTTAAACAAATTCCCCCAACACATTTCTAGCCTCATGTTTGTTCACTTGCATAAATGCAGATAATTCTTATGCTGTGACAAACATCTCTTCTGACTTCCACAACAACGCGACAGAGGAATTTTATAAAGTTCACAATGTCTATTAATTTTGAGGCATCTGAATAACATAGACCTGGTGACATGCTTCATAAATAATGAGTGAAACAGTATCCTCCTGCTTTCTGGACGGGGCTCCCTAAACATCCCTGTTTATTGATATTCTTTGATAGAACGTCAGGTTGTGAAAGTAAAATGCACACAGTTTTAATCTGGCTTTCTGTCCATTCCAGTTGTAAACATCAACACCCATATCCTAAAAAACACAGACTCACACACAAATGTTGATGAGAAAGTTAGGCAAGAAGTTGCAAACAAGAAGGCAAACTGGGGAAGAACAGCTGGCAAGAGGAAGGAGACTTAAATTTACTAGTGGTGGTGGCAGTGGTGGAGACAGGGGTGTTGATTAAGACTTTTGGTATGTAATCCGCAGCGTGATAGTACACAAGCACCTGTGTAAAAAAATACAGATGGACAGATGGATCGGCTGGCCGACTGAGTGAGTGATCAAGATACTCCCCTGGTCAGCTGAATGCCACAGGACTGAGTGATAAGGGTCCCGGTCTGTTGCATGGTAAGCCGACGTTTCAGATGCTTATAGCACTAATCCTGCAACTTTTTGGACTTGGAGGAGTAGAGTCATCGTGCTGTTTTAGTCAGCGGAGTGATTATAGAGTGAGATTTTTAGAAATGCAAAGCAGCAGCTTGGAAATTGCTGGAAGTTAACATGCTGTCGCGCAGTGTTGAATTACATTTTCTCCATTATCTGACAATAGGAGCATAAAAATATGTAAATAACAGCATTATTGGGAATTTGGCTGTGTTGAATTGTTTTATATTTGAGGATAAGAGAGACAGATAGGAGTAAAAAGGGCTAAAAGTAGCTGACACTTGGCAGAATGCAAATGGATTGCTCAGTCCAGACGTAGAACAAGTTTTATTGCTGATATTTGCTGTAGTTACCAGACATTTAAAAAATTCCCACCAGTAACGCTTTCCAGTGTTTTTGTTTTACAGCCTCTTGTAAAAGAGAAATGTCTCAAATAAAGGAATGTCTGATCAGGGCTTCTCAGAGATTCTAACTTTTAATTTTGTAAGCTTTTAAATTCCTTTTTATGGTCCAAGGAAGCATAGAATATTTCACAAATGGGTAACAATTAGAAAACTTCAAAATGAGAAAAGTTTTGTGTTTTAAGTTTATGTTGCAGAAATTACATTTGAATTTTCCTCTCTTCCACTAATTGTTTAACTGGACCTGATATGACCAGCTCATCGTGCGTGTCTCCATCTGAGCTGTCATCCCAAAATAGTGTTTGTGTTCAACCCAAGCAGATCCTTCATCCCCCTGCTCTGACACAAGAGACTCCAGTGGGGCTGCCTGTCATTTAGGACTCATACACAAGGTGCGAGTCGAGAGCTTCTCTGAACTATCAGAGAACACACATCAAGATGGAAGCAGAATGGACAAAAACAATAAGAGGGGATCGCAGGAAAACGCAGAAAAGGACAGAATTAGTTAGAATAGAGTTGAGGACAGGATAGAGCACAATTAGCCTACGACAAAAGAACAGAAACAACATCCACAACTACAGGGGCAGAATGAAAGACACAATGCACAAAGCAGAAAAAAAGGCCTGAAAGGACACAACACAACTCAAGGAAAGAGGACAAAGCAGCATGGGAGTGGACTAAAGAAATAAATTCAACTATTCAACAAAAAAAGATGGAGAAGATCTGAATACAAAAAAAAAATAAGGAGAAAAGAACACAACAAGAAGGAAAATAACAGAACAAAGAGATGGAGAGGGAAAAATAAGCAACAAGTAGACAAAATAAATGGTTATCAGAAGTAAGAAAACAACCCTAAAAAGGACAGAGGAGGATAAAAATGAAGAATACATGACGGGGACAATTAGAGGAGGAACTAATGTACCAAAACAAATAAATTCACTGATGACAAAATGAAGAGCCACAACAATTACAGCCCTGAAGTGCAGCGCACAACACAACTACGCTCAGAAAAGTCAGATGTGTACAACACACACAGTAAGACAGTGGCCGGCAACTTGTGTGATGGCCTGCCATCCAACAACAGAACCTTTTAGCATCTCTCTCTCTTTCTGTTTCCTCTTTAAAAAAAAAAAAAAGAAAAGCGCTTTCATTTTTTGTGTGTGCGCTCGTGTATGTGTTTGGAAAAAAAAAAAAAAAAGTGGTTGTCTTCCACACATACACACGGCTCACCTGGAGGTAGTGGGTGGGAGTGGGAGGATGGGGTCTGTGTTTAGCTGTGGGCCCTACAGACAGGGCGATCAAAGGCTCCTCAGTCTTTGTCTGCTAACGTTGAATAGACAATAGCAAAGAGGCTCTGCTTTGATTTCAGCTCACTTTTATTGATCACAGAAGAGACGGGATTGAAATATGAGAGACAACCCTGAACTGGATTCTTCTTTAGCTATTGATTATATCCAGAACAGACGGCATTTCACAATGATCCAAGTTTTTATTTTATCTCCTTTTTTGAACTGTGAAAAAGTGTGTCTGGGTCTTTGCCTGTCTTTCAGGCGCAGCGAGTAACACACTGACTGCCGTTATTTTACCAGAAAATCCCATGTCCTAACCTAATTGTTTAGATGCTCCATTTGACATCCATGTTGACATCCTATTCTTATCCAGAATACGCTGACAGCATCGCTCGCTCCCTGTGTGCTCTTTTATCCATCCTGTCCTCCCTCCTTATCATCCTTTAAACCTGAGTTTTTGGACATTTTCAGCGGAGGTAGAGGCCGTGTAGTCACAACGCAAAGAGAGCGTACGCCAGAGGTGGAGCACAGAAAAGACCCCCGGAAGCAGCAAACACAGGTACACACTCATACAGAGCTCCTCTCTCCTCTCCTCGGGGCCTCGGCTCGCCCCGCAGCAGCTGTGCTTCAGTCACTCCAGACAGCTGAAATGCATGGCCTAAATGTGAAACCAGCGATCAGTTTACTGTTCCTCATTTTACTATTATGAGGTGAGATGCAGCAAATGCCTTTGAGCTGAAGTTGTGTATAAGTACATGCTGGTTTTAACATAACTTGCCTGGTTTAAAAAAAAAAAAAAGAAAGAAAAAAAAAAAAAGAGGTTAGTTCTCCTACCACAGTATTATGAAACAGTTCATACACCGATCAGGCATAACATTATGACCACCTACCTAATATTGTGTTGGTCCACCTTTTGCTGACCAGTTGAGGTATGGACTACGCAAAGGTGTGCGGTGGTATCTGAACCACTCATGAATTATTTTCGATTGGTGGTACAGCCCATTATCCTGCTGAAAGAGCCCACAGCCGACGTGGTAGGCGATACGTGTTCAAGTAACATCAAATGGGTTTCAGGAGTGCAGGTTTCCCAGCAGAACATTGCCCAAAGCATCACACTGCCTTTGCTGGCTTGCCACCTTGGCCACCTTCTTCTGTTGCTCTGCGCTCCAGTTGTGATGCTGTGATGCTGTGATCCTTAGGCTTGGCCATTTTTCCTGCTTCTGACACATCGGCTTTAAGGACAAAGTGTTCACTTGCTGCCTAATATATAAAGAGACAGCGTTATTCATTTCATCTATCCGTGGTCATAATGCTTTGCCTGATAGGTCTATCGTTGCATGGTGTGAAAACAACTTTAATATGTCTGAGGTGAATTTAGATATCAGTCTTTTCATCAAAAAACCAAAGGAAGGGGTTTTGACGTTAAGTTGAAGGATATAAGAACGTTTCTCTAATCTTCAGGAGATGCTTCTTATGTCTGCTTTTGTTAATTTCATAGCAGAGGTGAGAACTTCCTCCAGTGCGTTTCTGTGTAGCCAATGTGGTCCCCTCGTCTTTAACAGTGACTCTTTAGGGCCTCTTTAAGTTGAGCTGACAGATGTGGTTATTTGGGGACAGCTTATTGGCAAGTTTATTGCCAGAGTGCTTATTTTACTAGAGCGAACCACATGTGCTTGTGACAGTAAGGGAAATCCTTTCGGAAGTCTGGCATACGGTTGAAATAAAGAAGACTTATGAGGGCTTAAAACCTGCCTGATGTTTATCACCAAAAAAAAAAAGAAAGGAGGAAAAAAGAAATCGCCGTGTTTCATCTAAAAACACATGATGATAAAGTTTGATGGAGAACTCATCTAAAAATAAAGCCTTGCTAATTCAGCAGAATGTCAACAGGTCTTAGGGTTTGATTTGAACTTAAATGTCTAGATGATTAAATGAGAATCAAACATGTGAGTTTCAACAATAATAAATTCATATTTTCAAGCCAATTCGATGGATTTCACCGGAGCTGTTTCAGTGTCCAGCTATTTCAGTACTTCTATCAACGCAGTGCTAATTTTTAGAAAACTAAAGCAAATAAATTGATATGAAGCAACATAAAATTGTAAGTCTGAAGGCAAAAGTTCTAATCTTCATGTGGTGAGTATCCCATTCTGCATCTATAAAGTAATGAAGCTGTGAGGTGTCTTTGGGACCATTGGTTCTTTAAACACATACAAATACATATTTAAATACTGTGTAGAGTCTCTCCCTCACACACACACACACACACTCAGACCAGACCTCACATCTTTCTCTGTTTAAAGGCTGAAGTCTGGTGGACCCAGAGGGGGAAGGAGTGTCATCAGCAGTGTGTGTTGGGGAAGGCTGTCTACATCTGTCACACCCCCAGTCACCTGTAAAGCCTTTCTCTGAGGATCACATTTCTTTTGATCACGTTTAAGACGGCATTTGTTTTCAATAGTTTACAGTTTGTGAAACGCCTGTTCCGGAAGGCTGTGTCGATGCTTCCTAGCTTCTTTTTTTTGCGGGGCAGCATTTTATAAACCTCCTGTAGGGCTGCTGGAGAGACAAAGGTGAAACAGTGTGCGCCTTTTAAGAGCCTCTAATGGTTTAGTCAGCCACTTGGCTTTTTATTTTGGCTGTGCTCACTGCAGGCTGCTTGTACTTTACTGTGCCCCCTGTGTGCTGGCCCAGTGGTTGCAGGTACGGGCGTGCAGAGGAAGAATACACCAGTTTTTTGTGTGTATGTATATATGATTAGTATGTGCAGTGTGGACTGTGTGTGTGTGTGTGTGTGCGCCAAACTTCACATGTGTTAGTATGTCAGTGAGTGACGACCCGTGCTGCCTGCTGGGTGCTGCTTCAAACTGATAAATGACTGCAGGAGCCATCTTTCTCTCCCTAAACCTCAGAGTGTTTTCCCTGGAGAGCAGCCACTGACAAATTTTCTAATCTGAAAACTAAGCAGGTCTACAAAATAGCTGTTTCACTGGAAGTATGAATTTAACCTGTTCAAACAACAGCAGCTTTCATGTGATGGACAGGACTGCAATGCTTATGTCGCACCACAAGCTATTTCAAATGTGCACAAAGTTATTGATATTCCAGGCTTCTAAAAACGCAACAATCAAAAAAATTAAGTGCCCTCACGATGGCCCCATCTTTATGCCTCTGAATGCCCAAATCATCAGGGACAAATGATGAGCTGAGAGAATTTCCTGCTGTTTCTTTCACACGTTTTCTTCCATATAAATGAACAACATATAAACACACATAAGCACTCTGTTTATGAAGTGCTTAATAATAATTAACTTTCAGCTCCAACCCCATTCAAAGAATGATGGTGTGCCTTCCTCTATCTGTGTCCTCATTCTTCAAGAGGTCCAAGTGTGTGCACCCACAGATATACAGAGAGGCACTGTGCATCAGAACAGAACTGACTTTAGCAGCAAAGTGTAGACGTATTCATGTCTATACTTTGGGGGAGAAATAACGCCTGATCAGTTTTAAAAAGCTCTTTGGTTTTTTTCATTTTGTTATTGATAAAGAATGCATGAGAGAGTCAAAAAGATTTAGAGCAAGTACACATTTGACAAAGCTCCACTATAAAATTGAGCCTTTTTAAAGACGTGCTGTTTCGTGCAGTGAGGACTTCTCTCCACAAGATGGACTTATGGATTCGGAATGTATAGCAAATCATAAAGGGAAAAAAGTGCATGTCTTTTTTCGTTTGTTTGATTGCTTATTGTTTTATTATTATTGTTATTATTATGAGCACCAGTTTTATTAACATATATACACTGTTAAGCTGAGGTGTGTTTCAGGGGGAGGCCATACATGCTGGGAAATGGCAAAAAACTTATGTATTAATTCCAGTTATTTACTTTTGTTTGTTTTCACTACGTTCAGGGCTCCATGGGAGCAATTTTTGCTGATGAACAGCCGTCCCTGTGGAGTTCATTACAGGGAGAGAGCCATTGCCCATCCCCACTTCTGCCCAGCCAAAAGGGAATCGGTGGACCCCGAGAGACAGTTTGGTTTGGTGGGTGGAATGGAGGGATGCTACAAAATGAAGTGAGGGCATAGCAGGAGAGGGGTACTCTGGAGACACAGGAAGGAAAGAGACCATAAACACTAAACTAATGACCTCAAAAACACAAACAATAAAACAGAGACGAAACCAAAATGAAGATATTCACTCCTGAAGTAACTGTTTTCTTTGCATGGAAAAGGAAAAAAAGACAGATAAGCTGTGATATATGCTGTGAGATTCTCGTGTATCAGCTGATGATCCTGCAGCTACTTCTGTTCTGTTCTGCTCTTCTACCAGCTTTCTCTATGCTGTCAGATTATAAGAACAGGAAGGAGTCCGTGATAAGGAGAGAGTAGTAAAATATTAACCGGTTGTGTTTAATGTCTTAGCTCAAATGTCCATTTTATTCCAGTCTATATAAAGTCTGTCCTAGAAGTGTGTAAAGGTCAGCATAACATCTCTTTACTGGGCGTGTTAATGTGAACTCAAAGCGTCCAACTGTGCACAGCACATGTAACATGCATGTAAAAGCCTCTTAAACACGGCTGAAGATAAGAAAAAGCAAGTTAACAAAATGCTTCATCATATGACTAAAGCATTACTGATTGTGATCTTTTCATGACTGTAAACTAGAAAAAACATCAGGCTGAATGACTTCCTGTTATGTGAAGCAAAAGTTAAAACACGTCATCTTAAATAACTTAGTGTACCTCTGAACAGCTTTGAAGGGAGGAAATGTGTCTTCTTTTTTTCAGCGTAGAAAGATTTGCTTTGGGTTTGACATCCTGCAAATGTGAGCCCCAAACTGAACACGAGTCTGTTGCAATTCCTAGTCAAAACCTATTTACCTGTACAAAGGAGCACATTAAAAAAGAAATAATTATTCATGATTCATTCAAAATAAGCCATCAACTGTGCCATATGTTGACCTCAGTGGGAACTGAATTACTTGAATAATTGCAAAAAAAAAAAAAAGAAAGAAATTTTACGTAATTGGAATTCCTTTTGTTTCACATTTAAAATCTGAAAATCAATTGCAAAAATTCAAATTGCATATTAATTTGGAACTGAATCCCCAAAAATGTTAATTGAGTGAAGTGGTCATCAAGGAATTGCCTTCAACTGCAGATTCATAGAATTTCTTCTTAATTCATTTTAATTACAATTCGGCAAAATTTCACAATTTCCATATCCCCCCCCCCCCCCCCCCCCCCCCCCCCCATTTTTTTTGTTAAATGCCAACTCTTGACTTTTCGAAAAATTTGAGTCTTTCTGTGTCATACTTCTAACCAGCAGCAGTTTTTTTTTTATTATTATTATTCATCACACTAATGGAGCATGACTGGAGTCCGATGTCAGTATAACCATTTATGAGAGAGAATTTTATGTATTCAAGTGAAATTATAACTTAAGATGTGAAATCTGGTCAATATGGCAAAGTATGTGTTGCCTCAATGAAACTTTTAAACCTCTGAGTCAAATCTTTGGTGATGCTTCACTTCCTGAAGGTGGCACCAGTGTCCAAATGGCCCTGTTATTACTTTAATTGTTTGTAGATGGCGTATGTCACCGTGCCTACCGCTGTCAGATCACATTCTCTGACACTTTTATTTCAAATGCACGTGTTAGTTTGTAAACACTGCTTGAAACCAACATTCCACTAATCATGTGTCTAAAAACCTCCAATTTTACAGTCCAATTTCAAGAGTATATACCATATTTCATCAAGCTGAGAGGAGCATCAGCCAAGATTAAAAAATGGAAATCAGATGTGAGGCCTCCTGTCGAAGAAAAAAAGTATATTCCATTGTGGCACAGGCAACAAATCTAAAGTCTGTGCTGGCAAAATGAGACATTTTGTTTCAGCAATCAATAAAAATAAAACCGACGTTTTCTGCCAATGCAACTATATTATATGGTGTGTGTGTGTGATGCTAAACACGACTTAACTCCTGTTCATGGGTCTGAAGTTCCTGCTGCTGCTGCCAGCTGTAGACATCCATCTTTAAAGTTAATTTAATGTCCTCCCTTTGTTTTGGGGAGCAGAATGTGTATCTGACCTGTCATCCAAAAGCTGATTTTTAAGATAACATGAAACATGAGGAGCCAGCTGTGAGTGATGAACTCCCTTTTTGTATACCGAGAAAGGATTTGTCTGGTTACAGCTGTTGTTTGTGGTTGATTATATGTGCATTTAGAAATTGGTGTGTAAAGCAGTAAGTTACAGTCAAAATTTTAATTTTCTGGTGTTTCAGTTGGTTCTTTAACATCCATCCATCCATCTTATACTGCTTTTCCGTTTCTCGGTCACTGGGGTTCTGGAGCCAGTCCCAGCTCACACTGGGTGAGGGCGGGGTCAGCAGTCCATCACAGGGCCAACACACTGCCTTTTACATTTTTTTGTTTTTTTGGTAAATAAGAGAGAAGATGATATTATAAATAGTATATGATGATTCTTATTGAACGTTTTTTGTAAAATGTTTGAAAGCATTCACTCAATAGCAGTCTGGTCAACCTCCAATCAGAATCCACTTGCAACTGTAAATTTTTAAACATTACAACAGAAAGTGTTTTATGAAAAAAAAAAAAAAGTGCGACTGCAGAGGTTTAACTTCAAATGTCAAGGTTGATGGATTGACAGCAACAGCACGTCCATCCAGAACACCTGAAACCAACCAGACTTGAGTCTGAGGTACAACTGGCTACCGAAATAACACAAGATACTGAAATAACATGTAGGCGTGACAAATAAAATGTAATTTAAATAATATGATACGGCAATAACATTGAAATATAAATATACATCTTGAAATGCATAGATATGAGAAAACAATAGTTAGACAATTAAATGTAGAAATGCAAGCAAAAACATGCTTGTATTTGGAATTTATGTAATTATTATTTTTTTATTTATGTAAACATCATACAAGAGAGACCATTTTCATCTAAGGGAAGTTAAGAACTCTAAAATGGAAATAACAAAATGTATTTTGATGGTTGTGGTCAGATACTGTTCAGAATTAATGTGTTGCCTGGAAAAGTCAGATTTTGAAAATGAATCATTTAGACAACAACAGAAGATATTTGCATCGCATTTAAGGGTGATTTCTTTTCGCCTGAAAAATGCAAATATGAGAACAGATTTGTGTTCATGTTTTTTTATAAAAATATTTGTCCATAACAGTCAAAACAACAATGTTATAAACTTAGTGTGTTAAAGGTAACATTTATCTTATTGAGGAACCTTGAAAAAAGCTAGTCGGGTAAAAAAAACAAAAAAAACATTCAAGAACTAAGTCACTAAGGTTTAGTGAATAAAAGTAATTTTATTTACCAATTTTAAAAAAACAGCGAGACACAACCATCTCCTTAGTAACAGCAGGGACCTGATCATAATCACCATCACTGAGGCCGTAAACAAAGTCAGATTACAGGACAGGGTGGAGGACGACTATATATTTCCATTCTTAAGTGAAAGAAAAAAGTACATTTCATGTCTTCGCCCAAATGCTAATCTGATGTAAAACCCAGAAGATAAATTATGTTGAATTTAAATCTTGGTTTTAAACAGTCATAGATTATTTTCAGTCATTCTTTGTCATAGTTGGTTAGGGTTAGGGTTAGGTGCATGATTCATTGAATAATGTAATCTGGCCCTGGACAAAAAGCATTAACTGTATGGATGGAATAAGATCAAAGGCTTTGATGATTTCATTTAACAAATGAACAACATGAGATAAAGATCTTGGCCACGCTTAAGGTACAGTTTATAACGACATTGTATTCAAATATTTCTAAGTCAAAAGCAGACCAAGAGTTTTCATTGCTGTAAAGCCATGCACAGTGCACCAGCTTAAGACGAAGGAAAAATCAGGCCAAATGGAAAAAAGAATGTGGAGATGGTGGCTGTAAAGTGCGTGTTTTAAACCTGCATTTTATCTAATGACCATCAGAGGGCAACTTCGTGAGTTTCAGAAAGACGTCTCTGAAGAACTGGCCCCATTTCTCACCTGATTTACTAGATCAGTCGGTCTTCTTCCATGATATTTTTTAACTGACAGTGCCATGTAGAGGGAAAGACCGCGTCATTGTTAGACTACACCACACAGCCACCTGCCGGGGTCAGCACTGTGATGTCACGGTGGGTTGCCACCGGGCCAAATAATCTCTTTAAGAGAGGAAACTAATCTCAGCAGGCAGGTCATTGAAGAGGTAAGAGTCTCTGCCTGTAAAAGCATGACAGCCCTTAGCCATCAGTCGGACTCTGGGCACAATTATCTAATCTATGATGGAATCCATAAATCCTTGAAATTTACGAGGGACTGATTTGATAGAGAGGCCAAAAACACTGTGTAGATTCTGTGATTCTAAAATAAACTGCTAACATTCCCAGAATTTGACAGAAACAGGAGTGAACTAATAATGCTGACTCATGGAGGGATCTGTTGGGTCTCTGTCAAGAGCCTTCATGTAACTCTGTTATGATCTGTCGCTATAGAAATAATTATGGATGATGGATTGCACTTATGCAACATATCAACCTTTCATTGCTATTTCCAATGGAAGCGAGGAAATCACAGATCCAGGGTCAGCACCAAATTGCCTCCATGTCTGAAAAGAAACACTGCAGTTTTCTGCTTTATTAATAAAATGCACAGTAACTTACATATGATCTTATTAGCTGCCATAGTTAGATTGCCTGAATATAAAAATGTATTTTACCATCTATTTCTAAAAGGATTAAAAAGTCACCTGTGATGCATACAGTAGCTGGAACACAACGAAAACCTATTCCTCACGCTTGACACTTAGGCTACTTGCAGGACATTAATGGTATGTGAGCCCAGGTTTAAAAAAAAAAAAAAAAAAAATGTTCTTTTAATCAAATCAGGACAATGCTGTTTTAGTTTACACAGCAACTGATATATATGTATATATAATCCAATGTGCAGTCAAGGTGATGCTTATTATAAGGTTATCATCGACTTCTTTAGCACAGAAAAATCACTGTCAAAACAATGTACAGAAGTAAGGTGATGAAAAAAACAACAACATTGTCCTGACACCAGAATTGATTATGTTGTCTGTCATTTAGTGCGGCAGCAGAAAGGAATTAATATCGATATACTTACTCAACAGTGGTCCATCAGAGTGAAACATCCCAACATCTACAGAAACTGAAGTATCCCCCAGCGTGTCCCCCTTTAAGGAAAAAGTTTGCTGATTCCTTATGAGTGGACAGTGCTTGCTGGGTTTCTGGGAGTTAGTGCTTCTTGATTTTTGACACCCTGAAAGATAGGAGTGCAATCAAAACCTGGTGTGACTCAAAACTGTTGTTGTTGTGAAACGCATTAAACGCACGGCTTGAGGCGCTTGATTGCACTTAGTTAGCATACAGGCCATTTGAGACATTTGTGGCCTTTAAATTGACATAAAATGTCAAAAACGATTAACATGCAAATATCTGGACACTTGAATACTGAGAAAAGTGAGCCAAAAAAAAAAAAAAAAAGAAAAGCTCCAAAGGTAACACCCTCTGAAGACACAGCCATTCTTCCTCACAGATGACTATGGTGCCTTTATCTTTCAAGCTAACACAAAGCATCAGTTTCACGTAAACCCGTCAAACCACTAAAGAATTTATTTTTGATACTTTGCTTTTGTTACAACAAATTTCTTGAAGGGATTCTGTTTAGTAAAATATAGGGGCTAGACCATAAAGCAATTAAAATACCAAGGTGTTGGCATGGTTTGAGACGTGCTTGTTTGGAGAGCTGAAGACTCTGCAGCACTGTGTGAGGATTATGAGAAATACAGATAATTATTCAATTTTTAAACTCCTTTACTGCGCTGCCAGAGAGAAGCAAAATAAAGCAGAACAATTGCAAACAAAAATTGTTAACTCTGTATTAGCTTCTTTTAGGTAACTTAGGTAGCTTTGGTTTTATGTTTAAAACACGTCGATAGTTGTAAATGCTCATAAAAACAAACAGCATGTAGACCATATACACGTACAATCATTCTGTTGAAAACTGAACAGGTCATTTAATATCAGGCTATCGATGTGAACATCACAACGTTTTATACCTCTCACATGTTTTCACTGTCATTATATGTACACACTACCAGTCAAAAGTTTGGACCCACTTTGCTATTCCTTTCACTGACAAAGTGTGTCCAAACTTTTGACTGGTAGTGTGTATATGGATGTATTTTATATGTATATTAAATGCATGTGTGTATTTACATGCATGATTTCTTTTTTCTGCCAAACTAAAAATCAAACATATACACTATATTCTCCAGATGTAAAAGGTACAACAATAAATGATCATCTCAACTGCAATCACAATTGCAATATTGCGTAATTATGATTTCCATGATTTTTTTCATATAATTTTGCATAATGCCCTACACACACACACACACACACACACACAAAGATAAAATGAGTCCCATTGGTGCTTCTGTTTTTCTTTTCTCTTTAATATTAAAGTTCCACGTCTGTGACATGGACGTACACAAGGCATTCATTTTACTGTCTTTTGAACATGTTTGTTATTCAAATAGACATACATTGCAGACTTACACAGCAAAAATCACAAACTTCTGTCAACCAACTACCACTCTGTTGGGTCAAATGGACAAACTGGACCATGTAGAACTCGGTGTTTGAGCATTTATTTTTTTCAGAATTTCATTGTGATATTTCCAACCCTTAAAGCCTCATACTTTATAAAATTCATACATCTCACTTGAATTAAATCAAGGAGGATATATTTTGTTGTCAATGGTTAAGGTAAACCGCAGATGGAAAACTGCTTATATTACATACACACATGTCAAAATGACATACATTCAAAGAGTTGTGGAAAAATTTGCCCGTGTTCTACTGCCAGATGACCCTTCCTTTCCTTATACATTCAATACAAAATCGTTACTCTGCCAGCCTTCCGTTGTAAGGATAAAAAGTGCAACACAAGAACACTTCAAACATCAATAATACTCTATTATTTCTCTCAGGTTTGCTGTAATTGAGTGAAAATCTCTTCCCTCCAATGTTAACGGTTTCTTTAAAGTTTTCATGGTCACGCCACTTGCACATGAAACATATCAAAAGCTCCCAAGGTCATTTTCAATAACAAATGCAACCCAGTGTACTGTTTTGAGGCAAGAGGGCCGCACTGCAATTAAAATCTTTTGTTGATTTTACTGTTTTCCAGTATATTTGCTTTAAAAAGCATCATCTAGTAGCAGCTGCTAAAGAATGGCTTTAGATGCCTCCATGAAAATAAAGGGGAACATCCATTTTAAAACAATAGAAACAAGTATCAGTGAGTTACAACACATAAATTCTCTTTGCTGCAACACATTGTCATAAGGAATGAGAGGACCATCCGACAAAAATGACAGTCTTTCTGATCTTAACCAAGGGAAGAAAAGGTTTGGTTATCAGTCATGTAATCGACTTTGCCATCCCTGTAGGGAAAAAAATCTGTTACAATTACTGTTTACCACAATGAGCTGAACTCTGCAGTAAGTTATTGTATGAAAGCTGATTAATGTGTACAAGTCCAGCATTGAAAGCAAGTGGGAGATTGGGAGGAGTTCTGCAAGCTATTTGTTGTGTGTAACTCATGGCTTAACTGCCCTGTGTGAGGTTTTGCATGTGTTTGGCAATGTCGTACACATAGGTGATGTCCGGCCTCTTCTCTGGGTCAGGGTTGATGCACATGTCTACCAAGTTCCTCAACTGGTGAGTGGGACAGGAGGCATGTTGGTTGGAAGGCAAAGAGAGAAATAATAGTTAATGACACTGGTGTGAATGAGCAGCTGAATAAATGAACAAACCCAGTAAACACAGACTTGCTCGTCTTTTATTGTCCTCTAAGTTTAGACAGAGATGTGAGGCTGGGTTAGTGTGCTTATCACTTCACAGTTCCTGAATCCGTTCTTACCTGAGACCACACTTGCACATCATTCTGCAAGCACACACACACACACACTGCTGCCACTCTATTGCCACACGGAGACAGCACATACAATTAAAGCCTAGCAAAGTGGCTGATTGGAGCAGATAGAGAGACAGCTTTGCAGGAGGAACAGCCACTACCATCATTAAAAAAAAAGAAGAGAATAAAAGATGGGGAGGAAGCATAACATCTACAATGTCGCTATGGTAACCATCTACCAATGACTGTTGTTGCATGGCACCAGTTTGGATGGGTTCTCATCAAATGCTGTGTGTGTGTGTGTGTGTGTGTGTGTGTGTGTGTGTGTGTGTGTATATGAGCGAGCGAGTGAGTTTGTGAGTGAGAAAGTGAGAAAAAGATGCAAATTCAGACAGTCTGAGAATTAGTCCCACAGAGTGGAGATTGGGGGGTAGCAGATATGTAAAATATTCATGTGCTACTTTGCATGGCGAGTAGGGTGGGGTAGTGTCAGGTGGAGGGGGGATGTTGGTGAAAGGAGGCATGGGGGGAAGCAAAGACGGAGATGGTTAAATGACACAACAAAGATGAGCAGCTGACAGTATGCTGCCGATCCTTCAGGAGCATTGTTTACATCCAGACAGGCGCTGCAGGCACCCCCCCTCATCTCCATCTCTCCGTCACCCTGTCTCTCACTCTATCATTCCCTCTCTCTTTTGCTTTGTCTCCCTTTCTCCTGGATGGGGGTGACATGTGGGGCAATGCAGAAGCTCAGCTTGGTGTGTGTATATATTAGTGGAGAGGGAGCTCTTGTAACAAATATACATGGACAATTGTTCTTGCAAATACGTAAATACATGCAGAGACAAGACAGATGCATAACAGAACAGCTTGAAATTAGCCTTTATCAGCCCAACCAAGTAATACTGCCTAATACTACACTATAATAAAAACCTGGCTCTGCAGAGTTAAGTATCTGTAGATATGAATAATTACAGCCATTTCAAATTAGCCATGGTGGGCTTGTGTATGCAGAGACACTAATTCTAGAGTGGAAGGCACAGACACAGAGAACACAATGGGGTGAGTGCTTTCATGCTTTATGGGCATTACTGTATTTCTTTAGGTCTCTTAATTTCAAATTGTATCTGAAATTTGACAGAACCAGTTAATCAAAGAAGCAGCAAGTAGATTAATCAGCATTTAAAATGTTTGTTAGTTGCCTCTCAATTTGTAAAAATAAAATACTTGCAAAACTGGAGTTCTTAAAACAGATGAGATGGGAGATGATTCCTGCTATAACCCAAATGCAACACAACTATACAGGGAAACCCAGCAGTTTACGTGTGTGAATGTCCATAAGTTAGTGCTTGACTTTTTATTTTGTGTGTACACTTCATCTATTTAAGAAAAAAAAAAGTGTCCAGGAGACTGCCGCCCATAAAAAGAGACTAAGCCACACACATCCATACATGTCAGCAGCAATCAGCCATAACAAAATTTTGACCACATCCCAACTACATTACATTTTTGTGCATGAATAAGTCTATGCAGAATTACAGATGATTAAACATTCATTTATAGGAACTAGACACTCCATCCCATGTAGTATCACCGCTCAGACAGTTGGATGGATTACACATCGATTAAAAAAACGACTTTAATATTCAGAAAAGTAAAAATCAATGCACTGGTGAGGAGAAAGAGGAACCAGCCGCCGCTACTTAAAACCTATACAGTTTTTGTTAAAGAAGGAGTGGAGAATATCATCAGCCCTTTTTAAGAGTAGGTCCAGACCTGCTGTGAACCATAGGGGTAAGAGTCATCTGAGGCAGTACTCACCTCCTCCGAGTAGTGATCTGAGGGGAGAGGGGGGTAGTCACACTGTTCTATCTTCTTACAAAGGGAGTAAAGGTTCATCTTATCCCCATAGAAAGGGCTCTGCAGGGCAGCCATCTAAATACAAAGACAAAATGAAAGAGGGGGAAGAAAAAGGAGAAAGAGTCAGGGGGGGACAAGAGGACAAGTTATTAGAAGGGAAATCAAACACTATACAGTATGGTAAGCATTAAAACATTACAAGTGAGCAAATCAATTCAATTCAATACCAGAACATACTAAGACAGTTTAAAACCACAGGGTGTCAACTTTTTTTGAGACTGATGCACTTTTAGTCTTGCAGCTAAATATTTTATTATTTCAGTGTGTGTGTGTGAGAGAGAGAGAGACTATCACCAGCTGGAAGTTAGTTTGTGGCTCTTTATTGAGTGGAATGATCTTTGTGTGGCAGGGAGGGCAGTGCTACACCTCAGTGAATAAAGGTGTGGAAGGATGGACAGGGGAGGGGAAGCAGGTGGTGCTGGTAGGAACTGGTGGAGTGAAGGATGCTGTGCTTTTCCTGTCACCTCACTCAGGATTAAGAGAAGGTTTCTGTGTAGATCTCTGCAGAGAGGGGTGTCCAGATAGGTGAAGCTGTCCCAAAAGAGGAGCCGAGTCAAAGATTGGCTACATTGTGATGGAATGAAAGAGCAGCTCAGCCCATTTTAGGCAGGATTCATCATTTCTTCATGATGTGGCATTCCCTAAATATGAGTGAGAACCTCACCAGGGCCCAGAGTCAGGTCAGAGACCCAGGCTCTCCCACGCACACTTATGTTTATTAAGATATTTGTGTTTCTGTTTCATAATAATTGTTTCATGAATTGTCTATTTGTGTGTGTTACCATAGAGGAAATCTCCTGAACAGAGTGAGAATCTTTGCTCACATTTTGCCCGGGCAAAATGGACATATTCTATGGGTGTAACACACAGGTGTGCTAAAATCTTTCAATAACGCCAGGTAGAAAATCTTAAAGATCAGCTGTTTCACCGGGCACCAAAATCTGTAGGCACCTGGAACATATCCAGACATACATAAAA
The DNA here is from genome assembly GCF_900963305.1 of Echeneis naucrates. Classification (NCBI taxonomy): domain Eukaryota; kingdom Metazoa; phylum Chordata; class Actinopteri; order Carangiformes; family Echeneidae; genus Echeneis; species Echeneis naucrates. Next base: position 20,019,909 of record NC_042514.1, read on the forward strand.
TCTTCTTGCACCAATCAAGAGTGAACTTTGAATCAACAATTTAAAGTTCATTTGTTTAAACAAAGTGCTCCTGGAGAATTCATCCAAACATTTTTATTTGGTCAGTCTGCGCTTATGACCTTTGTGATGGGAGTGTGAGTTTTCATCAGAGGACCCACCAGTGAGGTGAAAAACTTTCATGGTTCCCTAATGATTAGTCAGCTTGTTTAGCAGCCTTCAGCTCTTCAGTGTTGTTGGGTCTGGTGTGTCACATCTTCACTTTGCAATATTCTCTATGGGTTTAGTCAGGCCAGTTTAACGGCCAATCAAGCACAAGCACCAGGTATTGGTACTTTTGGCAATGTGGGCAGGTGCCAAGTCCTGCTGGAAAATGAAATCAGCATCTCCATAAAGCTGGTCAGCAGAGGGAAGCATGAAGTGCTGTAAAACTTCCTGGTAGATGGCTGTGCTGACCCCAGACCTGATAGGACACAGCGGACCAACACCAGCAGATGACACGGCTCCCCAAACCAACACTGATTGTGGAGACTTCACGCTGCCTTCCTCCAGACTCTGTGACCTTGATTTCCAAATGAAATGCAAAATTCACCTTCATCTGAAAAGAGGACTTTAGATCAGCCCAGTCCTCTTTGCCCTTAGCCCAAGTAAGACACCTCTGACATTGTCTCTGGTTCAAAAGGAGAGGACTGCAACAGTTGAAGCACACGTTCTGGATGTGTCTGTGTGTGGTGGCTCTTGAAGCACTGTCCTCTCCTTCTCAGTCTCCCCCCAAATTCTTGAATGGGCTTCGTTTCAAAAATCTCTCAAGGCTGCTGTTACTCTTCTTGGTGGTGTGCTTTTTTCTACTGCATTTTTTTCCTTCCATTCAAGTGTTTGGATCCAGTACTCTGATAACAGCCAATGAACCTTTATGTCTTACCCTCCTTGTACAGGGTGTCAATGATTGACTTCAGGAGAACTGCCAAGTCAGCAGTTTTCCCCATGATTATACAGTCTACTGAACCAGACTGGGAGACCATTTAAAGGCTAAGGAAACCTTTGCAGGTTGTGTTGAGTTAAATAGCTGATTAGTGTCACATCATGAGTCTCCAATATTGACCTTTTTCACAATATTCAATAATCGGAAAAATCCCAGCGGTTTCTGGAAGCTGAGAAGTTGCGCTTCACAGCCAATATAGGGTCATTATAGTAATTCTACTCATGCTGTTGCTGGAAGTCAGCGAATCCGTTCCTTCGTTGTTAACCGCTGATACATTCTTGAGACATACCAGCTTGCTAAATTGATTTTTTTTTTTTTTTTTTAAACATAAGAATATTACATTGGAAGAGGCAGGTTGTATTGACTGAATAAGTAACAAAACAAGGTTTCATTAAGTATTTCCTGCCAAAAATTTAATAGGAAGAGTGGACTCACACAGTTGGTCCCTGCTGCAGAATGTTTGAATACCATATGTGAAATCCTTAATTCTGTTTCATGCCCTGGGTTTGGTTTGGGACAGGCATCTCCTCCTGCAGCCTGTTACTGTAGATACCTTGCCTAAAAGTTTTCAGCTCTACTGGCTCATCCTTGCTCTCTATCATTAATTGCTCCCTGGTTTCTCATTTCAAGCAGGGAGTTGTTCAGCCTCTCCTTTAAAAGCCCGATCTTGAACCTTTTATTTTTAGCTGTTATTAGACTATTTCCAAGCTGCCTTTTATTTCTGCAGATTTTAGAAAAAGTCATTGCTACCCAGCTAGTCATTGCTTAGTCTTTGCATAACATTTTTGATAAATTCCACCATTTACCTTCAGAAACATTCTATAGAGACTACGCTTCTGAAAGTCTCTAATGACATGATGATGCCTCTGATGCTGGTAAATGCACTGTCCTTGTGGTGCTTGAGCTGAACGCAGCTTTAGACATTGTGAATCACGGCATCCTGTTAGACAGCCTCAGGGAATGTGTTGGATTCTCAGGGAGCACCTTTGATTGATTTGCCTCTTATCTGTCAGGTATAAGTTTCTCTGTAGCTGTTGGCCCCAATACATCTGACTCTGTCGCCCTTTCCTGCGGGGTGCCCCAGGTTTTGGTTTTGGGGGCCTGCTCACTCTATATATATATATATATATATATATATATATATATATATATATATATATGCTGTCTCATAGATATACATACATAGATAAACAAAATACCATTTCGCCCTGGTAAGGGTGATGGTTCCACCTTCTACAAAATCAGACATCATACAGTTAACATTTCTATGTAAAAAATAAATTGTAACACAGGGGGAAAAGGTGCAGAAGAGGAGATGTTTTCTTGATGCAATAGTGATGCAATAGTGAAGTTAATTAATAGCAACCTAGGATAAATAACATCAGTTGCTTTTATTAGCTTTCAAGTCTATAAGCTACAGAAACAAAATTGGACTACAAATAAAGTTGCCTTGCCTTACTTATGGACTTTGCTTGCAGAAAAACCAAACAGATTTTATGTCTCCTCAATCACTCACCTGTAAAATCATGAATGATTTTACATCAAATAAGAGTAATACATTAACGCTGCCCAAGAAGTACCAAGCATATCACCAATGTCCCGCTTCTTCATTTTAGTCCTGAAAAATGTTGTCAGTAAAAAACACTGATGGTGGTGAGACAGAAAGCTTTTTGCTTTGAAAGTTTTTTGGGCAGATTTTTCCTTAACAAAAGCAGCAGAGACCCAACGGGCTCTGTCACAACAGAACGACAACCGGAAAATCTCTGTGGGCTCTCTCTCTCTCGCTTGGACTCAGTATTTCTCACTCATTTAGTCTCCAAGTCACTCACTCTCATTGACACATATTTTCAGCTCCAGTTCCATCAGCATTGATGTAAACACAACACTTAGGTGAAGCTGCCAAATTTCATCCCTTTTATAGTCACATCGTTTAGAACAAACACACCCAGATGCAGATCAGCACAGTGCTGTGCTGTGCTCCAGAAACTTGCAGCTATACTAAGCAAGCAATACACTGCTGTCCTGAACAGCTATTTATCAGTTTGTGTGCCTGCTAGCATCTCACACTGCCGTGTCTGTGTTTGTTTGTATATGCTGTCACTTCAAGTAATGATGTCGCCCCTCAAAGTTGTGTGGAGTCCAAACACAAGGACAAACTTGAATTGCAGAATAAAAGGGTTCCATTAGCCTTTAAGTTGGTTTACACACGTTTACAAAACCTAAGTAAAGAAGCTCTGTCTCTCTCTCCCTTTTTCTTTTCAGATGCACTGCCCTAACCCTAACCCACTTCCATTGGGAAAGGGTTAATTCAGAGAAAAATCAAAATTAACATAGCTGGTATTTTTAGACAAACAGTGTCGGTGTCAAATACTTAAAAGAGAAAGAAATATGACATGGCTTTGTGGCTTTGAGACCAGAGAAGAACAGCCCCACCCCCCCCCAAAAAAAAAAAAAACTAAAATGAACTTTAGATAAATCCACAGCTGTTATATACTGCTGATAAATGGCAAACTGATAATGTGGCGTAAACAACTGGACTTTTAATCAGTTAATGGTTGACCTTCAGCAATTGAAGATAACAACAGCTGCAGCAAAATTAAAATAACAAAGAAACTGTCTCAACTTCCACCAAAGACATCATCATCTATTTGGCTATCCTTTCAACATATCATTTGTGCAGTCAGACTAGAATTTCTCACATTTATGGTCAGCAGACATCTTGCACTTAATTTAGAGACTTATTACTTTCTACACTTAGAACTGAAAATGCAAAAATCCAAGTGCCAAGTGGCTTTCTTTCAAGAGTAGGTTTACAGTGGCCAAGTCTGCGGAAAAGGGAGGAAAAAAAGCTGACCACTGAGTTTTGCTTCAATATCTTAAGTAGTGTGTACACTTGCTGCTAGTCTGTTAGGCCTGCATAGTGCTTTGGAAAAATATACATTTGTCAGAATGTAAACAAAATAAAGGGGAAGAAATGGACGGAGCAAGAAGAAAACCAGCCAGTTACAGACACCAGGAGGCAAAGGGTTAAACAAGATCCCATCGTATTTTCATGCATCCTTTGCTTTTGACAGATGAAAAATGTCAACTGTCCTGTTTGTATTTGGGAGTTTTTGCACTATTCATCTGCTTCATTAGTGCCTGCTGCTCCTAGCCTGTGACAGCTGACGACCCCCCTGCTCTCATACACACACGCACACTAAAACACCCACAATGCACACAAACACACGCACATACATAGACATAAACACACACACACTCCTTATTTTTAGACCTTGTCGCCGCAGTGGGTTACATGATTGACTCACTCTCTGACCTCCTAGTCCCTGGTGTGTGAATGTGAGGTTGTGTCTGTGTCTGTATGTGTATGCTTCATTGATATTCGAAAGACATACAATGCACGCGCGTGCCTGCTGTCTGTTTGACGGGTGTGAGCTGCTGGTGGCAGGACACACGCAAATCTCACACTCTCACTCTCTCACACACACACACACACACCTTCTTTTGTTCTTTGGCTCATCAACACTGGACAGGTTGTGGCCTCCTCAGCCCAGGCATGTAAAGCCAGCATCTCTATCCATGTAAAATGTCTAGATAGGGTTTTCTAGTTTAATTAACACTGATCCAGCTCCCTCTCTCTTAAGTCTCTCTCCCTGTACACCAATTAAAAAGAGCTGTGAAAGCCCCCCACCCCCCTACCCCCAGAGCCCTGCAGCCTGGGACCAAAGGGCTTCACAAGTTCTCACTTACTAATTTATCAGCTCACATACATTTATAGGCATATGCCACATCAAAGTAAACACCTAAATGTTAATACACACATGCAAAACACATGTATGTTTTGTATATTTTTTCTCTTGTTATCTCTTTCTCTCGCACACATTGCAGTAAAAGAGAGAAAAGCATGACTTTTGATGTTTTCACTGGTCATTCATGTGGATTTATGATGATATATTAATCAAGGCAACGAGTCACAGTGCAGGAACAGTCATTAAAAATATACCAATACATAGTGAGGCCATCATTGCTCTACTGCAACACACTAAAAGGGAAGGGAGGAAGGAAAGACGACAAAAAGCATAGAAACAGATGCAAGCTTGATTGCTCCAGGAAAATGAACTTATGAGGAAAATCAATGACTAAGTGTCTATTAATGTCTCCACCTAAACTGAATTTTGCTATTTTGATTCCCATTTCCGGGTTGCACGGGTGTTGGAGCCACTCCCAGCTGTCTATCACAGGGCCAGCACACAGAGACAGACACCAACAAGCATTCAAACTCACAATTGACCTACGGACAATTTAGAGTCAACAATTAACCCAAACATGATGTGTTTGGACGGTGAGAGGAAACCGGAGTACCCGGATGAAACCCATGCAGGCAGGAGAACATGCAAACTTTGCACAGAAAGGCCCCAGGCCGAGCTGAACCCACGACCTTCTTATTGTGGGGCAACAGCGCTATGACTGAATTTTGCTATTTGAATAGTGTAATCTAAAAAAAAAAAAAAAAGGGGGGGGGGGGGTTTGATGACATAATATATAATATGCTGGGAAAGAGGATTAAAAAGAGGAGTAAAATCATTTCAAGATTGATACTGGTCTAGCTATCTGTCACCTGCTACCTTAGCTCCACACAGAGCCATCCACCTGACCCTGGTTACAAACTTATTATTTTAGTTTGTTTAATGTGTCCATAAAGATTGGAGGTGTTCTGCTTTTTTTTTTTTTTTTTCTTACACATGGTTAGCTTTATATTTGATTAATTCTTTGGATGTCAATGAATTCTACTCTCATTTGACTCAGTTGACTATTCACTTGTAATTGTTTCAAACTGAAACTAAACAGTTTCTTTAAAGCAGGGAAGATAGCAGAGCATGTTCCAGAAGCAGCGCTGAACAGGCCCTCAATCTCCTGTGTACGGGGCTTTCAGCTAGCCATTTAAACCAGCCGTGTATCTTAGCAACTGTTAAACGCAGCGCAGACAAGATGGACCATTTTCACCGTACCACTAATTGCCCACTGTTTGGACACAATTAAAACCACTGAGACCTCAAAACAAGAACAAGATGAGCCTGATAAGTCTGTATGTCAGGTAAATTCCACACAATGGAAATGCCATGAAATTAACAAGATGATTGTCAGAGATACATCCTATTCCCATGTAAATGCCTACAAAGTAAAACTGTAATTAAACCTAGGAAAAATAAGGTAGGTTCAACAATGTATATTCGAGACACACTAATGTTCTGTTTCATGGACTGGCTTTATCACCGCAGCATTGAGTGAAGCCTTACAGTGGGGTTAAGCTTCTTCACACAGAGTTTGGAACATATTGGACAAAGTATAACACAGTTACCCAGCATTTTGGTCCTCATAAAACCTAAAGCAAAACAAGAAGGGAGGGACAGGAATGAGGCAGGAAGTATGAGAGACATGGGCACAGTCAGAGGCCTGGATGGCTGAGCTCCATACAGGAAGGACACACATTCCTAAGTTTTTCCAGTGTATTCTATTCCTGTGGTAACGTTTATAAAACCACACCACATCTGTACATTTTGGAGACCAAGAGTGTGTGTCTTAAATTGATCTTTTGTGCACAATGAGCATGCGTAAAAGAAATATTCATATACAATTTGTTATGACAGAGAATGGAAAATGAAGACAGATATACTAAGCAGATATTGCCAGGTGTACCCTTCAGACATGACACCAACGTGTAATCTCGAGAATGAAAAATCTGGCTCTATTAAATGTTATTTTTTCTCACTATTCCCCCCCACCTCTGTTCTATCTTTCTCTCTAACCTTCTACTTCCTAAAACTTGCAGTGCCTGTGCTTTTTCCCTTCTCTAGCTACCAATGTTGCTCCTATACAGATTTCAAAGCCGAAACCCAGAGCAGGAATGGGTCACATTGATTCTTTCACTTATGCTCTCTAGTACTTTCCTTCCCTTTTCTTATTTCTTGTCCCCATCTTGGTGTTCATCAGAGCACTCATAGCAGGTTGAAAGTTATAAAAGATCATTGCATTTCACCCAACTGAAACTGCAGACAAACAGACACACACAGAACTAGAGAGCAGCCTAATATTGCTGCCTAAACAGTCCTGACCCATCCAGGCTCCAGACTCCATTAGACCTCTGAAGGTGTGCTGTGGTATCTGGTACTAAGATGTTACCAGCATCTCATAAGTTGCCAGGTTGGTATGTGGCGTGTGTAAAAGTAACATCCACATGGATAGCATGACCTGAGGTTCCATAGCAGAACATTCCACACACATCACACTGCTCTCACCGCTTCTTCCCTTAGTGCATTGTGTTACACACACACACACAATTTGACCGGGCCTTCTTGGGCCACCTTCTTGCTCCATGGTTCAGTTGTGATGCTCTCTTTCCCATTGGTGGTGCTTTCTGCGCTGCACAGGGATCAGCATGGGCATCCTGACTAGCCTGCAGCTATCCAACCACATATGCAACAAACTATGATACACCTTTCTATCAGAAGAAGCATTCAATTCTTTAGCTATTTCAGAAACAGTAGCTTGTTTGTTGGATTGGACCACACAGCCCTCGTTCCCCATGTGCATCAATGAGCCATGGCCGCCCAAGACCACTGCAGACCGGGAACACCCCATAAGAGCAGCAGCTTTAGAGATTTTGCAGTTTCTAACCATCACAGTTTGGTTCTGTTCAAACTCCCTCAAATCCTTACACTCCTTTTCCTGCTTCTAACACATCAACTTTGAGGACAAAATGTTCACTTGCTGCCTAATATATAAACAATCAATGTAATTAATTTCATCTATCAGCAGTCATAATGTTTTGACATTGCGTCTCTAACTCAGTGACAACAGAACTCATCCTCACAAATTAACAGCGTCAATACCTTCGTCAAACAAATCTGTTCAGTGTTTGTGAGGTTATGAAATTATGATGCATACAGAAACTATGCAACAGGAGCAATAAAACCAAACAATCGCATTATTATTTAACTATAAAAGTAGCATTTCCAATGTAAAAAAACTGAAAAAGTTGGCAGCACAGCAGGCTTAATGGTTAGTGCTGTTTCCCCACAACAAGCAGGTCACCGGTTCAGCTCCCGGCCTGGGTCCAATCTGTGTGGAGTTTGCATGTTCTCCCAGTGCCTGTGTGGGTTTCCTCCCACTGTCCATAGAGATCATGTTTGGGTTAATTGGTGACTCTAAACTGTCCATAGGTCTGAGTGTGAGTGGTTGTTTGTCTCTGTGTGTTGGCCCTGTGATGGACTGGTGACCTGTACCACCCTTAGCCAACGTGAGATGAAATTGGCTCCAGCACCCCCACGACGCAGGAATGGATAAGTGGTAGAATGAATAGATGAATGGGGAACAAAAAACCACTGAAAACAGAATGCTACCTACAGCACCCACATATTACCACAATAGAGTAAAAATAAATAAATTAATTCACATGTAGGTAGGACTGTGGTCTCTGAGCAACCATGACCTTTAAGCTAAGTTCAAACTTCTTCCACATATGATTTCTACCTCTATGCCTGAGGCACTGGTAGAAGGTGCAGCCACTGGTGAGTTGAAATGCAGCCCAAGTGATCAGCAACTCAGGAGAGTAGAGGAATAGAGGAAAATGTGTTTCCTTGGCAAACAGTATGTCTCTGAATTTATGGCTGTCTGTTTGTATTCTGTCCACATGAAGGTTGGCAAGGTGAAAAATCAGATTGACTGCCGTAATTCATGTTTATCACTGTTCTGCTCTGCACTCTCTCCTCTTTGTTCCCTCTGCTGTGAGCTCTTCCCAGGCTTGTCTGCGCTCAGTGTGGTCTACAGCCCTCTGGTGTTTTGCTCCTGACTAATCAAACTAGTCAGTGTCACTGGGCAGCTTTATCTAAAACACATGGCCTTGTCAGTTCCCTTCACTCACCAGCTTTTCAACATTTAGCAGGTTTCTTGGCTAAAGAACATTAAGTCAAAGTCCTACGGCATTGACTCAGCCAAGCCACAGGGAAAGAAGTGAGGTCCACAAGGGATAAGAGTTCCAAAAGAAACATGACATAACATTTGTATTTATTATTATTTCTTTACTGTAAGAAATGTGCATATTGTTTTAGTGTCAGTTTGACATTATGGAGTGACTCTCATAAATGCAGCAAACACAATGTAGGCAAGTATAATTATTTGTACATATTCTTACAATACTTTATTAGATGTGGGGGAAAAGGACGTTTGTTTATGTGTATGTCTCAGCCATTGTGTTCTGATGTCACTCCTACAGTCAACTACAGGGTGACAGTGTGTGCACATATTCCCATAGTTTACCTCGTAGAGCAGGCATCCTAGCGACCAGATGTCAGATTTGAAGTTGTATCCGTTTTCATGTATCCTCTCTGGTGACATGTAGTAAGGAGTACCCACTGGAACAAGGAGACAGGGAAGGTGGATAACGGGGGTAGAGAGAGAGAAGAGGACAGAAAGAGATAGGAATAGGCAGGAAATGAGTCGAGGACAAAAAGAGAGTGAGTGCCAGCATTTTGCATTGTAAACCCATGCTTCCCCACTTCATCAACCGCATTGACACTGCTCACAAAATAGGTAAGGACTTGAGCTGTAGCATGTAACTGTAACATATTTAAAGGTTTCAATATTCAACTTATTTTAGCAAAATCCCTGAAAAGAAAACTAAAGGGAGACTAAAAAATGGACTGCCTCTTAATTTTCAGTAAGATATCTACTAAAGTTAGAGATCATGTACACCTAGAGAGTACATAAAATCGTATCAGCACCACAAAGATGCACACATGTGCTCAGCAGACATATTCCTGCACACAAAAATACATGAATCAGTTTTGATTAGTGGGGATTGGAAATGATCATAAACAGTAGTCCATGAATATGCTCAGGGAGCAGTGGTGCAGCCTTAAAAGTTGGCCGGTTTCTGGTTTTGAAACTCAAGAATCCCAAACTGCCGTGGGGACTGGAAGACCTCCAAAGAATCAGAACTTCACCCTTCACACTCACTATTAAATCCATTACACATCTGCATGAAGCTTTGGAGATTTGCTCCTGTCTTAGCTGAAAATGACTGGCAGTTATTCATTCAATTATTCATTTGCTTTCTATTTACTGTGATTTCCCAAGTAGAAGTCGATCAAGCACATAACACATATGTTTCATTAGTCACATTTGGGTAAAAGATGGAAATTACCAGCCATTTGAGCTCTACTGAGCAACTCTCAAACTTTGCTAATGTGTTGAAAAAGATGCTTACTAGAATTTGACTACACGCTGAGATACTACACCCCCCTCATCAGTAGCATCACTGCAAATGACTGTGTGGACTTTGTGTTTTAAATGCCAAAATAATTAAGATCTTCTTGCACTCCCCTTTGGATCAATATTAACTTGTGTTGTTGCTATTGAAGTAATTTTATCTGAATTCCAAGTCTTAAATCTGCCATTTAGACAACTGCCTGGGATAGTCAATGGTGTCCATTCCTATATCATAGAGATGTTCAGTCCAGTCAAAAATCATAGCTGACTTGCTCTGTTATTCTAGATTTGAGTGTGGAAATATTTATGAAACAGGCTTTTAAAGTAATTAGTACATTTAGATGTTAGACAGTACTAGAAACACAGTATGAAAGGGAAAACTAAGGCAGCCTTTACATAGATCTGCTCTAAACAGGAAATGTAATGAAAGCACTTCTGAATTTTGGCGCACATCTAATTGGGTTAAGAAAACACACTTTTAATTTAAATGCGTGGATTTAAAATAATGAAGTGTTACCTGTCATTCCAAAAATAATCAGCATCTGCACAGGTAAAAGCAAGAGAGAGCATGCAGAAGAAAAAATAGGGCACTAGAGGTTGCTGTTTTAATTGGTCATCAGGTCGGGACTGTGTTTTGCTTTGTTTTGTTTTTTGTATGGAAGTGTGAGTGTGAGTGTGTTTCTGTTTGTGTGTGTGAGATGAGGTCTCATGGTGCGGTCTGAACAAGCTCCCCTAACATTCATTATTAGTTGATTAAAAAGAATCAGCCTCTCTTATGCTAATGGTTGCATATAAAAAGGCAGCAGCTCTGGGCTCAGGCTCATTCAGCATGCTAAATTAAGGGCACATTACTTATTCAAGCAAATAAATTGAAAGTCATGTTGGGATTGATTTCCATTATTATAAGAGGCCATGACAATACTTTATTCTCTGTGTAACAGGCTAAGTGTTGTTGTATGGGAGGTGAGAAGCTATCCAGCATTAGGAACCCCACTCTCACAAGCCCTGCTGAACGTATTGTCTTATGTCAATGTCTTATACAATGCATTTATTGATTTCATTGCACAGACTTGGCACAATTTCTATTAGTATTGCTTAACGGTGTAATCTGTTTTTATGTGTTCTATTAACACTTTACCTTGCTGTGTTGTCATGGAATCTGAAAGGTTAATTTCTCATCCAGATACATGGGGCTTTTTTAAAATTTATTTAAAAAAAAATCAAAAGACAAAATATACAGGTATCAGCACAGCCAGAATGGTATTCTTTGTATTCCCTAATATTCTCCCAATAATTTGTTTGGTTTTCTACATGCTGAGCCCTCATCCCCCATTTGGCTCTCTGCCTTTTCCTCTCTGTTTCACAACTCCCTTGCTTCTGTTATATGATGACCAAGTCTTTATATTAGCATGTTGAAAGATGCATATTTTTTCCAGCATCAGCTTCTACAAGGTCATTCTACTTCCATATTGGTTGCTCTCCCACTCCGTTTTTCTTATCCTTCCTTTCCCCAGATACTCATTGTTCACACCTTTCTCATTATAAGTGTTAATTGCAGGTATATTGTACTACTCATTGCCATTTGGCAAGTATCTATGTCCTTTAATGACTGTATCAGCTTTTCTTTTACTATGCTTTTATTTTTTGCCCTTTTTCTCTTTCATCAAATTCTTGCTGTAACTGCACCCATCCTCAGCACTGGAAAGCAGACAGTGCAGTGGCTGTTTTTAGCATGCCTGTGTATTTTTTTTCTTATTTCTCAGATATGTGACAATGATTGTGTCCGTCTGTTGGTGTGCCTGCATTTTACAAATCTAATTGAATGATTATTTGGTTTTGCATGTGTGTGTTTTTATATAGGCATTCACGCCTATATTAATGTATATATGTAGCTCAACTTATATCTTCATAGGGAACAAAGAGTCTTTGTCTCTCAGTGTGTGCAAAAGTGTATGAAATAAAAAACTGTGTGTCTATGTGTGTGTATGTGTGTAACTGCAGGCAGCTGACTTGAAAGCCTTGCTGACAGCCAGTAAGCCTGGACCTCCATCTCAGCTCCACCACCGTGCTCCTCTGTTCAGCTGGGTGGCTCGGCTCATTACAGAACCACGCTGGCACACGATTGGACATGCAAGCACACACACACTTCCACATATACACACACAGCTCTTCCTCACATTCTTTCTTTCTATCCCTCTCTTTCACTCTTGCTTCCCTTTTTTCTTCAATTTTTCTCTCATTGTCATTTTCTTTCCTCTTACTCTGCTTCACCAAACTTTTTTCCTTTCTTTTCGCTTTCTTTTTTCTCCTCTTTTTTTCTGCCACTCTGTCACATTCTCTTTTCTTGCACCTGACACTCTGCCTTTCTTTTTCTGCTTCTTTGTCACGCATTCTTCTATTTCTTATGCTCCTTTCTTTTTCTGACATATTGCTGTCTCCTCCCTCTCTTCACTCTCACACACTGTGTGAGCTCCCTTGCATTGTGCAACTGTACTTTTTCTCACACCTTCTTTCTCTCTCTCTCTCTCTCTCACCTTTGTCTTTCTGTCTGGCTAAAAGTCAAGGTACCAGAGGGAGGGACAGAGGGAAGGTGATGTGAAGACAAGCAAGATTAAAAAAAAAAAAAAAAAAAACAGGAACAAAAAAGAAGGTGACAAAGAAAATAATAAATAGCAGGAAGTCATAAAGAATAAGCCAGAGATAGAGGGTGGAATGACACACTCTGTTCTGCCAGCAACGCTATCATCAGTTTCTGTGGTATGACATCAAGTTAAAATACCTCAGCATTTGTATTTCTAATCTCATGGACAATGTAACAGTTATAAATTAAATAAATATATATATAAAAGAAAAAAATAACATAAGAAGTTATATTATTAGTACATAAGTGTTGGAAGAAATATTACACTGTGATCTGTCTAGATGAACAAATACGTTTTGATTGCTGTGGGCCAATGATTACAGTATTCCTTTTGACCCCTCTCCTTGCAGAGTGGCCTATCCTCTGTCAGCCTTAAGAGGGTGCTGTGGACTCAACATTTAATGAGCAATCACAGATGCTCTCACCCTGCTCTGCTTGCACTGCAGGCTGTATAGTTGATTCTGTTGACCTGATCATGTGATTCACACTTTCTTAAGGGCTGGGCAGCTGCCGCACAGGGGCGGAGAATAGCGTGCAGTTTGTGGTACTAACAGCTTGACAGAGGGAAGTGTAAATCACAGCATTTGTATTCATCTATGGAATAATTTCTTTTACTACATTTTCCAATCGATGAAGCAGCTTAATTGCAGATGGGATATGGAATAGCACCTTTGTGTACCTCAATAGGCCAAACTGAAACCAGTGTAACCTCTTGCATCACAATGATCTGTACAGACTTCTTTTATGTGCAATATTCAACATCTTAATATGTTAGTAGAGAAATTAAAATACAAATTTAAACTATGATAATTGTATCATTGTTTCATTTTACTATGTTATTAAAGCAAAATTAATTATATACAGCATGCATCAAGAAATATTTCTGTGATTCTGTGGACTGCTACTGAAGGAGTTCAACCAAAACACAAATTAGCGAAATAACTTGATAACAGATTAATTTTTTTTAACCAATGAACATTACGCAAATTAACACTGTATGACTGTTCTGTACTGTATGACATAATTAAGATTGATGTGATGATAGAATAGTTTGCAAAATAATAGGGGGCTGCACCCCTAATTGTAATTATTGTTATTTATTTTACAATCTATTCATCCTTTATTTCATCAGTTAATCGAACAAATTATTTTGTCTTATTATGTAACAAATTTAATTTGTAAATTAACAAAAATGAGATGTATCTAAAATTGAACAATCAGTTTTTCAATCAGCTTTTGTTCCTGGACATCCTTTTTGAAACCAACACTAAACCCATTCATTGCATTCAACTTCAGTGTCTTCTGAAGCAAACAAATAAAAATAATACTAATGCAATTATAGCAGCATTTTATTTTTGTTTCTTTTAACTACATTTAATAATCTCATCACTAGCCATCAATAACTAATCTCTTTCGGAACTAACCTTTACAAATAACTACAATTACTCGAAGTTCTTACAAGCATTCACCTTGATTAGCAATCACATTAAATTATAACGTGTGCATTATGTTACATTGTGTCACCTTATATCGGCTCCACTCTGTGGACTTGAGTGATTTCAGTTCATGTGCTGCATCATTGAAAAGGTGCTGCTATGGTTTTACAAGTTCCATTTTTTAGCAGATGCACTGCAGTGTTCTTGTTTTTAAACATCTTCTCTTTACTTCTTTCCTGTCATTTCTTGGCTTTGCTCTATCTTATCTATGATCATGCCACTGAATATAGATACATTGTGCATCAGTAATTACTGTAGCAAAGCACGTACAATGCTTCAATCCTTTTTTTGTTTGAAGTATTATTATTATTATTGATTGCTTGAGCAATGATGTACGCCCTAATTAGTATAGAAAAATTGAACAATGTGTCAATCCAGGCTCATAACAATATATCCATCATGCTCTGACTCTGTCGCTAATGCAATGATATGTTAATCAATAGAACGATGCAGAAAACAGGTAGGTAAGGAACAGACTGAAATTGTTAAGAAATTAGATTATGTTTTATGCACTGACACCTTTAACAATGACTTAGATATGTGTCTTTAAATTTATGTATATGTGTTAAACTGAATGCCTTCAATAAATTGACATGTTACAGGTTTTCCCTGATAAGAAATTTGAAGTGGCAGAAACATCTGTTCCTTATGAAAATCAATAATTACTTTAAGTGTATCATGTACAGGCTTGAATCCTAAATAGTTAAGCTTTAGCAATAACAATGTTACCTATTTTGAAAGAAAAATTTTAAGTTACTTAAATTCCTTAAACACACTCACTTATAACCTTGATTGTAAAGTTGGTCATCTTTTTTTTTTTTTTTTTTTTTTTTTTTTTTTTTTAAATGGTACACAGTCACAATCAGAGCTGTGGTTCAACCGCCTCTGACCAGTGTTCATTTGTGTTAGGGTTAAAGGTCAAGGCAACAGGAAATGGCTAAGTAGCCTATGAAGAAGTTGGGCACAGCCATGAAGAGGCAGCATGACTATGCGATACATAGCTCTAGGTTCAGCATACCTATGAAACACATCCAACATTGGGTAATTACTGGGGGGCCTCTATGGACGTGCATGCATGTTAGTGTGTGTGTAGGGGTGTGTGTGTGCTTATAAACTACCTAGCGAATGAGCGGCGGTTGTTTTGGAGCTGAAGAATCTTCCCAATCCCAAGTCTCCTAGTTTCACTACTCCTGTGGCTGTAATGAATACATTGGCTGGCTTGATATCTGGAGACAAAAAAGTGGTGATGAGTCAGATAAAGGGAAAAACACAGGAGAGGGTTTTGATGTACTTGCTCTAACTCACTTGTTTAAACAGCTAATATGAATGCTATATAAGTGACTGAATTTCAGAGCTCCTGTGGTATGATGATGAACAAAAAGAAAACCATAAAATACATTAACACAGCAAACATATTACTGAAAAAAAAATATTTAAATAAATGTGGCCATTAGAAAACTATTTCTGTTGCCTTTTCTGGTAAGTAAGCTAAGTCAATCTGACCTACACGTGACTTTAAAATTTACTGTTCTCACATAATTGTAAGTGGCTTTTGAATTGGTTGTCTCTCCAAGTGACCATTAAAACTCAGAGCTTAGGGTTCATTAGTGTCCCTCTGCCCTTAGTCAGTCCAATGGACATGTAGACACGTGTGAAGTGAAGTAGCCTATATGCATATGTACATGACTTAAATTGATTAGGCCCTATTGAAAGCATCTGGGTCTATAAACACTGTGTTCTCTGGTCAATGTGTTGTTTAGCCTCTACACTTAAGCCTGTCACATGTGGGATGGTTGTTCAGTGTGTTTTTAAAACATGAAGGGTACCTCAATTTCTCTCAATTGAGAAATAGTCCTGATTAAAAATACTATATAAATTCTGTCAGTTTTATATACACATTTTCTTGTACTTCCAATAAAAGAGTCAATTCCACCTATACATATACTAGGTGTATGCTTAAGTACAGTGTGTGCGCATTAACACTACCTCTGTGCATGACTCTCCGGGAGTGCATATGTTCGAGGGCGCTGCAGAGTTGGACAAAGTATTTCCACACCGTTCTCTCGGGGATAAGCCTTTTCTGCTTCTTAAAATGCTGTAAAGTTAATGCAAGCACGCACACATGCACACAAGAACACAAGAGCACACTTAGAAAATCAAAGTATGTGAGCATACCTTAAAGCAGGAAAACAAAATATTTTAAGAGTGATGGGAAAAAGTCTTGTGTGGTACGGAATACAATTTTAAGATGGTAGCAAAGTGTTTATGTCTGCATGTGTTTATACAGCATCCATCCCTGGCTTCAGTCCTTAGCTCTGTGACTCCATTCTTAATGCAACCCAGACCACGCTCCTCTTAGTCGGTCCCTTGCCTAACCAAGCTCCATCTAATTTTCCCTATGGCCTACAATGAAAAGCACATGCACTCTCAGGAACAGAGAGAAAAAATTTGTGGTACCTTCTAAACCTCTGCCATCTGGCACACAGCTCCTTTGTTAAATACAGCTTTTAGTGGCACAGTGGTTCCAGTTGTTTTTCAGTTTATGTATTTATTTATTTATTTTGGAGGGCTGAATTAGTTGTTCTGGGTCACCAAGACTCTGGTCCCTCTCCAGAATAGCCACAGTGATGACAAAGCTTCAGCTTATGCATAGTAACCTATTGATCCACAATGACTAAAATCAACGATGATAAGAACTTCCTCAAAACAGAGGTGTGTAAAGATGTTAGAAATGTGGCTACAAAGAGAATTCTGCAAAAGGCTTGAGCCAGGGCCCCACGGTAGAAAGACTTAGCCAACAGTACAGCAAGAGAAATATTTTATGGGATCAACGTAGAGGTAGCTATGTAAGTCAGCCCATTAAAATGAACAAATCCTGGAATATTAATACTAATACTAATAAACTAAAATTGATAAAAATAACCTTAATACATTTCCAATACTTAACAAATAAATATTATAGATGGTAAGTATTGTAAGTATTTATAACATTGTGACACTACAACTATTTGCTTCATCTATCATTTTGAAAGCATGTGTGTGCTGTAAGAGATGTAGAGTCCTTGCCTGGAATCTCTTTTGTACCTCTACCAAGGAGGTAGTGGCCATCAGCTACCAATTATCAAAACCCAACAGCGATAACTGGTCTCTGGAGATAGGCACACCATTCACTACACAACCCTTGTCTTTCTCCACCTCCTCCAGTACTTCTTAGTACTTCCCTACCCTCCTCACTGAGCCCTCTAGCCGAATCACCTCATCATCCCTCTGACTGAGAACAATCTCAAAATTGATGACCAATAATAGTTACATGTGACATGTACACTGGACCCCATTCCTCCAAAACCTCCTTAAAGCTTTGTCTCCCACCACTGTGCCAGCAGCCACATGTGATACATACTTCACTGGCTTGAGGAACATTTCCAACTGCTTCAGGTAATGTTCAAAAAGCCCTCACTTGACCATGCTCATAAAGAGAATCATCGCCTTGTAACAGCACTTCTATTTCTATGCATATGTAAGAAAGAAGGTTTTTAAGCTGGTCTAAGAAATATTACCACATAATAACACCATCCCGCTCTGTTCAAGAAGTTCTTAATAACTCATTTAAAAAAAGCAGAACCCCAATCTAAAAAAAACTAGCACTATGCATTTCTCTACGATCTCCTGTAATTTAATAGTATTCATGTAGTATGTAGTATCTAATACATGCACCACCAATCTACTACACTGAAGGTGTACTGATGTCCCTCACTTGTGAGTCACTTTATTTAAAAAAAATGTGTGTGAGACAAGAAAATGTAAATGTAATTGTTCCTGCATAACCTTCCTCTCTCCAGGGTGTTCTCATAATGAGGCTACAATATTCAGTGGGCTATATTAAGGTTAAGTATATTGTAGTTGGAGCAGTAGGTTTATCTGTCATAAAAACAGACTAACCCAACTGAGGTCAGAGTTCAACAAGGAGAAAGGACAGGACTGTAACTAATTCTAACCCATGAGTCTAGTAAACAATGTAAGAGAGAAAGAAAACATAGAAAGAGCTGGATGGAGAAATGGAATGAAGGAAGGAGATAAAATGAGGAAAGGTGTGAGAGAAAGCAAGCGATAGATTTAGGTGGAGAGAGGGAGGGACAGACCTTGGCCTACATCCAAACAAAGCATCAGTGAGGAGCCATTCTTTCCTTGCCCTCCCATTTCCATATCAGAGGACTGTTTGATGTCAATGGGGGAGCGCATAGGCCCCCACCAACAGCACTACCACCCTCTGCTCCATGCCTTTAACAGCACACACTGCACATGCAATATTCTGTAAGTGCATGCAAATCAAGGACCATTTGATTTCATTTGAATTCTGAGATGGTCAGAGAGAGCATAATAGAGAATGAGGGAGGAAGAGAGAAAGGAGAGAGGGCTGCATGGAAGAGAAAAAATCAAAAAGAATAAAAAATTTTAAATTCATGCATCATGGGGTGGGGGTTCTGTTTTACATATGGAACACTGTATGAATGTGTTTACTTCATATTACAGTCAAAGAAGTAGGAGCCAAGCCCTGGCATGCACCTCTGGACTGCCACTGTTACATTAGGAAAACAAATCATTTAGGACTGTGCAGGAGACAAATGGTGTAGAGCAGAGATTTGTACATACATGTATGTGTGATTGTGTGCTGTCAGCAGCCATAAGGAGAGGGTACAGTCTGAATGCTCCGCGATAGCTTAACTAAAATAGCAGTTTACCAGGGCAGCCTTTGCATTGAGTCTGTTTCCATGGTTGTGTCTGCACATTCTTTGCGTAAACAGTCCATGTATGCATTCACTGCAAGTGTCTGTCCGCACAGAATGTACATCAGTGTGCATATGTGTGTGTGTGCCAAGCCTGCCATGTTCACTCTCTTGTACCTCTAATCCTTGTCGCTTCTAATTTGCTGTGTTGAACTATGTGACTGTGGAACTGCTCAGAATGACTGCAAACAGCTTGTCGAGCAGTGCCAATGCTGCACCATCATTTATGCATTGGAGAAGACGAGGCTTTTTATATACGCACACTACTAATTTGCCATACTGGCAGGTTTTTATAATAACTCAGGATTTGGTCTAACTAAAAGACGAATAACCGGGCAAGCCTGGGATGTTATCACTGCCGACCCTGCTCCTATGATATGAATGAATATGAATAGACTGAGGGCAACTTGACACACATCTACACATTCTGTGCTTCCTTAACATACACATGCCTATAGTTATGACTACCAATCAGTGACTTTTTTCATTTTACTCGTTAGAACCATTGCATTTTCATCTTCACCATCTTTTCAGAAGACGATCTAGCCAAGACGGACTGGCTTTCCTAAATCTTTCTGTAATGTTACCACAGATGCCACATCAAGATTTAATATGTAAAAAAGACAAGGGCAATGTAAGATTAAAGCCAAATTAGTTCTGCTCAATATTTGTGAACATATTCACTCGTGCAGAATATGCTAGAGCTCCATAACAATTTGTCGTAGCTTGACGTTAAACAAAGTTAAGGTACATCACCACAGTCTATTGGGCATAAAGAACATTGTAAAGGATCTTATATTGATTGGATTTTAGTTCATTTTGGAATGGATGATTCACACTTACAGTACTGACCCCTTGTCACGAATCCTTCAGCCATGTCAGCCAGCAGTTTGTTGCTTCCCTACATTACTGTCTCATACCAAGTGTGAGATAGGAATTCTTTTGTGATGACTACATCTCTGGTTAATTGGGCATGAGAATGTTGAATACTAAAGTGAAATTGTGTCCGAGTAAATAAGGAATAAAACCAAGTTAATTTCCACAGTAAAAAGCAGAGTCTTAATAATTGCACATATTGATGAATGATCCATGTTCTAAAATTTTACTCAAATTGCACATCTCTACTATGAAATTAAAAAGTACAAAAGTTGGCACCAAAATTTCAATCCTAATAAAATCTGAGTCAAGTCAAATCATTGTTTTTACAGCCATACAAATTAATCAACTGCGCATTTCCCGCCTGACAAAGGAGTGTGTGCTAGGAGGGCAGCTGTTCTGTTGATTTCCTTACCTTGATCATGCGAGAGAGATCCCCAGCATCTGCTAACTCCAACACTATGTTTAGTTCATTGTCCTCAATAAAAGATGCATGATACTTTATCACATTGGGATGGTTCAATTGCTGTGGGAGAAAAACACATTTCATAGAAACATAAAGAAATGCAAGAATAAAGATACAAACACAAGATGCTAGTGGCTCTTGACATATACATAAGTGTCACAGTGCCTCTCTGAAAAGTGAAAATTCCTTCCTGTGAAAACTATGCACAATAGAATAGACAATTTAGATCTAAACAGCCCACCAGCTGACAAATAAGAGAAGTTCATATTGGATGACCCAGTGGCTCACCTGGTAGAGAATATACCACAAAGGGTCTGTCCTAACATCTCTTGTACTTCCTGTCTCTTTTGAGAATCAAGGCAAAAACAGCCACCCAAAAAGAATTCAACTATACTTTCACAATCAATTCAAATAAAACTGTTGAATCCATATTTGGCAAGTGAGGACCTAATGAGATGGTTTTGTCCCCAAGTGTGACAAACAACTCGTCTGTCTGGGATGACAACAATCTATGTGTGAGACACAGACACACGGATATACGCTTGACAGTTTGACATGACTGGCAGTCAGAAAAACAAGCACCCTGTTCTCATCTCTGGCTGAGATTCCTTCCTGTTAGTTGGTCAATAAGGCAGAGAACAGCATTCCCTGTAGTAAGCAAAAGGTCTCTATCCATCCAGAGCAACAAAGAAAAGGGGGAGGGAAGGAGGCGCAATGACAGGAAAGAGACAAATGACACAGTGACACAGACAAGCTAAAGGAATGATGGCGCCAGGGCAGGGTGAATAAGTACGGAAAGAGAACAAAGGTGAGAATATAAAAAAAAAAAAAAAAAGCGCGGTAGAGGGATAAGGTGTAAAAAAGCGATATGTGAAGAGCTGGAGACATGGAGCTGTATGGTGTGGCAATGTTGGGGGGTTGGGGTGGGAGCTGTGATGCAAGCAGACAGAGATGTGTGATAGGCATCCTCTGTTCAGCTGTGCTCGGCTTTTTCTGCTGTGATTAAAGACATTTTCGTGCATGTTCATGGATGATGAGGAGAGCACAGTACAGTACACAACACTTTCACTTTATCTGTGCATACACTATCCCCTCTTTTTTTCCCTTTGTCTCCTTCCCTTTCTCGTTTGCATCTTTCCTTCACCCTGCTTTTGCTCTCTCTTGCCAGATGTATTCTTGGTTGAACTGCAGTATGGCATTACTCCACACTGTAGCAGGGAGTGAAAACAAGTCCCCTCCTCCATCCATCCAAACCAACTTCCCTTCCACAACTTGAATCTCAGGTGGATGATAGTAAGAAATTAAGAGTCATGTTCACAGCAGATGGTTATGTAAGTGGTGGAAAGGAGCCTACCACAATGGAATGATTATTCATTGGGAAATATCATATAGATTCTTGGTGATAATTTGTAAATACACATGCTGTTTGAAACCCTCTAGGGTGTGTAATCACGCAAACATGCAAAACCATATGGTGTATTTGGTAAGCGGGTGATGTGTTACATCGAGCAAGCTGCTGACTAATTCAATCTGTTTAAACAAAATTAACTATCTAATTTCATTTTAATAATAGCTGATGACATTTTTTGAAGAAGCTGGTAGAAATTGGGATGATGGCAAAAAAAAAAAAAAAGCTAAACTTGCAAAAGAATTATATTGCTCATGAACAGACCTAAATATTAAAGAGAATTTATAGTGTGTATCAGGTTTTAATAAAGCTGGTCGCTGCCCTTCCTTTGTCTTGTCAATAAACCACTTGTATAATCTAATCAGATACAGAACCCAGACAGAGAGACACAGACACACACACCACACAGTTTTACACTAATACTATAAGACACAAAACACAGAAAAGCAAGCATACACACATCATTCCAGTTCTTCACTGCTAATTAGGGCAGATAATTGGTCTACAGAACACAATCCAGTCTTGATAGTAACCACAAGCAAGAGGAATACATAGCTGTGGGGTTTAAAGAATGGTGAAACAAGCAGATTGGCAGGGAGCAGCCAACATTCCTAGCAGCATGGATTTAGACAAAAGGACAGAGAGAAGTGAGATTCTCAAGTTGAAATCATCATGCCAGAACAGGAAAATACAGATGAATGAGCAGACAAACACAGGCAGACAGACAAACAAACAAATAGGCCAATTGTTGAAAGGCCATGACTGAGCCCGTGTGACTATACACGGACATGTGTGTTTGTGTCAATGCAAATGTATGTGTGTCATTTTAGTTGGCCCATGCCAGTGCGCTTCTCATTATTCTGATTTGGCTTTGTCTCCCGTTGGCCTGTCTAGTAGGAATAAGGCAGAAGGACTGTCTCTCTCTCCTACACAGTCCTTTATTAGGCTGCCTTGGTAGCACAGCATCAGGCATAACTTCCATGTTCACTGGCAATAATCTTACAGGATGAAAAGTAGGGAACAAAAACCTGAGGGAGAAAAATAAGGTGTGTGTGTGTGTGTGTGTGTGTGTGGTATTTTGTGGGGGGGGGGGGGGGGGGGGGGGGGCTACTGTAATCTGAAAATCAGTTTACAGTTCTCTACAGGGTGTCACCTGTATCCCAGTCGTTGGATTCAAGTATGAGCATCACTGAAGTGTTTGAGTGACACAAACTAATTAGTTTTGTTTTCTTGTAATGTGTACATGTGAGGGTGGATCTGTGTACAAACAGCACAGTGTGCGTGCGTGCATGCACACACACACACACACACACACACACACATATATAGAAAGGCTGCATATACGGAGGGAAACACCTAGAGAGATGCATTAATACAAATGTATACATTCAAAACGCACACAACTCACACAACTTTTGACATATATGTGCAATTTTGCAGGCAGGGGGAAACATTGAAACTATCATTAGTTGGTTATTAGTGTTAAAGAGCAAATTGATGCATATTAAGATGTAATTTATTTACTGAAAAGTGAAATAAAGAAAGATTAAAGCAAGATAAAAAAAAAATTAAGGACACTTAAGGAAGGAAGACTGCAAAATTTTCAGACTGATGCTCAGTTGCCCACTTTTAAACATTACAAACAGATATAAAACAATATTTTTGGCATAAAAAAGTCAATGTGAGCCTGGAGGGATGTAGCACTTTGTACTGCACAGTACACACATACTGCACAGTCACACACACATATCCATTCAGGTTTTTACTTGTGTGCACAAATACACAAACACCCTTCTGCATTCATAACCATGCAAGGGAGTGTGCATACATGTGCATGTGCCTTCACACAAACAGCAAATCTAAGCTGTCTGGTGCAGATCAATTGTTTTCCTGTAGTGGAAGGTCTCAGCTGAGGCACCTTAAGAGAACAGAGCACAGGACATGACACCGTCTCAGTCTTCTCTGGTTCTTTACCTTAAGGAGATCTATCTCTTTGATGCAATCTTGCCGAGCTTTGGCATCCATCAAGTCGAATATCTATCAAGAGATCAAAAGGGGGGAGAGAGAGAAAAAGCAAGAGAGGGCAGAGAGGAGAGTTATGACATATTCAAGGATTGCTAAGATGGATGGATGTAAAAAACACAGACTGAAAAAGAAAAACACTTAACAAAAAAACAAGGTTGCGGGTGGCATTGAAGTAACAACAGGTGTTTCACATTGCAAGTATCAGTGGGTGCTTCAGGTGTGTATATGCGTTTACATGCTCAAGGGCAGCATACCTGCCTAATTTTATTTATGTATGTCAGAAGTCAGTAAATGTGTATGCACATTCACCATGAGCAGTGCAGGCACCCTGTGACAACAGAGTAGACTAGATAGGCATATTGCACTTAATTGCAATTATTAATTACATGTATGTTATTAAAATGGAGTAAGTCATCAGTTTGAGAACCATTTTTGTTATATTTCTTTATATTCTTGCAAAATCTCAGTGGCATTGAATAAATTAAATGCTGACAGTATGTCCAATCATTCAGTTTGAGCTGGATACAATAATTAGCTGGCCTACCTGTCGCCATTTCCAAAGCTGTATTCTGTGCTTCCTTAACATACACATGCCTATAGTTATAACTAACATTCAGTGACTTTGTTCATTTTACTCGTTAGAACCATTGCATTTTCATCTTCACCATCTTTTCAGAAGACGATCTAGCCAAGACGGACTGGCTTTCCTAAATCTTTCTGTAATGTTACCACAGATGCCACATCAAGATTTAATATGTAAAAAAGACAAGGGCAATGTAAGATTAAAGCCAAATTAGTTCTGCTCAATATTTGTGAATATATTCACTCGTGCAGAATATGCTAGAGCTCCATAACAATTTGTCGTAGCTTGACGTTAAACAAAGTTAATGTACATCACCACAGTCTATTGGGCATAAAGAACATTGTAAAGGATCTTATATTGATTGGATTTTAGTTCATTTTGGAATGGATGATTCACACTTACAGTACTGACCCTGACCTTGTCAGATAGATAGATAGATAGATAGATAGATAGATACTTTATTTATCCTGTGGGAAATTCAACTTCCTCATGGCTAAGGAAGCAGAGGATGCACAGAAATGGCAAAGAAACTCTACACGCTCTGGCTTCACCTGCAGCATGCACTCAAAGAGGGAAGAAAACAGGACAAGAGCTAACACTGGTGTCGCTTCTTGAAAATGCCAACAACTGAGAAATAGAGGGCTGCTTCCTCAGTTTAACTGCATAAATTAAATATATATATATATATCTCAAAATGAATGAATGAAGATCTAAAACCAACTACTGTGACAAGTTTTACCAACGACGCACAATACAGGGTGGATTTATTGAATTTAAAATAAAAAAATAATACTAATACTAAATAAGACTAATCATTGCACTTATCTACTCAATAGCTGATCAAATACAGTAAGCTAGAGTGCAGTCAATTAACTTTGTATGGTACACTCAATAAAAAAATAAAAATTCTAATAAATTATAGCCTTCTCTGAGCAATGAGTACAATGAGGAAATTTGTACACTCAATCAATAAACAATAAACAATAAATCAAATTCTCAGAACGGAAACAATAACACTGTAATAATTTAGAAGTATGTCATCTTACATTAGAGCTATGAGCGAATGTTGATTAATGATACTCATCATTAACTTTTTTACATTGGGAGGTTTTATGTCTGTAATGGCTTTAAATTGGACTTTGGATGGGTTTTTTTCTTTTAAGGTCCTCAACTTCAACACCATAAAAGATGCATTGTTAAGACCACCGCCTCTTGCAATTCCCCCATTTTTGAATCTTACTGATTGGAGGATGCAATGACAAAAAACAAAAGAAAAAATATTACTTTGCATTTCTACATCCTCCTGGGGAAAAAGAAAAAGAAAATAATTAATATATGTAGTAATAATGCAAAGGTTACTACATGGACAACTATTGGGCCACCTGCATCCAATGGTCTTGGTAAGATGAATAATTAAGATTTCCCTCAATTGGAACTAAGGCCAACGCCAAAAAAAAAAAAAAACACCTCATAGCATTATCCATCCTTCACCACACTTGACACCATCGCGCTTTACACCATTCCATCCAACACTTGGCATTGTGCTTGGTGATGTAAGCTCTGCATGCAGCTGCTCAGCCCTGGAAACTCATGCCATGAAGCTTGTGATGCAAAGTTTTTGTGGTGACGTGAATGCCAGAGGAGGAGCTTCAGCGGTTATTGGGTAAGCAGTATTGGCAACGTTTACACGCAAAGAGACTCAGCACTCATCAACTCTGATCTTGAACTTTGTGTTCTGCCACTTTACAGCCCAATAACCTATATACAGGTGAGATGGAGGGCTTGAGTGCAACATTTTGAAACTTCACTTGTACTGTAACTACTGGCTTCAATTGCTTTCCACAGGATTGTGCCTTACTTGAACTTTCTTCAGGGCCACTGACGTGTTGTCTAGCAAGTACCTCGCCCTGTACACCTCACTGAACTGCCCACGACCAATCTTCTTCTCAATCTGGAAATTAGCCAGTGAATTATGGCCCATATCTGGCTGAAGAGGTTTCTGAAAGGAAAAAAAAAACATCCATTTACAATGACAAACATATGTATGCACATTCAAGCATATCCACACATATGCACATGCAGAAGAAAAAAATATAATGATTAACTGACATTTTGTGGTTACCATGCAGTGTGCAAATAAAGTGCAACTGCTCCAGTGAAGTGCAACTATTGAAAGAGCCAAGGGATGAAGGGTGTGGATGAATCTGTGGTCAGGCCTAGCTTCTGGAATTTGTTTTGCTGAGAAGCTTCTGACTGCCATTAGGCTGATGTGTAATGCTGAGAAAGGTCTAGATTAATGTCATTTAACATTTAACTGCTGCAATACACCACTGCTGTGCTACTGCATAGCCTAAAGATAGACCACCAACTTTTGATTTCTAAAAATATAGGGTTTTTTTTTTCTTTTTTACTCACTTCATATGTGGATAAACAATTTTGTACTTTATCTTAAATCTGCTAGTAAGGCAGCCGAGCCTTGGGTATTGTTCTGCGGGTTATATGGCGCACTGACATCCTTTAAGTATACGAAGAACAGTAAGTTGACTGTAGTTTCACAGGAATCCAAATTAGTCTTGCTGCAGATTTGCTAAATTATATAACTGATAGTCTGACACTGGATCACAGGAAACAAGCTTCCTTGTCATATGATCGCAGGAGCATCATCCACTTTTCAGACACACACACCAAAAAAACACTACAAAAAAGCCAGAATGAGCCCCTTGGATATGATGTGTGAAAAACAGCACAGAGCAGGCTGCATGACCTTTCCAGCCTTTTGGTTGACTTGTACAAAGACTTGGCAGGAGCGAATAGAAGGTGACAGATATCAGAATGCCCCATGTCACAAGGGCTTCTGCCAGTGTAGCTGTGGGAGTAGCTCAGGGGCTAGCAACTTAGGACAAATAGTAAGAATACAACAAGAGAAAGAAGGTCAAAAATTAATTTCCAAAGGACTAAAACACACAAGAAGGGAGTGTCATAACACTTCTGTGCTTCACTTGTGTTTCACAGATTGACAGAGTTACCATGAGCAGGCCCGAGGCTATACAGGATTTTCTCAGCTGTCTACCCTATAATAAGGACGACAAAGAAACTTTAATTTCATTATTATTTTTAGGATTATTTTAATCAACCTAAACTTTAATTTGTAAAATAAAAATTCAACGATGTTCAATGTTTGTTAGGTGGATTTGTTGTAGTAGCAATGATCGATTTTCAATTAAAGAACACTGATTCATTACTAAATGAAAAAAAAAAACCTTGGAAAAAATGTGATAATGAACCATTTTAAAAATTAAAAAAAAAATGTCTTAGTTGGCAGCAAAATGAAGGAATGTGAGCCAGTGAAATACCCTGTCCATTTAACACTGCGCATATCATTATGACATCATCATTCAGAGCTCTGAGGAAATGCAGTAGCACTTTGGTAGCAATGACCACTAAACACTTATATAGTTAAGTTTCATTTATAGTTTATTGTCACTGCAAATAAAATACAACAAAGTTTTGTTTGACAGTCTCATTCCAATAGGAGCAATAATAACTCCTGTAACACTACTTTCAAAACATAACAAATTGTTCCACAAAAGATGATAAACTGATTTAAAATACTATTACCTAAAGAGATGGTCAGTGCAAGCCTATATCAACAAGGAGTGTCATATTTAAAGAGTGGACATATTCTGTCATGTTTTTGTAATAATCCCCTAGATAAGAGTGAGAGTGGGAGCAAGAGCGAGGAGACAAGAGGGCATTGCTTTCATTCGCTGCGTGGTAGCTTGACAAATGTTAGCATGAGCCTCTAAAGCGCTGTGACAACCGCCTGCTGAGAGCACAGTCTTGCTAATGTGTCCTGGCATGCAAGCCCCGTAATCACACATTTACATATGCAATGACCTACATTTGCATGTCAGATCGCGCACTGTCCAGCATCATTAACAGTGGGCACCTCCCCATGTTGAGTCGCCCTGGGTGGCAGCAGAGGCCGTGTGAGGGCGGAAGAGAGGGCTGGAGGGAGGGCGGCTTTTTTGGCAGCCAAGGGGCCCGGCTGCCAGACAGGATTATGTCAGCCAGCGGCCCCGGCATTAGACACTTCATTAGAGCTAATCTGTTTAGCAGTGGGCAGTGTATGTGAACTTCACAGGCCATTTGCGACACCTCTTCACCCCCTGGCCTGGCCTTCAAAGGACAGCAAGGCCACAGTTGACTGACAGGCCGTCTCATCTGCCACACACGGGTGTCACACAATCAGAATCTCCCCATAAAAACACAAAGCCCTGACAAAAATGCACATACACAAGAAAGTCACAGATGAGTGACCCTAAGTGAGACAGGGTCCATATCTGAAAAAACTGGGAGGGTTACGTGGAAAAAGTACAAAGGTATACCTGATAATTCATGTAAAAAAGGAGTTGGAGCTAAAATATGAAGAACTTTCTTTTATTCATTACAATACAACTCGTATGAGGATCCAAAGTCCACAATTAAAGGTCAAAATTTTTATTTTTGAAAAATTATTGCATGACTACTTCAGGCCTATAGTGACTAAAGGTTGAGACAAGGAAATTAACAAATATTGTTGTCTCTTTTTAGATTCTGATCTTCTTACTCTTCTCTCTTCATTAACATCATTTTGGTCAGTGAGACAAGCTATAAAATTGAGATTAAGCGGCGGCCATGTAAAGCAAGATCTAGGTCTTGGGCATAAAGGTGACTCACAATTGCCATGGGTGCCACAGACAGGGGGAGTGAGGGAGAGAGAGTAAGAGAAAAAGAAAGAGAGAGAGAGAGACGGAGAAAAAAAAGAGAGAGAGAGAAAAAGCAGAAAGACAACTCATCGTAGGAAGTGTGATATGAGCTGCCCGATAATGACACCATTGCCAAGCACAACTGACAAGACACATGGTGAGTGGAAGAGGGAATGCAGAAGATAGCGAGAGGGGAAAGGGGTGGGGGGGAGACAGGCAGCAGAGGGAAGAGGGTATGATGTGACAGCCCAGCAGTGCCAACGGAAAGGCCAGCAGCAGCAGAGAGGTGCTGTCTCCCATGGAGAGACCGAGAGGGATGAAGAAACAGAAACTCAGGGCATGTCCACACAAAACCAGCAAAATATGAAACCACATCTCTCCACTGAGCCAGAACCCAAAAACTGAGTTTAGAAAAAATGACTTGCAGGTGGAGAAAAAATGGAACACTGTGAAAGGTATGTGCATATGCTGAAGGTAGAAATTAGACATTTTGTGGTATGTAGTTGCATTAACTCTAAGGTCACGAGCGATTACCTGTAGTCACTGATTTAAAATTTCTTTATACCCTTCTGGGCCATCCAATATAGGTTTCCGCATTCACTCTGCACATGAGCTAGCTCAAAGTGGAATTCACGGATTATATTAAAATGAACACTGATTGTTCAATGTTTGTAAAAAAAAATTCTTAGTATTATTCTTTTTTTTTTTTTTTCCTGGCATGATTTGATAGGAAAAGGGAGAGAGAGATGGGAATGATATGAGGCAAATTACACTGGCAGAACCAGCGACCAACAAGGACCCTGTGGCCTCCTGTTTATGGGGCACATGCTCTATCCACTACATCCCCAGGTCCCTGCAATTTCGTGGAAGTTCAAAGTTCAATCGTACAGATTCACAGCCTTGTTTTGGTGTAACAGCTTTGTTTTACTCAAACAGTAACATTCCCCAGGTCGGCATCACCTTAATTCATTTCAAACTAATATTCTTCGTTCACCGTTTAACCTAACATGTGGAAAACGTGTTCAATGAAAAAGCAACGGAAATGCCAAATAAGGCAGACTGACTTAAATATGTCATGCTAGACCTTTTCAGTTGATTGACACAAATAAAAAACTCACAGTTTTTCCATAGCCAATTAACAAAACAAGTCAGTCTGACATAACATAAGCTAGGTATGGACAATGATCTGCACCAATACAATCTCAGATGTCTAATGTGGGCAAAAATGTTATATATGTAAACAATGTTAACAAAATTATTCAGATTATGAAGGCTGTATCCTCCAAAAGAGACAGGAAGAGATACAAGGAGAGGCAGAAACAGCAACTGGCAAGCAGGGGCACTCACTCCCAACCTCAACAGTCACCAGCACCCCATGAGCGCAGCACCATGCAATATTCATCCTCAGCCAGTCAACCACTAAGCCAGCCAGGCAGTCAAACCAGCAGGATTCACCCCAAAGGTGTTCTCAATTCTCTCCTCTCAATCTGCTCCACAAGCACAGTACCTTGTCTCAGCACTTACAGACAGATCCATGTCTGTCAGACTTTGCAGTGATCTGATCTGAGGGGGGCTCCTCACCAACCCTCCCACTCACTCAAAAAGCAAATGTGCCATTAAAAATGCACATCTTACCAGCTCATCTTGTTTAGCTAATGCATATGCATCATACCTTCGGGACCAAGAGAAATGGTATTGCAAGCGATACAGAATATCCTTCATCGCATATACAATTCAGATTTCTTCATGAGGAGGCTAGAGGATTTTTTTCCCTTTTTTCTGCCTGGCAGACTGAACCTTAGGAAAGTGTGAAACAGATAGAGGACTTGTTGAAAGACACCCATCTGGATGCTGGCTAGACAGCCATCTACATATACTAAGCGAGTCTCTGTCTCCATATCTCTAGATGTGAAATCAGTTCAGACATGCTCTATCAAAGTGGGAAAAAAACATGATGCCACATAGAAAGTTCACTGTTTCCAATAACCTAAGCACAAACAGTAAGCTTTTGAATTAATATTGATATAAGCTGCTAAAAATAGATTGAAAAACAGAAAGAGATCATTAAGCCTGAAAAACAACACTTAATCAACTGCTGGGAGCTCAGCAGCAGATCTAGTGTCTGAGTGTGTGTGGGGTGAGTTGCCTAAGTCAAATTAATCATTAGGGCTTTTATCTGACTTTCTTCTGTGTGCAACCCAATTATCTTTAATTTTGCAATTACAAATCTTAGAATAAATTCACCCCCATGGCAATTCCAGTGTTAATGTTGCAGTGCCCTTGCAAACGCAAGAAAAACAACTGAGCGTGTAGACCTATTCTTAGTGTTGTTTCTTTCTCTAAAAAAAAAGAAGAAAAAAATACTCTGGGGCATATGGATGATCCTCTTTTTTTCAAAGTTTATTCAATAGTTATGGAGGCAAAAACATCCTTCTGGAAATAAATCAATGGGCCTGATGTTGGAGGATGGTATTAAAATCTAACAATGACCAGATCTGCACGGAGAAAACCTGAGTTGTATTGAATGCAGAGAGGCCAGGCTAAACCAGCCTCCAGAGGTCCGGTAGAAAGGAACAGAAATAACTCAACATTCATCCACTGCTCTCTGTCCTTCTCACACAAGGCCTAGTTTTATGAAATATGGGTGGATTAAAATGCACATCTTGACTGATGCAGGGGGAAAAGTGCAATGAAGAATATTTGCAGTTCAAATCATAAAGGTGGTAGGTGGATCTAAACAGATCAGATCTAAACAGATCCACCTACCACATGAGGTGGATGGACATACAACATAAGATCCACCTTATGTTATATGTTTACATACAATATGTGTATCAAGGGATACAAAAATGATTAAATTCTTTCCCTTATCAATTAAACTATAGGGAAAGAATCTGAAATGCCATAATCTCCAATAAATAAATAAATAGATATCACACAACACATTAGGAAATGCTAAAGTTTTTGATGGCAGTATTTGCTGGCAGAAACCTTAACTGCAGAGGCAGACCACAAGGATACCATCTCTTTCAAATATGACAAAAATATCCACTATCGGACAGTTTTCTTTATCTTACATTATATGTCATATTGCAGCATGATGGAATGGTAGTTAGTGGTATTGCCCCACAATAAGAAGGTTGCAGGTTCAGTTCCTGGACCTGGGACCTTTCTGTGTGGAGTTGATCCAAAGACATCATGTTTGGTTGATGACTCTAAATTGTCCGTAGGACTGAGTGTGAGTGTGAGTGGTTGTTGGTCTCTGTCTGTCTCTGTGTGTTGGCCCTGTGATGGACTGGTGACCTGTCCAGGGTGACCCCACCCTCACCCAGAGTGAGCTGGTATTGGCTCCAGCAACCCCCATGACCCAGAAACAGATAAGAGGTAGAAGATGAATGAATGAAAGAATATATGTCACATTACATTACAATGCTTTTTGTGTATGTGTGTGTGTTTACCTGGGGTTGGAATACTGGCACAGCTGCTTGCTGTCCTTGTGGCTGCGTCTCCATATCCATGGTGTTAGGAGTCTGATCCTTGACACCTCTGGAAAAACACACAGAAACTTCTGGTTTGTCAACTCAAATTTAATCATTGCACTAAAACTTCAAAAATGTAAAAATAAAAATAAAAATGCAACTACCTTTCCCAATAACATTTAACATAGAAATTAACCTCAGTCAAGTGGATCAATGTATGGTTTTCTTCAGCACCTAGATACTGAGTGGTCATTGCTGTTAAGAGTCCAGTTTCAGCTGAAGTGGATCCATGTCATGCCTGTGGACTTGACACAGTGCCGAGTGCCTCTTAGCTCTCGCAGCTACATTAATCTGAACAAATGCTTTGTATTTCCTTGGCATTTGTCCAATGAACATTTCCTGGGAATTATTGGTTATACTGGCATTTAGGCCGCTCTTCTTCATTTTCTGTTTGCTTAGAAAATATGGGCCACACAGAGGCGAGTGTGTTGGGTGTGAGTTTATGCCATGGAACTGTATAATTGCATGTTCTGGCATGTAGCCTAGAAGCAAGCTAATTGCATAAGATGCGCCGCCAACAGTAGTCGCTTGGCTTATCACCACACTTAACACAGACAGCGCCATAATATGAATTGTTACCTAAATTAATAATTCACAAAAACTTTGAAAAAAAAAATTAAGATGCAAAAATTATGTCCACACATGCAATTAGCTCATGAATCCATTCTTTGAGTCTTCTCTCAACCCAATTCTCAGCCCATGCATGTGGGAAGAACTCTGGCAGATGCTCCAGAGTCATTTCCAATGCACACTGTAATATGCATAATATGATTATATAGTCTAGCAATTGCAACCTATTTAAGCCCCATTTATGCATGACACAATGAATGGATTGCAAGAACTGTGACACACATAAGAACACACAGGTGAGGTGTGGTGCTTTCATGTACTTTGCAATCAAAATTAAGGAATGTGTGTGTGTGTGTGTGCGTCTGTGTACGTACATTGGGGTGCCTGCAGAGAGAATAGAAATAGCTAACGCTGTGAAGTAATAACAAGTGGAAGCCTTGAAAAGAGAAAGAGAAAATAATCTGGACCAAGCTTACTCAACATCAGTAAATAAGAGAAAAGAAATGACTGAGTACTACTTTAGTATGTGGTTAGTTTACCAATCTAGATTCTTGTGTGGACAGCAACATTGGTTTTACTGTCTGTTTGCACTGTTTTATTTACATAAATACTATACATGCATGAAAACACGAACAGAGCATTTATTAAAGGTGCACACAAATGTAAAGAGAAAGAATACACATTCCATTTGTTTTTCCACTAGAGCAAAGTCTGCAAAGCTGTAATGTGCATATTAGTTACCTGCCTAACAAAAGACCCTGGTTCAATGAAGGGGAGAAAATTGATGTCACCAGTCCCAATCAGTAAAGGTTAAAAATGCTAATTAGACACAAACCATAAACAAATAAATGCCACTGTGAGTGCATGTTTGTTTGCGTGTGTGTGTGTGTGTGTGTGTTTTCAGGATTTAATATATGTAAGTAATGCATAAGAGTATAATATCCATAGTATATGTGTTTATTTTAAATAAATTCAGGTTTTCTTTGAGGGGGTTCACTGGCCTTCATGTGAGCTGTAAAGATAATTATAATAGGGGTTTTGCAACACAATTTCTCCTGGGATTACACTGATTATATTGCGGTATTTTTTCCTGAAATATTAATTAAACGCCTTTTTTCAAACAAGTTTAAATCAATTCACATCTTGGAATTTACAATAGTAAGGTTTTTAATCATCCACCACTGCAGGCAACACAGGCAAACTAGAAAAACATTGTTAAATACTGCATGTTTTAACTATTTTTAACTTTATAAACCCACGAGAGACAGATAACGATTGTCATAACTTGAAGAACAGCCCTCATCTTGTTCGATTGCCTAACCACTGACAACACCCATGTTGATTAGTTTTTAATCGGTTCAATGATATAGCTACAATGGAATTTTGGACTACCTAGTGTTCAATCCAGTGTGAGCAAATTCAATATATATTTTAAATTGAGCAGCAATAAAAGAATTTCAACAGATCAAAAATATTTTCATGGACTGTAACTTGGGAAAGAACACTGTAATTAATGAGGGCGGAGGTGGGCACTGTGAAATGGTAGTCAACTGTGTCCCACCTTTGCCCATTGTAAGCTGGAGTTGGCCCCAGCACCCTCTGTGACCTTAACTGAACATAATTCATGTCCCTCTCCCGTGGGCTGGCTTTAGCGTTTTGCAGGTGCTGGCAGTTGCTCCTCTGGATCTCTGGACCCGAGGCATGCCCTGTGATTGGGACTAGACTGAAGGGGCTAGACTGAAAGTGTATCATGTATCAACCTCTTAAGTTGGCATTCTTTGTAGCGTTTAACTACAAGGACAAATGCAGACCAAAAAAAAAAAAAAAAAAAAAAAAAAGTGATGGATTCATTTTTAAAGACTAATTAAGACAAATTTAAAAAAATATATACTTTTTGAATATAGTAAGCACTTTGACAAGTGATAAATGAATAAATAAACATATTTCCAAAAAACTGTTTTTGTTCCTGCATTTTCATTTGGTTATAGGACCTGTTAGCACAATCTGGACATATGATGGACATGTATTGGAAACTTAATAGCAGACAAAATGGCATTTATAGGTCAGGGGCTGACTGGATGGCGGACTATGGTGGTTTGTGGTATTTTGAATCTGGTGTCACAGGGGACTTATCCACACAACCAGTGAGTCTTCCTGTCTCTGTCTTTTCACTACAGCCATGTGTTTTGTTAGACTGGGTCTGGCGATCTTTTATAATCATAATACTCCTTTGTTTTTGGCTGTCTACATGTCAAAATAACCAGGAGGCAGCTGATATTCCTGCTGTTTCTTCTTCCACATTAATAAGATCAATTAAGACTGCCATTTAAATAAGCACGGCAACGGACGGTAGAGCTATCGAAGTAATGCAGTTGAGTGAAGTAGGAGGTAAAGTCACACTCTTGATGTCCCATTTACAAGGGATTCATGTGATGTACAAAAAAATCAAAAGCAAAACTTTTCATAATGATTAGAGCAATTCAGCACTCTGATGAAGCCTAAAATTTCAACAATGTAAATTTTAAATCTTCCAGAATCACTCTCTTCATTCACCACTCCTCATTTCATCGTCTCTCATCATGACAGTAGCTTGGCCCTCACTCAGGGGGGAGCACTCCACCTTTTCATGGCTGAGAATTAGACCTCAGAGTCTGGGGTGCTAACTCTCATCCCAACGTTTCACATTCGGCCACTGACTGATGACCACAGACCGATTAAGCCGAAAGAATAACATCATCAGATAAGAGATGCAAATCTGAGGTTCCCAAAGCAGACTTTCACCTTAAAATCCTGACAATGAATATCATGAACTGGATCAGGGATGGGGTTGACAGACCCTCTAGAAAGTACAATAACTGAATTACTCATAGTGATGAGCGGTGCATCCCAGAAAGCACCTTGTTTAGCACAGTCTTGCACCACCTCCAAGTCTACATAGCATGTGTAGACTGATTGATCCAACTCCATGATCCCCCCAGTTCTTATCCTGGGACAGGACGGAACTCACATTGCTCATCCTCAATCCAACAATGCCCAAAGCTTTCAACGTGCCAGGACATATCTCATACAAACATGACGCTATGGATGATTTTTATTTGCTACATTTGATACAAAT
Organism: Echeneis naucrates; assembly: GCF_900963305.1. NCBI lineage: Eukaryota > Metazoa > Chordata > Actinopteri > Carangiformes > Echeneidae > Echeneis > Echeneis naucrates. The sequence continues at coordinate 20,056,406 of NC_042514.1, forward strand.
TCAGGGAAATCAGTGTATTGGCAGCCAAGAGCACCAAGACACCAAGAACCTTTTTTATCTTCTAGGAAAACTGACGCTTGTTAAAACCCATTCTCCTATCTAGACCACCAGCGACTCAGTGTTAAACAATATTTTCTCAACGTGTTCCATCTACACTAAGACACCAGCCAAATATTCTCACAGTAGGTCCAATCACACATAAGTAATTATATGATAAACAAGAAAAGAAAGAAAGTCAGGTGGGAAGAGAAAATAAAAATAAGACAATTAAGCAATTTTCAGTGAGTGCTTTTCTTTCTAATATTCCAAAACCATTTAAGTTGATTTTTTGATTGAGAAATATCTCAATTCCTCACTTCCTATCATCTCAAATCCTGTTTTATGTCCTATGATAAATGTTCAACGAATCATTACACTGTGGAAGACTATGGCAATGAAATTCAAAGTTACTTGACTCACCTGATATGGTCAGAACCAGAGTATTGATCTATGGAAACAATTCATTCTACAAGCAAAATTAAACCTGTCAAATCGGCTTTTTTGGTCTACAATGATCAGTGTCACCTTGCTGATAAACTTTGCTCTTGCCATTTAAGGACAATTCAGAAAAGTATAAGTAAGTTGCCTTTTCACAGTCATAGTGAACAGCTAGGTCAACTTGAGAGTGTATCTTAAGTCAACTGGGGCAAAACTGAGTTGGAGGAGGGCACAGAAGAGATGAGGTAGGACGAGTGAGACAGATGCAAAACTGAAAGAAATGCCAGGAGAGAGAAGAAAGGAGCTTGTTAGCCCTGATTTGCTCCTGGTCATGTTAGAACCCGTGTAGAGCTAGGCACCACATAAGTTGGCACTGCTTTAGCTCTTCTTTAATCCCAATTTCCTCTCTTCTGTATTAATCATTTAAAGCGAGAGAAGAGGAAAAACAAGGAGCAGCAGGCTATTAAAAAAGGTGGATCAAGGCAAAATGGGAAGATGGAGGGATGAATGGGAAAGTAAATGTAAAGGATCCTGGAAGTAACTGGTCTCAAAAAGAAGAGTGCTAAATCAGCACCAGATTGGGGACAACAAATATAAACACATTGATTAGCCTGGGTCTCAGGAGGAGAGAAAAGAGATGGGTAGGAAAAGAGGTGAATAGTTGGGTGGGATGGGGGTAGTTAAAAAGGAGAAAGGAAAAATGTTATGTGACACTATCTGGGGAAATAGTGTCACATGAGGGAATCAAAGATACCTTTGAGAAGTGAGATGATGACAGTAAAAGAGCTAGAAGAGTGGTGTCCATGATTACAAGAAGTGGAGAAATCTTTTGAGTCTCTGCTCATGAAAGCCCACCCCAGGCCTCGAATGAAACCCCTGCTTGACTTACACTGATGATGCAGAAACAGAAAAAGCAGAACAGAGAGCAAGGGAGCCACTAATGATGGAGAGGTCCAGATACTGCAGTAGCAGTGCAATTTACAATTCATTCTAATCACTATTCAAAATCATTAGCCCAAATGTGCAAGCACTTGTGTTTGTTGGACCAAGAACAGAGAGAGAGGCAGAGAGTGGGAGAGGACCAATTACACCTCAGCATGGGAGCCAGTCTTTAAGGACTTTGAGGAAGACGGTACAAGTCTTGATGGAATAGAAAATGAAGAGAGGAAACTTAATTGTCTCTCAACCTAAAAGAAAATAAACACAACATGAAGATGAAGGAAACAGCTTTGAAAATAGGCTTTGCAAAACCCGCCAAATATGCTACAGAGTCAAACCATTGTCACTTTTTGGTTTACACACATCTGGCTATAAAACACAAGTTAGTCAGGGAGCATGTTATCATGAGAATATTAGAGAATCTCAAAAAGTCAGATGGAGGCCCAAACAACAAAATGGGCACCAAAAAGGGTTCATGTACACCTGCACAATTGTCTCCCTTTACATCTCAGTTTTCATTTTGCATTTTCAGCTACCATGTAAAGACGTCCACCACTGCAAATAGAACTCAAGCACATGCAGGTGTTCCTCAATCTCATTTCCTTCCTAACTCTTGTCTAGAAACCTCCTCCCCTTCATGCTTCTGTGTGCTCTGTTACTCCTGTGTGTTGCCAGTATGAGCTGGCACGTGGTTCAAGCCCAGGCCTCTTCTCTGCTCTATTGTCCTGCCTGCCGCTTACGGCTCTCTCATAACAAGAACTCTTTGTTGCTGGCATGTCACTCCAGCAGGTGCCTTACAACAAAAGGCAGGAGCCACCCAGCCAGCCAGCCCATACCGCTTCGTTAGTGCAGAGCATCATTTGATGTGCTCATTTCATCCTCCAGAGACTGCCACCAAGAAGATGCTAATAATCACTTGAGAAACAAAAACATTCCACTCTAGCTTGTAAAGGATAAACTCCAATTTCAATGATAAAAGAAGTGTGAGACAGCCATGGTAACAGCTGAAAAAGACCACCAGCCACACCACCCCATCTCTTTTTTAGTTACTACCCCCCTTTTCCACCAATACACTAATTCATACTGTCAATCGCTTAGAATAAACAGTGTACACTGACATTGCTAAATAGGTAAGGAAATACAAAACTGTATGGGAAAAGTATGCAAAAAAGAGCTGAATTTTAGACAGCTACGTGATGCCTCAGATACCACCTTAGAGAGTAACAGAGCAGGGTGTGTGAAGGAAAGAAGCAGGAGGGAATTGGCCTACGCATGCAGATCCACAGTAAATGCAAAGGCCTTCAAAATGCCATATCACCATCACACCTGAATTAAAGTAAAAATTGAAGGCATAACGTGAAAGAAAATCTAGAACTCTTAATTTAGGCTGGCTGACTTCAGTCTTGGTGGACTGAATGAGCATGATTTTAGTAAAGTTAAGTAATTTAACAATAAATGGATGTAATTCCAGCTCCTGGTTGTAATTACTTTGAGAGCAGGATTACAACATTTAGGGAGTCATATTAAGTGAGTTGCACCATTATAGATAAAAAGCTTTGACACTACTGATATAAGCTTAAGGTCAAGGTAACAGACAGAGGAATTAATATTAATGTCTGCAACTAATGACTCTTTTATGATAGATTAATCATATTTTTTTAATTAACTGATAATTCATTTGTGTATTTGATAAGAAAACTGTGTAAATGCCCATTACATTATGCTGGGAATGTGACAAACTAATGTAAATGACTTTTTTTGTCCATCAAACAATCCTAAACCCTTACTGTAAAACCATCCATCTCCAAAACGTTGCAAGGGGATGGAGCCAATCACAGGCAACTTTGTACAAAGGCAGGGTGACCCAAAGAGATATACATCCACACTCAGTCACTCACCTCTAAGGGCAATTAAAAGAAGACTGCAGAATCCAGGAAAGCACAGGGAGACCAAGCAAACCCCACATAGAAAGGACAAGAGTTAAAACTCAAACTTTTTGCTGTGTGTTGGCAGTACTAACCAAATTATTAAACCAGGAAGAAAGTGAATCATGACAAACATTAAATGTTTGGCAAACCATCAATTAATTGAGTATCAGTGTTGCTTCCTAAAAGTATAGTTAAATATGTTCACATTGAGCAATTGCTGTAAATGGACTGTGGACTGACAGTGTACGGTCTAGTTCATAATGGAATACCTTTACAGTGTATCACACTCTAAAAACAAAACACTCTAATCCCGTGTTTTCTCTACATTCATTTAGGAGTGGCATCACTCCTAAATCCTAGCTGCCACTCCTTCAAATGTCATTTATTATTTTATTTTTTTTCACCTTCACAGCACAGAATTACTTGCGAGAGCACGCCCTTGAAAGTGACATCACGTCAGGCACCCAGGCACCAGGTCACAGAGTCAGAGGCGTGTCGTCCTGGAAAATAGGGCAGCGACTTACCGGAGAAAAGGGAGACTTCTAAGGTTAAGATAACTCATCATAGATTTTACAAGTTAAATAGACATTTGCAAAGTATTGATGGCCAGCTAACGTTACGAAACATGCTGGTAATTTAAGTTAATTGGGCCTGATGCCAACTCAGTGACAGTGATGTGGATAAACCAACTGATAGCATTAAGCTAATATCTACACTCCCTGATGTATTAACTGCTGAGTGCATTTTCAGATGAACTTGTTCAAATTATTCTCAAAGATGAGAAAGACAAATGATGAAGATGACGCTCGCCCAGTATCATTAGCCTTTTACCGAATTCATTTTATTGTTTTATGGACTTTTTTTTATTTTATTTTTTTTACTTTTTACATTCAGCCTTTATCTGACTTTGTATATGACTGAGACATACAGGCTGTAGTGGTTGTAAGGGAAAAGGCCATTTTCAACTGGCCAGCCAATAAATAGGTTGTAAAATCTGCAGTCAAGTGTGTTTACACCACCACGGCCTCCCGGAGAGCCTGTCGCCACTGCTGAAAAAAATCCTAGAGGAAAGACTGCTAATCTGTTGTTATTATTTCTATTTGATCAATAAAGCCGTGTTTTTAATGTTTCTTAGAGAATATCTCACTTCATTTAAAAGTTTTACCTAATAAACACGTTAATGTTGGATTTTTTTTCCAGCCACTATTTTGCAAATGTACTTTTAAGGGGTGGAGGGGGGATAGCAGTACTATCACATGAAAAATTTCATTTAAAATTCTTCCTAGGACTTAATTTATTGGACATCCATTTTTAGTTCTCTACTGGAACATTTAAATGTTTTTTCTCACCAGGTTTAATCTTTCTCAATAAATGTGCAAACTTGCTCACCTCCACTTAAAGAGCAGTGCACTACTCTGGAATCATTTTTTAGTCATAACTTAATATTTACCATCAAACTGCCTACAATAAGGCTATTAGTGCTGCTGCTGGCTGCTGGCGGTTAGTAGGAGCAAAACATTGACTAATTTTGACTGGACAAGGGAAGTTCCACGAGTGCTGATATAGAGCAAAACCCCACTACGACGTTTCACAGTGCACTCCACACAGGTGTTTCAGCAATTGTTAATGACAAGACTAACATCTTACTGTTGGTTGCTAGCTCATAACATCATGACAAGCGGCACCGAAATGTGAACAATTTCAAAAATAGCCATTGAGTTGATGTTAAATATGAGTGATGTTGAGTCACGGAGCACTAAACAAACAGCCAAAAAAAGCATGTTCATGTTGCAGATCTGAAACCTCATTAAAAAGGAAGCAATGGAGAAGCCAACTGTCAGATCAAGCATTGAATCACACGTGCCACCCAATTGGCTCTCATCAGATGCTTTTTTTTTCTCTTGTCCATCCATGCATCTTCTACCGCTTTTCTGTTTAGTCACAGGGCTGCTGGAGCCAATCCCAGCCAACGTTCCGGGCGAGGGGTGGGGTACACCCTGGACAGGTCACCAGTCCATCACAGGGCCAACACAGAGACAGACAGAGACCAACAACCACTCATGCTCACATTCACACCTATGGTCAATTTAGAGTCACCATTTAACCTAGACATGCATGTCTTTGGGCGGTGGAAGGAAACCGGAGTACCTGAAGGAAACCCACGCAGACACGGGGAGAACATGCAAACAGAAAGGCCCCAGGCGAGGAACCAAACTTGCATCCTGCGCTAACCACTACGCCGCCATGCTGCCACTTTTTCTCTTGTTTCATGTGGAAATGGAAATTGACAGATAAACACAATTTAATATAGCTGATTCTGCTTGTGACACATAAAGTTATAGTGTGCAGTAATATGTTAATTGTTAAGGTTGCTTAGCAACAGTCAATTTCTGGTCCAGAGGTGGTATCATTTGTTTTGGCAGAGCCCATTAAATAATTGAATAAACAAGCAAAGGATACTGACAAATGGCATTTGTCAAACTGCTGTATAAAAGTAAAATCACACTACAGTTCATGTTGTTGCGCTTCAATCATAGGTACAAATCAAAGTCCTGGTGATATTAGGCCTAACAGCATCCATCCATCCATCTGCTACCGCTTTTCCGTTTCCGTGTCACGGGGAGTGCTGGAGCCAATCCTAGCCAACGTTCCAGGCAAGGGCAGGGTACACCCTGGACAGGTCCCCAATCCATCACAGGGCCAGCACACAGAGACAAACAGAGATGAACAACCATTCACGCTAACAGCATCCCTCTTGTGGTACTTCTTGATAATGCTTAATCAGGTTCATCTGTGAGCTCCTCTTGAGAAAGCTTGCTGACATCTGCCATAGGCTTTACACTGGAAACGTAACACCACATTGCTTATACTGACCACCACTGAGGATATGTTCTGTGGCTTTCTTCTTCTATTTCACCTTGTACAGAGTCTCATCTGTGGCAGACTAGAGGCGGTAGAGGTGAATTACTGCCTCTGACAGGTCAGCTGTGTAACTCAGTTGATGCTCTCCATCCTGGAATCTCCTAACCAAATTTTAATCTGCCACTGCCACTTGTAGGCTGATCAATTTCACTTGCCACTTCATATTTTTTACCTACATTTGGCCAGTGATGGGTCCTAATTTCCTACCCTGATCTACATCCAGATTTACTCCACAGCATGATGAAATTCCCATGGCTTTAGGTTGCAACAGTGCCCTGTGGCAACAACCCATGGTCTTTCGCAATTCAAATCAAGGCACTGCAGAGCAAAGCAAAGTTCCCAATGCTCGAGGACCAATAAGGGCTTGTTTGTTCGCCATGTCACTGACCAACCACTAAATTAGCTTTATCACCTCTGGCACCGTGATATTAGATGTGACATTCTGTTCTGCAGAGCTGAAGCTTTGTTTTTTTGCAAGGCCAGAGGCTTGTATGTGTGGGGGTGGGGGGGGGACTAAATGGGGACAAATGAGGGAATTTCACAAAGAAATTAAATAATAGAATGCAACATTCAATTTTTGCTTCATTCTAAATAAAAGAATTTTTTACACATCATTTCAAATAAGAGTCTGGTCCATATTGCGCTCTTCAGCACTGTTTCCTGAAGCCTAACCTTGTAAAGATGCTAACAGGAGTCAACCTATTAAAGCATCATCATTCAAGCACAATTCTGATTCTGAAATTGCATTGTCCTCTTGCAAAATCTGTAATGGAGGGCATAATCCACTAAAGAAGGAGGCAACAAGACATAGATCATGACTAGAAAATGTAACTAAAGCAGAAAACCAACTTAAATCCTGAAAACACACAATTTGGCATTATAGGTAAAGCGTTAAAAATTCAAGGCCTCATAGTTGATTTGTCATTTACACTCAATATTACAGAAAAATAGGAGCATCCAGGGAGATTATGCAGCTACCCTGCATGCAGTTCAAGCTGTGACTGGATTCTAGCAAAGATATGTCAAAGCTGCAATTGCTGACCCGTCTGTGTTGTTTGCAAACAATGAGGCCTGTCATTTGAGTTTCTCATCTATAAAACAACCATTAAGAAACATCTGGTCAATGTAGTATATTCCCCCTACCCCGACCCCCACCCCGCACCAGATAGTTTCAAGCGGTTACCCTGTGTCATCATGGAAGTTTGTCTAAAAGGAAATGACAGAGCAAGATGTCCAAATCATTAGTAATCTGAGAGGAGCAGTTCCCAGGCATGTCTGGTTACATAGTTGAGTGCTAACGTGAGGGGGTTACAGCTTATGTATACTGAGCCTAAACCTTCTCATATATTTTCACTGGGACATGAAAAGAGGACCATAACCCTCAGCATCCCCTATGGTCAGTAATGGAAACATAGAAGGCCCTGAACCCAAGATAAGCTTAGCACAACCCGAGCACTTACAGAGAAAGAGACACAAAAACACAAAGTGTGGCCCACACATTAAAACATTACACACAAACTCACGCAGAAATGAATCCAACACTGAATGAAGAAACAGAACAGACTGATAGCGGGCCATGGGAACATAGCTCCACAAAAATCTATCTTAGGTCTGGGTCTGGTTCTGTTTCAGCCTGCTGTGGCTTCTGTGGTGGGCCATGTTGGCAGCCGCGCACACGCACACAATATTCTAACCAGATCCAGAGCCCTACTATGCAATCAGAGGTCAGATACAGTATTGATGTGAATATACATGCTTTATGTTATTTACTGCCAAAGAGGATGACACTTAAGTATGAAATCAACAGTAATATTACTTTTTCTGTTGATTCCAATAGTATAATTTATCCTGTCTTATGATCATGTCCAACAGAATTTAGCTTGACCATATATTTTTAAACTACAAGGCAAAGCTAAAGCTACAGTTCAAAGTAGGATGTTTTCAAGGTTTTGTTTTTACACTTTTGAGTTTGGTATTTGAAGAACAGAAACTGTGGGATGATTAATACAAGAGGTGCAGGCAGGAAAATGTTGTTCATTTCTAGACATATAGCTCTGTCTTGAAGAGTACATGTATCTTTGAGGAAACACTTAGGACTGGAAATAAATCAGGAATAATGCAACTATAAATTCCAGTAGTCATTTTTTGGGCGGGTACTTTATAAAATAAAATCTGTGGGTTTCTATTTCTTTGCTTACCATTTCTCTACTAAACATTAATATTCTTGGACAAAAATATTTGCTTAGTCTGTTTTCTGTGCAAAGTAATGGAAAAGAAAGTCAGAAATGAAACTACTGCTTCACTGTAACATGCTCCTGATAATTTAGGCCAAGAGTAAATGCCAAACACCAAAAAACTGTACTAAAATGTAAAAGCAAGCCTAAATTAAGTCCTTTTATACTTGGCAACAAACTATTACAGAAGCATATAAACGAACATGCATTTGGGCATAGCAAATACAGGCAAACATATGAATGAACATGAGACAAACATTTATTTTTATTCCTCAGGCGCTCATCCTTTTTGCATAAGTGCATCAGCCAACACACCGCCAGAGCATCCCAGTATGGGAGCGAATGTGTATAAAGCTGAGGATCGGAGAATAACTTTGCCCCTTAGGGGTCGCACCTCTCTCCTTTCTAACCCTCCTCCCTTATCCCACCTCTCTACTCTGTGCCTACAGGGATTTCCCTTTGCAGTTCAGGAGAGATGTCAAACCTGTTCCACCATCCCTCACACAGAAGCTGGACCGTCATTCATCCAGCATCTGTAAAGCTCACCCATTGAACCTTGTTTGCCTCATATGGCTCACACAAGCACAGCTAAATAAAAATGTTTTCAACCTAACATTAAACACGCTATTTGTTCATTTTTAACCTAATTCACTGTTTCATTAATGCTGCATCAGCTAGAACGAATTCAAAGTAGTGGTAGCCTTTGGCAGCTATTTTTAATTTTAGTTTTAGTCTTTGTTTCGTGAAAAATGCTCATTTTAGAATTTTTAATCAAATTTTGTCATCCTTTTTCGATTACATTTTTGGTCAACTAAAGGTCTGAGCATTTAAGTCTTATCTTAGCCAGAATAAACACATTTCACACAATAGATTATCTTATGTTTATCCAATGAAAATATCAGGTTGAATGTTGAAGAACACGGTTTTGCAGAGGTCTGATGGTACCAATTCAGGAATACATTGACATATAATTAACATACAATTTAAATTGTATATTAATTTTTAGTCAACAGGATTCAACCAAATACTTTATACTGTAGTAGTCGACACAAAAGCCTCTTAAATTTTACATTTATAGCTGGAGTCATATCAGAGGAAAAACTGTATTTTTCCTCTGATATGACTCCAGCTATATATTACTCTGTCAAACGTGAGGTCATTGAAAATTAAAGTTGACGAAATTCCAGTTTGTCCTGGACATGAGAGGGATTTTCCGAAAAGTAACCTGATCTGTTTTCCTGACACAGGTCTCCATGAGGAAAGCAGGAGCATTTTGTTTGATGGACAGACCACAATACAATGTCTCCCAAATCCATCTATCTGACACTACATGGGGAATTCAAAGTGTTTGAAAAGGTGTGTTCCTGCATTTACATAGTCACCTGAACCCCTCATTGCATGGGCAAAACAGCCAAGCCTGAGACAATTTGGACTTACCAAACAAAAACAGCGAGTGACACTAACAGTCCAGTGGTGACAGCTAGCCACGTACTGGTCACAGTGAAAGCTCCACCACAGTAGGAAATGGGTTTTCTCCTGTAAACCACAGTGTAATTCTAACCCAAGATAAAACAACATCTCATAAATCCATTTGTGGACTACTGTACACCCAGTTAAACAAAACACAGGCCACTCAATTCAAAGTGCATGAAAAGGTGTGCATGAGAGTATGAGCTGCTGAATTTATCTTTCAGACCATTTTATCTCCTGTGGGACTTCACCTTAATAATTGTCTCTGTTACAAGCCCCAATAAAAGGGAAGCTACTAAAATTCTAACTGACAGCTTTGATTCTGCACTTTCTCTCTGTTTAGATCAACCCATCTTCATGATGGGTGACATGAATACATGTGATCTATCTCACATCGCCCACCAGGCATATACATGCTCTGAGCATGGAGGAGCGCTCACTCCATTGCTTACAAGGAGGAAAGCCATGACTTTGCTCTTGGTCTGTCTGAAGCCACAATTTTGATTAAAATGTGATTAATTATTCAGCTGTAGTACACATAGTAATTGCAATCTGCTTGCATTAAAAATAAACATCTGGTCGTTTTAATCCCAAACCCTTGGGACATGGGATGTCCCCCCGTTGACTTACTTCCTTTCTCTGTCAAAATCCTCCCGTTTACCCCATAGCTGAACTCCATCACCACCAACTTCAAATTTACATGGGTGAGGAAGGAAATGCAATAAAACTAAAAATTTTATTGGTTGGTTAGTGAAAACAAGGCACGCAAAGACATCAATTTGGAGTGTGTGAAGTTGTGTTAGCATGTTTAAATAAAAATGTTTCATTGAAGATTCAGGTAATATATAAAACATTTCCAACAAATTGCAGCAGTGAATTGAATAAAGGCCTTCTCTCCAATAAGAACCTCTCGTCTAATAAAAGCCCAGTACCCTATGCAGTTAAGTAAATAAAATTCCCCAGCCAATATCAGAGGATAAATGTAAAATTTAAGAGGGTTTTGTGTCAAATTAGAGATGCACTGATCCAATCCCAATGTCCATTCTGATTCTTATACCTGAATTTGGATATCTGTCGATATTGATACAGATGACGTTATTTTCTTGCTTTTTATTGTTATGATTATTAGTGTTGTTATAGCTGACTTAATATGCAAGTTACACAAGGCTGTAGTAAATCACAAAGTAGTTCTTATTAAAAGACTAAAAAATATACATATATGCATTTAATGCATAAAATTTAAATGCATTCCAAAGTTTTGAATTTTATTTACATTTATTTACATTCCTATTTAAACATGTTAACACAACTTCACAGTCTCCAAATATCCCATTTGAAATCTAACCATAGCAGGCTGTGCGCATAAACAGGTGTAGAAGTGCAAATTACAATAACAGCTCCAATGTTTTGAAAAAAATTAACAAATCAAGTGCACAGCAATGTATTATCAAATACTAGTAACTAGATTCCTATACAAACATTCAAAAAGAATTTTGTCAGTCCAGTCAGATTAGGCTATTCAGTGCAAAGATTGACTATTCATTCTTCCTTCTTTTTTCCATAGACTATCTGACAATTGGAAAATCCACTGTTCCAAACTTTTTCTGAAGTAACTGACCGCTTCGCAGCAGTTATGGTGTGACAGACCAGCTCCTCTTTTAGGGCTGCATTAATGCAGAATTGTAGTGTGTCCAGCACAACAAAGCCCTCACACAGTTCAGTTGGACTGTGCGAGGGCTGGACGGATCACCAGTTAACCCTTCTAATCTGAGCATGGTCGCCAGCAGCCACCACGCTTCACATTATCATAAGTTTGTGAATGTTTGTTCTATCGGAGACATGCCAGCAGTTTCTGAAAGCTGTGAAGTCACACTTCACAGCCAATATAGTGTCATTATGGTAATTCCACTCGCGCTGTTGCCAGAAGTCAGCAAATCCATTCCTTTGTTGTTAACCGTTCTTGCATTCTTGCAATATAGAGTAAAATTCCAGATACGGAAGGTTCTAGATTTTCTGGAAAAATGGGGAAAAGCACTTATGACATTTTCTGGCCTGTTTTGGTTGAAATAAGCAAAAAGTCCAGGTGGATAGTAGGACTCTTCGGTGGAAAAGATGTAACGTGCCTGGACACAGAATTATGTTTGCTCCCACCCACTTCTCACCTAGAATATATGTATCCATGACTTCACTCAGTCTTTAAGCAATGTTTTTTGAAATGTTATCCATGCGCATTTAAGTAAGTTTCTTCGGTTTTCTCGGTTTATATTTCAAAAAAATAAATCAAAGCCTGTTTGACTTGAAGAAAGTCAGTTGAGCCTTGACAGATGATTACTCAACTTCCAGGGGGCAGCCTTATTAATTTCTAATTAATCAGTTAATTCATTTGTGCCACAGCATTTCTGCTATGGGCTTACAATTGCCTTATCACGACTTTATCATTCATAAAAACACAAGACTATGGAATCTGTTATCAGTACATGGATTGGAAACGTCACTCTTAAGCAAACTTCGTCAGTATCGCCACCCGCTACCAACATTGGATTGAAGCAGTCCCAATTTTACTTAACGTTACAATCCTCATGTATAACTCAGGAATCTAAGTATTGGCTCATTTGTATCAGAATGGACTTAACAATAACCAGAAAATGAAAACAGTGGTCCCTGAAATTATGGAGAAAGACTGAAGGAATGAAAGAGAGCAATGGAAAGGTTGAAAGCAACTAAACCAAGGAGGTCTACCCCACTTACTTCATATATTACAATATTAATATTAGCGAGACTTCCTGTCCCCAACCCCACCACTGATGATTTGAACATGCAAAACTTAAAAAGCCCAAATTCCAGTAGTTGCATATCACAGTTTGACCTGAAGCCACACAGCAGACACTAACTATGACAGATTCACTGTTCAAAGCAAGCAGAAGCAGCTTTCATCAGGAGATCCTGTTGTTTTGGGTTTGTTTTTTTTTGTGTGTGTGTGTGTGTGCTTTTTCTTTTTCTTTTTTTTTTTAAATGGTGTGACACCACCAGCCCATGCCATCTGCCTTTTTCTAAAATCAGTACTTCAAGGTGTCCCTTCTACCTATGTGTTGTTTCTTTGTGGGCTTCACAACGAAGGCTCAGCATCATGCAGGCTTTTGCTTCTATGCCGATTGCTTACTGCTGTTTACATCCAAGCCCTGCAGTGTGGTGCGGCATTAAATATTCACTGTTAAACTGTCAAACCAGAGCTGGTGGGGAACCCATACAGGCATTCTCACTTCTGCCCTAGGCATAAGTAATCCTGTGCTGACTCCTGATGACTTCCTTCAGACATCTGTAAAATGTTTTTATTCAATATCCCAATACCACACTGACAAAGGTTTCTCATTCATGGTTTGGCAGGACTTCTGTCAGTCAGCCAGCAGTGTCATACAGGCCTAACCCCTGCTGCTCGACTTCCTGCTGCTTTGAGGGAGTCAGGCTGACTGTCTCCCATCGACATTGGACCAGGAAGCCCTAGGAAGAGACAACCTCCAGGAGAGGAAAGCAGAGGCAAGAATGGGGGGTAGAGACACAGACTTACTGAGAGTTCAAAAAGAAGTGGTGATAACAAAATAGGAAAGATGATGGCTGTTATCAACAAATAAAAGGCACAAGACATGAAGCTGTAAAACAAGAAGAGGAGCAGTGATGAGTAGCATGGCAGCCAAAAGGGAGCAAGACAAAAGAGGCTATAGGACAATTCAGGCAGCAGGACTTAAGGGGAGCTTCTCATTATGACTCTTCTCCCCTCTTCATGCCCCAAGGACTTGACCTCAACCTCAGAGCTCAAGGCGAAACCAAAGGACCAGAGGGACCATGGACAACTGCTGTGAGTCAGGGAACGGAGAGAGAAGAGGGGAGGGAAGGAAAAGAAAGAAGTCCCCAGTGTCCAAATGAGGCAGCATTAAACAAAGATACATTATCCTGTAATTCAAATCATTGCAGAGATCACCCCCCACCCGAAAAAAAAAAAAAAAAAAAAAATCATAAATAGGTATATAAAAATTTGTCAAACCAATTTATGTACGATATATATTCAAAAAGCTCAACAGAAGCTTGTACCGTTTCTTAAATAGTTTTATATTATATTTTGTATAGTGTTCTAATGCAGATTTTAAGTAAAAGCAGCACTTGAAATTCCAGGCGAATAAAAAAAAAATTTGGTCCAACTAAAACATTTAGTTTGATCTCCATGTGGATTTAACTCTCTTCACTCCGGAATGAACAATGACAAAAGTGAAGACCATTAAAAATACTTGCGCAGTTTACGACTGCAGTCACATGCAACAGTGTTTTAAACAGAGCACACCAAGGCATTTATCACAGCTGGTATACTTTAAGTAATATGGGCTCCAATAAACAAAGAATCTGCTTCCTTCAACCTGATACAAATCAATTAAAAACAACTCTGAGTCCTATCATTATGCTTCGCTCCTGGCATCACTAGGAGAGCAAAAAAAATACACAATGTGAAAGCAAAGTGCAAGAGAAATAGCGAAATGTCCCTGGCTTATCACACTGAAAAGGGGGAGGGTAAAACAGACAGTCTGTCAAAACAAGATGCTCTCAAACAAATTTGCTCTCTTCTGGAGCAAATCCCGTGTGAAACATTAGCGCTCATTTGTGGTGAGGCTGGAACAAACGCCCATAGCATCGTCAGCAAGCAAAACAAAAAAATTCTCCCTTGCTCTCATTGTGTTCATCAGTGCAAATTCATTCTGCTTTTGTCTTATCTCATGACAAATGCATTCTGTCACTGTCACTGATGTTGTGTTTACAGTGGCATATAGCATCTTGTAATTATTCTATGAAAGTGAATTTGTATCCTGAGGGACTTGTATTTTTGCATGTGAATAATCAAAAGAGATAGAGCAAGAGAGGGACGATTGGAGTTATCTCCAATAAAAAACGATGTCTGCTTGAGCACCATCTTTCCAGTGCAGTTCACAATATGCCATCATGGCTTGAGCAACGGTAGATATGTTTAGAGGAAAATCATGAATATGCAGGGTCTACACATTTCCTGGAAGGCACAGGAAAATGCCTTTAATGTTACACATTGAATTTTAATTCATTATTTCTATAAGTTCATAACCTAATAACATAGCATTTATTTGTTTCACATAGAAGGGAATTCAGAGTGATAGAGAAGACGTGAAAAAATTAGCATGAATAAAACCTTTTCAGTCACCCTTCACAAGGAAATAAATCATTGATATTGTGTGGTCATGGCATAAGCTGACCAAAGGTCACTGAAAGTGCTTCATAAACTTTACATGGGGTCTTTGTTCAATAATTTCTGTGTTTGTATGTCTCTGTAGTCTGTTTCTCCCCAGAGCACTACTGAACCCGATGAGAAAAGCATCAATGCCACAGCGAAAGTGAGAATTTTCACATGACACGGGAGCTGTAAGGCATCCTCCAAGTATTTTTGAATAGTTAAAAGATCACTGACCCCTCATAAGTTGGAAGGAAGATGGATATGAAGTATATTCACAAGTTAGCTATTTGTGGAGAGAGTAAAAAGCTCCTCAGACAGCCCACTCTTACTGCCAAAGACCTCACTCTAAACCTTAACCACA
Organism: Echeneis naucrates; assembly: GCF_900963305.1. NCBI lineage: Eukaryota > Metazoa > Chordata > Actinopteri > Carangiformes > Echeneidae > Echeneis > Echeneis naucrates. The sequence continues at coordinate 20,071,982 of NC_042514.1, forward strand.
CAGAGCCAGGAAACGAAACACTATTCTAAATTCTTCCGGAGAATTTCTTTCTTTTACATTTTATCATCTAGCCATGTAGGAATAATTACAAACACACTAGGAGCTTATATTCTGAGCAGTGATCTGTTACCTTTGCCAACATAATTTTTGTACAGGCTTAGCCAAGGTCTTTGACATCATGCAAAAGGCAGCGTTAAATGTAGCTCAAAAATTGCCTAAGGAAGCATCTTCCTTCAAATATGCTTTGTGAAAGAAAAAAAAAAAGAGATGGCATTTTTTTGTTCTTGGATAAAACCCAAAGGCTAGATGACAGTGGTCAGATGAAAATTGTCTCTGATCTTTAATCCAATGGAGGGGGCCAGCTCCAGGGTTCAAACAGGAAACTCTCACAGGATAGTGATTTAGTAAATTCCACTAAGCAAAAGTCACTGCTGTGGGTAAAGCAAATTTCTTCACACTTATGTGCACATTTTAGGTTTGTCTGTCAGTGAAGTTCTAATCTTTACTGCTAAAATATTCACTAAGAACATATGAACTATGCAGTGTTTGCCAATAGTTTTGTATCAGAGGTCAGGCAAAATTAGAGCATTACCAAGCCTTGCATGTCTATGTGTGTGTGTGTCTTTGTGCCTGTCCTTGTTGTGCTATTGAGAAGGCCAACTTACAAGTATATAAATGTATCACCAATGCCTCTTCCATAGTTGAATAAATTGACTCCAGTGAGATTCAATCTGATGACAACATTTCTCTTTCTGTGCATGACTATTTTAAAGCCATCAGTTGTCATTCAATAAGACTAAACACTACTGATCACAACTGCCATTAAAACTTTTTACTCTGGCTGCTCTTATTAAATGCAAAAACTAGAACAAGGCTAAATCATTAACTTTTGCCAAAGCCCGTCAAAAGTAATCCACCTCTCATCATCTCTAATTCAAAGTGGAATTAGCTGGCAGAAATCCCTTTCCACAAAGACTGACATGGACATTTGGCAGCAATTTCCTGATCATCTGATTTGTGACACATTCCTTGATAGTCAACTTCACAGAGCCAGCCAGTGTTCATCTCCATCACCTGATGACACTGGCACACTAGAGTCTGTTGTCTTTGACAATGATTAAATATGGCAACAGAGACGTGAGTAATAACTGGGTCAACAAGGTATGTCAGTTACCACTATCTCTTCTCTAAATCATCTCTCTACAACGCAGCCAAGTTTGATGGTACGACACCTAAAATATTTGGCTGTGATAGGCAGCAACAGCAACACGGCATGAGAAACTGTTTTCAACCCTTTTTATGACTCACAACATGTTTAGGCCAGGGAGAGTGAGGGTACTAAATACCTTTTATTGTATTTACTTTTCTTTTTTGTTTGCTGTGCCTTTAAGTTTTATTTTCTCCTTAGCTTGTCAATTATATTCATTATAATAAGACAATTTGAAATGGTGCACTCAAGTCTCAACAGAACTGTGACTGCTAACAGTTTGACCAGGTTGGAGTAACCATTCTAACTGACAAAAAACAGTGAGTCATACAAGGGGAACTTCCACCATAATATCTAAACGTATTTTTAATTCAAATAAATCATACATTTACAACTACAAATTGTTGGACCAACTGTTTTTTCACGAGAGAGATTCATCAAGATACCGTGCAGATCTAAAGCGCATATCTTAGGAAGGTATACTGACAAAATTTCTGGTGAAAATCATTTAGGGAGTTACAAGTTTGTTTGGTTTTAAGATTTACAAAGACAGTCTTATGGTTAAGAAGAAATACACAAGTGGCTGTGTTCACCTTTCCCAGATCTATGCTGGTTGGAACTAAAATGATAAAAAGCAAACTGAGAGACACATAATTAATATATTTGATATTTACATTTTAAATTCTTACATTTTATATAACAATTACAAAATTAGTTTGTGTATCAATCATTTAATTATATGCTATACTCTGCCTTTATCAAATTACATTAGTCAATTTAAATTATGATTTGAAAAGTATTCATTATCAATTTTAAGTTTTACATGCTCTGTATTTAGAATTGAATTATTGTTTAACCTTTCATACACAAAAACAGGGTTTTAATATGATTTGTGAGAGGGAAGATTGCTAAGATGACGCTGAAGTCAATAATTAAGCTTTCCTCAAGCAGTTCAGTGTGGATATCTGTGCTGCTAGTAATTCAAATGCTCTCTGCTTAAGAGAAGGCATGATGAGCTGGTAGTTTGCTACTTCTGTGGTGAATGAGTTAACTGCAAATGTAGAATTTAGGTCTAAAAAGAAGGCACATGTAGGTGTGCCTTGGTAAACGAATGGTTAGAGTGCATGCCACTTTTATTACAATGTCCATTCAGTATTGTCAAGGGACCTGAATTGCATGTCATCCCCCGCTCTTATTTACTGCGCCTGTGTGTATATTCACGCTATCTTGTGGACAGTAAAGGTGAAAAAAATATATATACCCACAATACAAGAATTACATCTTAGGATAAAGAGGCCCGTGAAAGTCACCACAGGCTTAGCAACTCTCATTTTCCATAAATAATCAAATACACGCAACTAAATGTGACCAACTACTTTAAATGTTTGTTGATTAAGATGGCACAACCCGATGTTGTCTTCATTACCACAGGAGTGTATCATATTAAACATATTATTATTATTATTATTATTATTAGTATTTTGCTATTAAGCATTACTTTGAGTTACTACACATCAGCAATTTTTGATATTATTGTACAAATTTGTAAAAGATTTAAATTAGCCGTGTAAGCTGAATGTTGCGTTTTACACTTTTGATACGATGTTGAATTTCCTTTCTTCTGCATAAGAAAAGTACAAACCACGCACACAAACTAACAGAAGCCTATAAATCAACATGAGAGTAGCTATTCAAAAACAGAGTTCTGCAATTTTATCTTCAAAGGGGAAACAATAAAATTCAAATAATAATTGTGTTGTGTGTGTGTTCTACATATTCTACTATAATATTATACTATGCCCTCAGTGTGGCTATTTTAACTGTCGCCCTAACTGCATCATAGGTTTTGTTTTGTTGTGTTACTGTGGTGAGTATAAGGCTGTGTGAGTACAAACATGTTCTTTGGCACATTGTAACCATGATACATTGCCATCATGAACTCACAATGACATCTTAGAATTGCCAATCCAACTTGTGGATAGTAAAAATTAGCAATGTGGTACGCTAGCAGGCTAATGGGCTAAGCTAGCTGGTAAACTCCGGAGAAACTTTTCCAAGTGGTTACCAGCCTCCTGTTCGCAGTCAGCTGGCGACAAACATGAGTCGTGAAGTAACCGAATTAAATTGGAGCAGTTTGCAGTTTACAGGAGGGCCATTTAATACACATCAGCCTCATAAATTCAGTGTCGGCTAACACTGCGTCAGTTCTTACCAGGAAGTGGAACCCTGTTGCTAAGCTATTCCTTCTTGACGCTGAAAGCCTCTCCTGATGGTTATGGCGCTTCTTTGTTTTGACTTTCCCTTTCTTCCCAAGGTCGCGGTGGGCCTCTGTTCCTGCGTGGCACTGCCGAGCGTGAGCGTTCAGAACTTTTCAGGGGAGACCAAGGCTGTGCCGTGGAGCCAGTCGAGATGTGTACGTGTTTTCAGACAGTCTTTCCACTGGGCCTCCCCGACCGCCCCCCACCACCGCCACACTCCTGACCCGTACGCCAGAAATGTAAACAACTCAGCATTCCCGGCGCGCGGAGGAGGGGCACGTGTCACAGAGTGGAGGCAAGCTGTCAAATACCGCGAGATTCAAAAGAGAACCCCCCCAACACTACCCGCCACTCCACCCTGATTCCTGATCTTTTCCATTCCCACTGATCGCGTATGAAAACGCGCTGTGGTGTTCACTGAGAGAAAGTGCATGTTCGGGAGTGTGCGAGTTCCCTCTTGGCCCAGGAAGCAGCTGGCAAAATGACCCAAGATTCACTCAGCCTGACGTTGTGGTGCATCGGCTACACAAGGCGAGCACAGACAGAAATCAGGCTGCACCCCCATTCTCCGATATTACTCTGACTCGTTTCCTTCTGCACACTGATGTCCTGTTTGCGTAATTAACCCGTTTATTTTGAAATGTTTAACATGTTACACATTTGATGACAATCCAAACAGAATTTAGGGGATTAAACATAGATCCTAAGACAGTACTGTCTACAGTTTGAGGCCACAAGAGAAAGCGCTCACATTTTGGAAAGAGTAAGGCCTGGACCTGCTCTATATTACATCTCCAGAGTCCATCTCCTCTGTTTTGGGGAACATTAGGTCGAGTTACCCTGGGAAAAATGTTTGTTTAACTTGACTGGCAATCCATTCTTATATTTTAAAAGCTGAAATACCTTGCTAGCTTTCTCGGTGGCGAGGTGCAACAGCTGTCGGATAAATGCAGTAAAAGGAAGTACTCACTCTGTGCTACACATACTGAGGTTGCTTCAGAAGAAGAGGACAAGCCTTCTAACTTTTTATGGAAGTACACATGATGAGTCATTGAAGGTGTGTGTAAATGCAAAGCGAAAGACAAAGGCAGGCATGGCTTAAGGCTTAAGATCCTCCTGGACACCTCACAGTTTACAAATAGTACAGAACCTCCTGAGTCATGTGCACACCGATCAGCACAAAGTCTTTCTTGCTGTTATCATTCACATATCCATGGAGAATCCCCACACATCCCAAGGCACATACACAGTCTGTAATCGGGAATATCATATCATGAGGATTTATTGACAAAAATGGTATTGCAGATCGACTTGCATGGACAATGAGAGCATTTGGAATTGATCAGCTTACTTGCTTTGATAAAAGCTTGAGCACTGATTTCCAACCGACAATTCAAACAATGCTGATACACACCCAGCTTCTTCCCATCCCCATTGTTAATAATCAACAAGTTAGGTAGGTTTGTGTTTTTTTCTCCCTACTTCAATAGCCTTTTTTGTTAACCTCACTGCAAATATGGAAAAGGGAAAGATGCCTGGAGTGTAGGATTTCTCCCCCTTTTTCCTTCAACAACAGTTGAAGATTAAAAGAAACGTCTCACAGAAATCTGTCAATTCTGTATATGAATAATGCTGTGTGGAATTTAATGGCATGAGTTATATTAGGTTTCCTCTACACCCACATTTTCTTTCAATAAGATCAATGGCTCTCAGTGACAGATAGGGACGGTCTTTTGTATCTTCAAATTTCAGGTTTCTGAGGGAATAATTAGATGGATGGAAGAAAAGTAATGCATCAGTCTGTGAGGGAAGCTGCACCCAGAGATCCTCTAGTTCAACATGCATGCCTCCTTGTCTGTTTGGTAGAAAACTGTTTAATAATCGTGTTGTGTTGAATATCCATTGTTCTAAAAGTGGCTCTCTGCACTGATCTGGTGTTTTAAACCAAAACTTTGTGTTCTTTTTGCTGTTATTGTTTATTGACAAAGAGGTTTTCCTTTTGATTCAGGGATATCGTTGTTCAGCATGAGGAGAATAATCTTGATCTTTTTCAACCTCTTCCTCTTAAAACTTTCGGATGTCACTCAGACGTGACCAAAACTCAGCCTTCTTCCCCCAGGTGAACTGAGGGCAGTTGAATTGCTAGATATTTGAGATATTTTGGACATTTTAATGTAAACATGACATTTGATGTGTTAGGACAAAATTTAGCTCATGTTTTTGGCCTTCTGTTAAAAAAATTGTCCACAAATGCAATCTAATGACTTGGCTGTAGAAGTCTAGAGAATAAGTAGAAGCACATCAGACCTAAACTTATGGCCTGGAGTGCTTCAGTACAGAGAAATAGGTTAATTTTAGATCCATTGCCAAACAGCAAAGTTTAGTACTATGGCAGTCTTACACAGGTACACAATTGCACTCTGTGTTTTATTCAACATACACTATTCATTGCAATTTTGCCAAGGTTTTTCATTTCTAAATATGCAGAATATTTGCACCCAGAGGCTGAAAGCACATTTTACACACTTAAAAAAGAAAAGAAAAAAATGTTGACGTTTTCACACATGTCTTTTATGTTTTCCTCTGTGTTGTTGATCTGGCTCAGGGGTTAGGTATGACTGCAATGTGGTAGAGACAGAAGCTACAGTCAAAGCTCCTGTGATCGGGTGCAGACTTCATAGAGACCAGCAGATGGAGAGGAGAGGCGCTGCGTGCATCCTGAAGGTTTAGCAAGAACTGAAAGGTTACACTCTACCAGTACAAAGATGACCTGTCACACTGTGAAACAAGCTGTATCAATGCAGACAAGCTTCCTGTTTATGTACCTCATACAGCACACCTATCAGAGGAAATGAGAAAGGAATTACAGATGGAAATATGTATGAAATGTTGTTTCTCTCTCTTTATAAAGCCAGGCAAACGTAGAGGAAACAAGCATGTGATGCCTACATTTCCATTTTATTCACTAATTAATGTTGTTTTGTCTTCAAAGCACAATTGTAACCCATAGTTATCAGCCTTGATCACAGCATTTTCAAGGTTGTATACATGTGAGCCGTCACATAACAAATACGTGTAAATATAGAATAACAGCACAACAGAGAAATAAAGGATTTATGGCATGTGGAGAACAATGTGCAAATGATGCACAGGAGAGATAGTTTATGATGATGTGAAGGGCGAAACTAGCTATTTCTGCCTAGATCACTCTGTAAAATCATTATTAGTGGCTGCTTTTGTTTGTCTGTGTTTGTGTTTTGGTGCATGTTTGCATGTTTGCATACGGACCAGCACATATCTTATGGTGTAATTCTTTTCTTGGCATACGCCCAGGACAATGGATTTATCCAACTTCCTTGCATCAACTCAAAGACCCGGCCTCAATCTCACATGTACACTGTGTCACATATGTACAGTACAGTGATAATGCACACGCACAGGAAGAGCAGCTGAGCTGGTGAGCGGCGTCCCATTCACATCATCACCCCTGCTTACCTTTGTGTCCTGGTGTCAGTGCGTATTTGTGTTCCCATGTGCATGGTGAGGTTAAATAGGCGCCTAGCAATGAGAGGATGGAAGTGAAGAGGAACTGGTAGAATGTCACACACAGACACACACACAAGCAGTGACAATAGAAATAACAGTTTAAACGAAAGCACACGTCTGCTTTGCAGTGGCACATTTCCTGAAACATACAGACTATGAGGGAAACTCATTCTCCACGGTTAACAAACCTGTTACGTGATATGTCTAAAATAACCACACACTTGTTGCTATTGACCAAGTTTCAGTTCACCATCTAAAGCCTCCAGCATATTGAGTGTAACTTGATGCTTATAATTGTTAAGACAAGCAGTTCTCATGCAGTAGAAGCTAATGTCAATATGTCTGACAGACAATAATGATTCTTCATCAGGCGCAAATTCTTGAACAGGCTTGTGAAACCAAACCCATTAATCTGATATGTTCTGCATTACAGACTTATTTGATCACATGGGTCTCCAGCAAAGGCCTAAGCAGTGGTAATTTGTAACAGTGCACCAATATGTGGCTGCAGGTCTTTGCAGCAAATATCATGAATCCTTTTAAAATCTCAAGCCATATCAAACACTTATTAGTCGAATATATTTTGCTTTGTACACTTGAAGTATGGAAAACATTTGTGTTTGCATTTTGCCGAGAAGTTGCGTGTCATATGTGAATGCAGAGGGATATGTTACTGTCCAACTTTTAATTTGAGAGTTGAGCAAGAACTCATCATTCATCATGCTGAGAATCATCCAGGCTTTTCCAAATAAACGGCCTGTGTGACAGCAAACATGCAACATTGTCTGTATTGTTTTTGCACAGTCATCGTACACAGACTATTAATTAACAGAAAGGTGATAAAGGGGAGAGGGATAACAGTTTCCAGAGGCCTCCCTTTGTATATATCGTTTTTTCACAGAGGCAATATTAAATGTATTCTTTTAATGTTTTCTTTTTTAGTTTTTATCACGCAGTCTGATTTTATGGTTTTTATAGTAAACTAATGAACCAAAGATTCACTATAGTTACAAGGGATCATCGTATAGCTGTGTTTCTGTCGTCCTGTACTTTATCGTTCATCGTAATCAGGCCTAATAGGAAATGTCTGGAAGAGGATGAAGTAATCCTCTTGGCAAGAAGGTGGTTGACCAGGCATTGCTTTAACCATCACACACACATGGACAAATGAATGTTGCAACAGGATGCGTTCCACCAACAGCCCCACAACGAACTGCTGAAATTTTGTGTCAGCACGGGGCCATGACGTTGTCCAGCATTTTCATCACACAGCCCCAAAAGTGAGCAGAGCAGCCAGGCTGTATTTGTTTGTGTTTCTTCTCCAGCCCTGTTTCCTGTAGCTCTGCCATGTCGGCCCGCCCACTATCCTCAGTCAGGCCCAGAGAACACAGTCCTGCTGCCACAGCATGCAGGCATCCCAGCGACTGATGTTTCCTCTTGGACTGACTGAAGTGTTTGCTGTTTCCCACATTGTTGGAATTCAACATAAGCTCGTTTACTGGTCCCCATGTGGCTTTCTCTCTCTTTGGCCCCCCTCCTTTTTTTCTTTTTTTCTGTGACCATAACACACCTCCTTTACTGAACATACATTTCCTGCTAAGTAATGACAGCAGACAGCCAAACTACGGAGAAATTGCACTTCTTCTTTGCCCATTTAACATTTTATATGCTGCTATGTCAATTAAGACTCAAACGAAATGTTGCTTGAATTTTTTTTACTTTTTTCATAAAAACATTTATGTGTGCAAATGTGTGCTAACCTTTGAAATCACTCTAAGTTTAAAATAGAACTAAAGACTGTAAATGCCAGATGTCTTATAGGCTGTAAGAGCAGCAGAGACTAAGTGTTTAGCAATGGTATGACATGCAGCGGAGAGATACTGCTCTTGTAATTATCCACAATAAAGATGTAAGAACCCAATAATGTTTTACCCTCTACAATAAACTGAATACCAAGAACAAATAAGCATGAAGCAGTGCTGGCATGAACTCACAATAACATATTTTTACTTTCTCTTTCGTTACACTGTGAGGTATTATATGGGCATCGGGGACACCATTTTCATATGCTTTATTTTGCAGCTGACAATGAATCACACAGTGAATAAAAGGAAATAATATACATCTCAAGGAAAATGCTAACAAGATGATGAGGTGCATGCAAAATGAGATTCTCATCTTTATCTGCTTTGTTTTTTCGCGTCCTTCTCTCAGTACAGCCAGATGGCAAAGTTCCAGCACCGCAGTCCCCTTCATACACTCGTTTTTGATGGGCATCCTGCTGCCGAGTTTCAAGGAGGGCATGTGATTATGAAACGACACTTGTGACAAAAGAAAATCTCTATTTAGCAAGCTGACTCTTGGGTGGGATACATAGGGGTAGCAGTCTGTGTGTGTGTGTGTGTGTTTCGGTGTGTTCAGTGTGCATGGGGGAGATTGCAAAAATGTATATATTGAGTTTACATAGGAACAAGGCAGTGGGAAAGCATGTGCAGTGTGTGTGCGCGTATGTGTTTGTATCGATAACATCCATACCATTTTCATGGTGGATACCTGCTGTGTTTTTAGCAAATCCTGTAGTTTTTGTGAGTGTTTTCACTATGTTACAATACAATTAAAATTTGTAATCTTTTTTGTGCATTTTTCATTCATTTGAAGGTGTTTTTTTCCCCCCACATTTAAATTTAGTACATTGTGGGGCCTCGGCCATTGACGGATTCAAACAATCAGGACAAACTTTTGTTTAAAAAAAAAAAAAAAAAAATCATCTGTTGTACATTTGCAACCGAAACATGTTTTATTGTAGTTGTTTATTTGTTCATAGTTTTCTATTGTCTTATCCTAATATTGTCTTTGTCTTCAATGGTGAGGAATTCCCATCAAAGTTTTCCCCTTCAGTTAATACTTTAGGGAATTTTCAAACGTCGGGATGTATGGCTGTAATGCCCCAAGATTTGTTCTCCCTGAAAGAAATGATAGAGTAAGAATATATTAACTACAGAGCAACCTGTCTTTACGCGGTCTGCATTTACTCTTACTTCATTTTAGTTTTACCAATGTTATGCATAGATATATACTATAAATGTATGTAAAGATATATCAATATATGCTTTCCAGCATTCCTTTGATCTAAATTTTAAAGCCATGTTCATGCATTAAAAAGCAATTTCATATTTCTGACTGCAGGGCTTAGATGCAAATCCATGGGGCATTACGTTAAAAACCATAAACATCATAAAATAGGCAATAGAAATAAAAAATGGAAACAAAAATGAGGACATTTAACAGGTCATTAAAAACTGAATGCTTTCTCTTTTGTTGATGTGATAAACAAAAACTGTATTCAAGAAAGAACGGAAAAAATGGTAAGTGTAATGAAAAATAAAACCCATTTAAAGCAAAGTATTTTTATTCACACAAATTTAATAAGATATATAACAACCGTTTGGTCCATAAATATTTAAGGGGAAATAGTTTCTATACACCATCTTTATCAAGAAACAGGGAAACATGGACAATCTTGATAGAACACTTACTGTACTCAACTATTAACACGAAGATCAATATATAAGGTTCTTGGATTACCCAACTATATCTGAAAGAGTGCACAAATGCTTTCTATGACATCGCTGCCCCCTTTTTAATAGGATACATCATAAAAAGATCTTCGGAAATAAGATGCAAAACAGTACAAAACTAGTGAGGCGTCAAAAGGATGTGAATCAGTTAACAAAGAACACATATCCTGAATTTCACAAACTTTCTCCCAAGTTATAGCATAAGGCACATAGTAGAACTGAGTTAGGCATCTACTTCATTAAGTAGATCAAGAGTACCACTTTGTTCTACAATAGAACAATAGAACAAACTGTGACACTTGCAATGAAATGGATCAACTCCTTTGAAGATTCTTTCTTTCTTTCTTTCTTTCTTTCCTCTCAGTCTTTCAGCCAGAAGAAACATGTTTTTGGTCTGTTCAGTGGCAAGTGTCATTGAATAAAGAATAAATATGGCCAAAAAAGAGAACATATGGACAATGATTTCCCACTGGCTGCCTCTTAAGACTCCACCTATCTGAGGTTATTAGAATGTTCATGTCAGCTCGACAAATCTATTCTTCAACCACAACTACTCATTTACTCAACCCTTCCCTTCATATTCCCTTTTTAAAAATCACATTGTTACCCTGAGCAACATGATAAAAGCAATAATGCACTTTTCACTGGGCAGTATATTGTCATTGTGCAATTGAGTTTCGCTGTGAATCTATGGATATGTTTGTTTGGATTATCCATTTGACTACGGGTAATCTATGAGGCCAACAAATCTGAGAAAGTGCTATGTCATGGAAACAGTCGATTACAAGTGCCCATAAACTGCTCCCCAATTTTAATTTCTCTTGCTGATTTTAATTAGAGTTTCTTTTTTTGCTTTTTGCTTTTTTTTAACCAATTTAATCGCATTACATTTCGTTAAGTTACCACTGCACAGAATGTGGGGTTTGATTTTGTCCTGTGTTTTTCTTTTTAAATCACAGTCGAGTTTTGAATCGAGCAAAAGAAATGTGTATGATTTAAGCATCTAGCTGCTTAAATTGCAATTTAGATGTTCTAGATCTAGCTGTGTAAGATATCCCAATGTCTGATTTCATTCAACTCAGTCTTCAAGAGTGAAACATTCGAAAATAATTAAAGCCTGTTTTTCTGGAGTTACCCTTAAAAGGAACATTCTAGTATTCTATTTCCCAAATTATTCCAAGACAAAAAAGATCTTTAAATTGGATAGTGCGAACACAGTGCATACATATACAGGTTTCTGTAGAGGGCAAAAGTCACATTTTAAAATTGGCCAATTAACCATAAATTAGGAATTTTAGCATAACAAATGTCCAAATCAATTCAAATCAAGTAAAACTATTTTTCCAGACAAGTTTCACTTTGGATGTTTTTTCCAAAATGTGAAACACATGACAATTTTCTAACGCCTTCAAATTCAAATGTCCTGTCTAATATGAGTTTCTGCATACTGTAAGTCAACAACAGACATGGCTGCCATGCAGTATCAAATGCTACACATTAAAATGATTTCCTTGTGTTTTAATGTGGTTGCTGTTCTTGCTCTTGTTCTGGTGTACACAGTACAGCGCTTTCTGTTCCAAGGAGCTGTCTCTGCTTGATTTAAAGGTGTCACTTAAAAAATAAAATGTAAGTTGAGGGAATAAAACAACAAACAAACAAACAAATAAAAATCAGACAAAATAAAAATCAGTCTACTAGAGATAGTTTGTTAGAAAAGGTTTGTCAAGGTAGTTTGCGAAGGGCTCCCCGAATCATGGCTGTCCAAACTAGAGGTGACGGAGGTCACTACAGTGATAGAGGGGTTTGTCAGGTCTGTTAATGTGGCTGCGCTGGAAGGGGGGGTCAGGGCCCCACTGTCGGATGAGGGTGGAGGGAGTGAGGTGCCATCAGCCTTATCAACACCTCCATTCTCCTGTCGCAAAACGTTCCTTCTGAATTTGGCTCTCGCGTTTTGGAACCAAACCTGCAAACCAATCCCAATGTGGCTTTTACTTTTTGTGTTTAAGTAGGATTCATTTTTAAAAAGAATCATATGTGTACAGTTGTTATGTCAAGTTTCATATCTAGTAACACTGTTTTTGAAGTTGCTCTTTCCTTATAAGATATAGTTTATAAATATAGACATATATAAATATAAATAAATATATATATATATATATATATATATATATATATATATATATATATACATATATATACACACACACACGGTTTGCGCTCAAGGGTTACATAGCAAGGAAAAGTTAATTCCTGAATGCTTAGTAATAAACAGTGGATTTTAATTGCAAATTAAAACAAGTCCTATCCTTTTAACACTTTTATCTGTGAAAGGTGAGGTACACCTTTTTTTGTTCCACAAAAAAGAGGATATGTGCACTCTCAATAATAATGTTAGCTACTGTTTAATCTAATCTTTCTGCGCTTAGAAACTACTTTTATAAAATAAATAATTTACAAATCTACATAATTTCAGATAAATAAAAAAGGATCTCTGGATATACATCTAAGCACTTAGTGGACCAACCAAACAAGCAAAAACAAAAAGGATGACTCCAGTGATAATTTTGGTGTGAAATGTGAGGGACATGGTAGAGAAGTGGGGTGCAGACACAGATAGAGGGTGATCAGATTTAAAAAGAAAAATGGCTATGCTTACCTGTAGAACTCTCTTAGTGAGGCCTGTCTTCTGGGCCAACTGCTTTAAGTCCTTGGCATCTGGGTTGTGGTTGATAGCAAAGTAGGATTTCATTGTCCGCAGCTGATGGTGTTTGAACGAGGTCCGCATGCGTTTTGTCTTCTGTGTTGGAGGGTAGGCTTGCTGGTCCCGGTCCAAGTGATCTGCATCATTCTCGTTACAACCTGACAGGACAGAAACCAGAATACAGGGGTGGCTTGAAATTTGAAGGAATAACTGTTTAATTTTTGTTTTACTGCTAAAAGGATAATCTGTCGAAAAACCCAAGAGCCCAGTATTAAACTAAATATTTTGTACCATGTTCCGGATTTGTCAAGAAAAAGAAATTCTGTGTCACAGAGTTTATGAACTTAATCAAATAAATTTCTGTCTCTTTACGACCTTAGCATACTGTATTATTTTGTCCTCATGGTAACTCATAAAACAGTTGTATACATAATTCAAATCAGTAACATTCAAGGAACTGATTGTGATCGTAACAGAACATAACAGAAATAAATGTTATCTCCATATATTTAGAATTCCTTGGAATAGTTGATTATTGTGTTGTTTGTAATGTCAAATATGATCAAATATATTTTTAAAAATTAGGAATTTTTAACTGCAGAATGAGACGTCTGCTTGCGTTTGCAAAGACCACAAAAGGCCTAATGAGCCTCAATACCTTTGTGTGTAAAATTACTTTTTTTAAATGCCATCTACACCATTTCAGTAATTTGTTGGTGTTTTGTTGCATGATTATGTGCAAGAAATAAATTGCCTTTTCCAAATAAATTCTTGCATATGCCTGACTGAAATGCTCATGTGGATTTAACATTTAAGATAGGATGAAAATACAATTAGTCCCAATTGGTAACCTTGAATTGGTTTGGATTTTTTTTTTTCCCACCAATTTTGCGCGAGCTCAACAGTTATTTTAATGCAGATGCAGATGAGAACCAGGATTTGTGAATAATATAGAATGCTGTGTCTCCTTTTAATCAAAATGCTGATCACATTTTCTCTGTGGACGTTCAAATATGATATCAATTATCTCAACATTTCACAATGAGGACACTATTTTCCACAAATGTATTAATTTAATTTAAATAATTTTGAATAAGACAGTTTTATTTATATGTGGCATTATGTGATGATGGAAACTATGTTTTTGTCATAAGAAACTTCCTCTTGCGGTACTTATTAGAACTATGAACATGACAGCAACGGACATCTATGGTCTTATGTTCAAGCCATCACAGGATCATGTGTCAATGGATATTACCCACTAGGGGTCTCTATATACAAACGAGACTTAACTTGACAGTCTATTGCGGAATACTCACTAGACCTACACTTTTTCCCAGAGAAAACAAACATGCATGAGAAACCTTGAACAAAACCTCATCCCTTTTGTAACGAATGCAACTGTTTAGATCTGCTCAATGATACTCACATGAAGAAATGAAGGTGTATCAGCTGTATATATGATATTATAGAACAAAGAAAGAAGCAGCCATAAATATAAAATATCAAATACATATAGAATTACATAAGTAAAAATATATAAACTATATTTCCATTGTAAATTAAATAATCATTTTTTCTATGTGATTTTTGTTGTTTAATGTTAATTTCTCTGCCATTTTGAATATTGTAAGCGGTAAGCAAAAATGTGTTATTTAACTTGAGCATTCAGCATTTCAAAAATGAATGCCCTTAAAGCGTCAAAGGCCTGTAAGGCTCTTCTTAAAAATTAAAATGATGTGTTTTTCTTTTCTAAAACAGATTATTAAAACTCTAACATTCCCATTCGGGCCTTTCTTGTGACCGTGGTGCCCGACAATGAGCTCATGGAGATAACCTCCCTGTGCTACAGGCTATGTGCTGTTCCGTTAAAGCAGCATCTTATTTTCACTGACGTTAAACTTGTGGATGCATTAGTACATGTTTATTCTTTGTTGAGGTGGCCGTCTTGTTCCATTTAAGAAAACTTTGCGAACCACAGTGATTATTTTCCCAGCCAAGAGTCCATGTGAAATTTGAGATCCGCACAAACTTTTCGAATTGTGTTTACAGATAATAATCCCAAATTCTTTCAACCGGGGAGGCGAGTGTACAGTGCGGCATGGCCTCCCCCCTGCAGCAGGCCCCTGAGATCTGCGCTGAGCGCCGTACAGGAGGCCTGGGATTCCAACGTCACCTCCAATTATCCAAGAACAATTAACGCACAGATTACCCTTATTCCTCTCTATTCACCAGGAACAGGAGAAACCTGGCGCACAATGACAAACTTTGTCGACCACGCACTAATTCGCAGAGCGACAACAAATTGGGGCCGCTGCGGGGGGGTCGGGTTTAACATTCAGCGATTCAATGCGAGGATCTGGATTAAAGTTTGATTTAACAGTGGGTTTGTATGAGGGTTGTCCTTTTGTTAATTATTATTATTATTCCATCAATGGCAGGTTAATAGGCTGGGAGCAAAATAAGATTTTATTTTGAAAAGATGTTTGTTTTATCACGGTTTTTACACAATAGTTATTAACACTCTTTACATGCTTAGAATAAACACCTAAATTAATTTTGCCCCAAATTAGTATAAATTGCATAAGTCGGCTGTTGGCGGCGTGGCCTGATTTCAGGGTTACCAATGTTACACTTTGCAAGTATAGAAGGGGTACATAGAAAACACATGTAGGCTCCAGAAGGCTGCAGCTCAATTAGCCGCATGTTTCAACCATACCATGATAGCGGACAGATGTGGTTTTTAATATCAGACATGTAAGGGTGACCTACGGCCGCCACAGCTGGGCTGTTGAGGAACCGTCTGGATAAGGGTTTATCTGGGCCTAGATTGAATAATAATAATAATAATATTAATGCCAACAAGAGCAAAACAACTAACGATGTTTGTTTGTTTGTTTGTTTTTTGTTTTTTTTCATTGATTGGATTTAGCCTCAATTGTTTCTGCCGTGGCGTTAAATGCTAAATCTGAGAATAATAACAATAATACATAATAATAAACTTTACTCCCTAATAGATCCAAGGACGACTGGGGGTCCTCCTTTGAGCTCCAGGGGGATTCGACCAGCACAGAAATTAGCTTAATGCAGACCGATCAGGCCCATTTCATGCCACTTTCTGGACATGAGCAGGGTTCAGTGTCCTCCGCTGCTGGGCCTGTCCACATAGTGTAGACTACGACATTCATTTAAAGGCTGCAGGCTGCCATGGTCCTAAAATCTACTTATATTGCTTAAGATGAAACTTTGCATTGCATTGTGTATTCTGTGTGTAAAATGACGCCGACGTGTGTGCTGTTGTTTGTAGGCTTAAAGCGAGCCCTGCTCCGGGCAGCACGCCGGCTCACCTGTGCTGTAGCTGGGTATGTCTATCCCAATGGCCGGGCTCTTCCTCTTGCGCGGCCTCCCCTTCTGTGCCGTGCCGGTGCCGTTGAAGTATGGCAGGGTGAGGCCGCCGCCCTTTGCTGCAAGGTCGGCAAAATTGAGTTGGGGGTGATATTCCGGCCCCTGCACCAGCGTTTCGAAGTGGAGGCGGCAGTAAACCAGGCTGTCCTTCATGCCGAAGTGGTCGCCTGTGGTCAGCGTCTTGTTGCAGGTGGTGCACGTGAAGCAGCTCAGGTGGTACACCGAGTCGCGCGCCCGCATCACCATCTCCGAGGCGGAAATCCCGAGGTGGCAGCGCGCGCACCTCTGCACGGAGAACCTTCTGGAACAGACAAACCGTCAACACCGGCCGGGAGGAGCATGGCGGCGGGAACCGGACGAGGTGGCCAAAATGTCTCCGGATCAAAGCAGGCTAACTGGGTTACACATATAGGACCTGTTTCTACGTGTAGGATATGTAGCCCCTAGGCCATATCTGACGCTGCGGCCCTATGTGCCTGCCAGAACGAGCCAGCACACCGACATTAAAGTCTACTGGCAACGCCATTTATTTCCAATAACTCTTAGGTAACTTTAATCAGTCCAAATGCCACAGCTTCACTTAACGCT
The DNA here is from genome assembly GCF_900963305.1 of Echeneis naucrates. Lineage (NCBI taxonomy): Eukaryota > Metazoa > Chordata > Actinopteri > Carangiformes > Echeneidae > Echeneis > Echeneis naucrates. The sequence continues at coordinate 20,089,265 of NC_042514.1, forward strand.
GAACACAATGGGCCTCGGCTGTAGGTTGGACGGTAACTGCCGAATGAAACACGTTCCCTGTCCCAACAAACATTTGTAACACACTTTTGCCTTTGTTTATTGTGCTACTAGCCCTACAAACTGTATTCTGGCCTATGAATGGCAGCAGCGCGTTTTACATGCGATAACGTGACCCACAAAATATGTTGTTCAGTTATTTTTTTTAAACGGAATAAATACATAATTTGCAGTAATAGCAGCTATACACGGACGCCTGTCTGTTTCTGTGAGAGATACTGCAGAATACAGAAGTTGTGACATCTGATCAAAAACAAATAAAATTGCAATTTCATATCACAACTTGTTCCCTGAAAACCAACCCTGCCAGGGTGCTGAGACTGATTTTATTTTATTTTATGTATTTAGCTTGGACATAATTGCAGGCAAACAGCCACAGCCTGTTGGGTCAGGGCTAACTGGCTCGGCAATAAAAATCACCGTTTCTTTATTCAATAGTTTCAAGACCATTTTCTACAAAGCCACACTTGAACCACGGCCTGAATTGGTGCGCTTTTTTTGCGTGGCAGAGATTAGAGTCTAAAATAGTGAACCTTAATTTTTCTTACCTGTAGTAATCCTCTTTGCAATAGATACTCCCATCCTTGGCAAAACACGTAAGCTCCGACTCCAGCGCTAGTTTACATTCACAGCATTTGAGACACCGCAGGTGCCACTGTTTGTCCACGGCCAGGAGGTAGTATCTATCCGAAATCTTGCCTCCACAGCCGGCACACAGAGCAGGCTTCTCCGGGCTCATGGAAGGCATGGCCTGAGTTCAAAGAGAGGAGAAAACTCATGGCAACTACTTTCTGACTGAAAAATATACAGTCTACATTATGCGGAAACACAACAGGTAGTATGAAGCTTTTGTCGACATGACATTAATCTTGTTTTTACTTTATAAAGGAGCTTCGGTTTTGAAGAGCAGTTGCAAGCAATATGTTCTCAGCCTCTGCTGAAGGAACAATGAAAACGGTGTGTTTTTGAAATTACATGAAATAAAATATATAGTGAAAGCCACAAATGACGAATGAGAGTGTAGTAGTAATAATACAAATTAAATAAATTCACCTGTTTTTTTTATTAAATATATATATATATATATATAATTAATGTCGCCGTTTTGTAAATTATGCTCTCATTGTAGTGTTATTTGTAGTTAAAATATGTTTAGAAAAGTCAGTGTACATTTAACAACCAATTCGTGTTTTTGTAGCTAATTGTTGTGCATATAACTGAGCAGCGATTTAATAATGAATAATTTAAACACTTACAAAAACAAGAAGGATTTCGAGCCCGATGATCAACAATACAACATTTGACCACTGCTGAGCAGGAAGACAGGCCATAGCCTTACTGCCATACTGCCCAAAGCTGTACTCACGCCACAGTCACTGCTGACTTTTCACAGGAATTCAGACACAGGTGGCCCTGGCTCTTACCGACTCTCTCCCGTTGAGTTGCATGCTCTTTGCCAGGCGCGACTCCGTTTTCGACCTTCTCTCCATCTCCTCCATGATCCCTTGGATGTGATCCCCGGAGATCCCGTGGAAAAGCATGGCTCCTGATCCTGGACGCAACGTGCAACTGCCTGCCTCTGTTTTGCAGCCCACAACTTCCATATACTGTATTACAGCGCTGCGCCCCGCTATCTCAGCACATCCGACCGGGCTCTGAGGCTCTGATCGAGGCACACAAACAAACAGCAAAAGCCCAGAGATTCAGATCGCCTCCTCGCCACAGTGCAAAGGCAACTAGAAGAAAAGAAAAAATAAAGAAGAAACTAAAACACGGGTGGGACAGAAGGGGTGGTGGTGGTGCACCAACCTTTCCCTTCTGCTTTTAATGTCTCTCCTCCAGAAAAAAAAAATATAGTCCAAATGATGCGGTGTGGAAGTGGTGGTGATGGTGTCGGAGGAGGGGAGGGGGGCTGAAATGTGAATAGTCGCCAAAATAATGACACGGTTTTGTTGTTTCTTTCTGGTTATTTCTCTCTCCCGGATTCCCAGTTAGGGGTTCCTTGGTGCTTGGAGGTCAGGTTGGGACTGCCTGGAACTGAGAACCGTGTCCTATTTGTGAAGGGAGCAGAGCCTGCCCAGTCTGAATAATTTGGTAGGAGGACTTCCCCCCTCTTTCTCTCTCCCTCTCTCTCTCGTCCTCTCTCTCCACTCACTCTGTGTGTGTCTCTCTCATTCACCGATGATTTCTATTCACCAACAAAGAGCTGTCACTCTGCCTTCAAAATCCCCGATCCTGGCTGCGCGAAGGACCACTACTTTTTGGTATTGACATTTTCATTACTTTTATTCCCCCATTTAGTGGAGAGGATGCTGGAAGGTATTCAGCCGTTTCAAAAACTGAAATAAACTGAATGATTCAAGTTTAAAAGTTGAAATTATCCAACACATCTTAGAGAAATAATTTAGAGTGGGCGATGAAAATATATCACTGTTGCATAAAGAGTCTAACTTTGAATTTGCACAATATTATTGTGAAATTACATTATTAGAGTTCCAGGATTAATATATGTTTAAACGAGTGTTTGGCTGTGATTGTTAACAACTGTGTGTGTGTGTGTGTGTGTGTGCGTGTGTGTGACTGTGTGCATAAATGCATTGTTACTTGTTCAGGGCGGGGCAGTAATCAGCAATAAGTTAGAGGGCGGGGAAGTTTGTGTTAAACAATTAGTACGCAAATAATTTTATTTAAATAATAATATTTACTTGTATTTAAATGATATATATAAACAATATTTCATGGCACAACTCGACAATAATTCCACAACACTGATGTTCTCGTGATAATATGTGGGGAGCAGATTTAATTTGTTAAGGCGACAAAGCGGACCAACCTTTTCCAAATATGGGCTGGCCTATTTGTGCAAAATCAATTTTCTCTCCAGCGTTTGCTGGATAGAGGACAGAGAAAAGGAATCACGACAAGCAAACCAACTCAAATGAATTAACTTACTTTTCTTTATACAGCCTATTTCTTTTTATTTAGTGATCCGAATGACGCGCTGTAGTCTGAAGATGCGAGGCCGATGACTGAGGATGGAGCAACTAGCCAACAGCTACTGTTTGAATCTGCCTCTGACTTTTGGTCCCATTAATAGATTTAGTTGGGCTGAGGGTGGGGTGTGTGTGTGTGTGTGGAGGGGGGGGGGGTTGCAGGTGTGGATACTTCATCTCAAGACGTGTTACATTAACATGTGCACTCCTCCTCTCTGCCCCCCACCCTTTTCTCCATTCCCCACACACCCCCAGCATGAAGTTGTGTTGTCTTTAATTGCAGGCCCCCGGATAACAGAGCTGTAAGAAAAGGTTTGCACCCTCCTGGACGAGGTGGACCTGCAGCTGTTCTGAAAGGCAGAACGGTCATTTACGCTCCGTCAGTGTCTCGGCAGTGAAAGAGACTCCAAAAGGGGACACGAGGATCTCATTTTACCTGGACAAAGACACCCCGAGAAGAATGATCAGCTCAACTCAGTGTGATATTTAATCTAGGCACTGGCTGCTGTTTTAACCTCCAACTGCTTCCTCCCGGAAATTAAATAGAGGCGACCTGTGATGTAAAAAAATGGACTTGAATTTATTTGAAATTAGATTGTGATTATAATACGTGCATGATCCTACTTTTTATGACGATAAGCATCACGCCGTTAGTGTCGAGGAAGAATACTGTTTTGAGCCTTTGCCTCCAGCAATGACATTTCATTTGACTGGGTTTAACAGTGTGTCAGTGAACACCAAAGAGCTGAGGGAATAAAGTCTTTTGTGTTGTTTTTGCTGTGTTTCGTTTCCCTTTTTGTATCTAATTAGGATTTTGCATACAAATAAATAGCTAAATACGAATGCCTAGTTTTGTTATGTTTTATTTATTTATTTTTGCAATTACATTTGAGTTAAATCTCCAGAGTTTCAACCAGAGTCGACACGATTTAGTAGACATAGTTATTAAAATTCTGATTCTCAAATTATCAAATTTGCATTTAAAACTTTTTCTAAATCAGGCGTATTATCAAATATATATAGTATTATATATATACTTATGCATACTTATATACTTAAGATACTTAAATTCACGCGGGGATTTTGTGTCATTTTTCGTTGAGCTTCTCAGAATGATTTGTCCTAATTTAAGATTCATGATCTCGTTTGAGCAAATAAAAAGTGTTAAAGCATTAAATAACGGCTAACCACTCCTTTTTCATGCTGACTCTATACCTCGACGCTTTCAATTTTTTAAAGGTAAAATGGAAAATAAAAGCACTGTTAACAGCCATGTTAGAAATAGTAAGAGAAGCCAGTATGTCGTATGGCCGCTGAATTTATTCGTATAAATTAAGAGAATAACATCGAACTTTGCAGACACCACTACATCCACAGTTAATTGGTCTAAAAGCCGTGTTTTTACCTTTGTCCCTGACCGGCCAATTGGCACGATTTGATACCAGACCATTTACCATTTAAACAATTAGGAGATTGATGTCGGTCTGAAATCATTTTCAATATTACACAAACAGACATGGGTGTAGAATGAGTTTAGGTGGGGTTACCTTCCACCACATCCATGTCTGTTCGGATGATCATTATCCATGCCAGTGTATATATCGTGAACCAGATCTGTCGCGCATTACTTTAGACGTTTAGCTGTGTGGGGGTTCACTTGTCTTTTGTTAAAAAAAAAAAAAAAAAAAGAAAGAAAGAAAAGAAAAAGCCTTACTCCGTATGATTATTTTCCCAAGAAGAAACCCAGAAGAAGTCTTACCTGGGGCTGTGCTGTGTGAGATCCCTGTGCAGCTTGCAGGCTGAGCAGCTCCGGACTGTGCGCAGTGCGCGGAGCGGGGGAGACGCTGGCACTGGATGGGGGCTGTTCCTCGCTCCTGAGCTTCCACATTTAGTTGGAGCGTCAATTAAAACACAAGACATTTAAATGGTCGTCTCCCTTATGCCGGCAGCCCCAAAGACGCCACATCACACTCAGGCACATAAAATCGGAAATCGTGAGCCAGTGGCCTACTGCGCGTTTGCGTTATTATGTGTGATGACCTCGAACAATAAAGGATCATTTACAAGTCCCGGGGTCGGTCGTTGCCTAATGCCATAGCCCGTATAACTATCATTATAAAAGTTTCGACTACATTTAGGCATACACGGTGATATTTTCAACTAATATGAATTCATCTTCTGAAGTTTTATTTTGGCCTTGACAGACACAATCAAAATTACATCCGAGGCGAGTTTCTGCATAGATAATGACGCATAGAAAAAAATATCTAGAAAAAGTATTGCTTATCGTTTACAGATGAGTCTATACTGGGTGCGATTGGTGTCAAATGAGTAGCTGTGGTTTTAGCTCTAATTTCACTGGCTGGAGAGCAGAGGTTTGTGTGAAGCCAAATTAGATCAATCAGTCTGACACAGACACGGAAAACAACAACACACTCTCAGCCGGTTCGGAGGGAAGGGGATTTGGTGTTGAATAATAATATGGAATCGAACTAATTTTCCAGAAACAAGTTATCATTCATTTCTAACTGTATATCAATCAAGCGAGACTGAATCCAAATCGGGAAAATAACAGCGGTGGGCTGATAATTACTTAAAACTTTTTTTTTTTTTAAATGTATATAATTGTAATTTACGGAATGAAAGCGGCGCGAATGTAACCTAAATAAAAGAAATCCAGACAGCTAATGTTCATCACTGCCTCTCTCATTTCACTAGTTTTTCACTGGGTATAACCTACTTAATTAATCCTCCTAAAAGATATTTCAATTCTTGCCTTCGTATTTCGTTGACCCTGAATTTGACATCCGTTTCGCCTTCTTCTCACCTGAAGGATTTAGCTGACAAATTTCTAATTTCCATAATATAGGCTACACACTCCAGTGTATATAGCTACCAGTTGATGGTGTTGGTGCTGGTGCTGTAATTCCATTGTGTATTGCTGGTTCATTATTCACCTGAGAGACTGAAAAATATGGCAACAAGCCATTAAATTATAATAATGTTGATAATGCAATGTAAAACAATTTAAAGGAGCACGATGGCTCCACCTTGATTTGTATATTTATCATTAACATGACAAAGAAAGGTCACCTGCAACACAGGATGTCCTAAACATATTCAAACTGGCTGCTTGGTGAAAAGCACACTGAGATATAGATGGACTGGTTTCAATAGGCACGTGAATAGAAGGTTGTGTGAGTTAACACTGGGCTCGGAGCAAAGGTTGGAAATTAATAACACCTATGAAAGGTTTGCATAAATAAACATGTGCCATGCTGCTAACAGTCATTTTGCTCTGCTCCTTCCGCCTGGGTTGACATCACAATGCATCTCATCAATAATGCAACAGCACTGAGATCCATTTCAATGTCTGCTACAACGCTTACTGCGCATGCAGTGTTCTGCAAGCATGATACCCAAACAGGCTCCGCAGCGCTCTTGGTTCAACAGTGAAATCACAGATACAGCACCAACCGGGATGCCTGCCTGCTTGTGGCCCTGGCTGCCTGGGTCCTCTCTGCTGTAGGGCATGATGGTTAGATTACCACACATCCAGGGTTCATCTGGAGTTATCATTTCTGGGTCACCTCAAGTGACACTCAATCTCACAGAGGGAGCTCTCAGTTTCTCCCAAAGCATTTCCAGAAAAAGGAGAGGTGGACGCGAGGAGCTGAAGAGGGGAGATGGAGGAGGAGGAGGTGGGAAGGCTCTCCCAGGATCAACTGTGGTGCAGGGAACCACAGGCTAAACACTGACAGAATGAAGGAGAGGAGTGAGAGGAGGGAGAAGGGGGGGGCTTGAAGAGGAGGAACAGAGGGAGGAGTGAAGCACTGTAAAGCTGTATCCTAGTCACATGTAACCCAGTCACATGAGTTTGGGTGGTTGGGTGGGTGAGAGGCTTGTGAGACATCCTGGAAATATTTACAAACACACAGTAAACCTGGCTTCATGAGGAAGGGCCACAAGCAGAGATGAAATATAGTCACTGGACTGTTCTTTACTGTTAATTCCTTGTGATTTACAGTGATTTAGAAAACTAATGCTAAACAAAAACAGCCATAAAACCCCCACCTCCCCAGTGCGATTATTGTTTTTCCTTTTCTGGTCTTATATTTTCTATACAGCCTTATATTTTTTCCCCTCACTTTTCCCCTCTCTGCTTCTCCCATTTTCTCTTTTCTGTTTCTTACAACCAACGCTTACTGGCTCCTTTGCTCCCCCCACCTCCACCTCATACCCTCCCTTCAACCCCCCCCCCCTTCGTTCGCCTCCCTGCTCTGCTCTGCTGGAGCTCAAATCACAACCCCAGTCCCTGGCAGATGGAGGATAGGGAAGAGAAGCTCTTAACTAGCCAGCCTGAGCCTCAGTTCTCTGCACACCAACTGCTGCCTTCCTCCCCTCCTTGCCTTCATAACAGTTTCAACTTCACACTACCACCTCTACCCCCCCACCCCCACCCCTCAACCCCACCCCCAACCAACAATTAAATAAATAAATAAAAATCCTCTGAGGACAGATTATCCTTCTGGGAAATGGTGCACATATTTCTCCATATCTGGCCGCACTAGAAAGGACATGCAAACAAGATGGATGTTCTTTATCACTATAAACTAATTGTGACAAAGCGCCTATTTGAGGGACACAGTCCTGTTTAGGTGATGAATACACTTATTTTGTGTTTCATTGTCAGGCAGGATGCTTCCTTTTACTTTGATTTAGAAGAGCAAGTCAGGGGGAGCATAACGGCGACATAGTGGTTAGCACTGTTGCCCCACAATAAGAAGGTCGTGGGTTCAGCTCCCGGGCCTGGGGCCTTTCTCTGCAGAGTTTGTTCTCCCTGTGTCTGCGTGGGTTTCCTCCCACCATCCAGACATCATGTTTGGGTTAACTGGTGACTCTAAATTGTCCGTAGTTCTGAGTGTGAGTGGTTGTTGGCCCTGTGATGGACCTGTTCAGGGTGACCCCACCCTCACTCAGTGTGAGGTGGGATTGGCTCCAGCACCCTGTGACCCGGAAACGGATAAGCAGTTGAATGAATGAAGTCAGGGGGAAGCACAATAATAAACAGCTTAAAATAAAAGCAATGGAATCACTTATTTTGTAAGTGTAGACACAGAATCAGAGATCCTCACTGCAGATCCTAGAGGGAGATAAAGGGGCCAAAGCGCTCCTTGGGCCTTTCGGCATTTCAGTGACTGCAACTGCCTGTGACTCTCCTTTTATCTGGGCTCATCTGGCAGCCACGACTTGTCCTGGCATGAGCCTGACCACCAGTTGCGGTTTGAGGGAGAAATTGCTCCTCAGTGCTATTTGCAGCCCGCTCCGTCCAAAGGAATCTGGTGCACTGACTGTCACTCAGTGGCCATGTGTGGGTTTTTTTTTTTTTTTATCACTAATTCAACCACAGGGATTTGGTTGTCCATATGACCACTGTGGAGGCTGCTGCCCTGAGGCAAGCTGACATCGTCTGTGTAGAACGTTGATGCTCAAATGCTGCTTGAATATCAAGACTCATGAGCGTGAGCACATGTGTGCGCACACATACACAAACAGTGCCTGGCCAGTTGTGGAGAGTGCTGTTCCTTTCAGCCATCATATGGCTGACACTCAAGCCCCCCCCCCCTTTGTCAGTTCCTGGCTGGTCTGGCTGATGGTGATGGAGACACTGTAACTGACTGTTATTGCGGCCAGTAGCTGCAGGGTTGCTGTGCCTGTTTGAGATGGAGGTGGCAGGGGTCTTCTTGGCCTGTCAACTGGTTTTGACTAGAGCCTGTCTGGTCACAGTTCCAAAGTGGAAAGCTCCCTCTTTCTCTGCGGCTACCGCCATGGTCCTGTAAAGGCACACGGTATATAGCTGCCACTCTCCAACACAGCATACGCTCCAGCTGAAGGTCAGAAATGTTCAGTCCAAAATGCCTGAAATAAGCACTGAGTGCCGAGTTGGCTGTTATAATGTGGGAGCATGTCTGCAATGTGGGAACAGTCCTGCTTAAGTGGGCTGTGTGCATGCACAAGTGTTTATGCAGAAGGGAAAATAAACTAAGTTAAACAATACATAAGGGCAAGGATTAGGAGGGTCAACATGATAAACCTGTTCGATAAGATGAAGTGTGCTGCTTGGCATCATAAACAAATCTGCAGAACACGAAATGTGAAAAAGTGGTGATGTGACCCATTCATTGCTGATTGCATAGGATACTACAGGCTTCAGGATACATATCAATAATGGCTCCATTCGAATCCAAGAAAATGCCGAACAAACCAAACTGTCTCTAAATATCATGACAGATCTTTCTGGTGAGCAAGTAGATTTACAAGTTTCTCCACAAATCTGTCGCAAGGATTGCTGTGCTGTTTATGTCACCAACTGCTCAGCTAGAAAATAATCGACCCCCCCCCCACCACACACACACAAACATTTCAAACTGTGCCATCACTGGATTGAGAAGACATGGAGGGATGAAGCGGACATGAAAGTTGGCCTATTTCATGGTCAGGCTGCGGGACTGCCGAGGCCCTCAATGGCAATGCATCTACTTTAATGTGACAGACAAGTCCCTAGGCAAAACCCGCGGCAGGCAAGCGGGCCCAGGTACTTGATGAGTGTGACACCTTCACCATCCCGCTGCAGAAATGTTGCTGCCGCACGCTCCGCTGCCTCGCTTTAGAGTAGCACCAAATGAATCCGCCTCTCATCCCGCCTGACGACGCGTCCCCAAGAACCTGTCCTCCCCAGCACTGTTGGGATCATGATTCTCCTTGTAGCCGCTCACAGGGCTTTGCTTCGAAAACGAAGGACTTGCCTGTGGGACCCACCTGCCGAGGAGGAGAGAAAGAAAAAAAAAAAGGGCCGGCATACACATCCTCTCATCCCCGACGCTGTTTGGCCAATCAGGCGGAGACGGAGTGTGTGTGGCAGGTTCAGAGACAGCGCCGGAAGGCAATCGCGCTGCCTACCCACATGCACTTACAAATCAATTGCCACATCTTTCCTCAACATCACTTGCATGCACAGGTAGAGCTGTTTGCGCACTTGACCCTGCCTTGTACTATTAGCTACTGTAGGCTACAAAGTGCGGCGTTTAGCGCAGCCTTTACTCTATATTGGCCTATTAGCAGCCAACGGGTATGCTAATGGAGGAAGCCGGGGTCTAAATATGCTCCTTAACATGAGCTGATCCAGTGCAGTGCTGGAATAAGAGGGCCCAGGAGTTCATTCGGCTGCAGATCAGGAGAACAGCTGCAGGGAGCTGTGCTGTAGCCAAGTGTTGCTATTAGGCTGAGCTGCAGGTCCGGTGGGGAGGGCTGCTGTTGATGTCCGTGGCATGTTTGTTAACAGCCTGATTCCAAGTGGTGTAAAAGCTGCACAGCAAAGTGTAAGGGCTTACCCTTGGCCCCAGCCTATTTTTAACAACACAGTATATTTCAGTCAAAGGTAGACAGTTCAGTTAAGCACTTGTGGAGTGTAAATGATGCTAATATTCATGCAGTTGTGCATTTGGGAGAAAGAAACAGGAAGAAATGCAAAGCAAACAAGCACAAGCCATCTGACTACAGTTACTTTCACTTATATGCCCTTTATCTTGAGGGTGAATATCTAAAATGCTCTTTCAGTTTTTATCTCAATACTCCCACAACCCTTGTAAAGGCATCACAGGAGCAGAATACCACGAAATATTCAATACTCTGAAAGAAATATGAGAAAAATTTGACTCAAGGCCTTGCAATGGACATTCAAGAAAAATCTGAAAAATATAACAAAAGTGCGATAAAAGGACATTTTACATCAGGTTGTAATGAACAAAATCTTATTCCTCATCCTTGCTTGTTTTGAGAATGAAAATAATCCCATGAATAGTTGTGATTCATAGGAGGTAAGTATTGCATACACACTACTCATATTTCATCATTTAGCACACTGCTAAAAATGACTCAAGTAGTCAAAATAATGACAGCCAGAAGATAAGCAACATGTGGTGTGTTCCATTTTAAACAAAATTATACATTTTACTGACTTTGTTAGGCCTATACATAAAATAAAGAATTAAACTGTTTCTTCATTGCAGGGTCCTTCACGTTGACTTGGCCATATGGACACTAGGGGACAAACATAAATTTTGTTTAATCACATGTGGAGCAGAGCTTGAGTGACAGAGAACAAGACACAAACATGTTAAAAGTAACATATTGAAGAAGAGCAAAATGCAAACAGGAGCGTGGGATGAGTGAATTTAAGGCAAATTATGATAGAAAAACACAGATCATTAGTATAAAAACTGGAGAAGACAGAGTTGGACGGGATTGGGCAAGGACGGACAGTCTAAAACAAGACTGGATGGTATCGCTGAGGGAAGGATGGGACAAGATGTGAAATAGACTCAAGCAAGACTTACTAGGAACCAGTAAAATTCTGAGGCTAATGTGATCATGAAACCCCTCTACTCAATCTACACTGTTAACAGCTATACTTAAAAAAAAAAAAAGTTGCTCTCAACTTTCACAAGTTGACAGGAACACCTACAGGACTGAGAGTTGACAGGAACAATTATATTATTATGCGTTCATTTAAAACAACATTTTCAGCACTAATTAAGTCCAACTTAAACTTTAAGGCACTATTTCACTGTGAATATATTTTGCATTGAATTTAAAAGAGGCCCGCCTCACCAAAACAATAAGCCAATTAAATTACTGGTGCTTCACAGGTTATGTTGGTATTATTTGCAAAGGTTCAGTCACCAGATAAAATTGCTTATTTTCAAAACTTGTTGACACACACTAAGCAGGCAACTTGTTCAGCAACAGTCTGTCGTACATCTCTCAGTCACATGAAGGCGTAATTGCCAAGGCAGAAATGGTACAGCATCATTTTTCCAGTGGGTTTTACAGCAGACATGATCTGATCACTGGATTTCATCTTCTTACTGTAAACTGGACATAAAACCTAATATTGGCCATTCTATATTATGTAGTCTTAAGTTCTTCTTTTTTCATCCATCCATGTTGGTGCACCTCGTCTTGTTGTGCTGCCTTATTAGAGACAGCAGTGCACGTGTGTTTTTTTTTTCTCTATAATACAGGAGGGTTCACTTGGCAGAGGAAATTAAACACCTGCAGGAAGGGGTGAAAGTGCTCAGATTCAGGAAATTTAAGAGTCATCACTTCTAGAAATGAAAGTATTCCTGAAATGTGCTTGTGGGCAACACCTGTCTGTAGCAGCCAGCAAATCAGTCATAGTACAGTGAGTCACATGTATTATGGAGCAACTTGGAAACAGAAGACTTAACTGAAGAGTATAGTAACATTTAGGTGCATGGCCATACAAAATCAAATGTCTTGTGTAGTCCAAGATTGAAATACACAGGGAATATTTTCTTACTGATTAAACCAATTAATCCTTTTCAGCCCCATGTTAAGGAACCCTTATCAGCCACTCAAATAAAGCTTAATTTTATTTTATGATTTGGATGTAAGTAATTGAGAACATTAGTGGAAATGCTCATGCATGAAAGTTAGCATCCCAGAGCTTAAAACAAAAATGACCAAAGTTGATGGGACAGGACTGAGTGCATAAAAACAATAGAGCTGTTGCCAAAATTATAAGGAAAACCCAGCAAAGCACAAAATGGGGTGAGGTTGATAAACAACCTAAAAAAAATAAAATACCAAAACTCACATGTCTGCATGCACTCCCACAGCATTTCCCTCTCTGAAGGTGGGCATACTCTGTGAACACCTTGTACCCACTGGAAGGGTCGACGTACATCTGCTTCTTTGCCTGGATATAATAAGGATATTAGTATTTAATTAATATGACGTACAACTACATATGGGGACGTGTGACCTCTGTGTGCTTAACCATATACAGCATACACAACCAAAGACTGGATATAAACATATAGACAGCTTGCTTGGGGTCAGCTAGAATAGAGAATGGATGACCTCTAAACATAGAAACAGATGCAAAATGATCTGGAACAAGTTTGTTTTATTCTCTGCAGATTTGCAGGATGCAAAATAAAAATCATGACACAATCATTCTTTTATTTGGACTAATTATTCATCATGTATAGCCAAACAAAGACCTTCTGCAAAAGAAAAGCACTGAACTCCTTTGCCATCCCGTAGGAAGTTAGAAAATGTCATCTCTCAGTCTGTTTCAAACTGAGGGCCCACTAGTTGGTGAGCTCTGACAGGCTACAAAGGGAAAAAAGCCTCAGGCTTTTGGTGACACGAGCTGTCATTTCACATGGCATCGCAGGGCCAGATAGTGAAACTGGCATTGCTGGGCCCCCTCTGTATTGTGCTTTTCCCACCCAGACCCTACCACTCTCCTCAGGGCACGGCCAACTTGCCTCAACTTCATCCTCACTCAGAAGAACAATATTTACAACAAATAAACCTAAAGGCATGTAGATGATACCTATTCACGACTCATCGCATATTTGAGAGCTCACTGTTGCTTCTGTTTGATGAGAAGCAAGAGGGATTGGGTAAATATAATGGATCTGATCATTAGGTAGATGGCATGTACAGTCTGTGAGGCAATGAGAGGATATGCCTTCAAGTAAAACTTTAAAGCTTTATAGACAAAACAGAGTTGTCCAGCGCAGCCACTGGTAACTATTGTTTAAGAGTGTAAAAATAACTCATCTCTGACAAATAATGAAATGTTAGCCATTCGCCAAAGATTTTGTCATTTAATTTTTGCAGCTCATATTTTCCAGTGAGCCAAAAAATCTAACCACAACAGGTGATGTTACAGTGAATCTTACAAAGAATGGGAAAATATTCAACTTTAGTAAACCAGCACTATAATATACCCAAAGTTTCAAATAAAACATGCATCATGGCACTGATCTGAGCACCCTCACCATTAATGCAGTTCAGGAGAAAATCCCAACCAACGACAACAACAAAAAGCAAAAACAAAACAAAACGCTTGGCTGTGCCTGCTTCTAATTCACCAAGCCTGATCGAGGTCCTATCGAACAACACGACTTCACTGAAGTGTGTAAAGTGATGCATCGTACCTCACAGGCCACTGTATGGACCCTATGGATGGCCAGCTCTTCCTCTGTGTAACTTGCCCCCCCTCGCCCGTCTACATTGATGTGTAACATGCCGCTCGGCCGCTTGGAGCTTCCTTCTGAGGGTTTCCGTACTGACATCGTTACGTGTCGCGCGTTGAGAAGAGCGTGGTGCTGAACCAATCCGCCGACAAACGCTTTACTCATGCTGCTGCAAACTTTCCAACTCAAACTTCTCTGCGAATGCTGTCAAACAACAGGCACACTTCAAAGATCTTCTGCTCGTTTCGCAAACACGAGAGAGGCATCGATGAATGACTGATGATGAAAACATAGCATCGCGTCATTAGAAACTAATAAGTATTTAAAGAGCGTGTGCCGCTCATGTTCCCGGTTGCCCCTCCTTCCTGCGCTTTCACACAACTGTTTCACTTCCTCGTCGGCTCTGGTCACGTTGGTGACACGTGACCGTCTCCCTGGTCCACACAGCGCCCCTGCTGTTTCAAAGCAGCTACTTCACACTCCCGTTAAGAATTACAAACCTACACGACCTACACGGTGAATTAACTAACTAGTGTCACAGCCATAGCAGAAATCCAAATTGAAAGACACCATTAATTAATTCATGCATTTTATTTTCCAAAGAGGAAATGCTAGACCAGCATGGTAATGGAATTATAATTTAAGTACCCTTAACTTAAAATGAAAAATAAAAAAACAAAAACAAATAAATACAACAGTCCATAGTTACTTTCCAAAGTATTTTTTTTAGTCTTGAGATGTCTGTGACTTCTGCCAATCCTGGAGAGCTATAGAGGTCAATAGGACTGCCTTAGTGCTGCTCGCACCATTGAATAAATACAAAAAGAGCAACATGATCTTTTTTTGAATGTACAGAAAACTCAGTGGGTGAAGCTATGTATGGTTTAAACCCAAACTACTATAGAAACAGTGCTGTGTGACACTGTGCAGACTACTACCCTGTCCCTCCTGTATAATATCTGGCTTTTCTCTACTGCAGTTGATGCATACAAAGACATCATCCCATGATAATAATATAATATTAAGACTTGGACTAAGCACTGCAAGGTTGATGAATGGACATTAATGCATTTGTTCAAGGTTATCCACTGCTGTAAGCGACATCTGAAGGTTCTGGGTAATGAAACTTGACAAGTGGCTGTTGACTGACATTGTGGGGTCAATTTGCCCTCAGACAAATTGTACATCACTGGTAAAAATATTTGTGCAAACCTACTATGGGAAGCACAGCAGAAATTAAAAAGCTGTAGATGTATATCTACCAACCAAGCCATTTGTCAATTGTTTGAAGCCCCTCCAAAAAATATTTTCAAGGCCAGAGAAGTGCTATGGATAACTGGATTGGCCTTTTTTTCAGCAAATACAATACGTAGCTGTACCTTGAAATGTGAAGATCAAACTGATTTACACCATCAAAGACTCTAAGGAGTTGTATGCATGTCTTTTAATGTGTATATATGCCTATATTGTGTTTTATTGGATTGTGGCAAAAGTCCTGTCATTATAATTTCATGTGAATGCCTGGAACAAAAAAAGACCCAGTCTGCTGCCACTTAATTACCTTCCAGTCAGTCTGAAGACATCTGGCTCTGATCCAGATAGGGTCTCTGGAGAGGAGAGTGAAATTCATTTGAGCTATTGGTTTCAATTTAACATGACACAAATATTGCTTAAAACTTGACATTCGATGCAAACATTAAAAGGACCGTTCACCCTTAAACTGATTTTTCATTGCGCCAATTAACTTGATTGTCATTGCAGGAAGGAAAATCAACAGTAACTAAGAGTCTGTAAACATTAATTATGTAGTAAGATTAAAGTGATTGGTGGTACAGGTTACAACTTTGAATTACAACACGTGGATTGTCCATACACTGCAAATGTCCATAATAAAATGTTTAAGTCTGTCGTAGAAAGCAATAGGATGTCTTAAATTTTTGTTTTTACGGTGGATTTCCCCTTAACAAGATCGGTGTCACAGCTGATTCATGATCAGTGTGTGTAATATGGTGTCCTGGAGCAAATTTCACCACAGTGGGATGACTCTACACATTATGCACACAGGACGACACAGACAGTGCATCCATCGCAGCTTCAGCATTTATTTCATGCATGGACAACTGTGGTCTAACATGGTTACTCTAAGTACAGCAGTCAGTCCTCTAGGAACAATAAGTAGCATATGCTCATAACACACTGTAATTATGCAGGGAAAGTCAAGTAATTATGCCAGCCTTCACCAATTCTGCTGTACACCACAGCTCCACGGCTAGAATTGATGGTGATGAAGTAGTTCCTCTGTTGAGGGTTCTAGGCCCTGCTAAAAGGCACTTCATGGGTGGTAATTTGTTCTAATTCAACACTCAAACCAAGCTGACAATCTTCTTGTCACAAATTCGCCTTTCAAACTTTTGATGCCACCACTGATAAGGTTTGAGAAGCTGACCTTTTGGGTGAAGTGTTTTGCCTAAGTGAATGTGAGACAATCCAAACCTACCATGTAAAAAATATTAATAATAATAACAATAATTGAACAGACGAGTGCCTTGAAATTACTCTTTACATGAGCTCTGTGACACAAAACAATGATCACATGCAATAAGACCAGAATGACCTATTGGATTTACTAGATGTGATTTTGGACCCCAATAGCCTGCCCTCTGCAAACAGTGCATGAGTGATCTTCTCTGTTTTTGTTCACTGTATTTTCCCTCCACACACTTACACAGTGAACCAAAAGTTCCTCCTATGAGAGAAGGGCCGCAGACAGCCACTCATCAACACGGCTTCTGAATGTCTGCTTTAATCCGTCGTAACAGTCTGTGAGGCGTGCATCTTACCTGTTACTCACCGGAGCCGGGCAGAGGCTGCAGACCGGCAGAGGAGCTGACGTCACCAAACCTTTGACAGCACTTCCTGGAGTGGTGTTTGTTGTGGGAAATAACCACGGCTGTGTCAGACCTCGGGCAGGGGGACCGGGATCCAGGCCGCATTCAGGGCGAGAAGGACGGCATCCGCCACCACACCATCCCACCTACAAGCATGTGGTCGCCACGGCTTGGGAAGAGGAACAGATGAAGTGGAAATGACGGTGAAGACGTAGGAAGGACGGCGGGGATATTAGCGGACAGCCAGCAGAGCAGAGCCGTCGCGATGCTGTAGCCTAACCATGGACAGCAGAATAAAGTAAGAGATTTAACGTGCCCCCACCTTCCTCCGGCGCCTCATCGGTCTATATGTCTAGCTAACGGCTAAAGTGTGGCCGAGGAGCGCAGCGTTACTTTTTAATCGGGGCACAGTGGGAAAATCAGCAAGGAGTATTTGGCGTATTTTGAGCTTTGAGCTTCTCCAACAGTGGATTTAACTGCCAAGGCCAGCTGGCCCGGCAAGCATTTGGGTCAGCCAGTCCGCCGACTAGCCGGCTACCAATTAGCAGCTCCGCTAGCCAGGCAGACGGCTTTAAACCGGGTTCATGTGGACGCGACGTCCAGAGACCAGCCACGGAAAGCTGGTGCTCTCACGCAGACCCCGGCGGTGTCACTGTCAGTCAGCTGCTGACTGGAAACTCTGGAAACAACGCAGGACCACTCAGTGAATGCAGCATATGGGCAACACATGACGTGTCCCTGGGGCTAAAATGTTAGACACTTGTTGACAGCACTTCCTTATTTCTCACAAATGAACAGTTTTTGTTTGTTTGTTTGTTTGTGCAGGGAGAATCCTGAACGAACATTCGATCTTGTCGTGCAGGTGGCATGTCCGGCATCTGAAAATGAGGGTAGGTGATCGCATTATCTTCAAGAATAACATGATATGTGTTCGTAATCTTGGTGGAGAAAGTTAAAACAAAAGGTTCTGAACCATTGAATATATATTTATACAGAACAAAAGTATTATTTGTCAATATTATATTACATTGAAACATTTTTAGTAATCAGTTTGATAATGGAAGAATTAAAAAAATATTTAATGCCCAAAATTCACTGGTTCAGGCTCATGGTGTGTTGTGTATGATGCATTTTGCTATGGTATTTAATGTACATAGAACGTCTCTGGTTTTATAATTATTGTTCTGTTACCTCAGGTTCTGGGAAAATTTCTCTTGACTTCTATCCTATTTTTCTGAAGTTCGATGACCAAAGGATTATTTGAAAATCAAAACAGTAATTGGGAGATGATCTGATAATTAATATATTTGTTTGTTGCGCTCCTACACAGAATTTATGAATTGCTGAATGATCAGCCAATGCAAATTCATTGACCAGTAATTCCAAGGACCATCATTTTCTATGCATTTATCAAGCAGGGATGACATTTCCATGCCTTGTATGGAAAATATTACATGGGAAGAGATGTTATTGTTCTTTCATTCAGTCATCTTCAACTGCTTATCTATTTCTGGGTACCGGGAGGTGCTGGATTTTCCAGTTTGTACTACTTTCTTATGAACCCTGGCTATAAGTTTAAGATTTAAGGCTTTCCCCCTTTGACTGTGACCCCATAAATATTGTTATGGAGAGACTATGCTTGGGTCAGCAAGATGCACTTATTGCTGCAGTGGTCAAACATCCTCGCAGTGGAAATCGTCACAAAAGAGTTCAGACTAAAGTGGGAAATGACTGTGGCCACTGAGGAAATAAAGTTTTCTATATTTCAGCTCAGTATCTAGTGTCACACATAACTCAAATATCATGTAAAACATTTTCACAACATATTACACTAGCTCTCTTGGATGTGGTTCTGATATTGGATTTTAAACTAAACTCACAAACCACCAGCTTGTGCTTTAATAACTGACTTCCTCCATGTATGATCCTGGGTCCGACTCATATCCGGACTCCTGCTCTTTAGAGCAACAGAGCAATGTTTGCACACCCCTCAGGTCAAAAGTAACTTGAGCATTTTGCTCAGTCATTTTACTAAATGTCTCTTTTCTACATGCTGAGCCCTGATATGATATAAAACATTCCTTTTGAGAAAGTTGCTATGATGTATGAGCTCAGTGAAGCGGCTGTGACATTTGTTTTCCAATAAACAATTCAGTTTTAGAAATTAATTTGTTAAATTTCAGACATGTTTTGAATATACATTAATGTAACCATTAATTAGGACCCATTGAATTTCCCAGGTGCCTACTCAAATCACCTACATTGAAAACTTTGCACCACAACTGAGAGCTGTTTATTCTACAGCCAAACAAAGGGCACTTGCCAAAAAAGCGCAACTTCACATTCACACACAACTGTCCCTTACCTTTTAGAAGTGGACAAACAATAGTGCAGCCATGATAGACTGTAGTTAAATTGCCATAGCAACATAATGAAGAATATTTCAGCATTTGGAGAAACGGTTGGAGCTTGCTCACATTTCTCATTTCTCCTTTAGGGAACACAAGTTTAATTTTAGATTGGTTTTGGCTGATTGTCAGTTTCTGAGCACTCCCTCTACCAGCAATTCAGTTTGTGCATAACTGCAAAGGCAGTGAAAGGGTGTCTTCTTTGAGTCACTGGAAAGCTTGGTGTATGCACAGTTTTTCTGATGCTGCACCTATGTTTTACCAGTCTCACCACATCCTGGTCCTGTAGGTCTGAAACAAGATCAATGAGCAACAAAATTACATGCAGTGCTGTTGTGCACTTTCCCTTTTTAATAGTTGGCATGTTCAAATTGAGTTTAACAAAAACTTGAGCTATAGCCAGATTAAAATAGCCAAGCTCTTTTACAGATGGTCAGTAAGCCTTTCACTCAACTTCCTGTGTCTGAGTTTCACACCCTCTGTCAGTGCAGTGTGCAAGATAACACCAACATGTTTGCAGACGGGGCTGCAAAGCTTGTTTTTTATTAGGTGGTTTGACCAACAGTCTCAGAATAGATTGCACACTCATTATGAGATACACAATTGAATATTTCTCACTGAAGTTATTAATGTTTATATTAAGATAAACTGGTTGCATAGTAACTGTGGGTGCCTGGGACACAGTGTCCATCCATGGGGGATACTTGGGGATGTGACTGCATAGATTGCACTGTGAAATATTTGGCGTACTTTGGACAAACTCATACACACAGCTTTCAGCAGTTGAATGTGGCTCCCTCCTCGACAGTGTCAGTTCGTGCACAGCTGTTTTGGCTCTATACAACTCATCCCTTAGCATGTGCATGTTGTAAAATAAGAACCAATTTGCTGTTTTGACAGTTTTGAGTGAAAACATTGCTCTTTTTTTTTTTTTAAACTTGTTTTCATTGAAGTACATTGCAAAGTTCTATTGCAAAAAACATAACGGCATACAATATTGTGTTTTATAAGGCTCTCATGATCCATAAGTTTTCTTTATCAACAATGGTCATTTTATTCTTGACAATAAAAAGATCATATTTGGGATCTACTCTATCCAAGATAAATGACATTCAGCCTTCCATGCCAAAGATAAGAACACTTAAGTAATTGGTTTGATTTGAACAATAAAGTATAATAGAATATTGGTATAACAGAATTGGTTTAATAGCTGTTCATTTCCTTCTCGTTCTTAGAGTACTGTTGGCCTTGACCACTGATTATTTGATAAAGATTTATCAGTAATCGGGTTTTGCATCATTATTGCATCATTATTCCACAACTGAAGTTTTGCTGGGGGAAAAAAATTCAAAATAAAGTTCACAGCACAATGGTGGCAGTTTTCATAGCTGGACTTCATGGATCGATGACAGACACTAGCCCCTTTTCCTCATGCATGTCCATGGAGACCTGGCCTCCCTGATCAGCTCAAGCTCAGCTCCGTTTAGCTCTGTTGGCTCACTCCTCTGTAGATGCTCAGACTGTGAGTTCGAAATGCCTGCGAGCGTGACTGGCATGCTAGCCACTAGCAACGCTGGCTACATAAAGCTATATTGATGCGCTTCCAAGATGCTGCCATAGCTAGCAGATGAAGCTAACACTGCCAAGACAATAGGATGGGACAGATGCTACCTGTCCTTGCATGCTCCCTCCAGCCAGATTGTTCCCAGTAACAAAGCAATAAACATAATAGATGAGCATATCAATTTCACAGCTACATTCACACTGCAATTAGGCATATGATTTACTGCTTTAAACCAAGCCTTAGTTTGTTTTTTGGCTTTCCTTGCATGCTTTTTCTCCAGCTTGACTCTTCTTTTGCGTTTGATCCACAGTTAAGACATGCAGGTCTGATGAATTAGGAGCTCTCTTGTGTCCTAATGCATGAGTGATGATAAATATTTTTCTACTTTGGGATAAACTGACATTCTGCCCAGGCTGTGGCATGCTTTTATAGGCCCTGATTCATAATTTAATCAGTTGAATTGGACTTGGCTGTTAAATATGAAGATTCAACTAATCATTCCTTTTTATTCATATAGACTACTTGGCAATCAGAAAATCTAGGCATTAGTTGCATATATATTTTTTAGCATTTAAAAATAGGTAAAAGACAGTTGCATATGATGCAACATTTTAATTGGGGCTTATTTGAATTGCCAACATATAATGTTGTACTATGGATTTGTCAGAATAATGAGACAGGTAGCATACACATATTTCTGTTTAAATCAAGCTTTTATAGCCTATTTTTATTTCACTTAATACATAAAAATGTTTAAATGAATAAACACCTGAAACAGTTAAAATAAAATTCCCAACATTACCACCTCATGATGTCATGTGTATTTAAATTTTTTTTTTATTTAGTAGGTATGCTAGCTAACCCTGTTAAACTATAAAAATGTACTATTGATTCTCATTATTTATCATCCTAATTGAAATGCTTTTGTAATCTTATATGTATTTAATCCTGTCATGTAATGCACGCTGTCCCAAAAAAAAAAAAAGTTCAACTACAGGGGAAGCCTAATATATTGTCAGTGTATTGAATATGCTGCAGGAGGTTTAACTGTCAAAAGATAAGAACACTCCTCTTAGACATATTTGCAAAGGAAGAGCAAAAGTATATGCATTAGAGTAGATGCATTGAAACCTGGGATTACATGGCCTTATCATTGCGCTTTGTGCAATTAAGAAAAGCTAATTATGTTCCTAAGAATATTTTTGCAGTGACCCAGAGGGTGCAGTGTCTCATCTAGTTATTACCAGTCTGCCCGCTTCTCTGCTGTAGTCCCGCTGCAGGAGAGCGATGATGATCCATTTTTTTCTCCCTGAGGTTCTCATTGCATCTTATTTCCACCCTTTGTATTTGTAGACCAAGATGCCTCTGTACTAGAACTTTTGGAAAAAGTAGAACATTAATATTCTGCAAATTGTCAGACTTGCTCCTTGGCCAAAGTGTTAGCCAGTTCTGCAATCTGATTGGATTCCGTGCATTGAGTTGATGGCTCACCCTCAGGTGGGAGGCCATTGCAGTACTAACAGATGCCATGGCAACAAGGAAGGTGTTGATTGGTCTTTGGAGAAGCCACACAACTCTACCCATACTCTTGAGAGGACCCTGGGGTCTTCCACTTTAACCTGTCTGCATTTCTCTCTTGTTTTGCCATGTGACTTTGGAAAATTGGCTCCCTGACGCAATTCAGACATCAACCAAGTATTTACTGTTTCTTCATCATTTCGTCTGAAACTAATTGAGGAAATGTCTTGGTTTTCATCCCATGATGTGGTGTCTAGTGCAGAGGATATTTGAGATGCCCCCTTTAATACCAAGCCCAGTATTTTTCATAAGTGACTGTCATATCATGAAGTTCTGATCAGCGTTTTTTTTCTGTCTGCATGCATAGTAAAAATCTGTGGTCTAAGGCATTTTGTTCAAATAACATATAAACAGAAAGATTTATGATATTAATTTGTTAATACATCAAGCCAGCACTGTGGATTCGAGTAGCACCATCAATGTCAGTTCCCTTTCTTTGGTTGCATTTTTCACAATGTTCTTGTCCTAGTTTAGTTTAATCTGAATACATTGCTCAATAATGCTACCATTATTAGTACTCATTTTTAGTTCTGTACTCACAGGCAGTCATTTAGTGACTAACTGTGTGGTGGTCTGCTGCTTCCAGATCTTTTCTTATTGACAAGAGATACAAGCAAGCAGTATCCTTCAATTTCCCCCTGCCTGTTAAGTTTCACATAATATGAAGGCCACACTGTGTATATATATATATATATATATATATATGATCAATATTTAGCTAGTGTTTTCATGATACTAAAATTTTAACCTTGAAACCAATACCCAGGAAAATACAGATAGAAAATAACAAAAATTGAAAAGGCATAGAGAAATATTTTTAGTAAGGCAAAAATAACACTTTCTGTAATCAACAGAACTGCAAGCCGCTAGTTGATTTAAAAAAAAAAAAAAAAAAAGACTGACACTGCCCTTTGCAACATTAGTGCCCATTGATAACATTAACAATGCCAATTTAATAAGTTTGTGTTACAGATTGTGACTAATAAGTGTTATTTTCTCTTCAAAAGTCCCAGAGTGAAGCGGAGAAAAGTTGACCTGCTACTTAGAATATTGTGGTTGTATTGCTGTCTGTGGGTATTTTGCACTAATTATTATGTTAGTTTTGATGCAAAACAATAGCCATTATAACAAATTAAATTAAAATTAAAATATAAAGTTATCAATTGTAACAGAACATTGCCCTCAGCTGAACGATTGGTGGGGCAAAAAATACAAAATTAAATGATTAAATATTACCCGTTAGATGCTACCCAAAATAAATGATATCTCAGGTTTAACCTCTACTTTGTGTATATATTTTCTATATAAGACGCCTGCATGCAGACTGAAGTGAACCAGAGTCAAATTCCTTCTTTGTGGGCACAAACTTGCCATTAAAGATGATTCTGATTCTGATTCTACAGAGACACAGGACCCAGGGGCAAATGTTAAAGGGACCTGTCGAGATAAGGCTGTTCTCAACAGGATATGATGATTGCTGACTGCCCAGTCATTTAAATAGCCGATGGACATGCTGACTATCCCACTAGTGGGACCTCGCATCTCTGAAAATATGGAGCAAATTTTAGATTTGGCCTTATATTGATAAATCGAGTTTAAACAAATCAGTTCTTGCCTAAAAAAATCTTGACAGAACAATAGTAGTATTGTGAAAAATGTCACTTCTCTAGAAGGCTATGTGCCACCTGTGTGGAGAAAGGCATGTATAGTCGATTCACATGCACTCTCATCGATCAACCGATGGGTGGGAAGTTCACTTCGACCTTCACAGTTCACACTTTGGACAGCCACCTTTATTAATAAACAGGCTTTACTAACCTTTTATTCCTTCCCTATCCTCCAGATACAGTGTTTTTGTGTTGATACTTTTTGAGCACTGATACTTTTTACAACCCTAAATTTAGCACCTTTTCAGTTTGAGTTATTGGTCAGTTCTGATATGCAAATTCTTAACCATGAGTAATGGTTTTCATCTCATCTTTGAAACAGTAATGCATGAACATTCAAAGTATTTTCATGAATTCAACATTGCCTGCACAATAAAGGAAATTAAACGGTTAATATGGCTTTGCTGGTCTAGTACCAGGGATTGAAGGACAGGGCGGTCTTTGTGTGGACACCAGATTCACCCATGCTTCTGTTCTGTTAAGTCACTCTATCAGTAACAGCTTTACGACTTTACGTATATCACACACATCTCTTGTCTCTACCCGTTTTTCCTTTTTGCATATGAACCTTTTTTTGTGATCACACATTGTTTGCACAGTCACAAACAAGGCGCAATTCTTCTCACCCCCCTTAGTGATTATTACTCGTTCTGATAGGGACAGACAGGCCCTGCAGCTACAATGGAGGGAGTTGGTCGCTGGGAATGTTCAGGTGGTGCCATGTGGCCCTGCTTCACCATGTTTTGGCACATACATCCACCACCAATGAGGAGCTGCAAGTATACTTTTCTGTACAGAGACGTTATTGACCATTGAATTAGGAACAGAGAATGAAGTTGGGTAGGGAGGAAGGGAAGGAGATGAGGGGAATAAAGGAGGTGGTGGATATAAACGGAGAGGTGAGATACTGTGGAGAATGCTGGCTGAGCTTTTCCCACTCACTGACACAGTGCTGAAACTCCAGGGTAAATGTTTTTTTGTGTGAGTATGTGCTAACAGGTACATGTCTGACTGTGGCTGTGTATGGTTGTACACAGTAGGGATGGGATGATTATGTATTTTGATGGTGAAACTATAGGGAGAGGAATAAAAGTTTCATTATTATTATGGATTGTGATGATAGGATGATTAACTGTCATTCACGCTGAATGAATTAGTTTTTAACAATCAATTTAGCACAGACATACATACACACATATGTCGTAAACCACACAGTGTTATAGTGTAGTTAATCTTGGTATAACTTAACTGCTATGGCTGGACATTTTAAATCATGGTTAATAGTACCATCCCTAAATGTGTGTGACTGTGCATGAGAAAGCGACAGAAGTTGTGAAAGATGCAGGAGCCTCATCTGAATTCCCGAATGCTGCCAGACTGTGAGAACATGCAAAGACTTCTAGACACTGATGCTTACAGTCTATTTTTAGACTTACCCTTTCTACAGCAAGTAAATGGGGAAAAGGAGGAACCCAATCAATAATTTAAAATGAAATAATTTTGATGAATGCAGAAAAATGGCATCAAGTCACTCTCATTGATATTTTTTTTCTTTAGTTTTTTTGTATGTTTGTTTTTATTTGTCTGCATGCATGACCTATGAATCTTTGTCTGATGGGGGATTTTTTTTCCTTGTGACTGCTGTGAAACTATTTTCTAGAGAGCTGCAGAAATATGGGTGGGTGGGATGGGTTTAAAAATAAATACATGAAGCAGAGGCTCACTTAATGTCCATCTGAATCTTAACTCTCGTGTTACCTTCAAGTTAAGCCCTGCTGCTCATGTATTGAGCCGATTGATGGCCAGGAATATACAATGTTCATCACAGTAGATGGCAACATTTACAATCAAACCAAATACACAAAATATTTCTTCTGAGTCAAACAACAATGATTGGCTGATGAAACATTGAATTACTGTATGTGCAAAAGATAGTGAACCTCCGACTGCATTGGTTAAGTCAAGCAGGTAACAGTCTCAGGCGAAACACATTTGGGTGCTTAATTAATCATTTAAGCAGACCAATGAAATGAGACATCACTGGGAAGAGTATTTGGCCTGCACTAAATAAAAGAGAGAGGAAACCAACCAAACCCATGTTGTCCCATAAAAATCAACAATGCAGAGAGCAGAGGAGATATCTGAGGACACGAAGAAGAGGGTCAGCCTGGGGAGGGCCATAAGACCATCTCCAAAAGATTTCAGCTCCACCCATCCACTGTAAGACAAATAATTTACAAATGGAGGACCGTCAACATGACAGCAACTCTGCCTAGAAGTGGACGCCCAACAAAACTATCACCCAGAAGCAGCAGAAAAAGAATAAATCAGGTAAAGGCCAACCCACACATCACCTGTAGAGATTTGCAGACCTCTCTGGTAGCATCTGGGACAAATGTGCATGCATCTACGTTTTTTTTTTTTATTCAATTGATTTTCATTCATGGGAGGGTTGCTAAAAGGATGCCTCTGCTCTCAAAAAGAACAAAGCTGCCCGTTTCAATTTTGCCAGAGAGCACTTGGACAAACCAGAGGTCTTCTGGAGGTCCACTCTCTGGACAGATGATTCTATAAATAGAATTATTTGCTCACAACCAAAAACAACATGTTTGGAGAAAAGGCAACACTGAATATAAAGAAAAGAACCTCCTCCCAACAGTGATGCATGGTGGTGGAACTGTGAAGGTCTGGGGCTGCTTTTCTGTTTCTGGACCTGGACAACTATTATCTGAAGAACCATGAATACTCCGGCATATCAACAAATTCTTGACCAGAATCCTCTGCCATCAGTCAGGGAGTTGAAGCTGGGACGAAAACGGATTGCGCAACAAGACAATGACCCAAAGCATTCCAGCAAAACTACGAAAGAATGGCTTCAGACGAAGAGGATTGGCCCAGTCAAAATCCGGACCTAAATCCAATTGAAATGTTGTGGTGAGACCTGAAGAAGTTGGTACATACCAGATGCCGCTCCAACCTCAATCAACTGGCTGAGTTCTAAAAGGAGCAGTAGGCAAAAATCCCCACAAGCAGATGCGAGAGGCTGGTTAGTGGTTACAGAAGAACATTTTCTTCAAGACCCCTGTGTTGTATTGTTGTATTGTTAACCAATTACAAATATCTCCAGCTAGAGCTGAACAATAAATCAAGATCAATATATGATACAATAGAAGTGTTTCAATAACAGTGATATGATTTTGATATTGTGATATTTTGATGAACAGTGTTTATGGCATCTGTCACTGACTGACCAAACAAAAAGAGCACAACACGATATGTTATGTCGGTGCGTCATAATGTACACCACAGGCATGCAGCCATCATTCAGCTTTCAGTGTTCTGCAAAATGTGCCAGAGAGGAGCTGACAAGGAGCGAGAACACATCAAATGTGAAGCAGTTCACTCCTGTAGAATATTCTGAACCTGAAGATGAGGCTCCATCGCCACCTTGCCCCTAAATTAACATCACTAGCCTTCATGTTTTTTTTTTTTTTTTGGTGTTCTTTTTTTCTGTGTTCTGTAGCAATTCAGAATACTTTTCATCTTCTTTATTGTATATTAATGACAAAACCTAGATGTATGTTTATTTGATGGCAAATTGATGTTTTTGTTTGGATATAAAGGCTGAATACAAATAAAGTTGAGTATTGATTTACTTGTACCTTTTTTTTTTTTGCATTTATTTATGTACTTTTTAAAAAAAATTAATCCTTTAACAAACAAGGGACTCGCTCTACTTATTGATATGATATGAGTCCTGGTATCTTGACATGTAGACGGTTGTCCTTTAGACCTTAATTCTGTCGCGAAAGCCAGACCCAAGTCAAGCAGCACTAGTAATGCAACCCTGTCTGTGCTGTCATTTCAGCTTCTGTCCTCACTATTTACATGTCAAAAACTTTGCCCTTAGGCTATGTCTCTCCACTCAAGGCTGCTCCTGCGTTGCCTAACACCATCCAATTATTGTGAAGATGATGGCGTTTACATGCGTGTATAGTCCCATTGGTCCTTAATTTGAGTTCTGGCCTATTTTTCCAAACAGAAAATATAGGTCAGTCTGGGTTTCTATGTGAATGCCTGAGATCATCGTCATTACAATAATATTATTTATCTAGTCTTTGTCTTTTTATGGATGGATACACATGCATTCATCTTTCCCTCTTCTTGTCCTATACTTATCTGTCTTCATCTACCCCCTCCTAGAAGTAGAATTTTCCTTCATCAACTGGTTAGCTTGTGTTGTCCATCTGTGTTTTAGACTTTGCTCCTGACATGTGTGGAGGTGGTCTGGTGCTGCTTGACTTTACTAAAAAAAGAGTGCAAATCTAATAAGACACATTGGAGCATGAACAGTCCAAATCTAAATCATCCACTCATAACACAGCAATCAAATAAAGAAAAGAAATGCCCTAAAATGAAACCAGTCTACCCAGTGTGCAGTACTGAATATAAACATAGAAGCAATCACTTTAAATTAACTGAAAAAAAAAGAATAAAAATTTGATTATTTATTTGCTATATGCACATATCAAGTAAAATATTGTGTTATGGTCTTGAACATGAAAATGTACTCACATTCAGCAAATTTGGTTTCTATACTTTTTCTTTGTTGAATTTCATGACCTCTTACAATGGCCATCCCAGTTAAACCCCCTTAGAAGTTACAGTTCTGTAAAACTTCATGCTCTCAACTTTAGGCAGCTGAATATTGTGTTGACTTTGGCCAATGTGTCAAAGTATGTCTGAGTTTCAGTGGCTAGTCTTACAGAGCACCAACAGCCCTTTATATGTTCAGGATTAGGGACTATTGCACACTTTTAACAGATACTGATGTATTGTCATCCCTGTGGAAATATTGGCTGACTCACTGACTATCTGTCTGCCTGACTGAGAGCTGTCTGTCTGTCACCCTTTGCATGTGAACTTCAAATCACAGCTGTGGAGCACTGAGCATGTAGCCGCCAAAGGCAAGGCTTTACACTGTCATCAGCACCACACAGCTGCCTCTGGGTGCTATGCCATATGACATTAACTGAGATCGATCCTCTCTACACCTCAAGGAGCTGCTGCACTACACAGCGTGTGTTTTCTGTGATTCTGCAGCCGCCACCTCAGAGCATAGAAAAGGAACTCTCCCTTTAGCATGTGTAGCTGACTGACAATGACCCCATCTATGGTTTTAAAATGTACAAAGTTGCTTCAGTGAAAAAGGGGGGGAAAAAAAAAAAAAGTTTTGTCTCATCAGTCTCAGGTGCCATAAGCCATAAGGCCTACCCAAAAATCAGAATTTCATTGTTGACAGCAGAGCGTCAATAAAAGTTTCATCCATGTTTTTTTTTTTTTTTTTATAAATATAAGCTGAATGAAACATATATTAACAGACTATGCTATTATGGATCTTGTTGTTTTTAACTGAGGCAGATGGTTGGACCATATGGAGAGAAATATATAAAAAGAATTGGTTCCAGTGATTGATTCATCATTATCTGTGATGCCTTGCCCCATTATTTCACCATGTTTTACAAGTAAGCATCAAGATCATATCTTGGATTTCAGATTTCAAATTATATTTTAGATTTTATGGCAGATTGCCGCACATGGTCTCTGTTGTCACTATGTATCATTCAGTATAGAGAAAGTTGGAGAGGAGTCGGGTCTTTGGAGACAACTGGGAGAGAGAGAGAGAGAGAGAGAGAGAGAGTGTGTGTGTGTGTGTGTGTGTATTTTTGTTGTTGTTGTTGTTGCTGTTTCCCTTTGTAATCCTAGGAGGCTAACACCCATCCAACAAACATGCTGTCTTTGTATTGTGTTGAAGATTCAGTCATGTTGAGCTGGTGTTTGACATAATGTAGGACCAGCATGGAATCTGACTGAAAATATCAATGCTGATATGTGGTGATACGCAGAGGCTGTCACAAAGGTTGTATCCATATGCTGTGCCACTCACTCGTGAAGCTGTGAAATTGGGTTGCATTCCAACTAGCCTGGAGACAGTATTGCTTTCACTCCTCACTTTCTCTCTCGCCACCTCTTCCCTCTTGCTCTTTCTCTCTCCCAGCCCATCTTACTGGAGCATTCTCTCATAAACTGGTAGGACAAAACAACTAATGTGGCATTAATAGGGTCACATCATCACGATGCAAAGCTTTCTTTCCTCTCCTTTCAGTGAAGCTCAGGCTGTTGTTTATCTTCTTCAGATGTAGCTGTAGAAATGGCTTACAAATCCCTAAGGCCAGCATCTCTCACATGTGAAGCCTGAAAGTTGATTTCTTTTTTTTTTCTTTTTTCTTTTTTTGGCTTTTAAAACAGGCTCTACCGTAGAGAGTGCCTTCTTTTTGTTTATTCAGATTTTCAAACACTGCAATTGATTCTACCACTCCTTTGCAAACAAGACTTATTTACAGACCCTTTCCAAAGTCAGTCCTGTGATGTATAAAGCATTTTTTGAGAAATATATCTTTTGTGGGTGTTGTATTAGTACATAATTTTAAATTGACAATTTGGCATAATTTTAGTTTCAAATATAAGTCTTTTCAGATTTAATCCAGTTAGTTAATTATTTGTATCAGGTTTTCACTGTTTCTGTCATTCCCTCATTTGTAACAACATAGTGTGACCAATCAGTATTAGTAAACTTAAGGACCATATCATCGTTGGAGAAGTTTCTCTTTTCTTAAAACCTAGGCTCACCAAATCAGCATGAAATGTAATGCCATTTTCAGTGTGCAATCTGAGCCTTGGTAGCCAATAGAGAAAAAATGTTTTAAATGTCTGTGAGTGTGTTTTTCTCTCTGCTGGCCTTTGAAAGATGCCGGTTAATCTGCTTAGTCCTTTAATTGTTAGTGGAGGGGTTGGTCCTTCTCCTAGCCAGAATAAAGTCGCTGATCCAGAAGTAAAACGATGACCACCACAGTTATTCCTTCCTTTAGGTTATACAGCCCACCAGTCTTCTTTAGCCACCCTTCGTCTCCTTCTCTTCCACCGTACCCTCCCTCAAAGGGAAGAAAGCCTCTTGTTCTGACAATAGATATTTTTTGCCATATGCTGGCTTGACATCTTCATCAGGTTCACAGCAGGTTACCTTAGTTAACTTTCACTCCACTGCCTGATGGGATTTTCTCCCTCTGTTTCTCCAACCGGCTCGGGCTCAAAGTCTAGACGGCCTCCAAGGCAGGGTCCCTCCAGCCTTGTGTTCACAATGGCTGTATTGTAGATGGTTAGTGGCGGTAGTTTCCTCCTGTTACAGCGAATAGGCTAGTGCTAAAACAATGCTTTTGTCCAGGGGCATATGAGGGGGGCCTAATCCACTACATACTGTGAAATAAATCTATCTCAGAGATGAGAGAAGGAGTGAGAGAAGCAAAGTGAATGAAATCATTGCCAAGGAGGTTAGAGTGCAGCAGTTTAACCCCTAGCCAAGAAAGAAGGAGGAGAGGAGGCAAAGGGAGTGAGCGAAAGGAGGAACAAGGAGAGGCAGACGCTACATCCCTTTATCTCAGGAGCACGGATGGAGGAGAGGGGCTGCCGGTGGCTTTCACAGTTTCTCTTCTCACCAGAGAAGCTGCTGTTCACCATATGGGATTTGGCCTCTCTTAGCAAACAGGCCCCCCATTCACTTACAACACGCTTTGAGTTGTTCATGAAATAATGTGCTTTTTTTTTTTTTATGCCTTTAGAACATTAGATGGCCATGAGGACTCCAAGTCTGTATCTGATTCACATAGTATAGAGAATTATAAAGTGGAGGCTTTCATCCAAATGTGTATTCACACTGGATTCAGGGTTAGCCCTTTTGTGTTTTACTGAACTTTCTCTAGGTTTTACAGCCACACTGCATTCAGACCACTGGTATTGATGCCAAGAGGATCGTATAGAAACGCTGTAATTCACTGTAGGTAGATGGTGTTTTCCAGCAGTTTAACTTTATGTCAGTCAAGTAAGTTAGGTTGTACTTTTTTAGGTCAGTAACAAAACTTAAAATTGCAGTGATAGGCCGTATACACCATCTGATACGCTACAGCCATATGGGAACTTATCCTTTTCAGCCAGCAGCATTAAGTCAACATTAGGAAGGACATCCTCCACCAGCAGCTTTTCCAGCCTATTCAGAAATCCCTAGAGACAATGATTTATGCTTAGATGGCGATAACAATATTTTAAATTTTTAGTAGTAGACACTAAACAGATTTTGAGCAGTGAAAGATTAAGTGGTAGTCTTTATTCATTTTTTTCCTCATGATTCAGTGCGCACACATCTCGCTAATTTATAAGTAGCTTCAGTTGAGTGAGAAGAGGTCTACCTCCTTTTAGGCATACATCCATTTCTTCCCTCATCTCATCCCTTCTCCTCCCACTCATTCCCTGTTGTCCTGCTCTCAGTTCCCAGCACCCTTCACCTATTAACCTTCCCTTCTCCACGCTCATTCTCCTACTCTGTCTTTTAATGACAGGTGTCTTAGGAATAGCAAAAACATTGATTTTTGACCATCTCAACCACCACCAGCGAGAAAAATTTGTGTCACGGCTCAGAGCTGCTTTCATGTTGCCCCCATCATTACAATTGGAGGTCACCCATGCTCACAGATCAGTGGGCAGGCTTCTGTACAGGAAATATTCACTCCTAAACTTGAAACCTGTCTCTAAACACACATTTTGTATGTATAGTACAAAACATTGTGCACATTATACATAAAGCACATGGACACAATATGTTAAAGTGTTGGAACCACTTGCACTTTGCAGGCAGAGAGCAGTGTATTCTCCTGCAATATGCCCTCACATTTAGCCACTTTCATCTCCTCAGGTGTGAATGGAGGAATCTAACTCCTGATATAGGTGATTTCAATCCAATTCTCACCCGCATGATCTGTTTACACTCCATTGCGGTAAAATATGCCATCAGTTGTTTTACCCTTGTCACTCCAGTTACTGTCACTGGTTTCATTTCAGTGGAACTGTTTGATTTAGCGCCTAGATTTTACCAACTGCTGCATTTTTGACATAGATGGAGATAGATTTGTTAGACATCAGCCTCTTTTATACTTATTTTGCCAGCAGGCTGAACATGGCATGGTTAGCATAACGTAACACAGGTGGCCCACATGTTGGAAAACTGTTTAATGAGTGGCAGTCTATTGGTTTTCAAATAATGACAGAAATGTGACTGTCCTTGACCATATCACTGTCGTTCTCTTGAACTAGTTGAGAGTAAAAGTGTAACATTAGCTGTGTTTGACCTCAGAACCACTGTGTCTCCAACTTTAAAAATCACAGAGGCAGTTCTTTCCAACAGTTTGTCTAGCTGTCTTATTCTTGTTGTTTTGTGCTGGCTCCCCAGCAGACTGCAGCATAGAACAGTATACTTGCCACCACAGACTGGAAAAACCTCTGCAATATCTTTCCGCAGATCTAAGCATTCTGAAGAACAGAAGCAGCTCTGCCCCTTTCTGTAAAATGCATCTATGGTAGGGGACCAGCCCAATACAAGTGTACAGTACACTTTAAAGCCACAGCCCCCAAAGCTCCAAATCCTCAGATACTGGCCTGCTTTGCAAGTCATGTTGAAAATCACACTTAACTGAGATTTTATACAATCAAAAAAATGAAGCAAGCCATTTTGCATATTTCACAGTTCAGAATTCTAAAATGTATTATAAAATGTTTATTGTTAATACTTGGTCAGTCTCAGCGAGTCTTGTGTGGATTTAAGAGTGCAGGATCTGCCATTCAGACATCTGTCCCCCCTAGTGGAGTAGCAGGGATCCTCCACACCTCCATAGACTTCCACTTTCAGCTTTAACCCTCTTGAAGCTCCCTCTCGTGTCCACCACATGACCAAAATGAATGAAGGCAGGGGCGTTCTAATGCAAGAGAATGACAAACATAAAGGGTGGGGTGCAACACAAAGTGAAGAGGACAGAGTGCTGCAGTACGGGTATTAAAGAAAAAGAAAGGCTATTGAAGATATATATATATATATATATAGCAGTATATATAGTAGTAATAATACATTAAAATTAGAGATGAAAAAGAAAAGAAAAAAGAAAAGCAAAATGACTGTGGGAGGCATTATTATTACAGGTAATAATGTAAAACTATATGCTCCCTTTTCTGTCGAGCATTTGTGGGAACTTCATGTGTTGCACTTGATGTCAGAACATCATTTTGAATTCAGTCACACTTCCATTTATAACACAGAGCAGATTGGGTAAGGTGTGAACAGTGAAAATACAGCCAGCATCATACGGAATGTTGAGACTGGGTAGAAAGAAGTGTTCTTGTAGGTTGCACCTATTTTGGGCTTTGGTTTTTCCTCACCTGTTCAAGGTAACTTGTTCTCACTACAAATTCTTTGTCCTCATCCATCCACTTATCTGGTTCTGGGTCACGGGGGCCGCAGCCTCAGTAGTCCAGACACTGCTCTCTCCGGCTACTTCAACCAGCTCCTCTGGGGGATACGAAGGTGTTCTTAAGCCAGCTGAGATATGATCAGGGTCTTTCCCAAGCTCTCCTCCCAGATGGGCATTCCTGAACACCTCCCCTTGCCCTAGCAGTGGCTCAACTTTGAGGGCCTCATGGATGTCTGAGCTCCTCACCTATGATGAAACCTCCCACCCATTATCATTGCAGACACCGTCCCAATTCATTTGTCCATTTCTCACTTTATTTTCCCATCACCTGTGAACAAGACCTTGAGTTACTTCAACTCCTCATGGCAGGAACTACTTGCTAGCCTGGATTGGGTAGTCCACCCTTTTCTAGCTGAGGACCATGGTCTTGGATCCGGAGGTGCTGTTTCTAACCCCAGCTGCTTTACACTCGGCTCAAAACCTTCCCAGTGTGAGGTGGAGGCCACTCCCTGATGAAGCCAGTAACACCACATGTGCTAAAAGCAGAGATGTAATCCTAAAACTGCTGAACCTGACCTCATATGCTACTAGAAATGAAATCTAAAAATTATGAACAGAACCAGTGACAAGGGGCAACTCTGATGAAGTCCAACCCTAAACCAAAATGGGCCGGATTTACTGTACTGCCAGCAGTGTGAACCAGACTGACTCTGATAGCACAGGGATTGAATGGCCTGTAGCAGCGGGCTGCATGTAGCCTATTTGGGCAACTATTTGGCATAGACTTTCCCAGAGCTGCTGAGGGGTGTGATCTCCTTATAGACGGAACACATTTTCTGGTCCCATTTCTTGAAAAGGGGGGACCATCACCTCAGTCTGCCATTTCAGAGGCACTGTCCTCAATGTCCAAGCAATGCTGAGAGGCATGCCATCCAGGACCACCCTACAGCATCCAGAATTTTGAGCATTCACTGGGTTAAACTCAATCACACTGGCTGAGAGCCGAGGAGCTACAAATAAGCCCAGACCTGCCCTTTGCCTCTCTGGTCCAACTCCACCCAAGTGAGGAGCCCAGCCCATATTAAGCGGGTTGGTTCTAGAGCTACGGCACTGTGTTGACGTGAGCCTGACTTTCTCTAGCTGGTACCTCTTGACCTCTCATATCAGCTCAGGCACCCTCCCCACGAGAGAGGTGATATTCCACGTCCAAAAGCCAGTTTTGTCAGTGGATAATTGGACCGCCAAGGTCCCCGCCTTCGGCTGCTCCCCAGTCCACATTGCACTAGACCACCGCAGTTCCTCCTATAGATGGTGGACCCTTAGGAGGACAGACCCATGTCTGCCTTTGCAGCTTAAATCCAGCCAAGAACCAGTTTTGTTCATTTGTTTTCGGTTAATGATGCCTGTACTTTACCTTTTGTCATACTTTTCTAGGCTGTTTGTCTCTTTCTGCCATAATTCATACTTTTTTTGGTACTGTGGAGAATGCAGACAGTGGAAGCAGTCCTGCCACCAGCACTTCCTGTAGTACATTGCATTTACAAATAAGCTGTGATGTGACTTTATCATACAGTAGGGTTTTAAATATGATGCCATAACTGTAAAATTCCATGTTGACAAAATTTTTATAGTCGGCATAATCAATTATGCCCACTAATCGTTGGAGCCCAACAACGTACTCAGCAGGCACTCGCCTTCTCTGTACCTCCTGCCCCCTTTTCCTGCATAATTCTCCAGAAGCACTTCCATCCTCTCACCCAGTAAATCAGCATAAAATAGCACTAGCTGTGGCATAAAATCAGCATAAAATAGCCTCAACTGTGGCAGATCACGGGGTGGTGGGGTTCGTTTCAAGATGAGGGCACATGAAATTATCCAACTGGATTTTATGAGGCATCATGGATTCTGCTGTGCCCTGTCATCCGTTAGTCCATTGTAACTGCCTCTCTGAGACAGCCTTCTGGTTTAATACTGTCTTTTTTCAATTTTGGATATATTGTTAAACTGTTATAGTTAAATATACTTATATACGTTCAACCTCCATAACTTATGCCTGTTGAATTACTTTTTTTACTCAAACCCACAGGACAGGCTTTGTTTTGCAAAATAATTATAGTAATAATAATAACAAAGCTTGATCTGTGAGAATTGTCTCTTCAAACCCTTTCCATTGCAGCTGAGGCCACAGGGTGACCTTGGAGCTGTGGAAACCATTTTACCAGAGACCCCTGCGTTTAGTCAGTGGCTGGGTGTTAGGCAGTGCCTTGTTGTTTGCTTCCTTGCAACCACATTTTTAAGCCAGACAAAAACAAGGTTTCTGCTTTTTTGGCTAGAAGCTAGCTTTAAGAGAAACGTGAACATGCTGTAAGAGTGGAAATATGGTTTTTATTTTAAGAAAGATTTTGTGCTGTGGTGCTAATCCCTTATTTAGCAAAAATGTTCAAATAAACACCAAAGATAATCCATTGATAATGACATCTTTAAAGCTAGTTACAGTTACACACAACAGTTAATTGAAAATGTCCAAATTGGGTAAGTTCTTTATTTATAAATCATCTTGGCTAAGATCACAACACCAATTTTGTGTACTTGAAGAAACAAACAAACAAAAAAAGTTTTATAATAATAGAGCATCACCTAAAGCTTTGCCAGCAAATGCCTTGCTTATATATGTGTAGGACTTATTAATAAACTAAACTAGACTAGTCCTGATATGACTTTCTTAAATGTTCATGATGTGGCATATAATATAAGATATTATATCTATACAAGAATATAGATTTGCATATTTGCAGCACATGCAGCTTAGACAGTATCTTGTCTTTCACTGTGCACTAGTCTGTATCTGTATGTGTGTATAAGTCTGCGTGTGTGTGTGCGTGTGTGTGTGCGTACAGCCTCGCCGCAGCCACCCTTGCCCCCACCCCTCTCATTAATATGTATGTGTTCTGGGGCAGCTAGCGAAGACGGCGTGTTTCTCACCAGCTGATTAATGCTGTCTGTCAATTACCTCTAGATCCAACCGTGCTGTGGAACTTCCCCCAGGACCACACAGACCAGGTTGGAACACACTCTGCTTTTTCATACATCTCTCACTGTCTTCCTCTCTCTCTGAACCTCGTTTTCTCACTTATTCACTGTTACAGCCAACCTTCTCCTCCTTTCCCATCTTCCTTCCTTTCCTAATGCCCTTACTCACCCTGCCATCCTGTGGTAACCACCCCCAACACCTACCACCATATCTCTCCTCCCAATCTG
Organism: Echeneis naucrates; assembly: GCF_900963305.1. NCBI lineage: Eukaryota > Metazoa > Chordata > Actinopteri > Carangiformes > Echeneidae > Echeneis > Echeneis naucrates. Next base: position 20,127,102 of record NC_042514.1, read on the forward strand.
TGCCTTGTTTCCTCTCCTCTCCTCTCCTCTCTCTCTCTCTCCCTCTCACTCTCTTTCTCTCTCCACCTCCTCTTCTCTGTCTCATTGCATGTCTGTTGCTGGTAATGAAAAGCAGTGAGCAGGTCTTCAATAACCAGCGAATCAGTAATTATCATGCAGCCGTGACAGGAATGCACACCTCTGTTTTCCTCTCCGTCTTTTTCTCTCTCTGTCTCTCCCTTTTTATCCCTGACTTTCTGTCTCATTGTCCGACTCTTCCTGCTTCCATTTATAGCATTATCAGGTTAATTTTCTAAGCTAAGAGAGTACAAATAATGTTCTGCCTGTTACAGGATTATATCTTATCTCTCACTAGTCTGTACAGCTGAAGAGTCAGATGATGACATTTTATTTTCATATTTTTGGATATAATTTCAATTGATTATAATGATGCTCACCAAAAAAATAGCTGAGCTCTGGGAACAAAGTAAATTAGCTGCAATGGTATTGGAAGCATTGGAAGGAATAAAAACAGTCACATTATTATAAACTGAAAATAAATTTACAGTGTACAAGAAGTCAGTTTATCAACAACACTTAGTTTGGACCTCAGCACCAAACTAAGTCTACCCAAAAGTTCCCATAGTAATCCGAATCCTTTATCGTGTGTGGAGACCGCCATGGTCTATACGGTACATCAAATTCTACCCAGAAATCAGCCTGTTACCTGTAGTTGATTTGTACAATGTACAGTTCTGGTAAGGTTTTAAAATCTTTTCTTTTTTTTTTTTTAATCACTGGTGTTCAAGTAAAGCACAACCAAACTTTATTACTCACACATCCTCTAGTAATATGAGTAATCATTTTGATTTTGAGCATTTTAATCTAGTAGATTAGAATATAACATTCTCCTGTTGTTGTCCCAGCATGCTATGACAACATTACTCTGTGACTGTGACTTTCCAGGCTCTGTGTGTGTGTGTGTGTGTGTGTGCGTGCGTGCGTGCAACCGTGCATGTGTGTGTGTGCGCGTGTGTGATTTTTGCACTGACACTTAGATATGACAGGAAAAAGAAAACAACATATGCAGCATATTGTTTCTGTGTCAAGAGCCGCCGCAGGACAGAACATGACCTAGAGCAAATCACTGGACAGACGTCTGCAGCAGCCCACTTCTGAAAGAAAGGAGGAAATGTACTGGTAAAATGAAAAAATAGGGAGAAAGACTATATTTTTTAGGATATCTATTTCTTAGCACCGCACCGAAGCCAGACAGTTTAAGTTCTCCTGCCTCTCTGATCCACTTTGAGCAATAAACGGGCTTGTGAAAAGATGCTTCAGGCAATGTTGGCTTGCCCCACAAGAACCAGAGCATGCTATCAGAGTAAGCGGTTAAGGGAGTAAGGGAATGAGAGAGAAAGCAACAAATTAGACTTACAGAGGTAGGCTGTGGATATGAGTGATAGTAAAGTGAAAAGTGAGTGAGTGAAAAGAACAACTTCATCTGAGAGAGGTGGAAAAACACTTATAAGTACACGTGTGTATGGATACATGCATACAACCTGGTAATAGCAATACAGGTAACTTTTTCCAAACTTTCTGACTGGTATATATATATGTACAGGTTGGACCTTCTTCTGCTACGGACTGTTAGAAAGTGCTGTATACATTACTCTGAGATTTTGGTCCATATTTGTTTGACAGTTAATGCAGATTTGTTGGCTTCACACCCATGATTTTAATATCCTGTTCCACCACGCCCCAAAGCTATACTGTATTGGATTATTATCTGGTGGCCGTGGTTTTTTGTCCTTTGAGTTACATTCCAGGTTTCCTACTTATAGTAGCCACCAGAAGATGGTACACTGAGGTCATAAAGAAATGAACAATACAGTTGCAGTTAAATGATGCTCAAATGGTACCAAGTCGCTAAAAGTGTGTCAAGAAAATATCCCTCACTTCATTATGCCTCCTGTCTGACAATTCTATCCCGACTTCTGGCATCAGGAAGGTGTTTTCCACCAAAGAACTTCTGCTCACTGGATATTTTGCCTTTTTTGGACCATTTTCTGCAAACCTTAGAAATGGCTGTGCATGAAAATCTCAGCAGACCAGCAGTTTCTGAATTACTTGGGCCAGCCTGTCTGACATTTACAACTATTCCATGAATCAGTCATTTGAATAAATTTTCCCTCGGTTTAAACTTTAAACAGATCAATTTGACCATGTCTACATACCTAAATGCATTGAGTAGCTTCCAAGTGATTGGCTGATGAGATATTTACATTAATGAGCAGTTGAAGAGGTATACCCTATAAAGTGGACCGTGAGTGTGTGTGTATATTATATGAGCCTGAGTGTTTATCCATGTATTTATGCCTCATCCTTTCGTTTCTCAAACATGTCTTTTCTTTTTAGCCCCCCACAACCTTTCTTTTCTTTCATTCGGTTGTTGGCCAGATTGTGATTGTGTGCATAAGATGGCCTTTAAGATGGCTTGTTAGCATGCTGTGTACAGAGGGATTGGCCCTTTCCCCATTTACATAAAGGGTGTATTCACAGGCCTCATTATCAGGATCAGGCCTCCTTTCCTCCTTTTTGGGGCTGTTGTCTAGAGTCCTCTTTAGCCACATTTCTGTCTCTTTCTGTGGCCTGAGCTAGCCAGCATATGGTAGCAGCAGCCAACAGTCTCCACAGAGAGAGCTCAGAGCTCAGAGCAAGGCCTCCTTTTGTTTAGGCTGTTATTGTTGCTCAACGTAATGACATTTGTAGGCCGTAGGATCAGGGTGGAGGGGTAGGTCTACCCCAGGGGAGAAGAGGAGAGCAAAGGAGACAGAGAGAGTGAGATTGAAGGAGTGGAATGGAAGGAGGGGGAGAGGCGAAGACATGAAGACAGACAGGGGTGTGGATTATGGAAATATGAATTGATTTTTTTCTGTTCTGTGGTAGAATAGAAAGCTCAAAGGAGAACAGACTGCAGGCTGGCTGGCACACCGGGGTGGTGCTGGGGAAATACGAAGTGAGAGGCGCTTGCTCCCTCTTTCTTTCTCTCTCTCTTTCTCTTTCTCCCCCTTTCTTTTTCACTCTCTCTCTCCCTCTCCCTCTCTTTTGCATACCTACTCCCCATATTCTTGCCTCAGCCCTTGAGACTCTTGATGCCCTGGTCATCTGCTGATGCCACTTGGATAGAGAGGGAGAAGAGGGAGAGATGGAAAGATGGAGGAGAGGGAGGGGATGAGAGAGGTAGCTAAAGCATATATTTGAATCTCAAGAAGGGCTTTTTTTTTTTTCAAATGGAGCAGACAGATGGAAATCTGTCCATTTCCTCTCAGATCTCATCCCAAAGTTGTGGAAAAAAACAGACACACACACACACACACACACACACACACACACACCCTCATGCGTGCACATGCACACTGACATGGACATACTCAAATAGAAATGATTCTGGTGGTTAATTTTAACTAACCATTGTATGATTTTTATGGAGCACAGTAGAACAATGAATAATATGAGAAACAGTCTTGGAACCATTAGCACCTTTCAGCCCAACAAACAGAAACATATTTTTAAGGCTTCCAGTCTTTGCCCTCCTTATTGGATATTTTTTTTTGCTTTGCTGATATTTAATGTGTTGTATGTGGAAGCATACAATAAAATAATTCAAAAATAATCTCTAAAATAATCTAAGATACTTAGTCCTATATTAAGTGTCAAATAGAGTTCACCAGTCTAACAGCCTGTTGGTAGAAGACTAGTTGTTGTAGTAGTTGCTGGGTAGGTAAGGCCCCCCGTGTTGAGGGCTGCTCCTGATATGCATGTACTCAATGGAAGGAAGGCTGCAGCAGGTTTCAGCTTCTACCGTCCTCCGCAGCACCTTTCTGTCAGCAGAAGAGTAGTTCCCATGCCGGGTGGCGATGGAGGAGGTGAGTGTGCTCTCTGCCACACACCTGTAGAAAGTTGACCTCAAACACCAGATTTAGGAAAATTTTCAATTCAACGTGAGTTTTACCATAATTTTGATATCTGATATCTGATGTCAGTGAGAGTGGTTTGTAACTGGGGGGACCAGACCAGCGTCTCAAAAAGAGTAACTAGTTGAACCTTGAGGCAGATGGGTTTTAATAGCAGAGGGCCAGTGAAGAATCAGCAAAAAACATAATCTGAGTTAGAAATGGGCACAAGCTAAGGAAAACTGGAGTCATCGACAGCCATTCAGCATCAACAGCATGAATCCATGGGCTCAACGCACTTCGGCTACTGGTGGTTCCATTGCTACTTCCAGTATGATGATGGCACAAATCAAATTGGTGTCACAAACTGAACAGTTAGTTCAGAATATGATTAAATATCTTTTGGATATTGCAGAACATAACAATAGCTTGATGGTTGCACTGAAATTATCTTAAGCGTAGAATCGGAACTATTAAGGGTTCTGACTATTTAAGAGTAAAGCGAGATTAATGTGTGTTAGTAGAGATTTTCTAATGATGTGGTGAGTGTATATTTTTGAGATAAATGTGGAAATGTTCCCTACGTAATGAAGGTCCTTTTCTTGGACATTTCCTATGTTCCATGAAAATTGATGTTATAGTTTTCCCTTGATTCCCATGAAATGCGCAGATAAGTTCAGATTCTGCTCACACTCTGTTGTTGTTGTTTATTTTCGCTGTAAACTCTTATTGTACTTGATTTTCTCTTCCACATTTCACTTTCCATCTTGCTCTCTTCCAACAATATCCAGGGGAAAAAAAAAAATCATTATGAACAGATTTCACTGCAGAAGCTTAACTTGTTTTTAATACATTCTAAGGCTGCAGGTGCTGTGATTCAATCAGGATTATCTATATTTTAACACACATATGACTATTAATATTAATTAGTCACATTGAATACATTCCAGGACTATTTGTGAACATTTTTTGCGACTTTGTACACTGTTGTGTCTAAATGAACCATCACTGTAACAAAATAAAATTGTCCCCATTTGAAAGAAATTGACTCCCACCCCTTAAGAAGACATACCATGTCTTTTATTTTAAATTAAATTTGGAACTAATGATCTTCCAAAAGTATCTTTAAATGGTACAAATATTTGCTTTAATCACATTTAGTAGGGAGGTCAGCATCTATACTAAAGGCTACATCATCAGGCTCATCAAATTTGGTATGCAAGAGGTGCAAATATAATTACAGGCTTCAAATCCAATTATTCTATTATTCTAAATATTTTTATCGAGCAATTTTAATTATTTCCAAGTAGAGTTTGTTGTTGTTTTTTAAAAATATATCATAAAAATATACATTTTTATATTATCTTCCTTCTTTCTCTGTGTATTTTCTGAGAATTCATAACTTCAGACTGAATTAAACTCCTATTTCCCTTTCTGGTCATCAACTTTGGGCTAGTGGTGAAGTGTTCATCCGACTCAGTGTTGCTATGACACAATGTTCCATCACAGCAACTTGCCTGACATTATGTGATTGGTAGCCACAGATGTTTGGACTGGCCCTGGGTAGGTGTGGCAGGAAGGTTTTTGGAGGAGTGGTTGAATGGTAGATAGGTGGGGGAGCAATGGTTTGAGGGATTGAGGTCAAGGAGAAGAGCTGGTGGTCATGATTGGTGGCTTAAGCCCAGGGGGAGCTGAGTACTGACTCTGAAGAGAGAGGGAGAAGGAGTGGTATTGAGAAAATCAGTGTGTGTAGTATCTTTACTGTGGTGCTGCAAAAAGCGCCATCAACCACCCCCTTTCAATCTTCCTATCTCTGCCCTATACATACATACATGAATGAAATCTTGATAATTTACAATGAAGTCCACATGAAAATTGAAAAATTTATAATATCATCCAATAAATATTTGAGAATAGTGGGACTTCTGTCATTCATTGCCTTCACTAATCCCCTGCACATTAATTCAGTACTTTCTGAGCATTCCTTGTTGATGTTAGCATTGAGTGGACTGAAATGGCGCTGAAGATTTGAAGCCTTTCAGTCCACTCAATGCTAACATCTGCATTTCAGGCAGATTGTCTTTGTTCAACAAAAAAGGAAGCATCCTGCCAGTCTTCTATAAACATCTTGTGCTTGTCTTCATATACTTAGCTTTGCATTTTCGCCATTTTTCCATCTGATGACAGTTAATCTGGCAGCGCAAGTTCACAACGGTGTGGGTTGTTCCCCCTCACCCTGTAACTAAATTACATTTGTTTTTTCACACTTTCCCATTAATATGAATAGGAACTTGCTTTCAAACATTTGACTGCTACTATAAATATATATTTCAAGTCAAGTTTGGTGGTTTTCATGTGGTTTAGAGTGAGTCTAAGAGCAGCATACCTCATGGCCATGAGCTTCATGCGGCTTGAAAGCTAAGGGTTGGCCAACCCAGCGTAACAGGCCAGGTCAACTCCCTGCCAAAGCATACCTGACTATGCTTTGGAAGGAAGTACTTTGAGTTTCTTCCTCAGCATTCAAGTAATGGTCATAAACCTCCAATTAGCATGAGGCTTCACCACAGTATTTGTAGACCAGATAAATAGCTGAATGTTCAATAGCTGTCCGGTGTACTTTGGCCCAAAGGGGCATAGTTTGGCCTAGCCCAAAGTATACACTGGGGTATAAACTGAGCTAACCCAGAATATACTTGGAGTATAAAATAGTGTAGCCCTCTTTAACCCTGGCTATAGTCTGGGTGGTAGTATAGTTTGGGTTGTTGCACCAGTAGTAAAAGTGATATTTGTCCTGAATATGTATGGGAACAATATAGAAAAATTATATGGAAGAGGAGGTTGACCTAAGAAAAAGAAAAGTATTAGGGTTAGGGTTAGGGATTAGAGTATTAGGTATAGTTGGGTCAGAAAAGAAAGTTTTTGCAGAAAGGGGAGATGCGGAGGTAGAAGGATGAAGAGAAAGTGAGAGTGATTACCAAATTTGTTGATTTTTTTTTTTTTTTACCTCAGGGACAGCAATTTCACAATGCTGGCCCTAAGGTATACAGACCCAACACAGAATTACAGATAATCAGTTTGTCTTTGGACTTTGTCACAAATAATAACAGTAATATACTGTTGTTGGTGAAATTGTCATGGAAATACTAATTCACAACATTGTAAAATTTATATAGGCTGAGTATGGTTTTCAGCATGGAATGATCCCTATTCCTCTTCCAAACAGAAATATGAAAAAAAGCAATGTGTCTGATGAGCTGTGACTATTTCCTCAGCTCTCTGTTTTGCTGCTGCAGCCAGTTATAAGAAACTGTAACAGCAAGGCACAAGGTGTGGGAAACTGAGAGATGAAAAAGATGGAAATTCATTCCTCATTTTGTTTGCGTGTGTAGAGCCGTTTAGGCATAACTGTGTGTGTTTGTGTGTGAGTGTGTGTGTATGTGCGTGCCTGTCTGTTTTTGTGTATTTGTATGTGTGTGATGTCCCAGTGTGTTTCAGGTTCTCATCTTTCCCCTTCACTGCACTGACAGCAGTGTCAAACAAGGCCTCACATGATCTGTGTATGTCTTTGAGAATTTGTGTGTATGTGTCTGGGTCTGAGTGTTTTTATTCTTATTTCTAACCTTTTTCACCTCAGATCCCTCGGGTGTCCCAGGGTCTTGCTTAATGGACAGTCCTGCCCCACTAAGCTGGCCTTTTGCTCGGGTACTGAGCTGGATGCCTAACTAGGGCCCTTTGTTGCTCAAGGGTCTTGATTGCACTGACCTCTGGGCTGACTTCCTGGAAGGAGGATGGTGTTGGAAGATGAGAGCTGGGGAAGTGTTTTTTCGCCCCGTTGCTCACATCCCTACAGCATTGCCCTGTTACTGGATTTAGCCGGGGAGTAAAGAGCTGTTGGCTGGTTGTCTTTCCCAAGCTGAAGGTGGACAGTAGTGGAATTAGCAGCAGATGTCCCCATCTTACGTCACTCATCATATAAGCTAACTGTGCTTTGGCTCTTCTACCATTTCAAAAAGAAGTGGTTTGAAAGTGCACCTTAAATTCAGTGTGAATTTTGAGCTAGTTCCTATTTGCTAAACGAAGCACTGTTTGTTCATGAGAAATCTTAAAAATGCCAGCATGTATCTGCTATTGCAGCCTGGTTGAAACAGTCTTTGTGTACATAGCCACAGTAAGGGAACAGAGATTTTAGAAGAAGGAACAGGGAAATTAGTCATGTGGCTGAACATTGTTCCACCTGGTTCTATTTCATAAAGAGAAGTTGAATTCAAGATCCATCTGACAGACCAAATTTTTCAGTTTAACATGTGCAGGGTAGACTTGTATAATTCTTCAGCCCGAATGGTCCAAAAATGTTCTATAATATATGTGATAACACTGCCAAACCAGCTTATTCTTATGATGTCAGTCACAGAGGAAGAGAAAGCACATTTACACCTGAAAAATGGTTGTCTGTTACAGAATCAAAAGGCATACTTATGCTGCCAGAAACAGCAATATCACATAAATAATGATGTGGTGTAATTGTAATGCATTTTCTTTAACTACTTTGCCACCATCAGCCACCAGCCAGAGACAGAGGTAGAAGCAATGGCTGAACAAATATGGTGCTGGGTAAAAGAAGAAAGAGTTGGAGAGAGGGATGGGAAAGAGGGTGCAGAGATGACCTAACACTCTCTGCTAGATTACATGTACATCTGTCAATGAGATGTCCATTGCCAAATGTTTAGGAGCCAGTGTTGCACTGCTACTCCCATGCTGAGCTTCAATGTATACACTCTTTGTGTGTACATCTGTGTGTAAGAGTTGATGTGTGTGTGAATGTGTGACGCCATGTGTTAGAGGCAGGCCCATATCAGGGTTCATACAGTCGAGCTAAGCCCAGTGGGAGCTGAAAGCTTAAAGAAGGAAATCCCCCCCGGCTGCTGCAGACACACACACACACACACACACACTCGGGTAACCCCCCCCTACTCCACCCTTCCTCTCTCTCTCTCTCTCTCTCTCTCACTCTCACTCTCTCTCTCTCTCTCTCCCTCCCACTATCCCTCTCCTCCTGGCACTTCATTAATGAAGCCCATGCTTGTATGTTTGGGGCATATGCAGCTCTCTTGGCCCAACACTACAAGTGCGTGTTTGAGTGAGTGTGTGTGTGCAAGCGCGCGCATGTGTGTATGAGGGAGTGAGACATCTCCCCTTATCACATGATAATGTATTCAGTGGAAGATTTCGGCAGAGGCATAATACTGCCGTTCTCCCCTGTCTGAGCCCATCTGTGATATGTAGAAAGGACATCAGCAGGACAGGGTATTAACTCTAGAATAATGCAGACTGTTATTGTTGATGCCACATACTTATTTTCCATGCAATATGCCCCCTCACCCCAAAACATAAATATATCTATTGTGGCAAAACAGAGGATAAATGTGAGCAATACATTGATCACATGTATCCTTCTCAAGTGGAATGTCATTCATTAACAGCTTATAGGAGGGGAATGAGTTTAGTGGCATGAGAGCTTAACATTGATTATGATCATCATAGAAGTTTATTTTGGCTTAAAGAGGGATAAAAGAATGAAAGCATTTTATCCCCTCTTTCTTTACCTTAAGTTGACAACATTGCTGGTAAATACAATGTTTCAGAGCATCTGATCTTTCACCGACATGTCCCCTTCAAGAGGATAGATATAGGGTGTTAAAGCCATTGAAACGTGAGTGTAGTTGAGTAGTTCACAGGAGACCCAAACTATGGCCTTCACTTTGTCCTTGGCATCCGTGTTGTCAAAGGTTCATAAGTACAGACTTGAAGATGATAACTATTTTCAGTAGTAATTCATTAAAGCAACAGTCTTTTTTTTTTTTTTTGGCTATATAGGTGGCAAATACACATATGAATAAAGGACGTATATACATGACAGGTGTTGTCATGTACTTGAAGAGACTAGAAGATCAATCTGCCACCTTCACCACATCTCAAAGAAGGGCTCTGGTAACACAGGACTGCTAACTAAATGAACCTTCCTCGTCAGAGACATTCTGCATCACACGGGCCATTGGGAACAGAAACTTGTTGAGGGGAATCAAAAAAAGAAATCCAGAGAGACAAAACTCCCTCTTCCTCATGTCCCTCTCTTATCAGTCAGGGCAGAGTGAGCAAGAATGTGAAAACGTAACGCCCTCGTGTCAATTTGAAAGTGAACCTCATCCGCTCATGTGCCCCTCCACCTCACATCCCCACCCCCCTCCTCATCTTCCCCCTCTCAAGCAGCTCTGTTGCTTTGGTCCGGCTCTGAAGGCCGTTCTTATTACCGGCACAGTGCAGGTCAGAATGGCAAGCCGGCAGCATACTATTAAAGCCTAATGAAAAGAATCTCTGCAGGGTCTGAGGTCTGCAGCGGCCAGAGAGAAGCTGTGTGTATGCCTATTGTTCTTCTGCTTCTCTCCTTACTATTCTGTAGTTTTTTTTTCCCCATCCCATCCCTAAATGTGGCTTCTCTTCTTATATCTCGCCTGCTTCTGCCTGTCCCTCTCACTCATTGTCTGTCTTTTGCTTTTTTTTGATCTCTCACTTAATCTCTTACTTAATCTTCATCCTTATGTTACATTTATCTGCTATTGCACCGCATTGTGTGTTTTAATTGATGATTTCTTCATTCTTTAAATGAGCTTCCCTCAGAATGTATATAGCTGTGGGGTCTTATAAATATGGATTTTGTTTGTCCTTTTTAAAAAATGCATTGGTTTCCCTTCCTATTATTACATATTGTAGCATAATACAGTAAAATCAATGATCACCTTCTTTTTCAACATGGGATTCCTGTTGACCATCTAATAATCATATATGCAAGAATCCCTCAGATATTGATTGAATAATGAATTGATCACCACAGCTTTGTGTTTATTTATTTCTCCTTGTCAAGAAGTCGGGAGTGGAGGTGTCAGCAATAATCTCAGAAAACAAATTTGCATTGTCTAGAGTCATGTGCATTTGCTGTGCTGATATAGATTTAATCCTTGGTGTAGTCCACAACATGACACAAGATTAATCTCTTGTCTTTTTTACATATTGTCGTATGAAAGTAGATTAACTGATGATTTATCGTAGTGTTTACCCTTAGTGGAACATCATGTGATAATCAATGCTAACTTTATTTCGGGATCACAGCATTTTATTTCATACCTATTAAGACATACAACTTGCTATGTCAGTTCAAGTTTGAGTAAACATTTTTGAAATTAGCATGAGTTTAAGTTTCCAGCAATGGTGAAGGAAAAGAGGAGGGAAACCTCCTCTTTTCCTTCTCATCTCTCTCGTCTTTATAGATTTGCCAATATTCGTATCTGCCCCTCTGCCTGTCTGCCTGTCTCACTCAAGAATCACATCGGGCAACCTTTTGTTATCTGGTACTGCTTGCAGGCCACTGGAGAAATGGGAAATTGTGCAGCAAGTTGGTTGTTTGTAGTATATCATATAAAACACTATTTCACTCATTTCTCCCAGCAAAAGTACATCCATTTATTTAGCCATCAACTTAATGCCAAGATGCAACTGAGGCATTTGTTTCTGACTTTGGGATTTTTATCCATTTCAAGCTTAGTTTTAATCTAGCAGTCTACTCGATGAGCGTTTTTTATTCTGCATTATTTATTTTATTCCCCTCTCATAGCCAAGGCTCAGCTGTCCTTGTGCCTTTACACGTTGCAAATGAATGCATATCCATGCAAATTCTTAAAAAAGAAACACTGAGAATTTGAATATTTAGCTTAAAGCTGCACCCAGGTTGACCCTGCCATTCGGCATTTAAAAGCAGTGTGTCTGTTTGAATACTGAGGATCTCTCTTTGTCATGTTTGCCAGAGGGGCTGGGTGAGCGAACCAGCACCGGCAGGATGGGCAGAGATCTGCTGGGTAGCTGCACACAGACAGACTAATTGGGAAAAGGGTGTGGGGAGGATGTGGGGAGGGTGTGGGGTATGTGGTGGGGGGTGCTAAGGGTGAGGAAAAGGTGGAGTATGCGGGAAGGGGGAATCTAAGATGACGACAGCGGGGTTCAAAAGGAACGTGAAAGTCAACGGACAATAGGGGATGGATGGTGCGAGGGAGAAGGGAGGGAAGAGGGGAGATGATAAAGAGTGCATAAGAACGTGTGCAAGGAAGAGGTGAAAAAGGGTGAGTGGAGACACTGTGGTTTCCAGCGCTGATGTGTTAGTCGCCCCACTGACTATGTCATTATACTGTTGAAGCACTGCTTGGATAACCAGGGTCCCAGTGCAAACCACTGTAGGCTCATAGTGGTTGACAACTATGGATGATGTGGGGTTGCAGTTATTAAACAGAAGTAGAACCTCATTGTGTTATAGCACTCCTTTGAATCAAACAGAGGAGGCATCATTTAAGGAATATGCTCAGAAAATGTCTTAAGATTGTGGTTTTATTGATGAAGTATATAAGTTAACTACTCAGTGCACAGCTATAAAATTGCAACATGGTGTTGCCATTATGGCTCCTGATTATAATTTAATGTAACTAAGAGGTTAGGAATTGTGAGTGTGAACCATCTGGGCTATTTCATGTTTGTGTGACAAGTAGGTGAATGACTCTTCATTCTTAAAACCAAATCTGTTGGTGTCCAACTGGGTGCTATAGTTACTCAGGGGTAGAGAATCACGATTTCCGTAGAGTCCTTGCTTCATGAGTACAGTAATTATTTAGACCATGTGGCATGATCCTTGTTTTATCCTTGTTTGTTTATCTAGCAGGGTGACTTACCTGATAACACATTCTCTCTTTTTTTTTTTTTATTTGAATAATTTTGCCAGTTACACAGCAAAAGTAAAAACAAGTTACCACGTGATTGTTGGTTCATTTTAGTCTTAGTAATTAAATTGTTTTGACACCAGAAAATATTCTGTCTCCATACTCTAGAGCTGAGTGTAGTTCACAGTTGGATTTCCATAGAGATGGACAGATGTGCAGCATACTGTGCTATTTTAGGTGAACATATTTTACTACCTCACAGCTTTAATTGATTTCTATTCATTTCCATTAGGTATAAAAAATTGACTTGCAGACTCAACTTGAGTGTGGTAATTCATTGCAGTGAACATCTTGCCTGAGTTATTTTGAATTATGTTTTATTTGTGTGGTAATGCAGCACAGGCTTTTCAAATATGTCTTCAATTATAATTGCATGACCAGGAAATAATAAATTAACTTTGTCAAACAAAATAAAAAATAAAAGCAGAGATTGTGTCTCTATGATGGACTGTACAGTGAAAAGGGCATTCAGCGCACTTTGACAGCTGACAGTAATGTAAAATACATATGAATTTTAGTAATTGGCTAACACACGCAACAACCCTGATATAATCCTTTCAAAGTCTGCTTCTCATAATGTTATACTACTGCATTTACAAATTTACCAGAGACCAGCCTCCAGCTCTCTAAAACTGTATCCTATATAGAAGACTTTGGGGGGCTGGCTTCACAGAACAAGGCTGAGTTACACTGGGTAGCTAGTGAGATTGATCTGGCTGCAGTAGTCAGGGGAATATAAAGCAGGGCAGGGGCTTAAGGTCTGAGTCCCCCCAGGGAGGCGTCCTCACTGCATGGGGAGAGGGGCACGAATTGTGCTGCTTCTCTCCTCTCTGGTCCCTCCCTCGCTCTCCCCTCCTTCTGCAGTTCTGTCCATACTTCTCCATCTTTCGTTTATTTCCAGTTTCCCTGTCCCTTTTTTCCAATCCATTTCTCTTGGTTTTTTCCTCCTATATTTTATCATCTTCACCTTTTTGCCCTTCATTCTCATTTCTTCCTACCTTTCATCACTGTTTTTTCCACCGCTCTCCTCTGTTTCTCGTGTTTGCATGAATGGGTGAACCGAATTACGCTCGTGACATTTCCAAACAAAATTATAGAGACCATGGCTAATGCTGACTTCAGTTTTTGATCCATTTATAATGCTTACCTTTCGAATTGTTCATTCTGCTATTTTTATATAGTATTTCCAGCTGGTTTTCCCATTTTTAGTGATGGTGAGTGGCCAAGAAAAGAGCTTGTGTTAGAAACGGTTAAGCAGAGCCCACATGGTACTGTCACATGACATATCCCATCAGTGTTAGCTGTGCGGCTCAGTCATAAATAACAACCCACTACGGTTACATCTAAAATAATCAGGGTAAGGCGGCATGGCTGATTGAGGGTTAGTGCTATTGCTCTCTGCAAAAAGGTCATGGGTACAACTCTCGGCTCTGGGCCTGGGGCTTTTCTGTGTGGCGTTTTCATGCTCACTCTGTGCCTGTGTGGGTTTCCTCTGGGTACTCTGGTTTCCTGCTTTCGGTCCAAAGACGTGCATGTCTAGGCTGATTGGTGACTGTAAATTGTCAGTAGGCAAACAGGCGTGAGTGTGAGTGTAAATGGTTTTTGCTGTGTATGTCGCCTCTGCGATGGACTGGCAACCTGTCCGGGGTGTACCTCGTCCTCGTCTGAGTTGCCCCCTGGGACTGGGTACTGCACCCCCCATTTGGCACTGATGGATAAGTGGTTGAAAATGAAATGAACTGAAAAATAATTAGGGTATAATGGGAATATAAGTGAAGTTTAGGTGTCACTCTTTGCATCAGAGTTGTTGCTCCTCCCTGCTGTATGGTGTTGTTCTGCTCGGGCACGGTGTAAAGCTGAATGGGGCTGCTGTGTGCTGTTGTAGTGGTGTGGTGCACTGATAGCAGGGTCGTCCATTGGGAGAACCCAGAGCATTCTTTCTCACTGAGTGATACCCCTGTCTCCACTCAGGATAAACAGCACATACGCCATTGTCTGCCAAGCCCAACCTCACAGCAGATTTCTTTACACCCTCTACCCCAGTGCAAAGCTGAAAATATATTAACTGCATCTTTTTCTTTTGTCTTGGGAAAATGGCAAGCAGGGTGTGTGTTGGAGTGTGTGTGTGTGCACGCGCGTGTGTGTTAGGGAGTGAGACATCCCCCCTGTTGTGTGTGTGGTAGTGGTGGTGGGGTCCTTGCTGTATTAAGAAACTGTAGAAGAACACCTCCACTGGGCCATTCCTGTTTAGGCACCGCCGTGGTAAAGGACCCAGGCATGGAGAGATTGAAACAGTTGCCAGTAATATAGATACTGTGTGATAAACAAACTGAGGATAGCAAAGAATTTCCATTTTGGAATTCTGTAGATTAAAAACCTGTCGATACAATAGAAAAATAATGCACAGTAAACAAAGAGATTGAGATGATAGGGAATAACTGGAAATTTCAGCCTGTGGATCTGTCTGACAAGGTTCAGCCCTCAACTCAGTCTCTTTCACAGCTAAAGACAGTTTATTTAACATGTCTATATATTGAACACCATCAGTAAATCCCCAGCACATGCACTTAAAGTATGTAGAATGTGTGTATACAAACACACACACACACACGTCACAGAGACACATAGAGATACACACACATCTCTATATATATATATATGTGTGTGTGTGTGTCTATATATATATATATATATATATATATATATATATATATATATATATATATATATATATAGACACACACACACACACACACACACATATACATAGTACACATAATATTTATTTATTACTGCCTTGTTACTACTGCCTTGTGTGCCAGAATCTCTGAAGCCCTCAATTGTCCCTCAAATACGGATACCTGATGTGGATGGGGCTGTGACAACTTTCAAATCTGGCAGTGAAAATGTTTTTATTTGTAGGGAAAGCAGATGTCTGCGTATGTGCATGTGTGTGTCTGTTTGGGTTTGTGTGCCATACGCTGTGCACCAGGGAGGTCTCTGGAACATATTGGTGAATGTAGATAGTGGTTAATAATAGTAGCAAATGCATGTATGCAGTGATGCCAGCTCCGATGTGTGTGTGATAGCTTGACTGACGCACATGCCAAGACACAGTCACACCCGCATACACACATGGAGCGGAGACAGAGACCACCTCTGCCACTGAAGCCTCCGTCTTTGTTGAATTCTCAGTTTTATCAGCAATCCTCTTACGTAAAAACTATTTTCCACTTACCCCAATTCTCCTCAGGCCCCTCCCATACACTCCATATGTAGGAACATGTACACATATAGCCAAGTCAAGTCAGCCACCCACATACAAGCATAGAAATGTTCATGCTTAACCACTCTCACACTGAATTCACAAATCACTTGAAGCAGGCAGACACTCACATACATCATACACTGAAATGCACAAACTCATATGGCACACACACACACCAACCATACATACAAACACTCGCTTCCCCTCATTGTTGCAGTTGCTTACTTGTCTGTTGCAATGGTTATGTTGTGTTGGGGTATCAGAAAGTTTTGAGACTGTGGGGGGGGGGGGGGGGGGGGGGGGTTGTGCATGGACAATCATTGACTTCTCTCCATGGCAAGATTTCAGCAACAGTATGCAGCAACAGAAACAGACACCCAACCTGTCGTCCAGATCATTCTCTGAGGGAGAAAAGGAGAGAGAGAGAGAGATAGGCAGAGTTGAGCAGCAGCATCACTCTCAACATAGACATACATAGTCAGAAGCCAAGTCTGGCAGTCAAATGAAAGAGGAAGAAAGAGAGACAGCAAGAGAGGCCACAGCCACCCAGTCACTGGGATTAGGCTGTGAGTTTGGCAGAGTCTGGCCATGACTGAGAGAGAGGTAGCAGAAAGACCTGGTGCCTGGCGCCTATTCCAGAGCAGGTTAGCAGCCAGAGAGATGAGGAGACAGAGCGACAGACAGTGCAGGGATATGGTGTTCGATGGCTGTGTGGCTGGTCTGGAGTGGCTCACCCATATGGTGCTCCGCTCTGTTCCTGCTCCCTGTCTAAATCCATATGCCGCTGGTGGAAAGGTGCCCACCTCCCCTCTCCTCCCCTCCCACCTCACTTCAAGAGCATGCAGACCCTCACAATCCCCACACCCCCCCCCAACCCACAAGGGAGGTGTTGGGAGGTAAAGCCCTGAAGGCTTGTCCCCCAACCCCTCCAACCCCCATTCCTAGCTCTTAACCCCTCAGAGCTGCTTAGCCCATTGTCACTCCAATCTGCCACCATAGCCTTGGTCTTGTCTCCTCTCTTTTTCTGTCTTTCTTTCTTTTTCCCTTCATGTTTTTGTCTTCTTATGGCACCAGATAATTGAGGAACTTATTAACTGTTAATTATTTCAATGGTGGTTAGAGAATCCCTTCCCATCCTTGAAAAAGACACTTTCCATTGTGTTTCAACAAATTCAGTAGTTTATATTGCCCATTCATTAGTATTAAGTGCATTAAGGCTGCAGTGTTCGGAATGTGAAGACTCAGATTGGTATCAGCACTGTTTAACATTCATCCTCATTTTGTTCAGCCTGTTGATAGCATACTCTCAAGAGAAAGACACAGTTACTGTTGTACTTGTGATGCGTTCTTCTCCATGTGTGTGTCTGTTCTGGTTTCTCAGGAGGTCCTTCAGATGATACCAAAGTTCTGCTTCCCCTTTGACGTGGAAAGGTATGATTCCTCTCCCACTCTCCCATTTTGCGTTTTTTTAGCACTGCAGCTCAATTTAAATCCTTCACAAAGTACACACATTCATGAACACATGCACATGTATGAATACATCGTGTACTCTTTCCTTCCACTTACAGAGGCATACATTTAAAAAGTAAATGGCAAGAAGATACCATCTCTCTTTGATAGTGTTGCATGGCCATTTACTGACTGTCAGCCAATACATATTAACAAAATATTCCTGCAATCTTCCTGTTCCTTCTTGTTTTTTTTTTTTTTTGTTTTTTTTTTTGTTCTTTCTTTTTTTTAATATAAAATATGCAACGCTGTTTTAAGAAAATAATCCCCCAAAATGGAAAAGCTGTGATGATGAGAACACGACTTATAATCATGAGGTCATCAGTGGCCAGCACACATGTAATATGATGCACAGTAGCATGACATATCAAGTCATGTGTTTGAAAGAATTAAGGGAAAAAAGTCAGTTTCTTTCTACGCTATGGAGGTCTAGTCTGGCCACCCGCTCTCTGAAAAGTACCAGGCTCTTCTTTTCAGCATGGAAAATGACATGTTAAAATTCCCATTTTAAAGACAGAGTGGAAGGGTGGAAAGGGAGAGGTGTAGGATGTTCTAGTGAAACCGAGCTGCTGCCATCCAGTGTTATAGACAGGTACTGAGCTCTTCTGAAATTTGCCTTAGGATTAGAAAAGCTTTTTTTTAATAGTTTTTCAAGCAGCCATACTGGAAATATGTGACATCAGATTTGGACCTCGTCTGGAATTTTAGCTGATGGTGAGACTTGACTCAAAAAAAAAAAAGAAAAAAAGAAAAAAATAATAATAATTTGTAATCAAGTAAGCCTAAACTGTGTTATGAGATATTGTATTTAAGTTTTTCTAACTGAACTCTCTTACCTACATGTAAACGTTTCTGTGATTTGATAAATTGTAAGTGTGTTCCTTGTGTCTTGTTTCAGTGTTTCCCAGAGTCAGGTGGGACAGAATTTCACCTTTGTGCTGACAGACATTGAAAGCAAACAGAGGTTTGGTTTCTGTCGACTGACTCAAGGCTGCCGGGTCTGCATATGTTTACTCAGGTAGAACACATACACACACATGCTTAATCCTTTTTATTATTTTTGATATTTGGGCATTTTATTTATTTTGCATAATTTTTGGGATTGTCACTTTTTGTATATAATATTTTTTTTACTTCCAAATATCCAAGATTCATAGACACAAATATTTTGTGTCCATAAATCCAGCAATTATTAAACAGAGAGCACTTGATGCCCTAAAAGCTACTGTATATAAATTCAAGCATTTGTCAAGTCAAAATTTTTTGTGAATCAGAATCAAGGCAATACTTGAAACAGGACTTCAAAAGGTCTGTATTTAGTCACTCAAATAGCCAGACTTGGCCTGTCATGGCCATTTTCAAATCAAGTACGATTGTCTGTGAGAGTGAAGATGTTTTTATTTTTTTTATACCTGAATTTGTTTCTCCAGTGTGTTGAAGAAAATTAATTTACCAGATCTTAAAAGTGAAAACAGGTTTTTGAGACATTTTCATTCATTCTCACTCTTCACACTGAACTGCACTATGCCAGAATAACACGTTTGTATTCTCATCTGCCCACACAAATATGTTAGTGATGTGCCTATAATTATCCAAAAGTTTAGCTGTTTTTGATATTTTATAGGTGGATTTATCATATCACACGATTTATAAATGAGGATACCAAAACCAAGGAAAATTGCATTTTCTTCTCATAATTACTCTCCACCAAAAACTATTAACATTCAGTTCCTAGGTAATGTATGTTGACACAATGTTTTTACAGATGCAATTTCCTTACCATTACAAAAAAGCGGCAATGTACTTGAGACTAAACTGAGTAAAACGTACAAAATCAAATCATGTTTAAAGATCGTACTTTCTGTTTTACAAACAGAAAACTGAAAAAGGAACGCCAAGCCTTTTCTTCCTTTTAGTGTAAAGTGGCACTCTTTTAAGTGGCCCCTTTGTGCACACACACGCGCGTGTGTGTGTGTGTGTGTGTGTGTTGGGTGTGTTAGGTGTGTGTAGCTTTTGATGGACAGCGGTGGGTTTGTCGTTGTCCTGATGAGCTGCTGCGAAGAACAGTGTCCCTCCTTCCCACCACCCACCATTCCCGGCCAGCTTCCGTGGCCTTTGTGTTTCTTTTCTCTATCTTTCTCTCTCCTTCCCTCTCTCTCTCTCCCTCCCTCTCTCTCTTTTCTCCTCGTTATTCGGCTACTGCCATGGAGCGACAGCAAAGACGCTTGGCCCATAATTATGCATGAAGCTTTGCTGCCAATTAGCAGAGGCTCCCCTGTCCCTCTTGCTGAGTTAGACATGCTAATTCATTTGACATATGATGTATAAAATTCATTATGCATTCAGAGTAGTTTGCATGGCTTACTTCATTTATAATGAAATACATATAGAATTTTTTTTATTTGAAATTGATTATGTTTTTTTTTTTTTAGATTTTTGCTCTTTTCTTACCTTAAAAATTAAAACCATGTAGGGGAAATGCGAGTGAACATTTTAGATACCTCATTATAGAACTGTGAGAAATGTGTAAAATTAAGTGTGCTCCAAATTCTTGAGCAAAAGTTTATTTTCATACTTTATAATTATTTAATGTGCCTTAAGTACACTGTATTACTCATGAGGACCAGTATTAAAGAAATTACAGCAGATTGCTTCTGTTTCATAAATAGTTACCATAGAGTAAAGGCAACATTTAAAAAAACTGATTACATTCATGTTTATCTTAAAGAATTACTGGTTACAGCTTCTCCATTTTAAAGTTTAAAAAAACGAAGGCCCAGGCCCACAAGTTTACAATAATTTTATCTGGACGAAAGATAAAAGTGATTAAAACGGTTTGCATTTTTCTGATTTTTAAAGTGCTGGCACCATAAAATTTTCACCTCTCCTTATTGGAGGAAGTGTCTTAATGAGAAGGACAGTTTTATGTGCGCAGCCTTTAAAATCTCATTGCTAAAAGCACGCACACACACACACACACACACAGACAAACATGAGCACAAATTCTAACTTTTTCTTTTTTCTTTTTATACAGTCATTCCCTTTCTATTTGTCTTTTGCACTTGAAAGGGTTTAGGTAATTCAGAGGTAAAAAATTTATCTCCTTTTTTTTTTATTTGATAGCTGAATAGTTCTAGCGAGTGGTCACTTATTAGGTTGCTGGAGAACACTTCCTTCCTTGTACTTAACCCTTGACCAAAAAAGTAAAGGCGTCATGAAATCTTCCACTAAGCCATCCATAAACTGTAAGATTAGAGAGATTCTTATGCCTTCAAACTAAAGTCAAGACTTATCTCAGGAGTACAAATAAACATAACACTGGTACTTTTTGGTGACAAAAATGGCTGAACATTTTTTAGTATGTCTGTAACATTTGGAAATGATGTGGATGGTTTGTATCATTTCAGTCTAGACTTTCATTGTTGATATATAGAAAGATTTTAGAAGCAAATTTTGAAATGGCATAATTAGTCTTAGGTAGTCTTTAGTTAAATACGACTCTGGTGTTGCTGTTGCAGGTGGTCTGAGCCAATGATGGTGAGAGCAAGACTGGCTGTGAGTGGGCCGTAGATTAACTGGTTCATTCTTTGAATACATGGCACTTCGAGAAGACGTGTGTTTAAAATGGCAAGAGAGATTACGGGGCCCCCACGCACTGAGTACTCCAGTGATGGATGCCTCTCGCAATCAGAGGATTTGCAAAGCACAAACAGATCTGAGCAATGAACTGTGATGAGTAGAAGTATCTCTCTAAGCTTTCCAAACTTTAACTTTGCATCAACAGAAAGAGCAGTGCAAAGGCTGGTATAAGTATAACAAAGCAATACATCTTTAACTGATAATAATTCCATTACATTTTTTATTTATTTATTTATTTTTTAACCATGCAAACCCACAGTATACTGTAGTATTGAAGTTGTCAGAGGAATAGTGATAATTTTGGGTTTCTTCCCTCTACCAGTGATGATGTTTTTTTCCTCTAAAGAAAAAGAATTACTGTACAGTGTAATGACTGTGAGAATTGTGAGGTCTGGCAACTGCTCTGATACCCAGAGTTTATATCCCCTTCAACTATAAAGGAAAAAAAGAAGGATTCATGTCCACAAGCCTAGCTTTTTAAATATGGGGCACACAGGAGGTTGTTCTACCCGTCTATCCGACTGAACATTTTGCATAATGGTTAAATGTAAACTGACCCCATGTGCATGTTTGTGATGCATTTTTCTTTATGTGGCAGAAATAGGTCTTCAGGTTGATACCCAGTCAGCATGTGAATTGACTTAGTTTCTCCTGCGAGTGTGACCTGATTGCGGCAAATCGTCATGTAGCTGTCAAAATATTGGCATGTTAAGAGGCTGATTGTTTCAGACTAATGGTCACTCAACCTCTCCGGTTGGTGCGCTTGGCTGCACTTCTCTGGAACCCTCCCTGTATTTGGCCCCTTGCGGCTTTAGCAATATGAAAATTTGCATTAGGTTCACTTTATTGTTTTCTTGTTGTCTGTTAATTCCAGTCTACAGAGCAGCCAGTGACCCATGCCCTGGAAACTCCTCGGTCTCCTGCTAACTGCCCTAGCAGGACTTCTTTGGCCCATAAACTCGCGCATTCAAAGCCTTTGCTCTTACAGATGTGTTATTATATAATCATGGAAATGCAGATTTAGCGGTAGCTGCTTGTCAGAGTTTTTAATTTCCATGAAATTATTGATTAAATGACTTATGAGACTGTTCACTGACTGACATCAACAAATATTCACAAAATTCAGTAAGTAAGAGTAAATCAAATTTTGATTGATTGATTTTTCAATCCATGCCTCAAGTCAAGTTGAAAAATGAATGGGAGCTTGTTTATTTCATTGCAATGCTAAGAAATCTCAATGAATAATTATTCATTCAATTTTGAAACCTGCATCTTTAAAACCAAAACGAAAGTAAAAAAGCAAAAATTCAGTACCTTGATATGACACCATGTTTTTATTATTTGATTACATAACATTAAGTGAAATGAACCCTCACAGCTTTTATGCCAAAAGGAAATGTTGGCCATCCTCCACCAGTAAAGCAAGTTGACTTGGCCAAGAATATGTCAACTTCATTAAAAAAAACAAAACAAAAAACCCAAACATGCTACAGATGCTTTTAGCTTATGGTGTATGTACTTGGTGATTAGCTTGAGTATAAACACTGCAGTATAAATTATTTTTAATTCATTAATTTATTTATTTTACATTAATTACAAAGATTTTTTTTAAGATGTGAATGGCATACAAAGAAGCACAGGGAAGGACATGAAGAGAAGGAGGAGAAAGGGGAGAGGCAGTCGGCATCTTGGGCTGCATTTTTGTTAAGCTTGTTCATCTGGAAGTAGCATGCTTGCAAATGGTAGCATCCCTTCCCATCACAAGAAATCTATGGATAAAGGAAGTGTATGTGTACATTTGTTGTCTTTTTTTCCCCATATTGTAAGCTTTTTCTTCTTTCCTTTCTTCCTATCGGCTGCAGATGTGAAAAACATTCATAGCATGGGGAGAACCCTGGTTACGAAGAATGCCAGAATAAGGCCTAGATTGCATTTCCTTTTTGTTACATTGTAACAATGAGTGTGCTTTGAGTTTGCTACGAGCAGCTGTAGCTGGGAGCACAATACATTTTTCGATGCTTTGTATACATTTGATGTGTGAAGCATTAGTCAGTACATGCATCCATGCTTTTTGTGCTGTCCAGCTTAGAAAAATTGCTAATTTTGACAAAAAAATTGTGAGACAGAAAATCTTTTCTGTTTTGCATTTGTTATCCTCACTGAGTCTCCATTCAGAGGGACTGGAGCCTCTTTGATGTACACAACTTCAGCACATCCTATTTGTTGTTTGTATACAATAATTTTATTTTTGCTTGTGTGGTTTTAATGCATATCTTTTTCCTCTTTCTCCTCCAGTTATCTGCCATGGTTTGAGATCTACTACAAACTGCTAAATACCCTGGCAGACTACCTAACAAAACAACAGGTACTCATATTTTTTGACCATAATTCCTTATGTCCCATTTCAAAGTGCTTTACTCGTACAGAAATGTGATGGTAAGACATGATAGTGTGACTTGACTGAGAAACAAGCAGACAGTTTTGTATATTTGAAACTGTACTGTGTAAATTATTTTCCTCTATTCTGTTCTTCCTCTGCATGCTGCATGTTGTCTTTTGTGTGCAAGTTTTGTTCACCGTCTTGGGCTTGACTTGGTTTCTGTTGTTAGCAGAAGCAATGTTGACATTTCACAGACCAAACACTGATCTGACACTGGAAGTTATTCCTGATGATTTACTGGCAAACAAATCGTTAAGGAAAAACACACACACACACACACACACAAATATTCACATTTCACAAAAGTCTTTTCCCCTGACTATTCGCTGCATTGTACAAGCAAAGGGAGGGGAAATGTAAAATATGCAACAAACTGGGAAGAAGTGCAGCATCCAGCGCAGAGGATGTAGGTGATGTTCCCATATTTATGGGAAAAGAGAATAAGAAGGAGGTGGGAAGAAAACAAGGGGAGAGAAGCAGAGAGCTTTGGGACTGTTTTGAATTGTCATGTAGTCACTGCTTCCCTCAGACACCTTAGAAAGCCATGATCAGGACTGAGAGTCTTGCTAAAGCAGACAATTACATAAACATGCATGCATCTCATGTGATGGAGAGGAATTCAATAGTATATTTGAATAAAAAGATAAGAAAATCAAAAGATGACAGTTTGTGCGTGGGGAAAAAGTGAGGAGGAGAAAGAAAGAAAGATTGCTAGAAATCCTGGGTGACTGAAATGTTAGTGTGCATGATTTGGTTTCTATTTACCCCGCTGTCCGTTCCAGGCGAGAGGGAGATGTTGACAGACGAGGGAAGACAGAAGAGCGATGAGGGTTTAAGGCGAAGGGTAAATGAACTGTTTCCCCAGGCCGTGTTGCTGACCATGCGTGTGAGCATTGAGCCTCTCATGACAGGAGACTGTTCGTTTGCACACACCCTTACACCCCTCTTTCCCACCCTCCTCCTTCTGTTTACTGTATATTGCTGCCCATTACGCCTGAGTTTCTTTTTGTCTCTGACTTACACATGCGCACACACACACACACACAAACATGCACATTTCCTCAAACAAGCAACAGCTCGTAACTAAAACCAAAACAAACTTCTCTGAGACGGCAACTGAAGAATAAGTTAAAGCAAACAGTGCCCCAACCTCTGTGTTCTCAGTAGTTTCGTTAAAATACAGTTACAAAGTTTTGACCCTCTCCGTTTTCCAGCTAGTGGCCTGAGTGTGTAAATAACGTTCTTGTCATGGAGCTCATAAATACTGGAAGAATAATCTCAGGGCCTGTTCTGTGGTCAAGCTAACTCTCTGACGGCTTCTTAAAGCCCCTGTCTTTAGAGCGCAGACCCCCTGCTTAATTACTGACAGCCCGCTCTCGGCCGTAAATCAACACTGCTGGATAATAAGCATCTGCAACCCTATGCTCAGCCGTCTTTTAACCTCAGCATTGCTTGTTAAACATATGTCAGTCGGATGTTTTGAAGCCCTTCGGCCTCGCTGCAGGATTGCCCTCTGGTCTGAAGCAGTGCCTGACCCACCACTGTTGCTAAGATTGACACATAACTCATGGCATCAACAGCAAAAGTAAATGAAATTCACGTGTTCAATGCTTTTTTGTTTTTTTTTTGTTTTTCCTTCTTTTGTTATGTGGTTCTCTTTCCCAGGAAAATGACTTGAATGACATGCTGAATTCTCTCTATGAGCTGCCTGTGCCAATGCCCTTCACACCGGTCAGCTTGAGTGTGGTAGGTATATATCTTATATTTCCCCCACTATCAAATACAAGACAAGTTAGGGTAGACTCAGAAAGATGGCGAGAGAGCCATGGAATTTATTCCAGCAGTGTGTTAAATCAAGACAGAGATTGTAGAGAAGAAGATGACATTTTGTAGTTAAAAGTTAAACCAAAAACAGTTGAAAGAGAAAAAAGGGGCGATAACAATTGAAGGGGAGCTAAAATGAAATTGACACAAAGAAGAGAGGAGGAGACAAAGATGGCATGAAAACAGACAAAAAGGAAAATAGGGCATGCAGGGAAAAACAGGAAGATATCAACATAGGAATCAGGTTGAGACAGAAGAGATAAATGAGAGAGCAGTAGAGCAGACAGAAAGTGTTGAGCAGGAAGAGGTGAAGATATACTCAGGAACAAAGAGACAGAGAGGGCCCACGACTGACACTCTGTTTGGAAACTACAAGTGGCACTACCAGTTTTTTTTTTTTTTTTTTTTTTTTTTTTTTTGGTGTTGAGCTGGACATGTTTAAACTTGAAGGTTCCTATCACAACAACACAACAGCACCTGTCTCCTACTTATCAAAAACTGAGATGGCTTAATGATCCTAGGACCCTCAAAGTCAGTCCATGTTTATGCTAGCTGACATTTTTATGTATGAGCTGAAAACAGCATAGTCTACTCTTCAACAGTTTTTGTTATTGCAAAGTTGTCCAATATATAAATAGTAGTAGTTCACTAATACGTTGCGTTGTCAACAGATTCCACACTGTATTGTGATCAAAAGAGTTTCAGTGTTACCCCCTGTCATTAAGAGCCAGGGCTCCTTCTTTTGAACCACCTAAACAAGCAGCTCTGGGTTGACATTGCTTTCTGTCACTGTACAGATGAATATACAACATAACAAAACTAATAAAACGTAATCAATATGTCTGTATGAAGGTTAACATGACCAATTAAGATTCCTTGTAATTGATCTTTTTTGTGTCAGGTTTTTTTTTTTTTTTTAATCAGCTCTTTATGTGAACAAAACCTTTAAACCTTTCCATCTGAATCGTTAAGGTTCATTTGAAAAGAAGCCCCTGAGAACAGAGGTGATAGCTCCATGTCTTTTCTGTAGAAGCCACTAGTTTGATATTTAATTGATGAAGCAGAATTATTCCCTAAAAGAGTGGTTTTTGTTTCATCATGGCAGCCAAGAAGAAGGATCATTGTCCTCTTTCATGCGTGAACCCTGTTTTGCTCTCTCTCCCTCTCTTATTGTGCAAGAATGAGCAGTTGTATATTGCCACTGGGCAAGTACTGCAAGATCGGCAAAGCAAGGAGCTGGTGAGTGGAGGGGAATGAATGAACAGCGGATTTGGGAGGAGGGAAAGAGGCTGCTGTGAAATATGAAACTGCTGCTGTACTAATCGCATGGGAGACACGGCTCTCCAATTTGGCCAAATAAGCTGTGCTATCTTTTTAAATATAACAAAAACAAACTATCCTGGGCCTTGGTGTATGTTTCTTCTCTTCTGGAAAACAATCAAACTTTGTAAATGATTAATGCCATTCTGTGGTGCTATATTCTCTCTCTGAATATCAAAAGTTTTTTTCCCCCGCTCTCTTTATGTTTAAAGCAAGCACTATTGTACTTAAAGAATCTCCTTGATGTCTTTCCACTTAACCCACTTTCACTGTTTTATATAAACGTGTGATTGAAGGATAAGAGGACAAAAAGGCAGATAAGCAAGCAAACAGCCAATGGAAGCAGTTCTTGTAATTATCACAATGACATTAAGACCAACAGATAAGGAAACATTATTTAGCAAGAAGAAAGACAGACATACTGGGAGATTTATGTGGTGTGGTATACTTTACCGGGGTGTTAGGATGAGGTTCAAACAGTTAGTGGTCCTATTGGAATTAGAGGACTGTCCTCATCCTCAGTGTATTTCCTAAAGCTCCTTGTCTCTTAGAATAATTTATTTGTTGGTGGATTATTTAGTTTAGACTATCCAATTAATCGTCTTTTTCTCAGTGAGTTTACAAATATTATTTTGGCCAAGGCGACTATTAAGAAAGGATTTTCAGCATGTGCTGTTCACACAATTTGTTTACTCTGTATTTGTGTACTATAAAAACCATGCAGAGTCCCTGAAGGATCCATTAGCTGTCTAGCTGTCTAGTATTTCATGTTGTTTTACATATGTAATAAATTCTTTGACTATTTGTGCAGTAGAAGGGGTTGTTTCACAGTAAAAAATGAGCTGTAATACTAACTGATCTACCTCACTCTCTCCGCTCCAGTATATAACTAAAGTCAGCAATATACCCGATAAAGGAAATTTCATAGCAAAGCACTTAACCCATGGTACAGAAATTGAAAAATTATCAAAATAAGAAAACTAAAGACATTAAGTATTACTCATATTAAGTAATACTTTTCCAGCTGCACATTACACTAGGGCACAAAAACCTGGTGGTTTTATAAAACAACTTGTTGGCTGATGGAATAAAGGAGACAGACTTTCACATTTGTATAAAATATGCATAAAGTGTGATACAGATCAACAGATCATTAAACATTTCCTTAAATTCACCAACCATAAAAGGTGTGTAGGCGGTGGCATATTATCTGCTCGTGAATGGATATCTTATGGCTGGAAAAACAAAATTTAAAGGTTGGTTCAATTTTAGTTTTTCTTTTTTTTTCGGCTGAATGTTAATCTCCCAAGCTTCATTCATTTACAGACATTGGTCCTCGTGTGGGGATATGATTTCTTTTCACATTTTTCACACAGAACACACGTGCATTCAGATATTGGAGGTTAGTTTGTTGTAGGCCTACATTAAAGATTATGAAGTCAACAACGGACAGAAAGTACTTGTTTTTATTTCTTTGTTATTATTAGTTTATTATGCTTTTCTCTCGTACGTATTTATCTCACTTAAGACTAATTAGCATTATTCTGTTAGTAATGCAATGATTAGTGGGTAGTTAGAAATTTGTCTGTATTGAATAAATAAAAAAAATTAAGGGCAATTCACTGTCAAACACCCAAAAAATACCCATCAGATCAGCAGCACTGTATCTAGTGATACACGTTTTAATATTGTAGTTACTAG
Organism: Echeneis naucrates; assembly: GCF_900963305.1. NCBI lineage: Eukaryota > Metazoa > Chordata > Actinopteri > Carangiformes > Echeneidae > Echeneis > Echeneis naucrates. The sequence continues at coordinate 20,155,554 of NC_042514.1, forward strand.
AAATTGTTGACTCCAAATACTGCCATAGCTTAAGGTTAAACCATCTGTTCAAAATGACATTGAACAAAATCAATTTGTCTGAGTTTGTATCATGTTGCATAAAACCAGATTTTACGATATTACAATGATATAGTTTTTTTTTCCCATTTTTGATTTATTGGCTTTCTCTCTTCTCTTCTGGTCGCTTGTCTCTCTAAACAGAGACCTAATTTTTTCTTGGTGGTGATCCTTTCAGTTGGTTGGTGGTTTTGAATGCCCTCCTAAAATTTGTGTCTTAATCACTGTTGTTTGTGTTATTATCTGTGACTGTCAAGTTGTCTTCTGTTGATAGAAAGAATTTGGTATTTAGCATTTTAAATACAGTGCAATGTTCTTTTAACAACCAACTCTCAGGGGTTGGATGTTGTTCCAGGGGGACCACAAATTAATTTCATTCTCCATATTAGAACAAACACTGACTATGTGTAAGCCTGAGATTATTCTAATTATGACAAATCAGTCAGTATTGTTGGAGTCACTCGTCAATCATCATTTTAGTGTTTTATTTTAAACATCATGTATGTAATTTGAGAGATTGGTGGATTTAACTGAAGGACTGCAACAGATGGTTTACTGAAGGTGCAGAGAAACACAAGTGTACTCAAGGTGTGTGTGTGTGAGAGAGAGAGAGAGAGAGAGAGAGAGAGACAGAGAGAGATGATAGTGTGTTTCAGTTAGTGGTTTGTCTACCTGTCTCCAAACAGCACCTCTCTCAGGCCTCTTTGATCTGAACACTGAACCTGCCCTGCTCTCCCAAAGTGAGACAGGCAGCCCTGTGATCCTTTAAACAATCTGTGCGTGCATGGGTGTGTGTCTGTGTGGATATACACATGCGCACATGGGCATGTATGCTTTTTTCTGTGTCTTGGTGCTCCACAAGCCTTTTTAATGCTTCAATAAAGACTCCAGTTTTCCACCTGAGACATCACCCCAGTCTGTGTCTGTGGGGAACTGAGCTGCTATTGAGCTTTCTCTGTTCTGTAAGCCTGATAAAAGCATTGCCACAGTTCAGACACCAGCTCAGCAATTCATATAGACAGAGTTGAAGATGAACTATAAATCATAGAACAAAGCGAACCCCCCGCCCCTCTTCCCCTCATTCTCTTCAGTGAGAGTGGTACACTTCACTTGTGACCTTCCTTCTTCTTTCACCCACATGTTTGTGTTTTTGCAGCACTCCTACTTCATCGCCCCGGATATCAATGGACTGCCAACTATTCCTGAGAGTGTAAGTTTTCATGGAAAAAGAAAGCAAAAGAGGCAGAAGGAGACAAAGAGAGATCCCTCTCCTCTAAAAATCTCTGCCTCTAATCATTTTTAATCAGATACACTTTCATCTTTTGAAATTATTGCATCATTCTCTTGTTTCAGTTTTATCTCCTCTGGTTCTTGTAAATCTTGTAAAAGTTCAGTGATCACCTTGGGTATTAGAGGATTCAAAATGAACACATGTTCTTTGTTGAGTATTCAAATCGTAACTCATATCAGTCCTCCCAAGTCTTCCCAAGGTTTCATAGCTCATATTATGTCTTTAGTCTTCATACAAAGTTTAGCAGCATGTGACACCATATGAAAACAGAAAATCACTCAGCATAACATTTTATACATTTTTTTGTGCTTATTATTATTAATATTTTTAAAAACCACAAAACAATATGTGCAGAATTGGAAGTCCAAGTCAATTTTTAGCTAGTATTTCATGTCTGTTGTTATGGCACACTGTGGCACTCTCACCGTCTGTTGCATTGACATTTTACTGCAAGCAGTATGCTATATCTCCTTCTGTCTCCATGTCTAGAGGAACCTGACAGAATACTTTGTGGCTGTGGACGTCAACAACATGCTCCAGCTCTATGCCAGTATGCTGCATGAACGGCGCATCATCATTACTTCAAGCAAGCTTAGCACTGTAAGTCAACTCTGTCCAACCCATTACCTGCACTACAATCAGTTAGAAGTTCAGCAGATACAAGAAAAAAACTGGTCAGTAAACTATTAAAACAACCCGGTTGCTTGGAGGATGAGTCATGTCAGAATGTTGTAGGTAAATTTGTTTGCCAATTTCAGAAGGATTTCATTCAAGTTAAGATGAAGCTTTCGACCATAAAGTAAAATGCTTTTTTTTTTTAGTTTCCCATGTTAAATGCATCTGAAAAAACTAGAAACTTTTACTCATTTACAGCCACGAAATAACTGATTATTTTTTGGTATAGAACTTCAACAAAAAGTGTATAGATAAATTATTGAGAGTGAGTGAGCTTGATTCTTTTCCATATTCTGGCCTGGCATCAAATCCATAGCAGCATTGCTATGGTACAAAATAATGAACTCAACTCCTATTTAGGCATTGGACAGTTGTTAAATCTGCACTAAGGCTTGGTAATATTTTACAATTTTACATCTTGATGTCATTTCTGACAGCCACATTAGCCTGAACCAGCTTGTTACACATTTGTCCAGCCGTGTTTGCTGCAGCTCACTGGACTCTAAGATTAGTCCAATTTTATTTATGGCGATCTAGAGATTGTCATACATACTTTTATCTCCATCCATTTGCACTGTTGTAACTCTTTTTATATACGTTTGAGCCAACAAGGTCTACATGAATTACTCCTTGTGCAGAATGCAGCAGTCTGAACCAACCATTCATTCATTCATCTTCTACTGCTTATCTGTTTTTGGTTCGTGGGGGGTGCTGGAGCCACTCCCAGCTCACTCTGGGTGAGGGTGGGGTCACCCTGGACAGGTCACCAGTCCATCACAGGGCCAACACACAGAGACAGACAGAGACCAACAACCACTCACACTCACACTCAGACCTACAGACAATTTAGAGTCACCAGTTAACCCAAACATGATGTCTTTGGATGGTGGGAGGAAACCCACACAGCCACGGGGAGAACATGCAAACTCTGCACAGAAAGGCCCCAGGCCTGGGAACTGAACCGTGATCTTCTTATTGTGGGGAAACATCGCAGCTGTGCTGCCCCTGAAACAACCACTAGCACCACACACACAAAAAAAAAAACCAGCAACCACATTTCTCCAATTTTAGCTTCTCTTCACTGGCTGGTGAATTTTAAACTTAATCTTTGGATTATATTGATAACTTTAAAGGCCCACTCTGGGCACCCAAGTATATATCTACCACTCCTGACACCTGATGCTCCTGGTTCAGCTGACCTTTCCATGGTCTTGGCTCAGGACCAAGGAACACCAAGCATTTTCTGTCAGGGCCCCCATCCTTTGGAACTGTCTAGCTGAGGGGGGTGGCGCTGCTCCCTATCTTCACATGCTTCTAAAAGTGTTCACCATGCTGAGGTTACTTACAGTTTTTAGGGCTCTTTAAACCTGTTCTATTTATTTTTTTCCCACTCTTGTATAGCTTGTCATCAGTTATAATTACTTCTTGTTTAAAATTTTTGTTTTTATTTCTTGTGAAACACTCTGCAGTAGTTCTTGGAAAAGTGCTCTCTACATGAAGTTTATTGTTAGGGCTGTCAGCGTTATCGTGTTAATCGCGATCAATTAAATCAATTAAAAGGCTGCAATTAAGGCATTATGTGACAAGTCAAAAGTAATCAGTTGCTTATTTTATATTTCATATTTAGGGCAAGTTATATCTGAAGTAGACGCTGTGTTCCATCAGACCTTATTATTATATTATTATACTTATTTTATTTTGAAATAAAACTAAAAGTCAAGTTCATAAAGTTATGCTCTGTGATTCCTATGAAGAACTGCTTCAGATTGTTAATACAGCCCTAAAAACCACTGAGAAATTTTGTTAATCCATCCATCCTATACATACTAAAATCAAAGCAATGGCTCTACATTAGGATGTTTGAGAAATCAAAAACAAAAGTTAAATAGAAATATCCACCTCTTGTCATTTATCTTTCTATTCCAGCAGTATACTGAGAAAATGTGAATTTTTTTTGTTCACATTTTGGAATGGTCAGTAATCGTAATTGATACAGTGCACAACTAACGTGATCAATGAGATCAAATATTCTTGTTGTTTGACTGCCATATTTAGAATCATAATAATAACAACAACAATAAGTTATCTGTTATTTTGTGTCGAATAATTTAAAGTCAAATTTAAAGACAAAACTTTTTTGTCTGTAGGAAGGAGGACGTCTCTTTTCCTTCGTCTGTCCCTCCTTCCATTCTCCTCCCTGTTATCTATGAGACTTATGGGGCAGAGCCAAATGTTTATGACAGATAAGAGGAAAGAGTGAAGTGATGTCATTCAAGGACTATCTGTATCTGCAGTGTAGCCAGCCCTGCCTCTGTGCCTACAAGCCTGCAGAAGACAGTAAAGTCAGGGGCTTGTGGTGGTAATAGGTTCTGTGGGACACTGTACCAAGGTATCCCATAGGAGCTATAATCAGCATGAACTGTAAAGATGGCCTCACCCGTCTCCCCTAAACACAAAGCAGCAGCCCCTCCACGTCAGGTAAAAGCTGTACACTGTGCTATGACACAAGGGTTACTTCATGTAAACTGCCTGACTCAGGGTGAAGGTGTTTTGCTTCTCATTTTCAGTTAAAAAAAATATATATGCTAATGTGAAATTTTTAGAGCTTCCACATCTGACTTTTTCCTCTATAACTCTTTTATCTTCAATCCTTCATCCACTCATCTGTCTGTACACCTATCTTCCACAGGGAGAGTTGTTTTGGTTTGGTAGCATCATATGTTAGGTGCTTTAGTACAAAGGAATTTTCACAATCTCTCCTGGGATTACTAGCAGACCTACTGCTACTACTGCTCCTGTGATGTGTTATTTTCACTGTTGGTTAATATGACCCCTTAGTTCAAGTGGAAATGGATGCCATAATTCTTGAAGCCAGCTTTGTATCAATACTTAACTCAAATACGCACAGCTCATTATCTGGCCCACTGTGTTGTGATCAAATATCTTAAAGCATGAGAACTATATTATTAATGTGAGAGTTTTTCCGAATGTTTGTGCGAATGTTAAAAGTCACTGGATAGACAGGTAGTATTTCTATAGTTTGCTTGCCACAGAGGATCTTATGAGATAGGGTATTGTTAGTAACATCATTAGTACCATCCAGCTGCTTTTCACCACCTCCGCCTGTCCAGCCTCTCAGCCAAGCAGAGAGAAACAGGGAATGGAAAGAGCAGAGAGAGCATGAGCAAAAAAACACACACACACACACACACATAGATATACTGCATTTATTCTGCTTGCTCAAGGTACTGCCTGAGTTAAAGCCCCCACTGAACCCACCGTGTCAGTCTGTCGGTACATGGCCAGCGTGTCTTGCAAGCAGCCAACAGCAAAAGAATAAATCATGATCTTACAACAATACGTCAGTTGACTTATTTCTGTTTCGTGACCAGAGGTGAATAGTACCACTGTTTTAAAAGGCCAGTTGGCGGTGGCGCAGGGGTGGGAGCCAGCCGAGCATGCATCCTTGTCACAGGGCCGTATAATAGGGCTGCATCGGCCCTTCCTCTAACTAGTCAGTTGGGAGGACCCCCACCACTCTTCATGTCTTTCATCTGCTGCGGCCTCCCAGCTCTCGAGCCCAGTCTCGGCCCTGCCTTTTGCACAGACGCACACAGCTAGGCCCCAGCATCAGCTGACAGCACTCCTCTCATCAGCCTGTCAGGCCTATGCTAACAAGGAGCTATCCATCCACCATGCCCCAGAGTGCCAGCTGTCTCTCTGTTTCCTGCCTTTTCTCTGTTGTTGCTCTTCTCTCTTTCCCCGACTCTGACGCTCTATTTCTCTCTGTCTTAGTTATTCCTGCTCACTGACATATTATTTTCTGTCCATGTGTCTCTCATTCACACTTCTCTGAACCTCTTTCTCCCTGATTTTACCGCCTCACTGTAGGTGTATTAATGGGTCTTACTGTTGTTGGGCATCAGCAGAACATTGGGACAGTATCCCTCCTCTCCCCCTTCGTTCCTCTCAATAGACTTGTCTTAGCACCATGCCATGTGTCTGACTTAATGTTTGTTTTGTGCCACCATGGCTGTGTATGGTGTGGGTGTTTTTTGCATGCATGCATCTGTTTGTGTGTTTTCCTCACTCCCAGGTGTTTATACCTTATGTTGTATGTCTTTCTCTGAGAGTCACTGACTGTGCATGTGTGGGAGGCCTGGTGTTAGCTGTTACCTGCGTTGTCCTGCGTGCCCCCTTTCTTTCTCTGACTGTGCCACCTACTTGTTTATGGCACACCTGCGTTGTGCCAGCCTGACATCAGCGTTTGTCAACAGAGGGAAAAGCAGAGCACAGGTAATTGGTGACTTACTCAGTTGAGGGGTGTAGAGGGAGATAGGCCAACACAGAGATAAACAACCAGGAGAAACAAGGGAGAGGTGGCAATGGACAGAAGGACAGCAGGAGGAGAGGAGAAAATCACAAAACAGAATAAGAAATCAAGATTTGGCATGCAACTGGGATGGTACAACATGAATTGAGAGATTCTGTAGGGAGAGAATGTTAGGATGGTTCTGGCGAACAGGAAGTGAGTGTTTAAGGCTGGTGTGTGGAGGTCAAGAGCAGCTATGTTAATACAATTTCTCTTGTCAAAGTCAATTCTGTTGCCTGAAGCAGCAGATATTTACCTCACACTATATTTATATAGTGATTCAACATTCATTGATTCATCTCCTCATCCAAGAAGACCCAAAGAGAGAAATAATGTGTTGGTACTCTCAAACTGGATGAAAGGCCACCATTTGCTTTTCATAGAATAGAATAGAATGCCTTTATTGTCATTATACATCAACACAATGAGATTAGACCATCACCACTATCAATACAAAAAAAAAAAAAAGACATTGTAATAAGAATGTGTTTAGGAAAATATACAGAATATGAGAAATATATACAATATAAACATAGAAGTAAAGTGCACATAAGATATGTGAAAGTGGTTTCTGGCTTTTCCGTTTATTACACCTCAAAATGTCCAGTTGCTCAGGTAAAGAGGAAAGCTGTGGATGGGAATGGGACTCTTAGTATGAATGCTTAGTAACAGTATACAGAGCCTAGAGTTGCAGTATCTCTGTTGGGTCTAAATTTTTAAGGAAACATCACTGATTTAACACCGTCTGAATTTGAAGACTGTTGTGAATGTGGTAGCTGCCCATATATTGTAATTACACACACACACACAAAAAAAAGTTCTCAACAATTCAAAGTGGATATTTTTTGCATCTTTTCATTGTGTGGTACATATTCCCAGTGCAAATACTACAGTGTGTATACTTAAAAATTTTTTTACACTTGATAACATGAAATTATTTTTATACAATACAATGCTCAAAGCTGAAAATGTTAAACCAAACTTTAATGATAATGTACACTTTGAGACCCAACAATACACACTTGCTGTCATTTTTCGTATGGATAGATTTTTTCCTTATACTAATTGTTAACGCATGCCTTTTTGACGTCAAGCACATCTAGCACTCACAATTTTAACATATAATCTGGAAGTGAAATAAAGCAAGCGAGCCACACCCAGAGCATGTTACTGAGAAAATCTATGTGTGACCTTCTAATCTAAAGTTAAAATTCAATTTTTTGTCTGTTTACTTTATTCCCCCTTTGCCCACTGTCACCTTCTCTTCATCTCTTTAAATCTCTCCCCCCCCCCCCCCCCCCCTTTTTTTTTTTTTTTTTTTTTTTTTACTTTCTATCTCTTTTTCGTGACATTGAATGGATCTGGGAAAACCAGTGTTAGTATGGACACACTCTGTCTCAGATACAGCACAGAACCAAAGACCTTGACTGTTTTTTGAAGCAAGCTGTGGCTGTATAATTGGTTACCTTCTCTCACAGGAAGGGGTAACACACACCCTCACACACGCGCACAGTGTGAGAGGCAGGCAGCCCCTCATTACCAGGCAGAGGCCTGGTCCCTGAGGACTGGACACAGCACCTAATCCTGTATTTGTTCTTGGGGACTGTATCTGTGATTCTTCATTGAATGGAATATTAAGCACCCAGGTCTTTTGTGGAGCGTGTAAGCCATTTGGCTCCACTCATCTATTATTTATCAGCCTGGCAAATATTTTATCAGCCTTAGCCTCTCATGACCCAGTCTTATGTGAAGCCCCCCTCTAAATGGGAAAAAAAGGAAAAATAGAAGTAAAATTTTTCTTTTTTCCAATTTATTTTACTTTAACTTTTTCCTCTTTCATTCTAAAGCATTAACAAGGGCATAGGGGTTTGTATAAAGCTTTATTAGAAAAGCAAATATGTGAACTATTCCTCTACAGTTCCTTCCAAGTTACCTTATCTCAGTGCACTGCTACCATCATTGCTTTGGAAATAGGAAATAAAAGAAAACAGGAATCTAGATTTGCTTCGTAAATCATTATCTCAGTTTCACTATCCCCCCTCCCTTCTCAGCCAACTCCCCAAAGCCAGCCACCCAGCCTGAGGAGAGGAGAAGCAGAGAGGAGAGAGACTCCCGTTTTCCCTTTCAACCTGAAAGTAAATCATACCAGTTGGGGGACTCACCTTGAGGCCTGGTGGAGATAATTGGAGTTGGTTAGCGAGGTGTTCTGTACCATTACCTCCTGGTACCAGGGAATGGCTGGAGCTCATCTCGTGCTCCCAGAGGGGGAATGCACTCGCCTGTCAGCTCTCCACTGTGTATGTGTGTGCACACTGGCGTGCGTACACACTTGTGACACGTGGATGCATTTGTGTATGTCCTCCATAGCTGGATTGTTGACCTGTCTTTATCAAAATTTAATGGCCTGTTACTGTGGTTGCTTTGGATAAGGGAGAAGGGTATGTTGGTTTTGATCGTAGCACAGAGTGCTTCACTTTCACACATTGATAGCATTGATTTATTTTCAGAATTAACAATACACACAAACTGTTTGCCAGGGAATTAATCCTGACAGGAACGTGGCATTGTTGTGTTTTATTTGAAGATGGCAGGCATTCTAAATATGCATATGCAGATACGCAGAGCAAAACACCAATTAAATGTTGAAGTCCTACCTATTGTGGCACTGGGTGTATGAGAGATTGCATGAAGACCAAAAAAAAAAAAAAAACACCTTAATTTCTTCATGCAGGGAGGGAGGCACATTGACACTGACAAGCACAAATACACTTTTTGCTGTGAGCCCCTCAGATGTCCAGGCTTGATGTTTGGGTGAATGGCAAAGGGCTGGGCCCTCTTTCTAATTCTCTGGCAGCAGTGGCTTCAGCTGCCAAGTCTGCCCCCTTTTTGGCTGGTCAATTGTGACACTGTGTGTCAGTGAGCAGGCGGTCTCCCGGTAGTTCTGCTTGTGTGTGAGATAGTGTGTCTGTTTCACACAATGACTATGAAGCGGCAGCGGTATAACAGCGGCTGCTGCTCCGGGGTCCCGGCGGTATTGGCCTAGCCCGCAGTCTCTCTTGCCTAACTCATGTTTCATTCTTTGGCAATTTGCCCTAATGAAGTCCCGCAGGAGGCCCTCAGACCTCTGTTCTCTTTCCATATTTAATCATGTTATTTTAATCTGGGGGATGAGCTAAAGCCTGGCTTGTGTGTGCGTACGCGTGCACGCTGGCATTTGTGTTTGTGTGTGTTGCAGGTCATTACTATAGCTGGGTTTTCATGATATGGGATGTCAAGAATGGGATGCTTTCTTTCAGACACAGTGAGACAATGACTTTAACTTTATAATGCTGTCTAAAGCTGGTGAAAAGAGTGCTCTGAAAGGGAATGCCATCTGATCATCTTCATATGATTGCGTCTCATTATATGTTTAGAAAAAAGGTCAGTTATTCCAAATTTTCCTTATTTCCTTTAATATTAATTGTTGTGCTTCTGATTTTTGTGCTCACTGTTTGGGTCCCCTTTCTTGGTTTTGTGCTGGCAGCACCACAGTTCGGCAAGAGGCACGAATCTGTAATTATCTACACTGATTTTCTATTTCATATTGCACCTGCATTAATATTATTGCGACGGTGACACACCATACAGGAAATAATGGTTTGCAATATGTCAGTGATAACCTAATGAAGTCAAACTATGTCAATACATGAGTAAAAGGTATCACAGATGCATGCATTTATTAAAAACTGGCTATTAACAGGGTATTGCATGCATGGAAAATGGAGGTGTACGGACCTTGGCAGAGTAGAATCCTTTTTCAATATGTTGTGGAAATACAAATGAAACAAGAAAGAGTGATATTCTATTAAATCTGAACGGTTTATTTTATTTGCACAGGTTGGCTGTATTTATTTCTTTGGTGCAGTTCTTAAAGTGAGACATTAATCAAACATTGCGTACACAATGGTCTTTTTGTCTTAGTGTTTGTGTGATCTGGAAAGTTGTGTTGACTTTGTCGTTCTGTCTTTTCTTTATGTAGTTGACTGCATGTGTCCACGGTGCAGCTGCTTTGCTCTTCCCGATGTACTGGCAGCACATCTTCATCCCTGTTCTGCCCCCGCATCTTCTGGACTATTGCTGGTAGGACTGACCACCACTGAAAAATACACATACATACAGACATGCACCCATAAACCAACACACAACCACAATACCACGATCAAAACCAATGGTGTAATCATAACATGTGCACCTCCCTTTTTAAATCAAATCAAATTATTTATACAGCGCCAAATCATAACAAAATTACATCAAGACACTTTTTTCCTGGCACTTTGTACCAACACTTAAACGCATGCCACGCCATGCGTGCTGGTCATGCACCAAGGCTTATTGTAAAAACTTTGATGTAAAATTGCAGATGCACATGTTCACACATTCTATCAACCGTTGTTGGAGTTCTCACGATTTCTCTCGTGGTGTGCCTTCTCTTCAACATAATGAACAGCTCAGAGCACCTAACTCTATATTTCATGTCAGAGCTAGATTCACACTCTCATCATCGTAGCCCTCTGAGGGGTTCATTACCACCTATCCAACACAAATCCTTTAAAATGTAATTCAATTGATTGAGAGTGAATGGAGAGCAGAAGTAACAGTTCATCTACCAACCCATGTGTGTTCAGGTCAACTTCAGACATGTTTAAACAAAATGCAGAGTACGCAATTCAGTTTATGTAAAATGACCTTTTTTTGTTGAATCAGTGCTACTTGTACAGTACTGGGCCTCATCACCAGGAGCACACGATTCATCACTGACAGTAAAATGTGATTTGCAAACGCTGTGCAGGCTCATCGTTATTTTATTTAGCTACAGGGGTGTTCTCCAAGCACTGATCAGATAACTAAATAATATTGCATGCTCTGTGTGCATGCATGCATGCGTGTGTGTGTGTGTGTGTGCGTGTGTATGTATGTCTGACTTTATGTTTCCGCCCATTCTATACTATAAATGTATATCTGTAACTCTTCGTTGAACAGGACAGTGACTACGCTGTTGAGCTACAACGCTGCTGTTTGGTTTGCGGCTGCTTTAAGTTGATTACAAGCCTTTGGCTTCTGAGTCATTCTGGCCAAGAATATATTGACTTTTATTTGATTATCGCTGCCACTTTAAACCTCATCATTAAATGGTTTTATTATTGCATTGATTAAGCCTTTCCTTACCGCCAGCTCACAGAGTGAAGATAAATAAAAATGCTGTTTTTTCTGTATCTACAATCTTATCATAGGAAAACCCTCATTGATTATACTCTTTTTATTACAATATAAGTAGTTGTCACGTTATTCAGTGTACTTTTTTCTTTAATGTCATGACCTACAAATCTTGTAATTTGGTTCAAGTAGAATATGGAGTCAGTTATGTTGTAAGTGTGTTTTTCAGTTACAACATGTGCAGCTGAAATAAAATATATGGTTTTGTAACTTTGCATCTGTTGTTATGCAAAAACATTCCCAACTAAGATCCAGCAATGATAAAATATACTCTACTTTTAAATTGTTTATATATATATATATATATATATATATATATATATATATATATATATATATATATATATATATATATATGTATCTCGAGTCCTTTAACTTAAATTAATTAATTAATTAAATAAATACTTTGGTCTGTAACATCTTCGAACAATCAAAATGTTTGGAGAGTCAGGTCATGTTGTCAAGTTGGGAAATGTCACACTTAAGAAGCTTTAATTTAATAAATGTGAAAGGCTACATTAATTTGCTACATTTATGCCGACTTATCTGTTGATGAAGGACTCTTCGTGTGTGAAATGGCCTGTGCTAGTGTAGCTTCTGATAGCATCTGATATTAATATTGCTTCTGCTTTGTTTTCCTCTCTCCATCCACAGTGCCCCCATGCCATACTTTGTCGGAGTTCATCTCAGTCTCCTAGAGGTATGTTAGTTAACCTGTGGTGATGTATATGCATATAAATGTGAGTGTGTGTATATGCACATCATCACATATTTACAGTGCATAATTATATTCTATGTGTTGCTTCCAACTGGTTTATGTTTGAGCTATCAAGAGTGAAAATTATTAAAAAATAATCAAATTGATCATTCTTAATTTTATTCAGATAGTATTTCTGATCCATTTTGTTGTTGTTCTTGTTGTATTTCTATTTACCTTTAGGAAAGATTAGACCTGGAACGGTGAAACATCCCCAATATTTTAATGTGAAATATTTGAAATTTCTTAGGTCACTTTTTGACACCAACATATTAAATAAAAAAAAACCTCATATCATGTTTTTTCTGCATGTCCATCTTCTTCTCATGAGCATAAGTAATCTTAAATTAAAAGACAAAGAGAAAGACAGGAAAAGTACCTGCAAACAAAGAGCTTTTCTACTTCATTGTTAAACTGTGTGCTGGGTGGGGGATCACCACTGGTGCTGTTGCAAGCAGATATTTGCACTTGTGTGTAAGTGTTAGTAAGTGTTTGTGCGTGTGCAAATGCATATGTTGCTTTTGTGTGTGTTTGTGTGCGTGTGCATGTGAGTGTGCGTATGTATGTGTGTGATATTTGTCTGACAGTTGCAGCAGTGGCAGTATTTATCACACTCTGCATCCGTGACAGACCCTGTTTCCACCACTACATAATTAGTCCAGATCAGCATGTGAGCCTCCACTGCACAGGCTGTCACAAAAGTGACAAACTAGAAATTCACACACTATGCTGCCCCTCCTCCCTCCTCCCCCTGGTCCCCCTCTTTCTATCCCACCCCCCCGGCACCTGCCTGCATTCTGCACCCCACTGAAATAATTGTTGGATTTGTCGCCATCAGGATGCACATTGTACAGAACAGCATCACTATGCTGCTGATATATGAGAGTTTGGTGCAATAGAAAATGTTTGTGCGATCCAAATGATCTCTCTGTGTCATTGTGTGAGTCTGTCTGTTACAGTAAAGATGATCAATTTATTTATTTATTTATTTTTTTTTTTGCCTGACACACCATTTTGCATTGTCATGAAGGACTGTGCAAACATTGTAATTTTAAATGTAACTACTGTGTTTTCATGTGCCTTCATGTTGTTTAAAATGGTTTAAAATGCTGACTTGATGTCCTCAATCGATTGTACACTTGATAAAATTTACCCAAGTATTTTATAAACAACAACAATTAACTGATAAAATTGAGTGAAAAAAGTTCATTGCGAAGTGCAACAAAGCAGAAAAGTTGTGTTAGGATTTAATATATTCTGCAACATAAATGTAATTTTTATTGAATATAAACTTCTGCATCATTTGATATGTTAGTTTCTAATATTTACAGTCTAATATTTATACTGTTGCGGATAACTTTTTTTTTTTTTTTTTTTTTTTTTAGAGAGCACGTAGTCGATCACTGGAGGATGTCATAATTCTGAATGTGGATAATAATACCATAGAGAGTCCCTTTGATGACCTACAAAACCTGCCCAGTGACGTGGTAAGACACATACAGACACACACACACAACCTTAAATTTCAGAGCTTGTCAGCTTTTATATTTTTATTTTGTCGTCACACATGAGAAAGATTCTCTTGGCCTCCAAGGTCTCTCAAACTCACATCCTCACAATCATGCCCATTTGCAACTGCACTTTAATGTCTGCAGAAAAACCATAGACAAATGCATGCGCGTACAAAAACTTGTCAAAGTACAGCTTTGTCAGCTCCCCACATCATTAATGACTGCTGTATTGGCTCCTTGTATTATGGCTGTCTAAAGTAAAGTCCCGTTGCGTTGCATGATGCTTGAAGGCGACCAGCATCCCCCAACCATCAGAGGCTTGTGGGAAAACATACAGCTCCTTTCCCTTCATCTCCATCCATTCTAATCATTATTTCACAAAGTCTTAGATTTTAGCCTGCCCACTGGCACATTTCTGAGGACAAGACATAGGAGGAGGAATCTAGGCAGAGAAAAGAAAAGAAAAGGCAGAGATCGGTGATTTTCTAGGGGGAGAGTGGTAAGAAGGGGGCCAATTACCAGTGTGGGCCGTGAAGCCACCTGCCAGCGCATCATCTTTTTAATTAATGGAACACTGACACCGGTCAGTGCTAGAGAAAGCATCACCACGGCATCGGGGTCACTTCCACATTTACCCACATTCATATACATAAACACACAAACATTCAGAGCAACGCACTTCCTACTCTCCTCGCTTTTTGGTCAAAGAATGAATCTGTTTGTTTAGCTGTTTCCTGGAAGTTTGTGTATTAAAGCCCCTCTGTGAGATACTGAAGCCCCACTGAGGCTGTGGATACACGATTACCCACGCTGATAACCGTATTAATAAACCAACTACCAAGCTCCTGCCTAAATAGCAGTAAATAATTCAATCCACTGCCCAGCAGACTCCAGAGCTGAGTTAACACTGCTCAATCTTCCACAACTACTGGTATGTGTGGATGCTTACCTGCAATCATGTGATTTTTCTTATTTTATTTTTTTTAATACATTTTATATCACGAGATTATATTTCATCCTCTTTCTGCGCCTCCTTAATCGTCTGTCTGGCTGTTTAAGTTTCACGACACCTGTCTGCATTCTCGTCTTTCTCTCTGAGTACTTATTGCCTGGATGCCTCTTGCACCCAATATTTGCTTTTCTGGCTTCTTTGCCTATCTGCAGGATTTTCTGCATTCAGGGACCTAACTACTAAATGAAATTGCAGACTGAGTTTATGATAAAAAGAATTCAGGACTTTTGAAAAGCGACAGAAGCAGAGAGAAAAGCCTTTGTCTCTTCACCGTATGATAAATGAAGTGGCAGGCTCAGAGCCCTTTTGCTTTGATCCCCTACTCACCCTTTTCCTGACTAATGACAGAACATAACATGTATATCATGTCAAATTAAACAACCTGAAATGGAAGCTTCACTGACATTAATACATTTATTGTAACAAATTGTATTTTTTTTTTTTTTTCTCTTTTTTCCCTATTCATTTTCCCCCGTCTCCTCTGATGTTTCACCGGGGCTAGTAGATTAACAAGGATGGGAGCAGGTACTAATTGAGTGGAATTTCAGGTCTCTTGTTAGATTGCTTGTTAGTGATGAGGACATGCCACATGGCATTTGATGTTTGTGTTTACACACACAGACATGTTTGAGGCATTGTGCAGTTTGTCAGAGAAAGGCCTGAAATCTTGATTAATATTGAACTGCAGGGTGGGTGTTGATTCTGAGCTATTAAAACCACTCTTTTTTTCTCTCATTCTCACTGTAACACTGGCTACTTAACACTCAAGCTGTATTCAGAGTGAAACAGAGGCCCTGAGACTTATGAAGTAATGAATATTCTCACTTTAAAAGCACAGCATCAATTTGTATGAATATGTACCTTATGTAATGTTTAAAATCTTAAAGGCGACATGCATTTTTTTTTTGTCCATTTCAAGTCTTTGATGGAAAAGAAATTCCCCTAATGTTGATTTAAGCAGAGCTGAAGAGATACATCTAATTATGGCAGTGCAGACTGTGAGCACATGTGGACTCTATTACCTTGCTTGGCTGACCAGTGGCCATGCTTTTAGCAGGTTCAGAGTTCACAGTTGTCCTGAATTAACCGCCCTCTTTCAGGCAGGACCCCTACACCGGCTCCACTAGTGCCCGCCCCTTAATGGTCTTTTCCCACAATTTCACACATAATATTTCAGATTTATTGACTATTACAAATGCTACCATGCCAGTAGCGGTTCCGTTTAGTCAAAAAAAGAAAAAAGAAAAAAAAGGAAAGGTCTGAATAAGAGAATAATTGGTAACAGATCAAAATAGTTTAAATTGTTACATTGCAAATTGTAATGTCACGTAAATCACTAGCTATTTGTTAATTGTGCTTTTGGTCTGAGTTTGTTTTTTTAATACTTGCCCACCATCCTTTATCGTGTTTTAGTAGTTACGTAGTTGTAACTATTAAATATCAGGCCAAACATTTTCAAAATTCAACCTGTATTTTGGTACCTTTTTATAGACAATAAACTCAATCAAGTAACTTTACTGCTTCGAGTTTATTTTAGATAACTTTGTAATATTTTCTGAGAAATATCTTTTTTAAGCATTTTGTGCATTTTTAGTGTGACAGTATATTTTAAAATTGCTTAAGTTTGGCTTAAAAGTTTGAATACTTTTTACCCATTAATAAATCACATTAATCTCAAACAGTACTTGTGTCAGTGAAATCAATTTGTTGACAACAACACTGAAGAAAAATTGTCAATAAAAAAAAAAAAGACTGTAGTTTTTCCCTTGAAGATCAAGGTCCTTTTGTTTCTTTTTCCGAGAGCCACGTTTCCTCCGCACAGAGATTCTGCTGATAAAGTTATAATTGGCTTTTGGTTGGTGGAGCTGTTTACTGTTCTATTCATTAAAAGTATCCAAGAATAGCAAATTAGGAGTCTGTTAATTCTAAAAAACAAACAGTGTGTGACTGAATCAGATGACAGAAGATTTTCATGTATTATTCTTTCTGTGCACCATATTCAAGGTGAGGTGCTACAATGCAGCTTACATCTTTATTTTCAGATGCTCCCTTTCAGATCACAGCCTAATTCCTTCTATTCTCCTCCTCTCTGCCTCTCGCTACTTTGCTGACACTACGTACCCATACATTCCAAGCCTTCACACATTTGATCATTTGTATTCCCAATCAAGGTGGGAATTTACAGCATACACTCCAACTTCCTGTATTTCAAGACTGCATTTGGAGGTTTACAAATGAATGAGGGGGTTGAGGTTGTGTCTGTGTGCCTCTCCTGAGATCACCTGGCACACTTAATCAAACATCGTGGCTTTAATTTGGTGTTGAGTTTCTGACACTTCCAGAAAACAACATCTTCATCATCATCTACAGCAGAGTGCAGTAGACGGCAGCAACACTCACATACGAAGATGAACAGACAGACACTGAAACACCTACACGCTCTCGGCCAGGAACGTACACCAATAAAACTCAGATCTAGTACAAGGGTAAACTTTTGCTACTCACAGGTTTTGTTTTGTCCACTAGATTCCCCCATTTTTTGGTTTCAGTGCAGCCAAGAGTGTTTCATTTCACTGGTGTCTTCCAAGTATAGCGGAGCCACATACAGCAAAGCCTAACTACATGGCAGCTCAGTGCTGAGAATGGTGTTGCTCCACCTCGGTTACATACTATACTTTACCAGAAACAGACACAGTGCTGCAGCCTATAAGAACATGCTCCAAGGAAATTTTGTGACTATTTTGAGCGAACCGTTTACCAACTGCAAATGTCAAGCTCTGTCTATGTGAAATATTGTTTGAGAAGTTATAATGGTTTAAAATGGTGCTGAAATGTGTGCACACACTGCAGCATTTCATTTACTCATGTGGTGTTTAAAAGCTGCACTTCATTTTCACATAGTCGTTCTGCTGGCAATTCACTCCTGATTAGAAGATAAAAAGAGAGAGCAGCATCACCCACTGTGTTAGTTATTGAAATTTGAGATGACATTTAGCTGTAGTTAATTATGTATGCAAAATTCAGCTGCTATAAGAGGTCAGCTTGACAAAGTAACCTCACACTGGGGAGAATCTCATGGCAATGAGATAGCCCTATTAAGGCACACACACGTATTATATTTCTCCCCTTCGCTCTCTCGCTCTTTTTTCACTTTGCCCAATAAATGTATTGTATATTACAATGAACACGACACTACACTACACTATAAACTGTAGGGCTTTTTTATTTTACTTTATTTTATTTTATTTTTACATATTTATTTCATTCCATGAATTTGTTAATTTAATATTCAGTGAAGTTGTTTTTAAAAACCTACCTCATGCTTTAAATTGTGATATTATCGAGTTTGTTAGTTAGTTGTGGTTAGTTACAAGAAATTGGTGACACAACTACATAAGCTAAATAAACTGAGTATAGTTTATAATTGTACAGTTTCATCATATAATTACTTTTTTTTAAGTTTATTTAAAAACAAATAACAAAATATCTTGATTTTTACTTTAAATTCAATGGATGAATTGAGTTTCCAAATTACATATTCATTATTTACATGTGGATAGTGTATGTGCATGTGAGAATATATACTGGCTCACTGTCTTTGTTCAGTGTGTGTGTGTTTGTGTGTGTGTGTGTGTGTGTGTGTGTGTGTGTGTACAGTTCAGACTGGAGCAGATCAAAAGAAAGTGGGAGATTTTCATAACTATTTTTTTCTTTGTAGTTCTTTAATTGTGTCCCCATGGTGTTCTTTCCCTGGACAGAATCTTAAACAAAACATTCTTCTTTTTTGGGGGGGAGTGAACCCAACTCTTTATTTATTTCTTTATTTTATTGTTTTTTAACAACAGACAAGTGTCAGGTTTGTTATTTGGGAGGGGTTTTCATGCTCTTGTGCTCAAAAATGTAATGGAAATTTCTAAATATACACCCATAGCTTGTGCGTACATTTTGTCCTTAATAGAAAATCTATTAGTCTATCTATTTTGGCATGTTTAATTTTTTCAGCTTATAACTAATATCAATGACCTGGCTTTATTTGTTGTGTGGTCTGTCTGTTGTTTATTGAAATATGTTGCTCGTGTACAGCATGACATTTTAACAGGCTGGGCTTTATGACGAAGTAGAAGCAGTTAAACTTGAAGTGTGTATGTTTAGTTTTTTTGTTTTTTTTCCAACCTCACCATCACAATGTAAAATGGTTTCTTTTCTTTTTCTGCCAAAGCATGTGTTGGTATAAATTAACTGTAAAATGTATACAGTACCTTTGTATTCTCAAAATGAGTAATCGCTGGGTTCCCAGACAGATGTCAGAGAATGTACCAATGCATCAAGGCACTGTGCATGAACACACATGCACAGATACTCACACATTCACACAGATGCCTGGTGTCACCTACAGTGGCATCATCCCTTTGCGTCAGGCAGGGATCATCATTGCACCTGCTAATTACCATCTCCAGCTGGAGAGTTAAATGGAGATCTGTTCTATGTCTGACCTTTGACCCCATGCTCTTTATGTGACGCACTTCAAAACCTATTTGGGACTGGCTGGACGGGGCCTTAATGAGGCCCCATGTCTGCCCTCTGTGGGCTGTGCGCCTTAGATGCCCTGCTTTCATCCTCGACCATCTTCCCTTGATGTAAATTGAAAAGATCACAGCTATGGGGAGAAGACCTGTACTGGAAAGGCCTCTCTGCATAGATTATGAATATCATAACTCAACATTTTTCCTCTCCCTCTCCCCCAACCACCCACTCCTCTCCTCCTTCCACCCTTTCTCTGTACAATGCTATAGTTCTAATTGGACCCAATGGGGGACTTTCTGCCTTTGATCTCATCACCGCCACTGTGACTTTACACTAAAAAATGTCACTGCCAAATAGGGTTATCACCTGTAGAGCTTGGCCTTCCTCTGATGCCTGTACGCAACTCGTTAGCTTCACTCAAACTGTACAAGTTAATTAGTTTGACAGAGCTATTACGGTGGAGGCATACCTGATGATCGTGGTGTAGGCGCCATATTTAAAATCCAATCACTTAACATTAACCTTTTTTTTTTTTTTTAAACAGAGATGAGTGTGCTTTACCTCTCTACTAGCAAAATGCTTGTCGGCACTGCAACTATATTTGCTATGCGTGACAAATTAATTGATTACCAAATGTGAAAAGAAGAATACACTTTATGCTACTTAATTTTACTCATGAGTACATGTGAAACTTCGAACTATCACTTTATCACCCATTTTTCTCCAACGTTTGAAAGCAAAACACAAGTAATTGTGTCCCCCACCTCATTAAAAAGTGTTTGCCACTGCAGAGCTCTCACCCGTTCAAAGCTGCTGTACAGAACTCTGTGTGCAGAGTAAACTCCGCTATCCTGTCTGACAGTCTTTGGGGTATGCCTCCCCCTCTTAGACTGACATTGTGTTCACTTTGATTCTCCCCTTGAAAAAGACAGTTTAATGATTTACAAGGATAAAAAAAAATCTGTGAAAATGCACATAAACATGAAATATTAATTCTAGAAAGGGCTTTACATAAACATAAAAGCATTTAGCCCAATGACTGAATATGGATATGACACTTGTTAATTTAACCATGATAAACTTTCTATTTGTTGCCTAGGAGCATTTGCAATGGCAGCATGGGGACCTTGTGGAGAGTGGGAAAGCTCAGGGGAGAGGAATTGACTCTGATTATTTTGTCTTTGTCCCAGTTTAAGACTGCCACTCTTTCTGTGTCACTTTCTTTCAGTCTCTGCCTCTCTGTTTTTCTTTGCCTGTCCTTTGTATAAGCTGTGCTAACACCCTGCCTCTCCTCCCTTAAGTTTTCCAAATAATTGCAGTTGCTAATTGCAGTTGCCGGAGTGTGATAGCCTTCTAATGCTGCAACTTCACAGCATGGCATTTGCCCCCCCCTCCTGATTGAAATACACATGATCAAAAAATCCTATCACATTGCAGAGGGACTGGGCCCATTTATGCATAGACTCAACCTCTGTTTTCCATTGATTCCTTGACTCAATGACGGGATGGACAGTAATAATACTGATAAATGTGATAAATGTTCTATGTGGCTTTACAGAGGTGGACAGAGAAGGCAGAATGAACACTTAAATGACAAAAAATAGCAGAAGAGCTGTGCACAGAATAATCAGAGGACACAACACTGAATGTTACACTATTAAAATGTGATTGAGCTGGTGAAATGTGCAGTGCAGGGTGAAAACTAATAGGCAGACTGGTAATTCCACCTGTTCATGTTATTTTGATAGTTTCTCCTCTGCAATCGGTTTTTGCTGCATGTGAAAATGTGAAATAGGTGTGTGGAAAATTTAGTGTTGTTATGCCCATGAGCAATCCTGAAAATTACTTTATGACTATGCAGTGAGATTTCGCAATAAGATCATTTATATATTCTACAGAACAGAATTTACAGCAAAACAGAGGTAAGTTTTTCAGGTTACACTCAGAGGTTTTTCGTGTAACATTCATCATTCAAACCTGTACGACTGCTAACAACCCAGAGCAAACAGAATTATAGTCATTTCAACCTCCTGAGCAACACAGTCATGCATTTGTGCAAAACTGGCACGGCCCACACAGAGTGTGTCAGTCCCACGCTAATTCTGCCTCTTCCTCACACTGCCACAGCAGTCAGACTGCTGCTGAGCAGGTGCGGAAAGCCTCTTGACAACTCCCTTCCCAGACTCCCCAGAGCCCGGTGGCCAGGGTGAATCTTTTGCCAACCTAAAACAAGCTTGGGCCTATTGCTTCTCCACTCTCGCCTGGAGTTCAGGACATACAGCTGAGAAAGAGAGGGACATAATTAAAGACATTTTATGTCAAGTGTCCCTTTCTACAGACAATCCAGGAGAGTCTACAGTGCAGAGGAAAACCAGAGGACTGGAGAGAAAGCTGTGGGGAGTTACAGATAGAGGGAGAAAGTGAGGAGGTGCTTGGTAGAAAAGCGGGGTTGGCAGCATGGAGAGAGAGGGTGATTTCCATTTCCACTCCACTGTCCCCTCCCTCTCAATGCTCCCCATCCTTTGCTCAATTAGCAAAGCAGCAGGTGCTCCAAGCAGCTCAAGAGATATGCTCGAAGGAAAGGCTGAAGCCTTTCCCCTTCTTTTCTTGCCTTCATTTTTTGAGATGACCTGTAAATGTGATACTTCACACCCAACATGGGCTCGCTGTTTCCTCCACCAATTTCAGAGGTGATAATTTAACTTTTACCCCCCACTCCCCTGCTTTCATATACCTATTTTCTCTTTTTTAATCCCACAATGTCTCTTTATGTTTTCACCAGGTGTCCTCTCTGAAGAGCAAGCTGAAGAAGCAGTCAACAGCAACAGGAGATGGTGTAGCAAGGGCCTTCTTGAGAGCACAGGCTGCTCTGTTTGGATCCTACCGAGATGCCCTCAGATATAAACCTGTAAGGATTCTACACCATTAATTACTGTGATGATCTTGAGTAATAGCAACACTTTGTCATATTCAGGCCCATACGTTCATTTAGGGAATTTTACTTGTTCACCATCAAACCCAGACTGAGGCACAGTGTTTCGGCTAACCTTATTTTAAGGGGCAGTTTACAAACGAAAAAATTTTTTTTTGCTCTCCTCTATTAGTCTGCATGAATGTGGTTGGATTTGGTTTTGAATGTCAATTTTTTTACCCACTCATTACTTTGATTTCCACTGCCATGCCAGTGTGAAAATATACATTTTCTTACTTATGCCTAGAGCACTGAATCAGAATCAGAACTACTTTATTGATCCCTGGGGGGAAATTGTTTGTGTCGCAGGTGCCCCTGACAGAAAATTCAGGACAGAAGTGAAATATGTACAGTACATTAAAGATGGAAAGTAGGGAAATATTGTGCATTAGAGATATACATATAATTAGACAGCAGTACAGCAGCAATTGTGTACACCAGAAAAAGGAAATATTGCACCAAATCGAAATGTGAAGTGTGTTACGTTAAATAGCAACAATTTCTGTTAACATTAACAATTACAATGTGTTTGCTAACAAGCATTCACAGACATCAATCCTTACTTCAGAATGTACAGTACATTGCCGCAAGTTCAATTTGGCTAGAATGAGCCAAATTTCCCTTAAATCTAGTTAGACTGGGTCAGTTAAGGCTGAAGGTAAAAGGTTTGATTTTAGGAATAGAGCAGAGCAAAGGTGGGCCTTTCCGAAACAGAGGAACTGAAAAGAGTTGGGACGTTCCCTTTGATGATCCCTTTTAGGTAGGCACCTTTGGTGTTTTACTCCCCCCTTCTTCCAAGATTTCTTTTCTGCTTATCAAGTCAGGGCAAAGCAAAGTACAGCATGTCCTGTTTGTCGAATAGCAGGCCCTTTGTTCCTTTGACTTTGAGATTAATTGGACTTTGTGGACTACCGGAGTCAAGATGCTATATTATTGATGCTGTCTCTCTTTTTTCAGTATACAGACAGCAAACGAAGAAACCACCTCCCATCTGACACAAGTACTGAGTCTTAGGTTGTGTTTATTTCTGTGTGAACACAACATGCAGTAAATTCTCAGTTCACTCACGCTCACACAGTATTTTCTTTAGATGGGATCTAAAAGATGTGGGGTTTACATACATGCGCACACAAACACGCACAAACTGCACATCTGTGTTCATGAAGACACTGATGATTCTCCCTGTGTTCCCATATATGTGAAATTTCACTCTGCTGGTGATTGTTCTGAGCTGAGCCGTGCGCTATGGTTCACAGGCCCATATGCCTCAACAGAAGGAGGGGTGGGGATGCTTCGTGGGAGTCTTGCTGAGTTGTAAATGAAATAATACTGGAAAATGATAATGCGTTAAAAAGCAATCAGCTGATTACAACTGTATTTCTCAGGTCATCAATTTCAGTTCACTTTGATGCTCCCCCATTTGTTTTTTACCTAACCAGCACACCACATGTCTGGCAGGAGAACCTGAAATATTAATTCACATTCATTTTGACCACCATTGATGAAGCTTAGTAAAACAGATGGGTTTGTATATTTCATGGCTGTGTGTTGACTGCCTATTTAAGGGAAAATTAGCTGAAGTTCTACTTAACTAGTAAATAACCAGTCTGTATCATCCAGGTATGAAAACCTGAGCTTAGTCTCAATCAGAGTGGGTGTTAATAATGAAATGGACAATTTCAAATATACATCTTTCCCAAAACAGATAGCAGATTGCTACATTAGGGAAACATGCAGGTCTGTACTTAGCTACAGCAACATGGTAGGAGATGGTCAAGTGTGTGACATGAAAAAAATTAAATTGAAAGCTGGATGTATGGGTGAAGTTCATCACATGCGCACATGAGCACATGAACACTGATGACAGTAGCCTTTGGGGAAAGTTAAGAAGTTAGGCTCATGTGTAAATATTTTGCACATGCAAAACATGAACTCCTCATCCATCAATCCATCTTCTACTGCTTTTCCATTTCCGGAGCCTGGAGCCAATCCCAGCCAACGTTCCAGGCCAGGGCCCTGGACTGGTCACCAGTCCATCACAGGGCCTGAAATCTTTGAATGTTTCAGAATTATGGCAAGTCGCAGGTGTATATGAATCTCTTCACAAGCAGTTACGCCCTCAGCTCCATGCTATTGCTGTAAAAAATTTTGAAGTAGATTTTTTGGGTTAGAAATAGTTGAGAAAATAGATTCTTCATAGTCTCTCTCATCCCAAGTAACCCTGTCAAAATAGATAAAATGATTGACGATGCTTAAGCCCAAGTGATTTGGTGCAGGCCTGTAGGACCCGCAGTTTTGTTTTTATGTGCACACAGAACCAGTCTTTAAATTGACAAGGAAGATACAAGATAAGAACAGGAACCAGAAAAAGAGATAACAGTTCTCCTGTGTCAGTTTCTCTGAAATGGTAATGGTAAGCAGGAAATGGTAGGCAGGAATGTTCAGGGGCTGGACTCTCCCTGTACTTTCTATGCAGCCATAGGCCTAGGCTGCAGGGGGATGCACTGAGCAGCTCCCTCGCGCTCTTCCTCTTTCTGTCAACAGGCATTTTAAGTGATTTCTATTAGCATTTCTCCTTTAAATTTTTACTTACTGCTAATGTGCATTTAGGGGAAGCAGTCATTAATCCTCTTTAGATCTGGATGTTTTTGCTTGCACTTTATTGTATTCTCTCTCCTCCTGCTCCCGTTTCCTCACTATCCCTCCTGCTCTCTTTCTCTACAGTCAACACCTGCTCTGTATGTAAAGTGAAGTAACTCTGTTATAGTTTGGCATGATTGAAATAAATTTCATTTCATTTGATTGTTGCTATTCTCAGAATGAAGAATGGGCTGAAGCTGTAGTAGCAATATGGAAGCTGCTAAGCTGTTTATAAATTTATAACTACCTTAAACCTATTTTTTTTTTTTTTTTTTTTTTTCGCGACAATACGCCTTGAAAACATTTAGTGATGTAAGTGGAGCAGTATTACTGTGATGTAATTTAGGCCACTAGTGTATGCCTGAAAATGGGTTAGCCTCCATTGTTGCTTTTATGTACCACACTGTGCTTTAAGTGTGGAACAGACAAAGTGCATTGTTTCACAGGCGAAGAACTAAAGCAAAATTGAAATATGTGAGAATTATGATAATAATGAGAAAACATGAATTGGAAATGACTGTGGGGCTGTATGTGATTGGCCTGAAGTGGTTCTGTTGTCATCCACTGTGCCTATAGCTCACAGGCCAGCAGACATGATGTAAGAAATAGTAATAATGTGATAATGTGTGGAGTACCGGGGAGTTTACTGGGACACAGTCTTCTGGTCTACGTGAGATTATGTGCATTCTGCTGGAGGAAGTGTTTTATGAGGGAGTGTTTTTAGTTTTTTTTCTTCAACTAAGACTCTTTTTCCTCCTTTCCCTTCCTTCCTCTTTCCTTCCTGTCTCCTATTTAGACTCACTCTCTGTTTCAGGCCCACTTAGCCTTCCTAATGAAGAAATCAGTTGAAATAGTTCTTTGTTACAGAGGACTTTTTGGGGTACGTAGCGCAATAGGACATGGCGTGAGTGTATAAGTGCGATAAATAAAAAAGAATTTTGAACTCCATTTTTAAGTTTAGACGCTTGTCTTTGAAGACAGCAAACACATCTGCCTTCCTTCATGTGGTGTGTTTCTGAACCAAGTAAACATGATGAAAAACAGAGTGATACAAAGACAAGGCTAAATTAATTAAAAATAATTGTTTATTAAATCTGTGTCTGATAATGTCTGCATGTACTCTTCAGGGGGAGCCAATCACATTCTGTGAGGAGAGCTTTGTGAACCATCGCTCCAGCACCATGAGGAGCTTCCTGTCCATGGCTGTCAACTTGCAGCTCTTCAAACAGGTACAAACATCTGTCTGTGTGTCTGCCCATGTAAGTCAGTGCGTATAAATCACTTATTTTCCACCTGTAACCAATAAAATTGATCCGGCCATTAGAAATTTGACTTCTCAGGATATATACTACATTACATGTAATAATTTAGTTATCATAATTCTATTAACATCTGCTATCAGTTTCAAATTGACATACATGCACAGCTCTATTCTGAAAGCTATAGGCAAGCATAAATACAAAAAGGATGATTTGTGCTCAGTAAAAGCCCCCATTTCTATGGCTGAAATGTTCCTCACAGCGCTATGGATCAAGTTTGTATTTAGCATCTCTACAGTTCCGTTGTTCAAAGCAAGGAGAAAAGGAGAAGAGAAAAGTCTGCTATTATATTCCGTTATTAATGGCATATATTATGTATTGGCCCAAAGAAACTATCACTGTTACTGCTACTGTTGCCACTGTGGTTATCTGTCAACACTCATATTAATGTCTGTCTTGTCTCTTAATGTTGGTCTTTCTTCTCTTATATGCAAAGAAATATGTGATAAGTCTGATATATGATAAGCTCTTATTTATTTAAGCGTTTTTACTTTGGAAAACTGCATCACGGTTTTAATAATTGAGTGAGTGAATGAATGAATGAATTGGTGCGTGCATGTGTGCGTGCATGACTCTTCCTTAAAATGATGTTATGTATCATGCATACTCAATATGTTCACTTCAGCTGTGCCACAGCTGAGTGAAGAGACACCTCTGTTTCTCGCCCCATGAATTTTTCTTTATGCTCTCCAACCCCAGTGGTGCTGTAATTTACCCTTAAGAGTTACTGTACTGCGAGCCTCAATCAGCCGTTTGTTTCTCTAGCCTCTGTGCCCCATCTATAATTTTTCCAGGCTGAGCAGATAGCAAGCATCAGTTCAAAGCCTCCTCCCGGTTGGCTCCTGTCTCAGCAGTAGCATTGGGAAACTGGCTCCTCTGTCCTCCTCCTCCGGTACGGGGGATGGGCTGAGCTTATCTCCTTCACTCCTCTTTTTGATATAAGTGAGTGAAGCCACCGGTCCACACAAGCACTGCTCTGGCCATGACCCATATCCATTTACAAACACACAAACAAAACTAAACCATGCACAAATACATTTTGGTAAAAAAAAATGTATGCTCTGGGACTAGAGATGTTTTACATTACAGTACACCTCCTCCTTTTTCACCTGTTGGCCTCCGGTATAAATGTTGTTATAATACTTTTAGTGCTGCATACTGAAAGAAATGAACGTATGTGATTTGTTACATGAAAAAATTCAGTAATGTTGGATTGCGAATGTTAAAATGGTAGCTGGTGGTATGAACTTTGTCTTTATACTAGTCAGTTATTTACATGGTTGTTTGACAAAGTAGACCGTTTATGCTATATCTCTGTTGCTGAAAATTCATTGTGCTGATGAGAAACACTATAAGTTCAATGGTTCGGACTGAAAGACCACTGTGCTGTCACATGAAATTAAAGTTCTTACTATGATAGCCAATGACTTACTTTTTTGGGGGGGAACACCCCCTCTATATAATAAAAAAAAAATATTCACAAATTAATTTATGGTATGAAATTCCTGAAATAAATGTATATGCATATGTATAGTTGGTCACAATGGTCAAAATTTGTTGCTCTAAAACATTTTTGCTGCCAGGTGTTGTGTTTTCTGTTTGCTCCACAAGCCCATGACAGATCAGCCACAAAAATGTGGAGGGAAAGCTGTTGACATTAAGCTGTTTCCTCTCAACCATCCTCAGCTCCTACACACACACACAAGCCTAACACAGAAATACACTTTGCGTTGTTTAACCTGAGTCTGCAGAGGGCCTCATATATTTCAATAATCATATTTTGTTCTTGGTAAATAAGAATGCGATTGCCAAGTCACTCTCAGGAAGACAGAAATGAGCAACACCAAATAATTTGGTACACGAGTTCACAAGAATGCATGCAGTTAAAGAGAGCTGGAAACAATCACAACAAGGTTAATCATATCAATGTAGATGTACTGTAATACTACAAATCACTGTTGACATACACGGTCCCCCAGAAAACCTCCTCAGTAGAAGCAACAGTTTTCTCTCTCAAGAAAGGGAGAAGGTTTGTTCTTTAACCCTTAGAGTTCTGAGCCTATTTGGCCTTTTTTAATACTTCAGATTTGCCTTAATAAAAATGTTTAACATGCCCATGTTGACAGTCGTGCTCTAGTTTTTTCTTGGTACTGCTTTGAAGACATCACGGGATGTGATCACACCGGCATGATCATAGACTCCTAAGAAGATTATTTGGAACTGATTGTATGTTCTTTATAAAGAATCAGAGAATCATCTTTTTCATGCTTGCATTACATGTACTGTATCACAGCATGTCAACCACCAATACGGTCCGTAGCTCTCTAGACTTCCTTTCTTTGGACCAAATACCTCTGATATACCAGAATATCTGTTCTGTCTCTGTGATGTGCAGAGACTATAAGAATCAAGATTTTCCCTCAAAAGCATGCACCTACAGTTTGTGATCTTAAATCAAGTAATCATGACCAAGATTACAAAGAATTACTGTTCCTGAAGGTTCTCTCTGTATATCTCTCTAAATTAATGCCTGTAGTGTCTTTATCTAAACTTCAGGCACCACAATTCCATAATTTAGATAAATCTAGATCACTGTGAGTGACCTGTCAGTGAGTCAGCATTCTGGTAGCCAGATGGGATAACTCTCCCTCTTTGCTGTTTTCAACTACACCAGCAACAGGAAACAAGATGACATGTAGACAGAGTGTGGAGAAGGATTTGTCTCCAAGTGTGAAATTTGGTATGCCTAAATAAGCACAGCATGCTTTGGTGTGACTTGAGTGTGACTTGAGTTTCTTTGGTAAATTAAGAAAAGCAAAAGTAATTGAGTTTTATGGAAAAAAATTTTTTTTCAAATCAACAATGAGGATTTATTCAGTTTTCCACTGTGCTGTTTGCATGAAGAAGGCCCTGACTTGGTCCTTTACTGAAAGTTCTTTCTGTTCATCATTTTTTATGGTTTATGACCCTGTAAACAAAGAAATTTAGAGCCCCTTCACATTTTATACTTGTATGTGCATTTGTGCATGAGAAAATTGTGGTTGTGTGTGGTTGTGTGTGAGTGTGGTGATTCCAGTCTGCTATTGTTGAGTAATGCCTAATTAAGGCCCACAGTGAGGCAGGTATTCTGGCTGGGGTGCGTGGGGGGAGAAGGGGAGGAGGGGGGCGGCTGATGATTTGGGTTGATTATCTGCACTAATTGGGCCAGACAAGTAGTCGAGCAGTGGTCAGAACCTGCAGTCTCACCTCTCATTAAAATGATCTAATAATGAGTTTCCAGCTCTTCTGACCAGAGGAGCTGGTGGCTGGTGGTGGTTAACAGGCAGTCTCTGGGGACGTACACACAGAACACCCTGCGCTGTTGTAACATGTTTGACATGGAGGTGGATGTGAGAATGCTACTGTTAAAAATAAGTAATATTTGCTGTCAAGTATTTGTATTCAAAAGAATAGATTTTTCCTTTCTTCTTCTTTTTTGGAGCACAAAAGAATGTTTGAAAGGTAGGTGGTGAAAATTAAGTTAAGTAACATAGTCCTCAGTCAAAAAATATTACAGATTTAAATCCAAATGACACACGCGCTGATTGTTAGTTGTAACCCTTTACACAAATAAGCCCTGAACAGATTAATCGGACACATCTAAGTTTTAAGTAAAGTTTAGAATAAAGGCACAATGAACTAACAGATTAAGTTATAGTAGAGTGCCTTTTACTCCAGCTGTTTGTATTTTACAGTAGAAAATCGATGCAAGGATTTCAATAAATTTATTATGACTGGTATTGTTATTATCATGTGATGAAACAGTAAACTAACACCTTCTTATGGGTCACAGTAATTTAATTTATTTCATATAAAACAGGAGTATGACAGCGGCATAGTGGTCAGCACTGTTGCCCCACAACAAGAAGGTCATAGGTTTGATTCCCGGGACTGAGGCCTTTGTGTGTGGAGCTCGTATGTTCCCCCCGTGGATGTGTGGGTTTGCTCCGGAGACTCCAGTTTCCTCCCACCACAAAGTGTGAGTGGTGCGTGTTGGCCCTGTGATGGACTGGTCACCTGTCCAGGGTGTACCCCACCCCCACCCAATGACTGAGCTGGGATTGGCTCCAGCAACTCCCACGACCCAGTAGAACTGGTTCAAGATCAATAAATGAATAATATAAAACAGTCAGGCATTTCATACTCTAATAGTTTTGATGAAATTCAAAAATTGTATTCATGATCTGTATTAAGCCAAATGTTATGTGATATTATCTTTTGGAGAAAAATAACAGCTCATAGAACCTGTAAAGAATTCAGAGCTCTTATAATGGGCCAAAAAGTCAGAAAAAAAAACCCTTTGATGTTTTTGCGAGTAATATTGATATCATTTTGTTGTTGCAGCTTGTTGATTTTATTGGGTCACGGCCATTAAAAACTCATTTACTTTACTTCTATTCTTTATTTATTGTATTTTGACATTGTTGTGAATTACGTTAATCACAAATGTTTGCAATGTTTGTGTGCATGTTTGCTTGTAGCAGCATAAGATATTTATGAGCATTTGTGACTGTTCTCATGAAATGTCTAGCTGTCCTGGTTTTATGCCCTCCATATTACAAAGGGAGGAAATTAAACTTCCTCATGTCTGAGACAGCGTGCAGTAGGCAGTCTGCTACCCTAATCCCTCATCTGCTCCACATTACCAAATCCCTATTACCTGCAACCCACCTAATCTTAGGATGTAGTTTCCGTCAGTTAGGATTAATAACACCCCACTGCGGCTGGAGTGTTTGAATCTGTGTGTATGCGGATGTGTGTCTGTTTAAGTGTGTCCACATTCTCCCCCCTCCTCCCTTCTTTAATAAGTGCTTTGTAATTTATGGTTGTAGTTCATCGATGGACGGCTGGCCAAATTGAACACAGGCCGCGGGTTCACCGACGTGTTTGAAGAGGAGATCACAGAAGGGGGCTTCTGTGGGAGTGAGTACTGCTGGACCTGTCTCTCAATTAGTTACATTATATTTATTTGCCATATTTTATGCGATAGACAAAAATCTTTGACTAGAAGAAGGTATAAAACTGCACACGAAAGAACAAACTTTGAAAATACTCCCACTCGCTAAATAAAATCAAACTCTCTCTCTCACATCAGTTAAATTAGAAGTTATAAATCCTAAATTATGATTACACATGATTCTCTCGTCTTATGTGCGTTTCTTTAAAATGTCACACAGAAAACTTTTCTTGTCTTTAAATCTTTGCTGTTTCCATCATGACTGAAGGCTTAAAACGTGTTATGCACACGTGACCACATGTGGTCTAAATACAAATGCACCAGTGAACTTTATTGACCTTTGAAGAACAGCATTAAGTGATTATTACTATACTTAGCTGCTCTCAGCTCAAATGCACTCCTCCTCCCAGAATAAACTGATTACATTTTCAGTTTAACTCAAGTCAGTTGTTGTTGTTTTTTTTTTTCCCCCCTTTTTCTTTTGGTAATAATTTGCTGAGCTTTGTTATTTTAATTGCTACTATTATTACTATTGTTACCATCATTATTGTATCTTCCTCAATTTAATTTACTGGCTACTACTAGGGAATATTAATTCATTTTTTCTTTATTTATTTATTTATTTAAGTTCTCTGTGTTTTATTTTCTTTAGCTTGATCATCATAATTCTTACTCCTATACATTTTCTGATTATCATTATTATCATTGCTATTGTTACTGTTATTGATATGAATCTGAGACTTATTTATACTTAATAACAGTAAGCATACACAACATAGAGATGAAGACACTCATTGCTTACCTTATATTTGTTAAACCAACTTTATTTATTTTTATTTATTTTAGAATTTACTTATCCCTACCAAGTCACTAATAAAGAACCCTATGGACGGTGGGGCCCTCTTATGTTGGGCTCAGGTGACTCCGGGGGCTCAGGGACCCTGACTGGGACAGATTCTTCTTGATCTCTGGGGGCCTATTTAACAGTTATCCCCCCAACCCAACACAATAATGCTCTTATGAATTGGATGGACCCTGCTCGTAGGAGTTTGGGTCTTTTCTAAAGGTTACTGTGTGCTGAAATGGCCTGGCAACATTCTAAAGGTCTACTGTCTGCCCAGTCTTGGTCTCACCCTGGCGCTCCATCTGGAGATGGCCCCCACCACCACTGCACTGTTCTTTTTTTCCCTTTACCTCCTTTTGCTTCCTCGCTTCTTCTTTTTCTCCATCTCTCTTACCTTCTGTTCTCTTTGATTCTAATCTCTCTCCTCTCTCTCCTCTGGCCTTATGATCCGCCCTCGCCACATCCTGATACACAGACACGTACTATACTGCACACGCCTGCACGCCCGCGCACACACACACCTACTTCAAGGAAAACAAAATTTGTTTGGTTGTCTTTGATTTGTTGTTTTGTTTCTTGTAGTTTATCAGTGTTGCTTCACTCATGTGGTTGTTTTGTTCAAAAAAATCTTTAATCAAACTGACTGGATGATGGAATTCTGCGGCAAAAAAAGATTGACAAAAGAATTCAGGCGGCAGGGATGTGCATTATTGTGTGTGCAAACTGTTCATGAACCATCTGAATTGTGAGTATGAAACAAGGGGTGCTAAGACAAATTAGGTGGTTTTGATCCGAAGACTGCAGATCTGAGTTATACAACAATAAAAAAGAAATGCCATTCAGTCATGTGTCACAGTGTAATGGCCATAGTTAGTTATCTTTGCTTCACAGCATTCATACTGTGCAAAATGGTAATTCATATTTCTTATTTTGTACATCCCTTCAGGTAATTCAAGATCTTATCAGCAATGGATGCACACAGTAAAGGTATTTGCAGAATGTTTTGCATGTCTCACCTAAATGCTTTTATCTTTGGCTTTTTTATGTTTCACCCGTTTTATTCCTGAGCTGTACTTAATTGAAAGTGTGATTGACACGACTACATTTGAAGTCCTGGTGATGGCTTTGGAATGAAGGGGCTGTCTGAATGTACAGATTCAGCTTGAGTACGGTTTGGTGTGTGAAGCAGCGCGTGTAGCAGGACAGACGGAGAGGGAGACAGAAGTGATTTGATGTGACAAGACGTCCTCCAACATGACATGTTGATCTGGCTGCAAACACTGGCGTTACTCTGCTGAACCGACCCAAGAACATAGATTGCTCCGTCTCTGTCCCTTTCCTCCCCTCCTTCCTGTTTATTTCTCTCTTCATATCTGTCACAACACCTCCCCACCCCACCTTCCATCTCTCCCTCTCATTCTCTTACTGACTGAGTATCTCTCTCTCACCCTCCCTCTCCCCCAATGCCTTCAGCTAAGGCTGAATTAGTCCTCTAGAGTGCTCTTGAAAGGTTTGTTAAAGTTCACATTTCCTGACTGACAGGGATCTGTAAGAAGGGCCTTCACCTTAGCCCCTCAGCCCCTCTCCTACTCTACTTCCACCAACTTCTGAAACACTGTCTGCCAATTACTCTACTTAGCCGTTTAGCCCATGCTTTGTGCTTACACCAAAGACCAAATCGACAGAAAGAGAGTCGGACACTAAAGGAGACATGCAGCAACTAGGAGAAAAGAGGACAGGCAAACAGAAATGGATCCCATGTCAGTCTGCAAAACTCAAATCAGAAATCAATCAAGCACAGCCCCTTCTACTGCCATCTTATGCTTCTTCGAAATAAAAGCATAAGAAAAAATAATAATAAAAATCACGGCTCAGCAATATGATGCTCTGCCTGATGCCACCACATTTTTCTAATATTACATCACTGTTCAAAGCTGTGAAGGGAGTTTTGGTTTCTTCACATTGAAAATTGCTCTGAGTAACATCCATTGACAAGCTGATTATATTAATGTAAATCATGATATTGGTAAATTTACTGTACACATTATTACAAAAATCAAATAGAAAATCTGACAGAGAACAATTAATTGTTATGCAGAGGAACCATGTTCATAAATGAGGAAAAACTCCTTAAAAAAAAAGCCAAAAGTTTACTAACAGATTTGGTTGGTGTCACTCAGGCCTTTCTGTGTGCACGTATTGATACATTAAAGTTAGATATTAAATACCTTATTATAATCGATCAGAATGTGTGCATATACAGTAGGTGGCAAGTGATTCACGGTCTCTTCATGTGTTTGACAAATAATTGTCTGTGCATCTTACAGAGAGGAGGAGCATTTTTCAACACAGCTGTGACGAAGGTACATGCTCAACAGGCAGCCACATCAGTGTTTTGTACAATTCTGTATGAACATGCAACTGAATTCTCAGGTCCATAGAAATCCTTTGTAATAGGCCTTTCTTGTCATTTTGTGGGCTCTTTAGGGAAAATGAACCCTTCTGTATGAATATCTAAAATTAACGTAAAATGTGTCATTCACAAGTTCACAAAAATTTTGACTTCTTCAAAGAGCAGGAGAATTGTTAATTACGCAGTGTCTGGTAAGCATAAACATGCCAATGCTGAACAAGAGACACATTATTGCTTATATATAATATTAAACATATTTATACTTGAGTGTCAGGATTTCTTATCCAATGTTTGTCTCTATGCTTTCGCCACAGGATCAAAACATTACTTGATACTACATGAAATCAGAACAGAATGTTAAAGAAATATTTTCTGTTCAGTTAATGGACGTGTGTATTTGTGTGTTGTTTTTCGGCTTAGGCCAAACGTCATGCCAAGAGGGGCATTCGGGACATTAAGGGTAGACTTAAAGCAAAGGTGAGCTGCACAGACCTTCACACCTTTCTGACACATATGCATGCATACACACATATACCCATAATTGTGTTCTGACACACACACAGATAGACACACAACCTCCTCATGGAGGCAGACAGGAATGCTGTTTTGCATGGAAAGTGTGATTCTGACGCAGGAACCTTTAATGACTGTTGAATCCTGCTCGGTGCTTTGTTCAAGCTGTACTTTTTTAACCAGAGCCCCTCTGGCTATGGCCTGTCATGTCAGCCTAGTGTCAGCCCCTCTTTCTTTTTTATTGTGTGCATATTTCATCAGTGAGCCTGTGATTTCCTCAAAGCTAATGTAACGAGGTGTATGTTTCTATAAACCTGATGGATTTGATAAGGCAATAGCAGTTTGATTTGTCAGTGGGAAATGGAGGAGAGAGGGCAGTGATGGTGAACAAGTGGAGTGCAGAGTGTTCTGCAATGCACATGCACACACAAACACGCAGATGCACCGTGGAGCCACAAGACAAATTCATTCCTAGATGTTTTCTAGGATTAGAAATGATCTGCAGAACATTGTTCAAATTGTGTTTCTTTCAGCTGCAGATGCCTACACAAAGATCCCAAAGAACAAACGTAGGCGATTAAACTGATTAGAGGTGGCTATCGTAACCTGTTATAAAGGTGTCAATATTCCATAAATTGTTAAAATATCCTTGAAAGATGAATACTCACAATGCTCTCCTCATCTCAATATTTCACTGCTGTCTCTGACCCAAGCTCAGATCTCACTAAAGACATAAATAGTAAAAATCAAACCACAAATGTATTCTGCATATATATAATCCACTAATATGCTTACAGGATAGTGCACTTAATGTCCCTTTTTTGGATTGCCCACACTAACAGAGGTTTTACCTTTGTTCTGTTTAAATTTGCAATCTTCTTTCTCTCAGGAAGAAGAAGAAGAGGGGATGACAATTTGTGCAGGGTCTCCCACCAGCACCAAGAGCCTGTCTCCAAGGAGACTGCAGAAGATGAGGCTGGTATGATATACACTCACACACACAGGCACCAATTCAGAGACCCACAACAGTAAATGCATTAACTACATTTACACTGACCTATCAAGCTACATTTTTCATTCAGCACAAATGGATGCAGTCCTTCACTTATCGCTCTCCAACTCTTTTTTTTTTTTTTTTTTGCTTATATTCTGCACACTCACTGCCTTTTCTACCAACTGTTCAAAGTACTGTAGTTTGTTCATTTCCGGGTCGCAGGGGGTGCTGGAGCCAATCCCAGCTCACTCTGGGTGAAGGTGGGGTCACCCTGGACAGGTCACCAGTCCATCACAGGGCCAACACACAGAGACAGACAGAGACCAACAACCAATCACACTCACACTCAGACCTACAGACAATTTAGAGTCACCAGTTAACCATAATACGATGAGGCGGAAACCCACACAGGCAGAAGAACATGCACACTCCACACAGAAAGGACCCAGGCCCAGGAATCGAACCAAAGACCTTCATGTTGTGGGGCAACAAGGCACACATAATGCAATTCAGTATTTCCTCTGAACAGCACAGAGACATTAAAAGCAACCATCTGCTGGTCAGTATATCCCTCTGAAGAATTGGCTTGTGCACGATAACTGCATATTTTCTTCATCTTTGTTGTTTGCAGAGATGGCATATGATGAGCAAGTTTTTGCATGCTTACAAAATACACATTCATCAATAAATTTATCAGAAGTGTTACGACTTCGGATAGCTATACCTCTATAACCCCAGCTGGAGCTTCTCTGTATTTTTTTCGCTGAATGAAGAAACTGACAAATGGGCTCCCAATTCTTCTAAAAAATACAAAAAAACATGCCTACATACACACAATGACATTTTAGTCACAGTTGTGTAAGAGTGTGATTAGGAGAGGTTGTGCTGTCTCTAATTAGCGTTGTGTTTCCTGTGTGTGTGATGAGGCTGGAAAGCCTTAGCGCAGAGGAAGGTGTGACGGCCAGGGAGTGGAGAGGAACGGCAATTAGGGCTTTTCTAAAGGCCTCCTTGGACACCCTGCCCCCAGCTAGTGCACACACTAAGATGGGGGAGCACTCACGCACACGCGCAGATTGAAAGTTAACATGCAGTTGATGTGTGCACGCGCCCGCAAACACATGTGGACTATATTCAGGATATACACACACTGACACACCTGTCCATGCCACTGAGGTCTGTTCATTGCCACAGTAACGGGTCCCCTGGGATCAATGGAGCAGGGACATGCAGGACATGGAATAGTATGTCCCGCAGCACTGGTATTGTGTGTTTGTGTTGATATATATGCCATTAAATTATCCTTGGCCTAATACAGTAATCATCCCTTTTTTTCCTGTTTATGTTTCACAACTGGTTATACTTCTTAATCCACAATAGGTTAATTCAGTATATTATCACAACCTGAATAGAGTAAAACCCCTCACAAACTCTCTTGTTTTGTTTTATTAAGTTTAGCAACCCCAGATTCTTTTCTTACAACAGGACTGAAAATGGAGAAGCCAAGAATGCCTTGATAATTTATGTCCTGTCAGTGTGCAGTAACCCCTGACAGATAGAAACTCTTCAAAACATTTGTTCCAAAACAAATGATCGGAAATTTTTGGTGTTTTGTTGTACTTCAGGATAGTTGCGTTTGCTTGTTTTTTTGTCATTATTACGCAAATTAAAGCACATTAGTTATAATGTCAAAACTGACATGACAAGGAAACTCATAGAAAAAAAGGAGTGTGCTCGGTCCAACAGGGAAATGTTTATTTCAAAGAACAAACAGCAACCGAAAAAACTGCACTTTTTTGTGCATTTCCATCTGACATTGCTGTACTTTGCTCGCTGTGTTTAAATGACTAAATAGCACACCAAATTTATATTTCAATTACAGTCCAAAAAATAGTACAAAAAAACAAATAAATATTGTTCTTACTTGTATCCTCTGTTACCTTTATTTGTTTGTTTTTTTTCCCTGAGCTTGCTATCTATGAAATCTTAATACTGTTTTTCTATACACAACTGTCTTGACCAGGTGTTCCCTGCACAATAAATTGATCTCAGTGGGACTAACCTGTTTAAATAAAAGTTAAGTAACAGGGAAAAAATGCCTTCATCCTTGTAACCCCATAGATGGTCTTCTCCTTTAGTCTTTGCCCTCACAGTCCCCCTCTGTACACAAACCAAGGTCCTGTGTCTACCCATATAATCCACTAATATAATAATATCTCTGCATGAATATAACAGCTCTTATTTTTCAGTCTCAAAAACCTAATCTCCTAAAATCAGAAAAAAAAGACCACATTGTAGCAGCAGTCCTGCTATGATGTGAAACATACTGAAAGGAAACTGTGAATTCACATCTTTTGTAGTACTAGTATTTCAAGCATGACATGCATCAGGCTAAAGAAGACCTATTCCTCGGCATTGTTTTTTGTAACACCACCTCCCTGTGCTTTGCATCTTAATAACTTTGACCAAATAAATGGCCCCTCAATAGACGGATAAATTCACAAATATGTTCTCATCAGAAGCTTTAATTGATCATTTTGAGGAAAGACCTCTGTCCTTGAAATTAAATGAATGATCCTGGAAATGCTCCTTTAATTAATCATAGCTAAAATAATCAGCCATGAAATTCAAATTCTATTTGATCACCACATGTAACAAAGTGAGCATGCTGCTGTCATATGCGTGAATATTTCAGCCACCATATCTGGCATTGAGGGTGATTTGTAGTGTTTGGTGAGCTTGTTGCTTAAGAATGGAGGAATATTCTTTTTGTTTGACAAAACAAGACTCAGGAGGACTGCTTACTTGTTATCTGATACAACAAACAGAAACGATTGTCTGTATGAGATTCTGCATGTAAGATTCTGTATATTTGTGTGCGCGTGTGTGTATGTCTTACGGCGTTCGAGTTAAAAGGCTCAGTGTCACATGGATACTTTAGTGTGCACATGCTGCATGTGTGGGTTTGGGGTTGTGAATGCATGGATGAATATCTGTGCTCTTCATCAGTAGGAGGCAGTTCATGTGCGAAGACCAGAGGACACATATGTGCACCATACACATGTGTACATAGTGTCTAAATTTCTTCAGGGAAGATTTCCCCACGAGGGTCCATCATGTATAACATACTTCAAAAGTGCTCGTACTAATACGTACTTTTAAACACTCTTAACTTGATTTACTTTGCAGATATTGCTTGTGTATTTTGTTTCAAATTGTTAAGTATTTCACAGTATATTGACGTATTGTAGATTGTAATGCATACAATGCTCATTTGTTATAATTTAATGTAATTCTAAAATGGATAATAGTCCATATATTCCTTGGATAACTATTGTTGGGTTAACATGCATAAAAATAATAGTTAGGATGGACCCAGTAAACTTAAAGTTCTGGGTCTGTATTCACGTTTGTGTCTATGTGTTTACATGGTTGTTTGGAGGGTGTTTATATGCAGTCTCCATTTTTGCCTGTTTACTCCTTCAGAGACCAAGCAGATTTCTTCCTGTAACCAAAGTGCCATCTGCTGGCCTGATTAAGGAACTGCAGTCGACCCTGGCACAGAAAGACACCACCTATTTTACTGGAGGAGTGAAGTACACTCGAAAGGAGAATGAGCATAATACACATTCTGATACGTATTTTAAATGCAAAGGATGTGGGCCTTCAGTAACAGCCAGTTGGGCAGAAAACCAGTGCCCCCCCACCACCGCCCAAAGCAACTCTTAGTAGGCACACACAGACTTGGCCATACTTCTGCAAATCCCCTGCCTCCTCCAAGGTTTGTTTGCATTTTACCCTCATTTCTTTACGTACATTGCCAAGCTGTGAGATCAGTGCCCAGTCAGAAATACCATATGAAATGTATAATGCAAGACTGGTGATTAAAGTCCACTAGCACTTGGCCCTGTCAATGAGAGACATAGTAGTTCCACATAACCAGTCATGCAGGGAAGGAAGGGAATAGGAAGGGAAAGTTTGTTTCTTCAAGTGCTACTAAAAATGATGATGATGACTACTTTTCCCCTCATAAGCATAGGAATTAAATGCCATTTGTTACTAGATTTGTTTCAAAACCCCTTAATGCCTTTGCTTATTGAAGGCTCAGGGTATAAGTGCGTTAAAGTAAAGCTTAATTTTTTCATAGTAACAAATCTGTCCTCATTTGTGGATTTGTTATCCTAACAAAAGGCGGCGTGGCATGTTTTTCATGCTACCTGTTCAGCCAGTATATCTCCCTCTGACTCTTGCACTCTCTGTGTCCTGTGCAGTCTCACTGATGGTGGAAAGGGACATCTTTGACTAACTGAGTCATGGAGGGAGTAAATGGGAGATGGAGAACTATGGAAGAAGAATCACTTTTTCACTTTCACCTTATAGCTAACACCGAAAAGCAAATGAAAGTGAAGTATGATAACCTGTTCATGCTTTCCACTGTCCTGACCTGACCTGGGAGGTACAGAGCTGTCAAAACTTTAACACAGAGCCCATTTGCTATAGTTGCAGATATCTCATTATCAATGTCTACATTTGAAAGTCTCTTACTTGTTATTGTTGATTTTTACAGTCACATCCAGTGCATTTAATTTTAGATCTGAGGTTGAACTGTTTGGTTTTGACAGCTCTTGAGGAGCAGCAATATAATGTTTAAGTGACAAAAGTGTGTTCTCACTCACATATCCAGGAAAATGAACACAAAATTTTGAGAAACAAAAAGGATATAAACAATATCCTGAGCTAAAGTTGGAGTTTGAATCATAAAACACTTAGCTGTTATAAATAGTTTAATCTGAACTGCTGCACTAAATAGTCACAATGAAGAGAGGAAATGACAAATTAATAAAGCCGTGAAGTCAGGTATCATCAATTTATTATTCCCTGTGGAACTTTCTCTCACAGATACGGCACCAGAGCTCTGACTGAGATCAGAGGACCAGGCATCATGACCTGTTTCTGCTTATGTTTAGGCTCACCTTGCTTTAATACACTCTTAAATCCATAGAGAGACTCCACTTTCCACCACGCAGCCCTGTTTCACAAATGAACAGACTAAAATACTACACAACTATAACGAAATAGAGTGTGAATTTGTGTGTTTGTAAGTATTTCTGCCCAAAGCTCCACCTCCCCAAGTATCTCACAGGTGCATCTCTGTGCTGCCAGCCCATTTCGGTTGTCTGGCATATGGGCTTTTACTGC
The DNA here is from genome assembly GCF_900963305.1 of Echeneis naucrates. NCBI lineage: Eukaryota > Metazoa > Chordata > Actinopteri > Carangiformes > Echeneidae > Echeneis > Echeneis naucrates. The sequence goes on from NC_042514.1 coordinate 20,196,892, forward strand.
CCCAACACAGGAATCCATTTAAGGCTGTTTAGGGATCCCAGGCCTGAGCCGCTCTGAAATCTCTTTCATTATAGCTCCAAGCTACCATGGAAGGGGAGCAGCTTGGCCAATCAGCAGTGCCACCACATGTGTTCATGTTTAGCCTGATGGCTGAGAGGTTTAAATGGCTACTGCACACATCTCCTCTGCTGACTTTTATGGAGAAAATGGCACTCTTTTTTTTTTTTTGGTAATGTATGTGCATATGCGAGAAAAAGTGTGTGTGTGTGTGTGTGTGTGTGTCTTCCCTGGCCGAATGCAGGCCTTAAATGAGGCCAGGCCAGCCACACGTTACATTCCGCCTGTCTGGCTGGCACTGTGTCAACTAATCAAGACCAGCTTGGTTCACGGTTCCAATACTGAGGCCCACACCCACCGTTGCCATCATTCTGTGAAACTCTGAGGATTCTTTTCCTGCCTCTATATTTCCTTCCTTCCTTTTTTGACTCCTTGCCTTCCTCTTTTATTCTTTTGGTTATTTTTTGCCTCTTTTTTCTTTCTTCTTCCTCTGGTTTTCCTGTGACCCAAACCAGAATCCAAGCACAAACACTACTATCCCTTCCTCTTAAACACCCCTGCGGTCCACTCACTTGGTTATTCTCACAAGATTGTAAAGCACCTTCCAGAGAAACTCACAGAGTTGAGTTTAAAAAAAAAAAAAAAAAAAGACAAGATGACAAAGCCCACACACAGATTTCAGTGACCTGCAAATTAATTTCACATACAAAGTAAATTGGCTGAAAGAGTAAAGAGTTTGCATTATAAAGTGAAAGATAGTATCAACATAGGGAAACAGGCACACGCAGTGAGGGAGGAACATGTGTGTCGCAGTGGAAGGCATGTTAATAAGAGGCCTGAGGCAGAATTGGGCTCCCGTGGGGAGAGTCCTGCCCTGCTCTGTAAAGCTTCTGTCTTTTCTTTAACCCACTAAACACAGTACACAGGTGGCTTATTAAACTGTTTTACACAACTCCAGTAAACACAGATCATTCAAGACACAACAGTGACAAACACAATCACAAATCATCCATGCTGTTGTTTGCATCTAAGTAAGTAGATTGAAGTTCACATTTCCTGTTGCGTTTGATAAAACACTTAAGGGTGTTAAAGATTTTTAATCCTAGATTCAACTGGCAAATTTTGTCTCAGCCCTCAGGGTTGATGCTCGTTAAAATGAGTAAGTGTTCCTGACTTATTGGGACCTTCCAAACGCAGACCTGTATATTTTTTTTTTTTTCAGTCCCAGAAAGCCAGTACTTTAGCAAAACACCAATTTCTGCTTGGCTTCATCTTTTATCTTTGAGCTGAGACTCTCCCTCAGCTCACTTTTATTATTTTATTTGTCTTTTTGTCTATCTCCATACACTTGCTGTCTTATTCTCATTACAGCATAACTTCAGCAAATCTCCCATGAGCATGGGCCCTCAAGATCTTGGCTATGGACTTGATGATGATGAGCTGGACAGTGCAAGCAAGTGAGTTTTCCATCTATTATGTTTATATTTTGTCACTTATTCCATTTCCCATTATTAAAAAATGCATGTCAGATGTACATAGAGGTGAACTCCAAGTGCTTGACAGACTAATTTATCAAGAGAAACGTCAAAGCTTTTTCAGGCACATTGAATCTTTTTTACTTGTGATAACACTGCCCCCAAGTGGACGTATAGAATTGAGTCAAAGTTGACAGAAATGCCAGTTATGCACTACAACTACTGTTATCCTGGATATCACAGAGCAATGGCTAATTAATTCTCAATGAACCTGAAAAAAAAAATCAACACTTTCGTATACATTCAATTTTCCATCAGAGATTAAGAGTTGATTTTCTCTAAATGTAAAATAATTTGCGGCTGTTTTTCTGTTATGTCTCCTCTAAACACAGAATCTCCTCAGAGGACAGTGGGGATGTTAATTCCTACATTGAAGACAGTGACGATTCCTACTCGCTGGAGCTTGAAATAGACTCTTCCCACTCAGGCCAGATGAATCTGCTGGAGGAAATACTGGACTCCCTGAACACCACGACGCTGGAGCAAGGAAAACTCAGTGCTGCCAAGAGCCTGGACTTCTTCAGGTCCATGGATGATTTAGACTACAAAGTCCCGGTATGCAAGCCAGGAAGATCACATAAGAATTGAAAGGGGAGATAATTACTTAGAGAGAATTCTCATGAAACAAAAATACTGGCACCCTTACACTGCTGTCAGCTAAAGCACCATTTCTCCTAGAAATAAATTCAATTACAAATGCTCTGGTATTCACATTTTTATTCATTTTATTTGCATTGAAGTAACACAAAAAAAAAAAATTAGTGTGACAAAAGTCAAATTTGATCTTATTCCACACAAAGCTCCAAAAACGGACTGGACAAATTATTGGCGCCTTCAACTAATATGCGGTAGCTGATCCTAAAATGATAAAATTATAGTTCTAAAAATGAGTTCCTGTAATCATGAATTACTTTCTCACGTCTCAAGCTCCTTTCAGGTTTTAAGTGTGCCTCCTTCCGACTTCTGTTTTGCTGGAGCTGAACTGCTGCCATTTCAGGACTCTCCACCACTTAGTGTTTTTTGACGTATGTTTGGGGTCATTGTCCTACTCTAAGACCCGTGACCTCTAATGGAGAGCCAGCCTTCTGACTGTGGGCTCTATACTGCAGGAGAAATAAACATGTGAATACCAAAGCCTTTGTTATTGAAATAATTTTGTTAGTGTTTGTTATTCCTATTCCACCTTCCCAAAAATAGTGTTTTCACCCCGAAAGAGTAGGTTTTTTTTTTGTTTGTTTGTTTTTTTTTTTACATAAGAGTCTCTTTCTATATCTATTTCCTTGATTCTTCTGTTGCAGCCCAAACCAACACTTTCCACTGAGCCTAAATCTGCAAATGAGAATGCTAGTCGAAGTAAGGGTGTGACTGGAGGTGGGGATCAGGGAAGCTGGAATATGGGCCAAGATGACAGTGCAGTCCACGGCAAACACCTCCCACCGTCCCCACGCAGACAGCCCAATAAAAGCAGTCTGAAGGTGTCCAGGAAACCTGCAGAAATTCCTCCTGTGCCAGTCATCAATGCTACACCTCCAGACCAGGCTGCTGATGTGTCAAAGTCTCTGCCGCGTCCTGCTCAGCCCCACGTTGACCCAGTCCATTGTCATTCAGGACGAGGGCACCGCTCTTCTCACTCACCCAAACGTGCATCAATGCTGCCATCTCCCACTCTCTCTACCAGCCACAGTTCTTCAGTAACAAGAGCCCAACCAGGGTGTTCTCCTGTCCCAGCTGGTCGATCACGGACCATCTCAGATCCCCAAACCAGCACAGAGCCTCCCCAGACCCACAGCCAGACTTCCTCCACCGGCATCTTGAGACGGAAAGTGCTGTCCAAGGAGACAGTGAGGCAGTACCAGGAAAAGGCCCTGCAAAGGCAGAGTAGCAAGCAGCAGCAGGAGTTCCAGGGAAGCCTGTTGAAGCACAGACAGTCAGAGGTGTCTAAAGAAGGGTTGCTGGGGGTGGGCTTGTGTCTCAGTCAGGCTGAAGGCTCGGGGGCAGCTGTGATGCAGACTCAAGGCCTCCTTGAGGAGATTGAGTCTATGTGTTGCCTCAGTTCTGTCCTCCACACCAGCCTGGAGATGTCACAGGTCCACAGCACCAGCAGCAACAGCCACCACCAGGTCCAGGGCAAAGCTGCAGATGAGTCCTAAGGATACCAAAGGGTTCTTATGAAATATGCCATTCATTTCTTCAAATCATAAGTAGCTGCAGATTAGGAGAACATAATTGGTTCAGACGTTTTTCATCAGCAGTAGGCCATCAAGAAAAGCCACAAACAAATCTGATGTCATACAGGAAGTCACACTGTGGCAAGAAATAAGATGTGCTGCAGTATTCTCTGTGTTTTGTGTTGTTTAGTGTGCTCTTATAGCCAATTTCCAACAGAAGTATTTTTATTTATTTTATTTTCAACAATCCCCAATATCTTTTTCTTGAAGCAAAGTGAAATATTCCCAACACAAGGTCTCCTCTGTGACATTCTGGAAAAATTCAACTTGTTTTGTGGATGAACATCAGGCAAAATTCCGCTACAGAATTAACACATCCTACACGAGATGAGAAACCAAACATATGAGAAACTTTCTGTCAACTAGGACAGTGGCATTCCTTGTGAATTTTTTGTTATCCCAGCAGTAAGAAGGACTTTTTCAATGTTTGAGTTTCTGAATTATATATTTTTGTGTTATTTTAATTTTACAGTTGGCAACATTATCACAACAAAGAACGGTGACTGAAACATATTTTGGGGCAAATTGAAGTGGCTAACTGGTAATGGAGCAAGTGTAGATTGGAAAATCTAGACAGTGCTTCTTCAGAGTGAAGAACACATCAGTCAGTCATCTGCTCAGTGCTCCAAACATTTCACATGATCGAATGAATTTGCACTTGTAGATTAACAAATAATATTTAGTTATTACTAGCTGGTACTAGAATGATTTCAACAAGAACAACAAAGAGAAGCAGGATTTTCAAGAGAAAAAGTCCACTCAGGGCTTTGAAACTAACTATACCCTGTTTGATGCCATGTTTTTATCACCAGGCCTTAAACGGACACGTGATTTGTTTATGAAACTCTGCTGTCTTAATCTACAGATACCACAATAGGTACTTTGTAATCAAATAATGTCAGCTTTTTAATGCAGCAGTTAGTATTACGTAAGCGGCACAGTATTTATCTGGATGAATAGAACAGTTAATATATGACATGCTTTAAGCTGCTGTATTGAATTGCATTCTTGATGTGCACATAAGAACCTCACTTTCTCCTCTCTCCCTGGGTTCCTCAGGACACTCTGGCCAGATGCAAACACACTCAAAAGTTCTAACAGATTATCTGAAAAAACAAAACGAAACACTGTGTCCCTCGTCTCATCTTTCTCTTTTTCATCTTTGTCATCACTCTGCCCCTCATGCTGTGTCTCCTGATTTTCAGCACATCCACTGGGCTGGAGGGCTGGAGTGATGTGTTTAAGATATCACTTCAGCTCTACATTTCAGCTGTTATTTACAAATCACTGGAAAAACCAGAACCAACGAATGCATAATTATGTCTCTTTTCCACCAGACCTCCCTACCCAGTTGTAAGTCCCAAGCCCTTTTTTTTTTTTAATGGCTCACTAATACTGGGTTTATAGTTTCCATTTGGAGTCTCAAAAAGGAAGCACAATAAAAATAAACAGGAGTAAATACTAGATTTGAGAATATTATCTTGCACCAGACTTATCAGCTTCTTATCTGCTGTCTGTCTCACATGAAGAACTCCAATCTCTCCCTTCTAGTTTAGAGTCTAACACTGTAATGTACTTTCTTGGTGTTTGTACTGTAATGAAGAAATACCGTTCAACTGAGAGCGTAGCTTCATGGATGTAATGTGTACAAAGTCAAAAGTATTTCTATTACAGACTCTCCTGTGGAGAGAAACACTATGGATTGTATCAGAGTATGTTCACATCATTCTCTGTGTCACCACAAATCCAGAGATGAAAAGAAAGAAAACCTTTTTTTTCATGTGCTTGTGTCAGAATTATTACATTTATGGTTGGTTGTTCTCATGATTTATGTCAGACGCCTATCTGTGTGGCAGTTTAATGGCTGCCATTTCTCCACTTTTTGAGTTCCGCTCTGCGTTAACGATTTCCTCATAAAGTGTTTGGCATGTTTCTGAAAGCCTAAGAATCAATTCAAATATACTCCCGAAAGGAAAAAAAAAAAAAAAAAAAAGTTTTCACTGCTAACACCTATGCAAATATTTAAAACGATCAGAAAGGTCAGTTTTTCCCTATTACATTGCACAATTCTACTTAGAAATGAATCACAATGAAATTAGTTAAAATAATAAGAGTTTCTGTAACTGTGAGCAAATGTGTATCTTTTTGTGATAAAGACAGAATGTATGGTGTGCCTTATACAGGAAGAGTACCATCCAGTATAATCACAGCACGGTACAAATAAAGCCGTAGAAAGGAATTGCTCGGTGATTTCCATTGCTGTGGTGGTCACCGGGAACCTTCCTGTCTGTATTTAAGAAAGGATCTCTGAATTTCTCTGGGTTATCTTTCTTTTTGTAAATTTCAGTTAATTTATTTGGTTGGACGATTAGTGTAGTCTGCAGCCATTTTCACTTATTCTGAGCTAACTGTATTTAAATGACAAATTTACTACTATTTAAATACATTTTTCTGAGAAGTTTCTCTAGTTGATTTCATATTAATTAAAGATTATTTTCAACTAAATAGATGTGTATTTTTTCTGGATTGAGTATATTTTACATGGATAATATATGAATGCATGTTGTAAAAAAAATATACCTAATATTTTAATGTTTTAGGTTTGATTTTGGGGAAAATAAAGTACAGAGAAAATATTAACAAAATATCTCATGTAGCCCTTCATGTTCAGAAGCATCTGATACGTTTTAATAAGCAGACTGCTGCTTGCTTAAACCCGATACAATGCTTACTATTCTATTTGCATGTATTTAGCTGTGTGTGTTGTGTGATATGATTTTGTTTAGTTTTATAGATTTTTTTTCTCTCTTCTTTTGGTTTTAATTATTAGTCCATCTGTTAGCAGTTCTATCAAATGAAAAATTCTGAGTGTTAACACATTTCAGCCTTGCATTGGGTAATTTAGAATTAAATGTCATTTGCCTTGCTTTTGTCTTTCTTTTTTTAACAAGAGAGCTGCTGTAAATCTAACAATAGTTCTGGTTGTGTTGACATTCATATTGTACAGCAACAAAGAAATTATTTTCAGGGGATATGAATCTCAATGTCTGCAAGCTTGTGTAAACTAAGCTCTCAGTAAAATCTATTGTGTCCTAAAATTGCAAATTTGGAGTGAGTGGTGAATGATAGATGATGTGTTTTTACCTACAAACAATGGAGTAAAATAACAGCTTCTAAACTAAACTTGGGTAACGTGTTGATTAACTCCTCCTTACACCATCCACAGATTTTCTGATTCAGTGAATATTTGCATGTTTTCACTGCATAAAGAACAATTTGCTTAAACAACTATGGTCAGTTCAGTTTGGTATTGATTAGTAATGTAGTACAACTGCGCATATTGTATGCACTGGAAACTAAAAATAAATGATACTGTTTAGGAATGTATTGACAAAAAACTTGATGTGGTTTACTGTGTACTTGCTGCAAAAGTAGATTACCAACAAGACAAGGCGCAAATGTGCCTTGGGGGGCCCCAAAACTCCAGACCAATGAGCATAGCTATCATTATATGAAGGTGGGACAAACACTTTTTCACTCCTACCGGCCGCTGTGTGTACGCAGTACACATAGCATGTTACACATATTTACAGTTACAGTCACCAGGTAGCTGAATTAAGGGTGGATTTCTTTTGTAACAAAACATTCAGGACATTTTTAACTTATTTAAAATCAGACTTACCTCTCACAGCAATTGTAGTTTGATTGTTAGTGTAGCTTAGACTGATCTGTTTTTTTGGCCTGCAGTCTCTTGGTTTGACATATTTGCTACCCCAGACAAGACAGACAGCAGTAGGTTTCCTTTATAAGATGAGGATTGTCATTACTGGAAGCAGTCGGTTAACTTCAGCTGACTACAATATTATATATAATATAATGTAAGGATTTAGGATATTGGTACTCTCATATGAAAAACCACATCACATAGAGATATTCAGTCCACTCCAAGCAGGTTATATATCTGATACCAGATGTTCTGGTATAAGCTTCTAATTGGCAAAAAAATGAAATTTAATCCTGCATATAAATGGTTCCAACAGACAGTGTCAGCCTCTCCATAGGCGGTGTGTGGTGGGGCTCTCCTCCTGCTGGGTGGGGCCAGTGGTTTTGTGCCACCATCGCTCTAACAAGACAGGAGAGAATGAGCTGCAGGACAACAGCTGTCAGACTGATGGACAGTGAGAGGTCAGAGCTCAAACTCTCAGAGGTCAGCCGCACGAAGGTGGGAAAGAGAAACAGATGCTTCCAAGATATCAAATGAATGCGTTGGTTTAAAGATTTACACACACATTGTTTAGTTTTTTTGTGTGTCACGCGTTTTCTGTTAATCACTCACACATACTTGTCCTCACCTGATTGTTTTACACTAAAACAGGAAAATGTGCTGCCAAAGTGCTGATGGTTGTGTTTCCCAGCTCAGTAGGTTAGCTGCACGCACAAGACTCAACTTGCTGTGGACTGAAACCTCCATCCGATTGCTGCCTCTTACACCATTTGGCTGCAGTGAGCGCCAGGCCTGCCACTGCCACCATCACCCAGCAAATGAGGCACGGCATCAAAACAGCAGCCACCCATACATGCAGGAAAGATGCTGCCAACCCTCAACACAAACACTGCCAGAAAAAATGTGATAGAAGGCTCACACACAAACACACGAACACATGTACACAATTCATTTAAAGCAGGAGGGACAGGAAGAAAAGCAGCAGGTATTCTTGTGACTTGTAAGTAATAATTTTGCTCCTTTGGTCTTGACACACAGGCAAAAAAAAACCCCAAAAAACAAAACAAATAAACAGGCAAACAGCAAGCAGGAAAACAAATGTTCAAACACAAACGTTATGCCCTTGCTATTCAAATCTAATAAATCAAGATTGATCAAAGCTTTAATTGTAAAGCGTATGTGATTTTTGTTATCCATTAACTAGAAGTAGGAGATTGAGCAGCAGATGGACTTACATCAGAAGTCGATATTGGTGTGATCATCATAAAAGATCACAAATAGCACAACTGTTGTACTACCTCATAGCAATTGAAATTCAGATTCACTGTATTGTCATAACTAAAGTTTTTTACAGAGCCTGCCAAATTATACAAAACAATTACAATCATCTCAGAAATCTGTCAAATTTATACTGAGAAAACTGCATGGAAACATAATTCAAATAAAAAACAACCACTCATATCTCCGGACAAAAAATAACTTGGTGGATGCTTTATTTTCCTTGCTACAGATTCTTTGTTGACTGCTGGAAATACTGGAAAGTGCTTACCTGTCAACACAGCACACTTGCCTGTCAGAGCAAGTGTGACACAAGCGAGCCAGAGCAGCCTGCAGCCAGGACCAACCATCAGTCACTGACAGACACACACACAGATACAGAGATGTCTAACTAACCAGTCTCTAAGGTACATGGCAAGGCCACCTTGAAGTCACAACAGAGCAGCTAAATACACACACACATGCACGCACGCGCACACACACATTCACAGATACTGTCAGCACTTTCAACACACCAAGTGTGTATGTCTATGTGTGTGCCTGCCAGATAAGCTGCTCTCATATCTTTCTGTGAAGCAGACCGAACTCCAGTGAATGTCACCAGTTCGCTGCTGCTGAAATTGCACTTCAGCAGCAAACACTGTCGTGTTTGCTGGCAGAGCACTTCTCTTTCTCCCTCTCACTCTTTTTTGCTCCTTCTCTCCTCAGCATTTCAGCCAACTGTACCTGTAAAGGACACGCTCAGACAGGAGAGAAGTGCCATCACATACTTAATAAGTGACTGAAAATATGTATACCTGGTACCAAAATGTTACATATGTACATTAAACAGAATATATATTTGCATTTGATCCCATTCAGCCACAACAGCATTTGCAGCGTTGGGCATCAAAGGCTCTGTGCAAGCTGATCTGCCTCCATATTAAACTCAGATGAGAAAGAACATCTTGCTCATATTGGTCATTGAAAGATTCCTTCCTAATCAAACTTCACCTGGAAATGATGGGGAGTCAAAATCTATAGTCTTAGTCTTCTGAGAAAATGTAGTTAAGTTTCAACAAGGTTAAAGGCTTCTACTTTGCAAATCTTGTCCACTTCATTGCAGCCCACAGGGAAAGCAGAAAATTTGGGGAATACAATCTGTGAATTTTATGTCAAAAAGAAGATTTTAGCTTCTTTTCAATATTTCAGCCTGTTGACGGCTTGTATTTTCTTCAGATGAACCCTCATAAATGCGTTGCATTCTATTCTGGGATAAACTCACAACACACCTTGTTAAGAGAGATCATGTCTATATTTTTTGCCCACCAACTTCGTCATGCGTACTTTATTAAACACATATGCTGATACAAAGTCAGAATATCAATCAAACGATTGGTGAAAAAAAAAAAAAACTTCAAACGTTATACCAAGTTGAAAACAACAGGAATTACTAATATAGTGTTATCGAAGAGAAAATTAGGGAAAAAAAAAAAAACTAAGTTGAAACATATACATTGTTTTATTTGACAAGAACAGAGACAGATTTTAGGGGTTTATGAAACAAGATATGGGGACAGAATATGACGGAGGAATGACAAAGATAGAAGTCAGATGTATCATACATGGATCATTCAGCGCAGTGTGAGCACAACAATACTGAGAGAGACAGACAAGAACACATGAAAGTCTACCATGGAGTACTGTTCAAGCAGAGCTGCAGAGAATTTGAGCTTAAAATATCTTTGCCTCACACGGGAAGGTTTCAAGGCAGAAATGTCTTATTTGGTATAAAACAACGAACAGCAGTCACTCACTCACTCACTCAGACACCACACTGCTCTGAATGCACATCAAAAACAAAGCAACGTTTCGTTGCTTCATAGCTCCTTAAGGGGCTTTTGTAACAGTTATGCTTCACATATTAATCTGTATGGAGCTTCCAAAATTCAGTCAGGATGAGACTGTCATGATGTCCTCAATGAGAAACATAAATAATGCATATTTTATGTTACCCATTTCATCAAAAAGGAGCATAGCTGAATGTAGATTATCCTTCCATTGAGACCACAAATGAAACCCTGCAGTTTTGTGCTGACAGAAATATTTTATCAATCAATTTGTCAAAATACATGAACATAAACATCTACAAGTTTAATTAATACATAATTTTTTTGTTTGTCAGAGCTGTTGCGTTGTCTGTGTGGATTTTAGATGACATGAATGCCAAATTAATTTACAGCTATTTATATAAGTGCTTAAATTAAACAACCTAAATAATGAATATGATAAGGTGCTTCTGATTACCAAATGTCATTTTAAGGCACAGAAACAGCTCTGTGGTACCGTTAACCCAACACAAAACTAAAGAAAACCCTAATATGTTCTATGGAAATCTACAGGGCTTTTCCAAAAATAAATCACAATACAAATGCAGTGATAAAGCTTCAGATCCTCATCTGCACCCATATTGTCGACACAAACACACACACACACACACACACACTTACACTCAGTCGTTTCCTCCCCACTCCACCTCTGGCTCATCGTCCAGCCTGAGGATAAGGTAGGAAAGCAGCTGGAAGAGGTTCTGCCACAGGAGGACTGCCACATAAAAGTAAATGTCGCTTACATCTGTCTGGCATATGTCTCCGGCATAGCTCATGTCACACACGCAGACAAACTTGTTGATGAGGTTGTGGCAGTAGCCTCCATTCAGACAAGGGTTGGACTTGCACTCATCCACCTCCTGTTCACACCTACAGACACAAATCACAGTTCAGTCGGAAACATGGTGACTACCTAGGCGGCAAAGACATGATTAAAACCTAACCCTGAACCTCAAACACACGCCATACATTAAAAACTGATCTTATTATAGATCAGTCAATATTCATAAACTTACAGCAGAAATGGAGGAGGTTGGGGCGGAGAGAGCTGGAGCACCATTAAGAGTTCAATGCATCGACATATCAACAGATAAGTAATTAATTAAGTAATTTAGAAAGTAGAATTGTGAAAATTGTACTTTCTATGAAGTCACTACAATCTTTTGACACATCACATTATCTTGATAAAGTGATACAATACAAATAGTTTTAAAAGACAAATGAGTGCTAAATGCTGCATTCACACTGAAATATCTGTATTATTTATTTATGCTACATGCGACAGGTGTGACTTTTAATGCCAAACCAGAAGCAGCTTCAGTTCTTTGCCTGAACGCTCACAAAACAAATGATTTATATGCAAATCACATGTGTTGCAAATTGTATCTTCATATCTCAGTCTATTTTAGAGCCTCTTATCTTTATAATAATAATTATGTGTTTCTTATTCCTACCGATGTCCAATGAATCCGGGGGGACAGTCACAGGATAGCTCTTTATCAGTGCAGTTGCCCCCGTTGAAGCAGGTGTAGTTTCTGGTGTGATCACCACATACAGAAACAGGCAGTTTGGGCCGTCTGCTAAAAAAAAATTTGTGAGAGTGGGAATGCAAGTTACATTTTTGTGTTTATTTCTGGGTATACAGTTATTGGAGTTGTTGATTTTACTGGATTCCTGTGCAATAGAGTTTGACATCTTTACAGAACCCAAAAAAACTATAAAAAAAAAAAAATGCCTCTCTGGAGTTGTAATGTACACCTTCCCACGTCCCGAGTTTTCGGGGTGTCCAGGATAATAGTATTAAAAGCATCATGAAACCATTCATATCACATCTACATGAATGAAAAAGCCAATCATTTATCTTTGGCCTCTTCAGCCTTGTTCTTGCCTGAAGCACAGTGGTTTTGCTCCAAGTTTTATGCATCTGAAGACAATTTAAAATTCATCCCTCAAACGTAACAAAATACAAGCTTCTTGTACTCCATTTTGAAATGTGTACAATTTTAGTGGGTGAAGTTTTAATTTAGGTGCTAAGAATCAATTGAGCTAAACTGACATACTAAAACAAACATTGTTGCAGGTGATGTTAAAATTAACTTTGCTTGGGATTTTGTTCTATGTTGTTGAACAAAAAAAAAAGAAAAAAAAAAAAGAGACAACTTGACATTTGAGAGACAATATCTAACAGGAAGCAAATAGCGAACAAACAACTTACACTTTTCTGACAACAATGTACCATGGAATTTCTTCAATGCGTTCACTGGAGAGCAATAGATGGCAAGATATGGGTAGAAAGAGACACAAACAAGAGAGACAAACAAAAAGAAGTCATTTTGATAAAAACTTTACAGCTTAGATGCTCCCAGTAAAGGAAAACATGGAGCTTGTCTGGTGGCTTGCTGAGCGTGACACTTGCAAAGGTTTTCCTTGTGCAAGAAGTGCAAAGTGGAAGGGGCTGTGTGTTTACAGGATAAATGGTTGGAGGCATTCCCCAGCTGGTTCTCCGAGGCAAATGGTAGATGATAGGGGAAAGAAACTGGTGCTGAACCAGAGAGCTTTGTGTAGAGACCACAGAAGACTGATGCCTTTTCAGGCTGACACTAGAATAGAAATGCAACTTCTGAGACTGCCTCTGCAGGTGTGGTTCAAATGCTGAACAGAAGCTGGGATGTAGATACATTTACAATAAAGGATATGCTTTGTGTTGTGCTGTGGTCCCTTGTCTGGGAAATTTTGGAGCATTTGTATGAGAATTGTGTGTTTACTAACTAACTAGGCTTTGAAAACTGAAAAAAAACAAAAAACAAAACCCTAAAGCCACAACATAAAACGTGTATTCTTCTGCTGCTCATTCATAGCTTCCACAAGCCTGTTGTATTCAGTGCAAAGTTACTATTCTCGGCCTTTTTATTTAATTCCTGTGTCCTGTCTTTTACTTCAACTTGAACTTACTTGCAGAGGGGTCCGGTGTAGTTCTCAGGGCAGAGGCAGGCATACCTGTCTGGCCCATGCAGACAGGTGCCTCCATGTGCACACAAGTGGTTTTCACACATATCTACCTCCTCCTCACAGTCCACACCTGCATAGCCAAGTTCACAGGTACACTCATAAGTCAGCCCGTTCACACTACAGTTGCCATGGACACACGGACTGGAAGCACAGGTGTTGGTGTAGAAGTCACAATGTCTCCCAGACCATCCCTCAGCACAGCTGCAGTTGTAGGTGTTGAAGAGATCCTGGCACTCCCCTCCATTCAAGCAGGGTTTGGGCTCACATACAGGCGCCCCAGTGCAGCCAAGGAGTGGTGGCTCCAGTGTCATCTGGATGAACTGTTCGTCCTGCAGACGTGGGAGGCTCACATCAGAAGACCTCAAGTAAGGAAGGGCAATGCCACCCAGCTCTACGGTGCCCAGACATCCAGCCAGGGAGCTGCTGGCATCTGGGGCCAGGCCCCCTAAAAAGATGTCCACCCCGTGTCTGAGGAAGTCCATGTTGCCACCCAGGCTCCTGGAGGTGCTGGCTTCCTCTATCTCTTCATCCACAACCAACATCCACTGGGAGGTTTGTGACCATGGTGCCACCATGAAGACATGGACACTGTGCCACTCACCATCATTAACACTCCTCTGGCTGCTGAGGCTTACTGTCGACACACCCTCCTCTCTCTCCGCCTCAATGTCCTGTAAGGTGTGGCTCTGTAGCTCTATGAACAGAACACCATCCTGGATAGAGACTGTAATGAATGCTGAGTCCTTTTGTGCCTGTAGAATAGCTGCATTGTTCTGCCTTGTGCGCAGGTTAAAGGATAGGTTAGTTAGATTGCGGGATATGTGGCCATTTCCCTGATATGACAGTACAGTGCTCTCCTTCAGGAACGTTGCACTGGAGTAGCCTAGGAGATGAAGACAAAATATGGACAATGTATAGTTGTGTGCACATTTTGTTGCACCCTTTGACTCTACAGTTTAGCACAAGATTACTAAATCAGGGAATGGTTGTAGTCATCCCAGAAAAAGGCCACTGAAGATGTTTCATATCTCATCCAAGAGGCTTCTTCAGACCCTGGGTATTGGGTTAGAACCATGATTAACAAGGCCGTTGATACCACTTGGTTTTGTTTTTGGGTCAGGAAGACAGGTTGTCACTGTCACTGTCCCAGGTTTTCCCAGCCTTTTCCCCTTCCCTTGCATTTACTTTACGTTTACGTCTCCCGCTGCCTCTCTGTGTGCCTTCTGGTTCCTGACTCCAGTCACTTCCACACATACAAATAGATACAAATAGATCAGACAGCTGATGATATAGTCACTCAGTCTGTAATGTAAATGTTCATTCATAGAAAAATTTTAAGTTAGTAAAACAGCTTAATGGAAGAAGAAAAGTAATATAATAGAGGAATATAGAGTAATATAAAAAACTACAATACACAATATGAAACAGATGCAGTGAAACTGCACAACTTGCACATATCTTCTGTCCACTATAGACTGCAGAGCCTTGTTCCCTGACAGCCAGATTGCCTCTTTGAAGTCGAAGCTGAAACTCTGTCCTCTGTTTGCAGTTTCATGGCCCCATCACATCAAGGGCTTTTGATGGGGACAAAGCCAACTCTCCTTTTCCCCCTGCATACAGTTGCCTTAGCAAGAACCTCAGCATCTCCCACACCGAAGAAAAAATATCTCACAGAAGAAGAGCCCCAGATTGCACAGAGGGCAGCTGGGCTCCGTCATGTTGTTTTACTGAGGTTTGGTTCAGGGAGAATACAGAGCTAAGGTATGCTAGGCCTACTGAACAGATATTCATCTGGAAAGGCAGGTGGTTTCGTTTTGTTTCTATAGATCTTTGCGGTTGGTTTCATGTTAAGCCCCTGGAGATCCATTTGATGTCCAAGTCGGGATATTTATATATGTTTTATTAATTAATTTAATTTACAAAAAAAAAACAACAGAATTGTGTAACATGAATTTTAAAGCTTTTAAAGTGTGGAGAATCACCCAGCAGAATCTTTTTTCCTGCCTGTCAGACATTATTTGACACAAGGCCAAACTAAACTTGACAGTTTGCCTGCCCCGGACCAGCATGAGTTACCATGGTTACTCAACGGCAGGTCACATAAAGCTCGTTGATGGAATTGAACTCTCCCTTCGTAAAGCCAAACAAATCAAAATAAACGCAGCTCTTCCTTAATCCTGCTCGGTGGAATATCCCTCTGTTCCTCGTCCACCTCATCAACTCCAGTATGGAGATCCTGGTTCTTCTGCCCTCTTTGTCAGATTATCTGCTCACATTTGGCTGATAACCTGGGTGCCCATCTTATATTCAGTCAGTGAGGTATGTTCCCGCTTCTTGAAACTTGGTCTGGATGTGCCTTTTTTGGCAGTTGCCGGTTTTTCTGTGCTGGTGCTGCTGCCAGATGCAGAACAACCAGAACCAGAACAACCCTATTCTCTTTCTGGATTCCCCTGCTCGAACGCTGCACCACAGCATCTCAGTAAAGACTCTTTTGTTCACAATCTGCTTCCTGGTTTTTAATTTGCTTTTGGGTTCAGGTGTGACTTAGTCTGTAGTCATAACTGCACCACCAAACCATGTGGTATCAAATGCCTTGTTAACGGTCCCACAAGACTAAATACCTAGGTTACTCCATCAGTCAGTCAGAACTGAAGAAACTGCTGAGATGGGAGGTGAACAGTCTACAGCTAAATCCAGTTGCTGCATATTTTATTTTAGAACAAGATTATTAAGACTTTAGTTTTAAAAAATTTCAAAAGCTAGCAGACATTTCTGCTGCATGACAGTTTCCTATTTGATAGCGTTGGAGTTCTTATGGAAACTCCTCGAAGTCATTTGTTAGAAATACCAAAAAGGAGCACGTATTTGCTTTTCAGTGAGATAATCACTGAACATAAGGTGGTTTACAGGCCAGATCAGTGACATGGTAACTCATCACTAATCCCAGCAAAAAGGGATAAACTGGCCTCAGGCCAGACCTGGATTATGGAACGCATTTAGTTTACTGTGTGGGCACATTGAGTTCAATTTATAATCAAGTGCCAACTAAGACAGAAAGATCAAGTCTATAAACAAGGAAAAAACACACATTTACATACATGCGTAGACCCACATATCCAAATGTATATGTGAATATACTTCACTTAAATTTACATTTGCAGAAAACTTACATTCATATCCTTTGTTCAGCATCCTGCACTCTGAACCTGTGGGACAAGGGGACAGCTCACACCACCTGACCTCTTCACAGTGTTGTCCTGTTGTGCTGGGGGGGCAGGTGCAGGTAAAGTCTTCCCACTTTGAGTAACACATCCCCCCATTGAGACATGGGTTACTCTGAGGATGAGAATACAGGGACTACTTCCATAAAATGTAACATATAATCATACGTCATATGGCCATGGCATGATTTTTAACTGTTTAGATGGAACTACTTTTTCACTCAAGAAATTCACCACCAGAAGTGATAGGCTGAAAATAATAGACCAACAAAGAGTAATGAAAGGCTTTGTAACCAAGTGTTTTACTTACACTACAGGCATTGTCCCCTGAGCACCCAGTGGTCACGTTTTCCATGAACTCCAAAGGATAAGTTCTCACTGAGGTGTCCAACCCAAAGAATTGCAGCCTATTATCATTGATCCTCAGGTCCTGGATACAGCCTTTAAAATATCCACTAACCGCTGAACTCATCTCCAACATACCCCCCACATACACAGTATCTCCTGCATGGACACTGACTGTTCTGATCTCCACGTCACCCTTTTTCTGAGCGTCTATGTACAGTGCCATATGATTCTCCAACATCTCTACGCTCACAAAGTGGACTTCCCCATCATCAATTTGACTCTCTGCCTTCAGACTCTCAAAGCTATTGAGCTGAACTGTCACCCTCCCACCCTCTAGCCACATTTGCAGATACTGGCTGCTATTCCTGGCAAGCACCAAGAGGAGTCCATTGTGCCTCCGTGTACGCAGGTATAGAGAGATGGAGAGGTTGGGACCCGGATCATCAGTGACTGTGAACGTGGCAAAACTATGAGAATCATCATTCCCAAAGCGTGCAGTCACAGGTTCTGCAAAAGGGGAAAAGGGTGGTTTAGACCAGACAGCAAAAAAGCGAGTTGGAAAACTTAGCATTTTGTCCACCATGTGTTTTATTTAAATTGGTTTAAGCAGTTTATCAAGAATATATATAATTTACTTGCAGTTTGGTTTTTTTTGAGCTTTTATGTTGCTTGCTTTTTAATACTACGTACTTTGTTTTGTTATAAAATGAGGGATTCTTCTCATAACCGGTAAGCATATAAATTTGAATATTACCATTTAAAACAATGTTATTATGGATTTAGTTTTTTTGCAAAATTATAATCCACTGGGCAAGAAGACATTTAAACTGTTTACGCTGAGGTGCCAAGAACCGACAAGGAAGAAAGAAATCTAACTAGTCAACCAGCCCTCATATACTCTGATCTTTGTTGTAAGTCACTTCTGCGTTTTTCATTTATTTATTTTCTTATGTATGGATGTATATGGGTGCTCTGTATTCCTAAATAGGCCACAACTGATCTTTTAGCTATAGCTGCAAGTGTGTGCATTTGGTAGGTTAATGTGCACACACATCATACACTGATGCTCAGCCATCTGCTTTGATAGACTCAAGAGTCTATTGATATCCTCACTAACAAACTCGAACTGATTAATCATTTGGGAGGAAATTCTATTTAGGAATGCAAACCTTGTTTATTTCATCATTCATTTTCTAAGATGTTGATTAAGTTTTTCCTGAGCTTACTGAATGGTGCAAATTTCTGTTCTTGTTCTTCCGGCTTTTTCCAAAATAGAATTCCTTGCATCCTTAATCCACTGGCTCAGGTAATAGGATCGCTGCCTCTGTACTTTACAGTGGCTTTTGATTGGCCTCATTTTTTTCTCCCTTGTCTTCTCTCGCACATTAGAAAGGGAATTGTTTTATTTTGGTTTTTTTCCATCCTCTTAAGAAATTTGATGTAAATTGACTTGTCGTCATTGTCATCATTATTTCATTGCTGCAGACATACCTTCCTCACAATGGTGCCCCTCATAAGGTCTTGGACACCAGCACTGGTAGTTCTGCCACAGGCTGACACACTGTCCTCCATTTTGGCAAGGCAAATCCTGACAGTGGTCGCCGTAGCTGCATCCAGGGGACACATTAACAGCAGAGTCTTTGAGCCATTCCTCAGGGACAATGAGTTCCCAGTCTACAAACACATCTCTCATGCAGCCAATAAAAGCTGGAAGTGCAGGGGACTCACTGGGGCCATCTGATCCCTGAAGCACTCCTCCGATAAATGTGTTTTGAGGATGTGACACAAGCCTGTTCAGGGTTCCTTGGACTGGGGCCATCTTGTGGCATGAGTGGTTCCCACTACTGCAAGTGTCATCTAGGAGTTTCAGACTGAGCACCCAGTTTCCAAACATAGCCTCTACAGTATGCCACTCTCCATCTGTGACATTGTGTTGAAGCTCCAACACCTGAATAGGACTCTCTGTTTCAGCATCAGTAAAAACCTCTGTCCTCAGTATGAGTCGAAGATGACCTCCCTCTAACTCCAGGCGCAATATCAAGCCCCTATTGTTCCGCTGGAACAATAACGCTCTGGATAGGACTGTCTTAAAGCCAAGGATGATATTGCAAGAGAATTCAACATTAACCAAGGGACTCTCAAGCATCAGGTAGCCTCTGCGTTCGAAGGAGAATGTGGTGGGGGTTGTGCAGAGGGGTCCAGTGTAACCAGCTGTGCAGGAGCAGGTGTAACCATGAGTCCCATCCGACAGGAAAGGAGAGCAGGAACCTTGGTTCTGGCATTCATGCCCCTCACAGCCCTCAAGCCTGACGTCACAGTTTAGGCCTCCATAAAGAATGCCATCTTGATTCCCTTTGAGGCAGTGGCAAATGTAGCTTCCAACACGGTTCTCACACCTTCCCCCATTCTGACAGGGACTGGAATTACACTGGTTTATCACCTGCTGACAGAAGGAACCTGTCAGGACAAAAAAAAGACATTAATACCCTTCAGTTTGTGTTTCATCTGGCAAAAGGAAGACACAAAAAGTAAAAGAAAACAGACGATTGCTGATGTAAATTATGTAATATGGGTTGGTTTGTTTTGACTCAATATCCATAAAAGTGAGAATAATCATATTAACTTAACCAAAAATCTGTACCACAATTTGGCTGTTTCTCAATGAGAATTGGTTCTCAAATGACCCCCCCGGGTAAATTAAGGTCAAATTAAAAAAATCAAAAATCTGATTTTATTAATTTTGATTTGATCATTTTAATCCAAAATAATCGGATCTATATTTTGCCAACCCAGCAATTCCACTTATCCTTAACTTTTTTGGGTCTTTGAAATAGTGTGAACTAATTTACTGATAAACATGTCATGTTAGTACCATCTGACAAATACAATTAGTGAGGTTCCGCTGCGTTCACTTCAGGTCAGCTGGTATTACATAATAGGAATACAACTTTAAGTTTCCATGTATTATTTTTGTTTTTACTGTATTGTATTTAAACCCTAAAGCAATATGTTGAGATAACCTTTTTTCCTACTAAGCAACGAATAAAGTACAATGTAAAAATCTAGGTGCTGTCTCAGCTGCACTTTGCTCAACTAGAAATTATTGATCATTTAGCATTGGTTGTATGGCATAATAAAACAAATAGATTCATCTTATCCAATATTGTATCTTGTTATTCAAACACATGTTTTGATATTACCTGTTCCAAGCAAGAAAATCCCCCAAATCCATGATGCAGGTGTCCACATCATGCCATCACTTTTTCCCCCAGAGCAGCCTCAAATGTTTTAAACTGCACCATATTAGTCTGTGTCCATTACAGCCATTCCAGTGGAGTTGCTCTCCTTGTCACTGTCTCGACAACCACGCAGGGCTGAATAGCTCCAATCAGAAGACCAACAAAGCTAGATCCTGGGGATTAGGCTAATGCTATTTGGCCAACTTACTGAGTCAGTGCCCCTGTAACTGGTAGGGAATCAATTTTTAGACAACAGCTCACAGTCTTATCTTCTCAGCTAGATTAAGTCTCATGCCAGTAGTATAATTTTTCACTACTTCTGTTTATATGCCATTAATTATTATTACCAATAATGTTTCAGTTGGATTCAGAACACTGAATTAATAACCATCATTATAAGTAACACTGATTAAACTACCTGTAGATAATCTTCTCTAGTTACTCAATTTACAACTGACTGAGTCAATTGTCCAGCAGCCTTCCCACACAAGCATTACGTGACAAGATGAAGACAACAGTTCATTCAGATGTCACATAAAAGCTGCTATGTATAGTTGCGTCATAAAAACTTTAATAGTGTGATGAAAGTTTGTTTTTGTCAATAACAGTTGGGCAATCCAAGAGAATACAAGTGTTCAATATTTGTTATCTGCACCATAAATTCTGAAAGTCTCATACCTGACTTGGTGAGTTTACTAAAACTATGGGGTTACACTGCCTACACCAGCTCTGGACAGTAACTGTTTAGTTACAGTGATGTTCTTGGAACTCTACTCATCTGACCCATGTTGGTAGGAATCAGCAACTGATATCATTTTCATCATCAAGTATAGCCAGTTTTCAGCTACCTGTGATTGGTTCTCTGTACCTGGGTCTGGCGGTATACTGGTTAGCATTGTTGCCTCACAGCAAAAAGGTTGTGGGTTTGATTCCTTGGCCTTTTGGCCCTTATGTGTTTGCATGTTCTCCTGGTGCTTGCGGGCATCTTTTGATGATGCTTTCACGTCATCAAGAGGCAGAGTTGATTGTGTTAAGAACCATGCATGTAATGTGTAACAGATTTTCTCAAGTCAACAAAAAGGTCTTCATTTCTAAGTAGCAAGACATTTACACCAGAATCATTCTCTCATGCTGCTGCCACTCCAGGTAGAACTCTCTCACCCCACTGCTCAGACCTTTGAATACTAATACTGTCACATTCATATATACACACACACCTTTGATTGTTGATTTTTTTTTTTTTTTTTTTTTTTTTAAAAAAAAGGTACTAAAAACTATCTGCTGGCATATAATCACCATTAGAGACCTGTGAATAATTAATTCAGGGTGGTTAATCAGAATAGTTTATCGTGTGTTCTTTGAGGGGAACTGTGAATGCAGCATGACGTTGGTCTTAGTATTCAGGGAGTAGAGGCTCACTTCCACACAGAGCCTGCCACGACTCAATACAGCAGCCTCCATACATGCAGGGGCTGCTGCTGTGCTCACCAATGTCTGTCTCACACTAATATTACTCAAACCTGAAAGGTGGAAACAGGAATTTCAAATGGACTTTAAAAAAATATAAAATATAAAAATATATATATATAAAATATATATATAAATATAAAAATATAAAGTATCTTAGAAATAGACAATCACCCCTGATAAAAGTGCAACAAAGCTTCTTGCTGGCATAGAATCACAGGTGTAGTGACCCAGCTCATCCTCACAGATGGCGATGTTGAAGCAGGTTTCAGAGGGGCTGGGTCATCACAGTGGATGCCTGTTAAGGCTGTGTGGGAGCAATCACAGCTGTAGCTGACAATCACACAACAAGATTATTATCGTGATTCTATATACAGAGCCCCATTTTGGAATTGTTCCTCTTTGCATTCATCAATGCGGATTTTACACCAGTGTCCTTGGAAACCAAACAGGCAGGTACAAGTGAAGACACTAATGCAATTATGGCCAACAGTGAGATATGGCTGTGATTGACACTTGTCAATTTGCACCTCCCAATTGGCCATTGTCAGGGAGCAGAATGAGCACAAAGGGCAAAAAAAAAAAGCAGTTTTTTTTTTCCCTGTGGTCATGTGTTGACTGCTGTTTCATCTCATTGTAAGGTTATGCAGATGTTTGCCACTCTGAGGCAGACAATGCAAAAGAGATAATAGAGGCAGCAGGGTCCCCCAGATCATCTGAATTTGAGACATCTGTCCTATAGTACTGTTTACCATTCACCAGAAAGCGGAGTGAGGGAGTAGAGAGAATTAAATAAGTACTATAAAGATTTTAAAGTAGCATGAAAAATTATTCATCCTTCCATTAAGTTAGGGGGACAGACTGACATGGACGTTTGGACAGATCATCCAACAACTGCATCACATGATATATGTAAACATGAAAGCAATGCAGTTTTCTTAAGTTTAAATCCCCCAAGAATCTTGAAACAAAGTCATCTCCTTTTTTGGAATATGAAATGTTTTGCTCCTTAGAAGACACACAGTTCTTCCCATTCACCAGAACACCCAAGAGGACAGAGACAGGAGATGTCCACACAGCTGGTTCTGTTCCAACAGGGCTGTGAAACAAACTCATTCACATCAATCTGACAGTGTTCCTCCAGGAGGCCTGGCACACAGAAGCATGAGTAGCCATCCCTGTGGATTCTGCATATTGGTACCCAGCATTTTCAGTCTGCCTGTTAAAAAGCTGCTACTTGTCAAATTGATTTAGTCCAGCAGCAAAACAAGCTAGTAAACTAGTCCCACTCCCAGTTGACACTGGAAGATATACATCCCGGACAGAGCTAACATTTAATCATCACCATGGGTGCAATAGAGCGTTAATATGAAAATGGGGGCCACAAGTATTTTCTTCAGACCCAGCAATTAATTTCTGTAGTGGATGCTAGTTTTTGCTTGATTCCTCTAACACAGTTGTGCAGACATTTCCTCTCTGCATGTTTGAATGTTTTATGTGTGACATCAATGATGCCCTGCTGTCCACTGCAATGCATGTGTTTTAAACTTTAATAAAGTTAAGTTTACTTTATTTTCCCCCCCAAGTCTTCTTTACCACCCCCCCCCCCACTTAATTTATCACCAAAAAGTCAAAATGAAACTTTCCCTCCTGGATCTCAGGAGGATATGCCCACAATTATATAAACAAATATTCCATTAATAACTCCAGTAATCATAATTCAAGCCTAATCAGGCTGACTTGCATATGAATGTCATGCATTTGCAATTGATTAAGAGTTTAAAACTACGACTGTTATTAATTAGCTCCAGCAGGCCACACACTGGCCTTCATTTGCAAATCACTTTTAAGGGTCTTTGTTTGGTTGGTCATATTTGAATACCTGAAATTGGCACATGTGGGAACAATTGGCGCTTATTTCTCTACTCACTCAGTACCAAGCATGGGCTGGTTGAAATGTAAGCTCTTTCAGCACATTGTGGCCAATATAAACTCATACGTATATGCTGCTCTGAATATTATCAATGTTGAACAAAAAAAAAGCTTGCAAAATGATTTTAAATTAAATATTGAAAATGGAATAAAAACAGCACTGACACATGCACTCCATATTAATTAGATAACAATCAAGAAAACAAACAACTCTCCATCTGTGTACGACTTCTGTGTCCAAGACGTTTTTTTATTTAAAATGATATATATTATGTACACATTTCTTCATATCAACCTCACTCAAGTTACATGGTTTTCTTTTTTTTATTTTCAAAATTGGTTGTCATTATTTATAGACTGCTTTGAGTAGCTATCAATTCAAAGGAAATGCTTTGAAAAGACTTCAGTGGAAGGATTTGATTCTAAGTTGTTTGTAGAAAAAGCCACGGAATAGAATCAGCATTGACTTACCATCTATCACAAACGAAAATTGTGCAGGCAAATAATCCAAAATGGTGTTGTCACGCCAAAAACGCGGTGCGAGCGTGTTGCAGGGTGAGGACCCAATTGCAGGAGTAAGAAACCAGGTAGGTGACGAAAAAGACTTATCTGAACTAAATCTACAACATAAACTGAACGAGAAAACATGCACAAAACAACAGGGCATGGGCAAGCAACAAGGATCAGACTGAAAACAGGACTTAAACACAGTGCTAGACAAGACACAGGTGATCCACATTAGGGCAGAGAAGGCAATCAACATGGGACACAACCAGGAAGTAAAGTAATAGGGAACACGAAGGAACCAGGACTACAAAATAAAACAGGAAGTTACATGGACAGGACAGAATTAATTCCAAACCCTGACAGGTGTTAAGCAATCAAATGAGTAACAATGAGTGTGCCAGAAAATGTTTGCTTAAAAACGAAGAGGCAGATAACGGCCTGTTATTACTTTGATCGGTTGCTTTTTGTTCGCATGAAACATTAAGAGTTTAATTCTTACGGCCACAAAAAGGTCAACATAGGTTGCTCAGGTATAGTTAAGGCGTTTCCGTGGCAACGCGACCAGGAAGTCGGAGCCTGAGGCAAAGGGAAACTCTTTTCTCCTTAGCCAAATACAGTTAGTTTAACCTCTCATGACCACTTTGACATTTGGAAATTTGAAAATTCACTTTTAGTGTAACATACTTACAAACATAATCCCAGGATGTCTGCGACAATGAGAGCCGGTTCAGCGCCAAGTTCATCGAAGACGGAGCAGGCAGCGGACAATGGAGGTGAAGTTACAGTCAGCGGGGAGGCTGCAAAATGGACAAAAAGCTCACTGATGTTACTTTCACACCGGCACTGTTATGTTACTCATAAATGAAGATCGGTATATTCATAGAAATCATTTGTAGCGAGTGTAGCAAAACATTCTTGACGGAAATTAAGAGTAAAGTCTCACTTTCCCTCCACCATTCCGTATAATACAGACTGAAACATACTGATCCTGGTCTTGGACTGTTCAGAGGGAAGCAACTGGACTTCTTGTTTGAAGACGTTTCGCCTCTGATCCAAAAGGCTTCTTCGGTTCTGGGCTGATCCTTCTTAATAGTTGGTGTGTGAAGTTGATTTTATTTTCCTCACAGGCAGACCCCCTGGTGTTAACAACCAGACCATCCCAGACGAACAGCTGGCCGGCCTTAATTCGGCTGTCTGCAACAGGAGCACCCTGGGGCACACTGTACACCATCGGAACTGCAAGGTACATTCAAAGCCCTCTTTTACATCCATGAAAGCATTCCATACCACAGCTCCTAATACGGCTATCTTTTCAAAGAGCTGTGCGATCAGGCGCCCTGAT